>NC_080637.1:54654425-55265175 GCF_027579445.1 Ammospiza nelsoni | reverse complement strand
ACTTGCCAACTGATAGAAAACAGTACCTTACCATTCTCCTGACTTTTCCTATCACATGAATATTCGATTGGAAGCTGTTTTGGACAGCTTTTCTTTTCTTTATGCCAAACACTTGGCAGACCTCCGTGCAACGTCCAGAACACGATGGGATATGTTTTCTGTGCTCCGGCAGGTTTTCCTTGCCAGACGTAGTGCAAAAGCTTTCTGCTAGGATGTAGACCACAAAAGACGCTAAAGACGAAGCTACGATGCTCTCCGGAGCTAAGCGCCGCTCCCGGGCTTCTTTCGGCAGAAGCCGCGCTAAGAGAGCACTGTGAGCGGTACAATCGTCTTTGCGCGAAGAAGCCGCTTCTTCGGCTCCGCGAGCCGGAGAGAGCGGCAGCATCGGAAAGGTGAAGAAGGAAGCTGTACAACACTGGGATTGTGTGCTCAACTTGCCAACTGATAGAAAACAGTACCTTACCACTGTCCTGACTTTTGTAATCACATGAATATTCGATTGGAAGCTGTTTTGGACAGCTTTTCTTTTCTTTATGCCAAACACTTGGCAGACCTCCGTACAACGTCCAGATCACGTTGGGAAATGTTTTCTGTGCTGGCGCAGGTTTTCCTTGCCAGACAGAGTGGAAAAGCTTTCTGCTAGGATGTAGACCACAAAAGACGCTAAAGACGAAGGTACGATGCTCTCCGAAGCTAAGCGCCGCTCCCGGGCTTCTTTCGGCAGAAGCCGCGCTAAGAGACCACTGTGAGCGGTACAATCGTCTTTGCGCGAAGAAGCCGCTTCTTCGGCTCCGGGAGCCGGAGAGAGCGGCAGCATCGGAAAGGTGAAGAAGGAAGCTGTACAACACTGGGATTGTGTGCTCAACTTGCCAACTGATAGAAAACAGTACCTTACCATTCTCCTGACTTTTCCTATCACATGAATATTCGATTGGAAGCTGTTTTGGACAGCTTTTCTTTTCTTAATGCCAAACACTTGGCAGACCTCCGTGCAACGTCCAGAACACGATGGGAGATGTTTTCTGTGCTCCGGCAGGTTTTCCTTGCCTGACAGAGTGGAAAAGCTTTCTGCTAAGATGTAGACCACAAAAGACGCTAAAGACGAAGGTACGATGCTCTCCGGAGCTAAGAGCCGCTCCCGGGCTTCTTTCGGCAGAAGCCGCTCAAACGAGAACACTGTGAGCGGTACAATCGTCTTTGCGCAAAGAAGCCGCTTCTTCGGCTCCGCGAGCCGGAGAGAGAGGCAGCATCGGAAAGGTGAAGAAGGAAGCTGTACAACACTGGGATTGTGTGCTCAACTTGCCAACTGATAGAAAACAGTACCTTACCACTCTCCTGACTTTTCCAATCACATGAATATTCGATTGGAAGCTGTTTTGGACAGCTTTTCTTTTCTTTATGCCAAACACTTGGCAGACCTCCGTGCAACGTCCAGAACACGATGGGAGATGTTTTCGGTGCTCCGGCAGGTTTTCCTTGCCTGACAGAGTGGAAAAGCTTTCTGCTAGGATGTAGACCACAAAAGACGCTAAAGACGAAGGTACGATGCTCTCCGGATCTAAGCTCCGCTCCCGGGCTTCTTTCGGCAGAAGCCGCGCTAAGAGAGCACTGTGAGCGGTACAATCGTCTTTGCGCGAAGAAGCCGCTTCTTTGGCTCCGCGAGCCGGAGAGAGCGGCAGCATCGGAAAGGTGAAGAAGGAAGCTGTACAACACTAGGATTGTGTGCACAGCTTGCCAACTGATAGAAAACAGTACCTTACCATTCTCCTGACTTTTGTAATCACATGAATATTCGATTGGAAGCTGTTTTGGACAGCTTTTCTTTTCTTTATGCCAAACACTTGGCAGACCTCCGTACAACATCCAGATCACGTTGGGAGATGTTTTCTGTGCTCCCGCAGGTTTTCCTTGCCTGACAGAGTGGAAAAGATTTCTGCTAAGATGTAGACCACAAAAGACGCTAAAGACGAAGGTACGATGCTCTCCGGAGCTAAGCGCCGCTCCCGGGCTTCTTTCGGCAGAAGCCGCTCAAACGAGAGCACTGTGACCGGTACAATCGTCTTTGCGCGAAGAAGCCGCTTCTTCGGCTCCGGGAGCCGGAGAGAGCGGCAGCATCGGAAAGGTGAAGAAGGAAGCTGTACAACACTGGGATTGTGTGCTCAACTTGCCAACTGATAGAAAACAGTACCTTACCATTCTCCTGACTTTTCCTATCACATGAATATTCGATTGGAAGCTGTTTTGGACAGCTTTTCTTTTCTTTATGCCAAACACTTGGCAGACCTCCGTGAAACGTCCAGAACACGATGGGATATGTTTTCTGTGCTCCGGCAGGTTTTCCTTGCCAGACGTAGTGCAAAAGCTTTCTGCTAGGATGTAGACCACAAAAGACGCTAAAGACGAAGGTACGATGCTCTCCGGAGCTAAGCGCCGCTCCCGGGCTTCTTTCGGCAGAAGCCGCGCTAAGAGAGCACTGTGAGCGGTACAATCGTCTTTGCGCGAAGAAGCCGCTTCTTCGGCTCCGGGAGCCGGAGAGAGCGGCAGCATCGGAAAGGTGAAGAAGGAAGCTGTACAACACTGGGATTGTGTGCTCAACTTGCCAACTGATAGAAAACAGTACCTTACCACTCTCCTGACTTTTGTAATCACATGAATATTCGATTGGAAGCTGTTTTGGACAGCTTTTCTTTTCTTTATGCCAAACACTTGGCAGACCTCCGTACAACGTCCAGATCACGTTGGGAAATGTTTTCTGTGCTGGCGCAGGTTTTCCTTGCCAGACAGAGTGGAAAAGCTTTCTGCTAGGATGTAGACCACAAAAGACGCTAAAGACGAAGGTACGATGCTCTCCGAAGCTAAGCGCCGCTCCCGGGCTTCTTTCGGCAGAAGCCGCGCTAAGAGACCACTGTGAGCGGTACAATCGTCTTTGCGCGAAGAAGCCGCTTCTTCGGCTCCGGGAGCCGGAGAGAGCGGCAGCATCGGAAAGGTGAAGAAGGAAGCTGTACAACACTGGGATTGTGTGCTCAACTTGCCAACTGATAGAAAACAGTACCTTACCATTCTCCTGACTTTTCCTATCACATGAATATTCGATTGGAAGCTGTTTTGGACAGCTTTTCTTTTCTTAATGCCAAACACTTGGCAGACCTCCGTGCAACGTCCAGAACACGATGGAGATGTTTTCTGTGCTCCGGCAGGTTTTCCTTGCCTGACAGAGTGGAAAAGCTTTCTGCTAAGATGTAGACCACAAAAGACGCTAAAGACGAAGCTACGATGCTCTCCAGAGCTAAGAGCCGCTCCCGGGCTTCTTTCGGCAGAAGCCGCTCAAACGAGAACACTGTGAGCGGTACAATGGTCTTTGCGCGAAGAAGCCGCTTCTTCGGCTCCGGGAGCCGGAGAGAGCGGCAGCATCGGAAAGGTGAAGAAGGAAGCTGTACAACACTGGGATTGTGTGCTCAACTTGCCAACTGATAGAAAACAGTACCTTACCATTCTCCTGACTTTTCCTATCACATGAATATTCGATTGGAAGCTGTTTTGGACAGCTTTTCTTTTCTTTATGCCAAACACTTGGCAGACCTCCGTGCAACGTCCAGAACACGATGGGAGATGTTTTCTGTGCTCCGGCAGGTTTTCCTTGCCTGACAGAGTGGAAAAGCTTTCTGCTAGGATGTAGACCACAAAAGACGCTAAAGACGAAGGTACAATGCTCTCCGGATCCAAGCTCCGCTCCCGGGCTTCTTTCGGCAGAAGCCGCGCTAAGAGAGCACTGTGAGCGGTACAATCGTCTTTGCGCGAAGAAGCCGCTTCTTCGGCTCCGGGAGCCGGAGAGAGCGGCAGCATCGGAAAGGTGAAGAAGGAAGCTGTTCAACACTAGGATTGTGTGCACAGCTTGCCAACTGATAGAAAACAGTACCTTACCATTCTCCTGACTTTTGTAATCACATGAATATTCGATTGGAAGCTGTTTTGGACAGCTTTTCTTTTCTTTATGCCAAACACTTGGCAGACCTCCGTACAATATCCAGATCACGTTGGGAGATGTTTTCTGTGCTCCCGCAGGTTTTCCTTGCCTGACAGAGTGGAAAAGATTTCTGCTAAGATGTAGACCACAAAAGACGCTAAAGACGAAGGTACGATGCTCTCCGGAGCTAAGCGCCGCTCCCGGGCTTCTTTCGGCAGAAGCCGCTCAAACGAGAACACTGTGAGCGGTACAATCGTCTTTGCGCGAAGAAGCCGCTTCTTCGGCTCCGCGAGCCGGAGAGAGCGGCAGCATCGGAAAGGTGAAGAAGGAAGCTGTACAACACTGGGATTGTGTGCTCAACTTGCCAACTGATAGAAAACAGTACCTTACCACTGTCCTGACTTTTGTAATCACATGAATATTCGATTGGTAGCTGTTTTGGACAGCTTTTCTTTTCTTTATGCCAAACACTTGGCAGACCTCCGTACAACGTCCAGATCACGTTGGGAAATGTTTTCTGTGCTGGCGCAGGTTTTCCTTCCCTGACAGAGTGGAAAAGCTTTCTGCTAGGATGTAGACCACAAAAGACGCTAAAGACGAAGGTACGATGCTCTCCGAAGCTAAGCTTTGCTCCCGGGCTTCTTTCGGCAGAAGCCGCGCTAAGAGAGCACTATGAGCGGTACAATCGTCTTTGCGCGAAGAAGCCGCTTCTTCAGCTCCGGGAGCCGGAGAGAGCGGCAGCATTGGAAAGGTGAAGAAGGAAGCTGTACAACACTGGGATTGCGTGCTCAACTTGCCAACTGATAGAAAACAGTACCTTACCATTCTCCTGACTTTTCCTATCACATGAATATTCGATTGGAAGCTGTTTTGGACAGCTTTTCTTTTCTTTATGCCAAACACTTGGCAGACCTCCGTACAACATCCAGATCACGATGGGATATGTTTTCGGTGCTCCGGCAGGTTTTCCTTGCCTGACAGAGTGGAAAAGCTTTCTGCTAGGATGTAGACCACAAAAGACGCTAAAGACGAAGGTACGATGCTCTCCGGAGCTAAGCGCCGCTCCCGGGTTTCTTTCGGCAGAAGCCTCTGTAACGAGAGCACTGTGAGCGGTACAATCGTCTTTGCGCGAAGAAGCCGCTTCTTCGGCTCCGCGAGCCGGAGAGAGCGGCAGCATCGGAAAGGTGAAGAAGGAAGCTGTACAACACTAGGATTGTGTGCACAGCTTGCCAACTGATAGAAAACAGTACCTTACCATTCTCCTGACTTTTGTAATCACATGAATATTCGATTGGAAGCTGTTTTGGACAGCTTTTCTTTTCTTTATGCCAAACACTTGGCAGACCTCCGTACAACATCCAGATCACGTTGGGAGATGTTTTCTGTGCTCCCGCAGGTTTTCCTTGCCTGACAGAGTGGAAAAGATTTCTGCTAAGATGTAGACTACAAAAGACGCTAAAGACGAAGGTACGATGCTCTCCGGAGCTAAGCGCCGCTCCCGGGCTTCTTTCGGCAGAAGCCGCTCAAACGAGAGCACTGTGACCGGTACAATCGTCTTTGCGCGAAGAAGCCGCTTCTTCGGCTCCGCGAGCCGGAGAGAGAGGCAGCATCGGAAAGGTGAAGAAGGAAGCTGTACAACACTGGGATTGTGTGCTCAACTTGCCAACTGATAGAAAACAGTACCTTACCATTCTCCTGACTTTTCCTATCACATGAATATTCGATTGGAAGCTGTTTTGGACAGCTTTTCTTTTCTTTATGCCAAACACTTGGCAGACATCCCTACAACGTCCAGAACACGATGGGATATGTTTTCTGTGCTCCGGCAGGTTTTCCTTGCCAGACGTAGTGCAAAAGCTTTCTGCTAGGATGTAGACCACAAAAGACGCTAAAGACGAAGGTACGATGCTCTCCGGAGCTAAGCGCCGCTCCCGGGCTTCTTTCGGCAGAAGCCGCGCTAAGAGAGCACTGTGAGCGGTACAATCGTCTTTGCGCGAAGAAGCCACTTGTTCGGCTCCGGGAGCCGGAGAGAGCGGCAGCATCGGAAAGGTGAAGAAGGAAGCTGTACAACACTGGGATTGTGTGCTCAACTTGCCAACTGATAGAAAACAGTACCTTACCATTCTCCTGACTTTTCCTATCACATGAATATTCGATTGGAAGCTGTTTTGGACAGCTTTTCTTTTCTTTATGCCAAACACTTGGCAGACCTCCGTACAACATCCAGATCACGATGGGATATGTTTTCGGTGCTCCGGCAGGTTTTCCTTGCCTGACAGAGTGGAAAAGCTTTCTGCTAAGATGTAGACCACAAAAGACGCTAAAGACGAAGGTACGATGCTCTCCGGAGCTAAGCGCCGCTCCCGGGCTTCTTTCGGCAGAAGCCTCTGTAACGAGAGCACTGTGAGCGGTACAATCGTCTTTGCGCGAAGAAGCCGCTTCTTCGGCTCCGCGAGCCGGAGAGAGCGGCAGCATCGGAAAGGTGAAGAAGGAAGCTGTACAACACTAGGATTGTGTGCACAGCTTGCCAACTGATAGAAAACAGTACCTTACCATTCTCCTGACTTTTGTAATCACATGAATATTCGATTGGAAGCTGTTTTGGACAGCTTTTCTTTTCTTTATGCCAAACACTTGGCAGACCTCCGTGCAACGTCCAGAACACGATGGGAGATGTTTTCTGTGCTCCGGCAGGTTTTCCTTGCCTGACAGAGTGCAAAAGCTTTCTGCTGGGATGTAGACCACAAAAGACGCTAAAGACGAAGCTGCGATGCTCTCCGGAGCTAAGCGCCGCTCCCGGGCTTCTTTCGGCAGAAGCCGCGCTAAGAGAGCACTGTGAGCGGTACAATCGTCTTTGCGCGAAGAAGCCGCTTCTTGGGCTCCGGGAGCCGGAGAGAGCGGCAGCATCGGAAAGGTGAAGAAGGAAGCTGTACAACACTAGGATTGTGTGCACAGCTTGCCAACTTATAGAAAACAGTACCTTACCATTCTCCTGACTTTTGTAATCACATGAATATTCGATTGGAAGCTGTTTTGGACAGCTTTCCTTTTCTTTATGCCAAACACTTGGCAGACCTCCCTACAACGTCCAGAACACGATGGGAGATGTTTTCTGTGCTCCGGCAGGTTTTCCTTGCCTGACAGAGTGGAAAAGCTTTCTGCTAAGATGTAGACCACAAAAGACGCTAAAGACGAAGGTAAGATGCTCTCCGGAGCTAAGAGCCGCTCCCGGGCTTCTTTCGGCAGAAGCCGCTCAAACGAGAACACTGTGACCGGTACAATCGTCTTTGCGCGAAGAAGCCGCTTCTTCGGCTCCGGGAGCCGGAGAGAGCGGCAGCATCGGAAAGGTGAAGAAGGAAGCTGTACAACACTGGGATTGTGTGCTCAACTTGCCAACTGATAGAAAACAGTACCTTACCATTCTCCTGACTTTTCCTATCACATGCATATTCGATTGGAAGCTGTTTTGGACAGCTTTTCTTTTCTTTATGCCAAACACTTGGCAGACCTCCGTGCAACGTCCAGAACACGATGGGATATGTTTTCTGTGCTCCGGCAGGTTTTCCTTGCCTGACGTAGTGCAAAAGCTTTCTGCTAGGATGTAGACCACAAAAGACGCTAAAGACGAAGGTACGATGCTCTCCGGAGCTAAGCGCCGCTCCCGGGCTTCTTTCGGCAGAAGCCGCGCTAAGAGAGCACTGTGAGCGGTACAATCGTCTTTGCGCGAAGAAGCCGCTTCTTCGGCTCCGGGAGCCGGAGAGAGCGGCAGCATCGGAAAGGTGAAGAAGGAAGCTGTACAACACTGGGATTGTGTGCTCAACTTGCCAACTGATAGAAAACAGTACCTTTGCACTCTCCTAACTTTTCTAATCACATGAATATTCGATTGGAAGCTGTTTTGGACAGCTTTTCTTTTCTTTATGCCAAACACTTGGCAGACCTCCGTACAACATCCAGATCACGTTGGGAAATGTTTTCTGTGCTGGCGCAGGTTTTCCTTGCCAGACAGAGTGGAAAAGCTTTCTGCTAGGATGTAGACCACAAAAGACGCTAAAGACGAAGGTACGATGCTCTCCGGAGCTAAGAGCCGCTCCCGGGCTTCTTTCGGCAGAAGCCGCTCAAACGAGAACACTGTGAGCGGTACAATCGTCTTTGCGCGAAGAAGCCGCTTCTTCGGCTCCAGGAGCCGGAGAGAGCGGCAGCATCGGAAACGTGAAGAAGGATGCTGTATTGCACAAGGATTGCATGCTCAACTTGCCAACTGATAGAAAACAGTACCTTACCACTCTCCTGACTTTTCCAATCACATGAATATTCGATTGGAAGCTGTTTTGGACAGCTTTTCTTTTCTTTATGCCAAACACTTGGCAGACCTCCGTACAACGTCCAGAACACGATGGGAGATGTTTTCTGTGCTCCCGCAGGTTTTCCTTGCCTGACAGAGTGGAAAAGCTTTCTGCTAGGATGTAGACCACAAAAGACACTAAAGACGAAGGTACGATGCTCTCCGGAGCTAAGCGCCGCTCCCGGGCTTCTTTCGGCAGAAGACTCTGTAACGAGAACACTGTGAGCGGTACAATCGTCTTTGCGCGAAGAAGCCGCTTCTTCGGCTCCGGGAGCCGGAGAGAGCGGCAGCATCGGAAAGGTGAAGAAGGAAGCTGTACAACACTGGGATTGTGTGCTCAACTTGCCAAATGATAGAAAACAGTACCTTACCATTCTCCTGACTTTTCCTATCACATGAATATTCGATTGGAAGCTGTTTTGGACAGCTTTTCTTTTCTTTATGCCAAACACTTGGCAGACATCCCTACAACGTCCAGAACACGATGGGAGATGTTTTCTGTGCTCCGGCAGGTTTTCCTTGCCTGACAGAGTGGAAAAGCTTTCTGCTAAGATGTAGACCACAAAAGACGCTAAAGACGAAGGTACGATGCTCTCCGGAGCTAAGAGCCGCTCCCGGGCTTCTTTCGGCAGAAGCCGCTCAAACGAGAACACTGTGAGCGGTACAATCGTCTTTGCGCGAAGAAGCCGCTTCTTCGGCTCCGCGAGCCGGAGAGAGCGGCAGCATCGGAAAGGTGAAGAAGGAAGCTGTACAACACTGGGATTGTGTGCTCAACTTGCCAACTGATAGAAAACAGTCCCTTACCATTCTCCTGACTTTTCCTATCACATGAATATTCGATTGGAAGCTGTTTTGGACAGCTTTTCTTTTCTTTATGCCAAACACTTGGCAGACCTCCGTGCAACGTCCAGAACACGATGGGAGATGTTTTCTGTGCTCCGGCAGGTTTTCCTTGCCAGACGTAGTGCAAAAGCTTTCTGCTAGGATGTAGACCACAAAAGACGCTAAAGACGAAGCTATGATGCTCTCCGGAGCTAAGCGCCGCTCACGGGCTGCTTTCGGCAGAAGCAGCGCTAAGAGAGCACTGTGAGCGGTACAATCGTCTTTGCGCGAAGAAGCCGCTTCTTCGGCTCCGGGAGCCGGAGAGAGAGGCAGCATCGGAAAGGTGAAGAAGGAAGCTGTACAACACTGGGATTGTGTGCTCAACTTGCCAACTGATAGAAAACAGTACCTTACCATTCTCCTGACTTTTGTAATCACATGAATCTTCGATTGGAAGCTGTTTTGGACAGCTTTTCTTTTCTTAATGCCAAACAATTGGCAGACCTCCGTGCAACGTCCAGAACACGATGGGAGATGTTTTCTGTGCTCCGGCAGGTTTTCCTTGCCTGACAGAGTGGAAAAGCTTTCTGCTAGGATGTAGACCACAAAAGACGCTAAAGACGAAGGTACGATGCTCTCCGGAGCAAAGCTCCGCTCCCGGGCTTCTTTCGGCAGAAGCCGCGCTAAGAGAGCACTGTGAGCGGTACAATCGTCTTTGCGCGAAGAAGCCGCTTCTTCGGCTCCGGGAGCCGGAGAGAGCGGCAGCATCGGAAAGGTGAAGAAGGAAGCTGTACAACACTAGGATTGTGTGCACAGCTTGCCAACTGATAGAAAACAGTACCTTACCATTCTCCTGACTTTTGTAATCACATGAATATTCGATTGGAAGCTGTTTTGGACAGCTTTTCTTTTCTTTATGCCAAACACTTGGCAGACCTCCGTACAACATCCAGATCACGTTGGGAGATGTTTTCTGTGCTCCCGCAGGTTTTCCTTGCCTGACAGAGTGGAAAAGATTTCTGCTAGGATGTAGACCACAAAAGACGCTAAAGACGAAGGTAAGATGCTCTCCGGAGCTAAGCGCCGCTCCCGGGCTTCTTTCGGCAGAAGCCGCTCAAACGAGAGCACTGTGACCGGTACAATCGTCTTTGCGCGAAGAAGCCGCTTCTTCGGCTCCGCGAGCCGGAGAGAGCGGCAGCATCGGAAAGGTGAAGAAGGAAGCTGTACAACACTGGGATTGTGTGCTCAACTTGCCAACTGATAGAAAACAGTACCTTACCATTCTCCTGACTTTTCCTATCACATGAATATTCGATTGGAAGCTGTTTTGGACAGCTTTTCTTTTCTTTATGCCAAACACTTGGCACACCTCCGTGCAACATCCCGAACACGATGGGATATGTTTTCTGTGCTCCGGCAGGTTTTCCTTGCCAGACAGAGTGCAAAAGCTTTCTGCTAGGATGTAGACCACAAAAGACGCTAAAGACGAAGCTATGATGCTCTCCGGAGCTAAGCGCCGCTCACGGGCTGCTTTCGGCAGAAGCAGCGCTAAGAGAGCACTGTGAGCGGTACAATCGTCTTTGCGCGAAGAAGCCGCTTCTTCGGCTCCGGGAGCCGGAGAGAGCGGCAGCATCGGAAAGGTGAAGAAGGAAGCTGTACAACACTGGGATTGTGTGCTCAACTTGCCAACTGATAGAAAACAGTACCTTTGCACTCTCCTGACTTTTGTAATCACATGAATATTCGATTGGAAGCTGTTTTGGACAGCTTTTCTTTTCTTTATGCCAAACACTTGGCAGACCTCCGTACAACGTCCAGATCACGTTGGGAAATGTTTTCTGTGCTGGCGCAGGTTTTCCTTGCCTGACAGAGTGGAAAAGCTTTCTGCTAGGATGTAGACCACAAAAGACGCTAAAGACGAAGGTACGATGCTCTCCGAAGCTAAGCGTTGCTCCCGGGCTTCTTTCGGCAGAAGCCGCGCTAAGAGAGCACTATGAGCGGTACAATCGTCTTTGCGCGAAGAAGCCGCTTCTTCGGCTCCGGGAGCCGGAGAGAGCGGCAGCATCGGAAAGGTGAAGAAGGAAGCTGTACAACACTGGGATTGTGTGCTCAACTTGCCAACTGATAGAAAACAGTACCTTACCATTCTCCTGACTTTTCCTATCACATGAATATTCGATTGGAAGCTGTTTTGGACAGCTTTTCTTTTCTTTATGCCAAACACTTGGCAGACCTCCGTACAACGTCCAGAACACGATGGGAGATGTTTTCTGTGCTCCGGCAGGTTTTCCTTGCCAGACAGAGTGCAAAAGCTTTCTGCTAGGATGTAGACCACAAAAGACGCTAAAGACGAAGGTACGATGCTCTCCGGAGCTAAGCGCCGCTCACGGGCTGCTTTCGGCAGAAGCAGCGCTAAGAGAGCACTGTGAGCGGTACAATCGTCTTTGCGCGAAGAAGCCGCTTCTTCGGCTCCAGGAGCCGGAGAGAGCGGCAGCATCGGAAACGTGAAGAAGGATGCTGTATTACACTAGGATTGCGTGCTCAACTTGCCAACTGATAGAAAACAGTACCTTACCACTCTCCTGACTTTTCCAATGACATGAATATTCGATTGGAAGCTGTTTTGGACAGCTTTTCTTTTCTTTATGCCAAACACTTGGCAGACCTCCGTGCAACGTCCAGAACACGATGGGAGATGTTTTCTGTGCTCCGGCAGGTTTTCCTTGCCTGACAGAGTGGAAAAGCTTTCTGCTAGGATGTAGACCACAAAAGACGCTAAAGACGAAGCTATGATGCTCTCCGGATCTAAGCTCCGCTCCCGGGCTTCTTTCGGCAGAAGCCGCGCTAAGAGAGCACTGTGAGCGGTACAATCGTCTTTGCGCGAAGAAGCCGCTTCTTCGGCTCCGGGAGCCGGAGAGAGCGGCAGCATCGGAAAGGTGAAGAAGGAAGCTGTTCAACACTAGGATTGTGTGCACAGCTTGCCAACTGATAGAAAACAGTACCTTACCATTCTCCTGACTTTTGTAATCACATGAATATTCGATTGGAAGCTGTTTTGGACAGCTTTTCTTTTCTTTATGCCAAACACTTGGCAGACCTCCGTACAACATCCAGATCACGTTGGGAGATGTTTTCTGTGCTCCCGCAGGTTTTCCTTGCCTGACAGAGTGGAAAAGATTTCTGCTTAGATGTAGACCACAAAAGACGCTAAAGACGAAGGTACGATGCTCTCCGGAGCTAAGCGCCGCTCCCGGGCTTCTTTCGGCAGAAGCCGCTCAAACGAGAGCACTGTGACCGGTACAATCGTCTTTGCGCGAAGAAGCCGCTTCTTCGGCTCCGCGAGCCGGAGAGAGCGGCAGCATCGGAAAGGTGAAGAAGGAAGCTGTACAACACTGGGATTGTGTGCTCAACTTGCCAACTGATAGAAAACAGTACCTTACCATTCTCCTGACTTTTCCTATCACATGAATATTCGATTGGAAGCTGTTTTGGACAGCTTTTCTTTTCTTTATGCCAAACACTTGGCAGACCTCCGTGCAACGTCCAGAACACGATGGGATATGTTTTCTGTGCTCCGGCAGGTTTTCCTTGCCAGACGTAGTGCAAAAGCTTTCTGCTAGGATGTAGACCACAAAAGACGCTAAAGACGAAGCTACGATGCTCTCCGGAGCTAAGCGCCGCTCCCGGGCTTCTTTCGGCAGAAGCCGCGCTAAGAGAGCACTGTGAGCGGTACAATCGTCTTTGCGCGAAGAAGCCGCTTCTTCGGCTCCGCGAGCCGGAGAGAGCGGCAGCATCGGAAAGGTGAAGAAGGAAGCTGTACAACACTGGGATTGTGTGCTCAACTTGCCAACTGATAGAAAACAGTACCTTACCACTGTCCTGACTTTTGTAATCACATGAATATTCGATTGGAAGCTGTTTTGGACAGCTTTTCTTTTCTTTATGCCAAACACTTGGCAGACCTCCGTACAACGTCCAGATCACGTTGGGAAATGTTTTCTGTGCTGGCGCAGGTTTTCCTTGCCAGACAGAGTGGAAAAGCTTTCTGCTAGGATGTAGACCACAAAAGACGCTAAAGACGAAGGTACGATGCTCTCCGAAGCTAAGCGCCGCTCCCGGGCTTCTTTCGGCAGAAGCCGCGCTAAGAGACCACTGTGAGCGGTACAATCGTCTTTGCGCGAAGAAGCCGCTTCTTCGGCTCCGGGAGCCGGAGAGAGCGGCAGCATCGGAAAGGTGAAGAAGGAAGCTGTACAACACTGGGATTGTGTGCTCAACTTGCCAACTGATAGAAAACAGTACCTTACCATTCTCCTGACTTTTCCTATCACATGAATATTCGATTGGAAGCTGTTTTGGACAGCTTTTCTTTTCTTAATGCCAAACACTTGGCAGACCTCCGTGCAACGTCCAGAACACGATGGGAGATGTTTTCTGTGCTCCGGCAGGTTTTCCTTGCCTGACAGAGTGGAAAAGCTTTCTGCTAAGATGTAGACCACAAAAGACGCTAAAGACGAAGGTACGATGCTCTCCGGAGCTAAGAGCCGCTCCCGGGCTTCTTTCGGCAGAAGCCGCTCAAACGAGAACACTGTGAGCGGTACAATCGTCTTTGCGCAAAGAAGCCGCTTCTTCGGCTCCGCGAGCCGGAGAGAGAGGCAGCATCGGAAAGGTGAAGAAGGAAGCTGTACAACACTGGGATTGTGTGCTCAACTTGCCAACTGATAGAAAACAGTACCTTACCACTCTCCTGACTTTTCCAATCACATGAATATTCGATTGGAAGCTGTTTTGGACAGCTTTTCTTTTCTTTATGCCAAACACTTGGCAGACCTCCGTGCAACGTCCAGAACACGATGGGAGATGTTTTCGGTGCTCCGGCAGGTTTTCCTTGCCTGACAGAGTGGAAAAGCTTTCTGCTAGGATGTAGACCACAAAAGACGCTAAAGACGAAGGTACGATGCTCTCCGGATCTAAGCTCCGCTCCCGGGCTTCTTTCGGCAGAAGCCGCGCTAAGAGAGCACTGTGAGCGGTACAATCGTCTTTGCGCGAAGAAGCCGCTTCTTTGGCTCCGCGAGCCGGAGAGAGCGGCAGCATCGGAAAGGTGAAGAAGGAAGCTGTACAACACTAGGATTGTGTGCACAGCTTGCCAACTGATAGAAAACAGTACCTTACCATTCTCCTGACTTTTGTAATCACATGAATATTCGATTGGAAGCTGTTTTGGACAGCTTTTCTTTTCTTTATGCCAAACACTTGGCAGACCTCCGTACAACATCCAGATCACGTTGGGAGATGTTTTCTGTGCTCCCGCAGGTTTTCCTTGCCTGACAGAGTGGAAAAGATTTCTGCTAAGATGTAGACCACAAAAGACGCTAAAGACGAAGGTACGATGCTCTCCGGAGCTAAGCGCCGCTCCCGGGCTTCTTTCGGCAGAAGCCGCTCAAACGAGAGCACTGTGACCGGTACAATCGTCTTTGCGCGAAGAAGCCGCTTCTTCGGCTCCGGGAGCCGGAGAGAGCGGCAGCATCGGAAAGGTGAAGAAGGAAGCTGTACAACACTGGGATTGTGTGCTCAACTTGCCAACTGATAGAAAACAGTACCTTACCATTCTCCTGACTTTTCCTATCACATGAATATTCGATTGGAAGCTGTTTTGGACAGCTTTTCTTTTCTTTATGCCAAACACTTGGCAGACCTCCGTGAAACGTCCAGAACACGATGGGATATGTTTTCTGTGCTCCGGCAGGTTTTCCTTGCCAGACGTAGTGCAAAAGCTTTCTGCTAGGATGTAGACCACAAAAGACGCTAAAGACGAAGGTACGATGCTCTCCGGAGCTAAGCGCCGCTCCCGGGCTTCTTTCGGCAGAAGCCGTGCTAAGAGAGCACTGTGAGCGGTACAATCGTCTTTGCGCGAAGAAGCCGCTTCTTCGGCTCCGGGAGCCGGAGAGAGCGGCAGCATCGGAAAGGTGAAGAAGGAAGCTGTACAACACTGGGATTGTGTGCTCAACTTGCCAACTGATAGAAAACAGTACCTTACCACTCTCCTGACTTTTGTAATCACATGAATATTCGATTGGAAGCTGTTTTGGACAGCTTTTCTTTTCTTTATGCCAAACACTTGGCAGACCTCCGTACAACGTCCAGATCACGTTGGGAAATGTTTTCTGTGCTGGCGCAGGTTTTCCTTGCCAGACAGAGTGGAAAAGCTTTCTGCTAGGATGTAGACCACAAAAGACGCTAAAGACGAAGGTACGATGCTCTCCGAAGCTAAGCGCCGCTCCCGGGCTTCTTTCGGCAGAAGCCGCGCTAAGAGACCACTGTGAGCGGTACAATCGTCTTTGCGCGAAGAAGCCGCTTCTTCGGCTCCGGGAGCCGGAGAGAGCGGCAGCATCGGAAAGGTGAAGAAGGAAGCTGTACAACACTGGGATTGTGTGCTCAACTTGCCAACTGATAGAAAACAGTACCTTACCATTCTCCTGACTTTTCCTATCACATGAATATTCGATTGGAAGCTGTTTTGGACAGCTTTTCTTTTCTTAATGCCAAACACTTGGCAGACCTCCGTGCAACGTCCAGAACACGATGGGAGATGTTTTCTGTGCTCCGGCAGGTTTTCCTTGCCTGACAGAGTGGAAAAGCTTTCTGCTAAGATGTAGACCACAAAAGACGCTAAAGACGAAGCTACGATGCTCTCCAGAGCTAAGAGCCGCTCCCGGGCTTCTTTCGGCAGAAGCCGCTCAAACGAGAACACTGTGAGCGGTACAATCGTCTTTGCGCGAAGAAGCCGCTTCTTCGGCTCCGGGAGCCGGAGAGAGCGGCAGCATCGGAAAGGTGAAGAAGGAAGCTGTACAACACTGGGATTGTGTGCTCAACTTGCCAACTGATAGAAAACAGTACCTTACCATTCTCCTGACTTTTCCTATCACATGAATATTCGATTGGAAGCTGTTTTGGACAGCTTTTCTTTTCTTTATGCCAAACACTTGGCAGACCTCCGTGCAACGTCCAGAACACGATGGGAGATGTTTTCTGTGCTCCGGCAGGTTTTCCTTGCCTGACAGAGTGGAAAAGCTTTCTGCTAGGATGTAGACCACAAAAGACGCTAAAGACGAAGGTACAATGCTCTCCGGATCCAAGCTCCGCTCCCGGGCTTCTTTCGGCAGAAGCCGCGCTAAGAGAGCACTGTGAGCGGTACAATCGTCTTTGCGCGAAGAAGCCGCTTCTTCGGCTCCGGGAGCCGGAGAGAGCGGCAGCATCGGAAAGGTGAAGAAGGAAGCTGTTCAACACTAGGATTGTGTGCACAGCTTGCCAACTGATAGAAAACAGTACCTTACCATTCTCCTGACTTTTGTAATCACATGAATATTCGATTGGAAGCTGTTTTGGACAGCTTTTCTTTTCTTTATGCCAAACACTTGGCAGACCTCCGTACAACATCCAGATCACGTTGGGAGATGTTTTCTGTGCTCCCGCAGGTTTTCCTTGCCTGACAGAGTGGAAAAGATTTCTGCTAAGATGTAGACCACAAAAGACGCTAAAGACGAAGGTACGATGCTCTCCGGAGCTAAGCGCCGCTCCCGGGCTTCTTTCGGCAGAAGCCGCTCAAACGAGAACACTGTGAGCGGTACAATCGTCTTTGCGCGAAGAAGCCGCTTCTTCGGCTCCGCGAGCCGGAGAGAGCGGCAGCATCGGAAAGGTGAAGAAGGAAGCTGTACAACACTGGGATTGTGTGCTCAACTTGCCAACTGATAGAAAACAGTACCTTACCACTGTCCTGACTTTTGTAATCACATGAATATTCGATTGGTAGCTGTTTTGGACAGCTTTTCTTTTCTTTATGCCAAACACTTGGCAGACCTCCGTACAACGTCCAGATCACGTTGGGAAATGTTTTCTGTGCTGGCGCAGGTTTTCCTTCCCTGACAGAGTGGAAAAGCTTTCTGCTAGGATGTAGACCACAAAAGACGCTAAAGACGAAGGTACGATGCTCTCCGAAGCTAAGCTTTGCTCCCGGGCTTCTTTCGGCAGAAGCCGCGCTAAGAGAGCACTATGAGCGGTACAATCGTCTTTGCGCGAAGAAGCCGCTTCTTCAGCTCCGGGAGCCGGAGAGAGCGGCAGCATTGGAAAGGTGAAGAAGGAAGCTGTACAACACTGGGATTGCGTGCTCAACTTGCCAACTGATAGAAAACAGTACCTTACCATTCTCCTGACTTTTCCTATCACATGAATATTCGATTGGAAGCTGTTTTGGACAGCTTTTCTTTTCTTTATGCCAAACACTTGGCAGACCTCCGTACAACATCCAGATCACGATGGGATATGTTTTCGGTGCTCCGGCAGGTTTTCCTTGCCTGACAGAGTGGAAAAGCTTTCTGCTAGGATGTAGACCACAAAAGACGCTAAAGACGAAGGTACGATGCTCTCCGGAGCTAAGCGCCGCTCCCGGGTTTCTTTCGGCAGAAGCCTCTGTAACGAGAGCACTGTGAGCGGTACAATCGTCTTTGCGCGAAGAAGCCGCTTCTTCGGCTCCGCGAGCCGGAGAGAGCGGCAGCATCGGAAAGGTGAAGAAGGAAGCTGTACAACACTAGGATTGTGTGCACAGCTTGCCAACTGATAGAAAACAGTACCTTACCATTCTCCTGACTTTTGTAATCACATGAATATTCGATTGGAAGCTGTTTTGGACAGCTTTTCTTTTCTTTATGCCAAACACTTGGCAGACCTCCGTACAACATCCAGATCACGTTGGGAGATGTTTTCTGTGCTCCCGCAGGTTTTCCTTGCCTGACAGAGTGGAAAAGATTTCTGCTAAGATGTAGACCACAAAAGACGCTAAAGACGAAGGTACGATGCTCTCCGGAGCTAAGCGCCGCTCCCGGGCTTCTTTCGGCAGAAGCCGCTCAAACGAGAGCACTGTGACCGGTACAATCGTCTTTGCGCGAAGAAGCCGCTTCTTCGGCTCCGCGAGCCGGAGAGAGAGGCAGCATCGGAAAGGTGAAGAAGGAAGCTGTACAACACTGGGATTGTGTGCTCAACTTGCCAACTGATAGAAAACAGTACCTTACCATTCTCCTGACTTTTCCTATCACATGAATATTCGATTGGAAGCTGTTTTGGACAGCTTTTCTTTTCTTTATGCCAAACACTTGGCAGACATCCCTACAACGTCCAGAACACGATGGGATATGTTTTCTGTGCTCCGGCAGGTTTTCCTTGCCAGACGTAGTGCAAAAGCTTTCTGCTAGGATGTAGACCACAAAAGACGCTAAAGACGAAGGTACGATGCTCTCCGGAGCTAAGCGCCGCTCCCGGGCTTCTTTCGGCAGAAGCCGCGCTAAGAGAGCACTGTGAGCGGTACAATCGTCTTTGCGCGAAGAAGCCACTTGTTCGGCTCCGGGAGCCGGAGAGAGCGGCAGCATCGGAAAGGTGAAGAAGGAAGCTGTACAACACTAGGATTGTGTGCACAGCTTGCCAACTGATAGAAAACAGTACCTTACCATTCTCCTGACTTTTGTAATCACATGAATATTCGATTGGAAGCTGTTTTGGACAGCTTTTCTTTTCTTTATGCCAAACACTTGGCAGACCTCCGTACAACATCCAGATCACGATGGGATATGTTTTCGGTGCTCCGGCAGGTTTTCCTTGCCTGACAGAGTGGAAAAGCTTTCTGCTAAGATGTAGACCACAAAAGACGCTAAAGACGAAGGTACGATGCTCTCCGGAGCTAAGCGCCGCTCCCGGGCTTCTTTCGGCAGAAGCCTCTGTAACGAGAGCACTGTGAGCGGTACAATCGTCTTTGCGCGAAGAAGCTGCTTCTTCGGCTCCGCGAGCCGGAGAGAGCGGCAGCATCGGAAAGGTGAAGAAGGAAGCTGTACAACACTAGGATTGTGTGCACAGCTTGCCAACTGATAGAAAACAGTACCTTACCATTCTCCTGACTTTTGTAATCACATGAATATTCGATTGGAAGCTGTTTTGGACAGCTTTTCTTTTCTTTATGCCAAACACTTGGCAGACCTCCGTACAACATCCAGATCACGTTGGGAGATGTTTTCTGTGCTCCCGCAGGTTTTCCTTGCCTGACAGAGTGGAAAAGATTTCTGCTAAGATGTAGACCACAAAAGACGCTAAAGACGAAGGTACGATGCTCTCCGGAGCTAAGCGCCGCTCCCGGGCTTCTTTCGGCAGAAGCCGCTCAAACGAGAACACTGTGAGCGGTACAATCGTCTTTGCGCGAAGAAGCCGCTTCTTCGGCTCCGCGAGCCGGAGAGAGCGGCAGCATCGGAAAGGTGAAGAAGGAAGCTGTACAACACTGGGATTGTGTGCTCAACTTGCCAACTGATAGAAAACAGTACCTTACCACTGTCCTGACTTTTGTAATCACATGAATATTCGATTGGTAGCTGTTTTGGACAGCTTTTCTTTTCTTTATGCCAAACACTTGGCAGACCTCCGTACAACGTCCAGATCACGTTGGGAAATGTTTTCTGTGCTGGCGCAGGTTTTCCTTCCCTGACAGAGTGGAAAAGCTTTCTGCTAGGATGTAGACCACAAAAGACGCTAAAGACGAAGGTACGATGCTCTCCGAAGCTAAGCTTTGCTCCCGGGCTTCTTTCGGCAGAAGCCGCGCTAAGAGAGCACTATGAGCGGTACAATCGTCTTTGCGCGAAGAAGCCGCTTCTTCAGCTCCGGGAGCCGGAGAGAGCGGCAGCATTGGAAAGGTGAAGAAGGAAGCTGTACAACACTGGGATTGCGTGCTCAACTTGCCAACTGATAGAAAACAGTACCTTACCATTCTCCTGACTTTTCCTATCACATGAATATTCGATTGGAAGCTGTTTTGGACAGCTTTTCTTTTCTTTATGCCAAACACTTGGCAGACCTCCGTACAACATCCAGATCACGATGGGATATGTTTTCGGTGCTCCGGCAGGTTTTCCTTGCCTGACAGAGTGGAAAAGCTTTCTGCTAGGATGTAGACCACAAAAGACGCTAAAGACGAAGGTACGATGCTCTCCGGAGCTAAGCGCCGCTCCCGGGTTTCTTTCGGCAGAAGCCTCTGTAACGAGAGCACTGTGAGCGGTACAATCGTCTTTGCGCGAAGAAGCCGCTTCTTCGGCTCCGCGAGCCGGAGAGAGCGGCAGCATCGGAAAGGTGAAGAAGGAAGCTGTACAACACTAGGATTGTGTGCACAGCTTGCCAACTGATAGAAAACAGTACCTTACCATTCTCCTGACTTTTGTAATCACATGAATATTCGATTGGAAGCTGTTTTGGACAGCTTTTCTTTTCTTTATGCCAAACACTTGGCAGACCTCCGTACAACATCCAGATCACGTTGGGAGATGTTTTCTGTGCTCCCGCAGGTTTTCCTTGCCTGACAGAGTGGAAAAGATTTCTGCTAAGATGTAGACCACAAAAGACGCTAAAGACGAAGGTACGATGCTCTCCGGAGCTAAGCGCCGCTCCCGGGCTTCTTTCGGCAGAAGCCGCTCAAACGAGAGCACTGTGACCGGTACAATCGTCTTTGCGCGAAGAAGCCGCTTCTTCGGCTCCGCGAGCCGGAGAGAGCGGCAGCATCGGAAAGGTGAAGAAGGAAGCTGTACAACACTGGGATTGTGTGCTCAACTTGCCAACTGATAGAAAACAGTACCTTACCATTCTCCTGACTTTTCCTATCACATGAATATTCGATTGGAAGCTGTTTTGGACAGCTTTTCTTTTCTTTATGCCAAACACTTGGCAGACATCCCTACAACGTCCAGAACACGATGGGATATGTTTTCTGTGCTCCGGCAGGTTTTCCTTGCCAGACGTAGTGCAAAAGCTTTCTGCTAGGATGTAGACCACAAAAGACGCTAAAGACGAAGGTACGATGCTCTCCGGAGCTAAGCGCCGCTCCCGGGCTTCTTTCGGCAGAAGCCGCGCTAAGAGAGCACTGTGAGCGGTACAATCGTCTTTGCGCGAAGAAGCCACTTGTTCGGCTCCGGGAGCCGGAGAGAGCGGCAGCATCGGAAAGGTGAAGAAGGAAGCTGTACAACACTGGGATTGTGTGCTCAACTTGCCAACTGATAGAAAACAGTACCTTACCATTCTCCTGACTTTTCCTATCACATGAATATTCGATTGGAAGCTGTTTTGGACAGCTTTTCTTTTCTTTATGCCAAACACTTGGCAGACCTCCGTACAACATCCAGATCACGATGGGATATGTTTTCGGTGCTCCGGCAGGTTTTCCTTGCCTGACAGAGTGGAAAAGCTTTCTGCTAAGATGTAGACCACAAAAGACGCTAAAGACGAAGGTACGATGCTCTCCGGAGCTAAGCGCCGCTCCCGGGCTTCTTTCGGCAGAAGCCTCTGTAACGAGAGCACTGTGAGCGGTACAATCGTCTTTGCGCGAAGAAGCCGCTTCTTCGGCTCCGCGAGCCGGAGAGAGCGGCAGCATCGGAAAGGTGAAGAAGGAAGCTGTACAACACTAGGATTGTGTGCACAGCTTGCCAACTGATAGAAAACAGTACCTTACCATTCTCCTGACTTTTGTAATCACATGAATATTCGATTGGAAGCTGTTTTGGACAGCTTTTCTTTTCTTTATGCCAAACACTTGGCAGACCTCCGTACAACATCCAGATCACGTTGGGAGATGTTTTCTGTGCTCCCGCAGGTTTTCCTTGCCTGACAGAGTGGAAAAGATTTCTGCTAAGATGTAGACTACAAAAGACGCTAAAGACGAAGGTACGATGCTCTCCGGAGCTAAGCGCTGCTCCCGGGCTTCTTTCGGCAGAAGCCGCTCAAACGAGAGCACTGTGACCGGTACAATCGTCTTTGCGCGAAGAAGCCGCTTCTTCGGCTCCGGGAGCCGGAGAGAGCGGCAGCATCGGAAAGGTGAAGAAGGAAGCTGTACAACACTGGGATTGTGTGCTCAACTTGCCAACTGATAGAAAACAGTACCTTACCATTCTCCTGACTTTTCCTATCACATGAATATTCGATTGGAAGCTGTTTTGGACAGCTTTTCTTTTCTTTATGCCAAACACTTGGCAGACCTCCGTGCAACATCCCGAACACGATGGGATATGTTTTCTGTGCTCCGGCAGGTTTTCCTTGCCAGACGTAGTGCAAAAGCTTTCTGCTAGGATGTAGACCACAAAAGACGCTAAAGACGAAGGTACGATGCTCTCCGGAGCTAAGCGCCGCTCCCGGGCTTCTTTCGGCAGAAGCCGCGCTAAGAGAGCACTGTGAGCGGTACAATCGTCTTTGCGCGAAGAAGCCGCTTCTTCGGCTCCGCGAGCCGGAGAGAGCGGCAGCATCGGAAAGGTGAAGAAGGAAGCTGTACAACACTGGGATTGTGTGCTCAACTTGCCAACTGATAGAAAACAGTACCTTACCATTCTCCTGACTTTTGTAATCACATGAATATTCGATTGGAAGCTGTTTTGGACAGCTTTTCTTTTCTTTATGCCAAACACTTGGCAGACGTCCGTAAAACGTCCAGATCACGTTGGGAAATGTTTTCTGTGCTGGCGCAGGTTTTCCTTGCCAGACAGAGTGGAAAAGCTTTCTGCTAGGATGTAGACCACAAAAGACGCTAAAGACGAAGGTACGATGCTCTCCGAAGCTAAGCGCCGCTCCCGGGCTTCTTTCGGCAGAAGCCGCGCTAAGAGAGCACTGTGAGCGGTACAATCGTCTTTGCGCGAAGAAGCCGCTTCTTCGGCTCCGGGAGCCGGAGAGAGCGGCAGCATCGGAAAGGTGAAGAAGGAAGCTGTACAACACTGGGATTGTGTGCTCAACTTGCCAACTGATAGAAAACAGTACCTTACCATTCTCCTGACTTTTCCTATCACATGAATATTCGATTGGAAGCTGTTTTGGACAGCTTTTCTTTTCTTAATGCCAAACACTTGGCAGACCTCCGTGCAACGTCCAGAACACGATGGGAGATGTTTTCTGTGCTCCGGCAGGTTTTCCTTGCCTGACAGAGTGGAAAAGCTTTCTGCTAAGATGTAGACCACAAAAGACGCTAAAGACGAAGGTACGATGCTCTCCGGAGCTAAGAGCCGCTCCCGGGCTTCTTTCGGCAGAAGCCGCTCAAACGAGAACACTGTGAGCGGTACAATCGTCTTTGCGCGAAGAAGCCGCTTCTTCGGCTCCGCGAGCCGGAGAGAGAGGCAGCATCGGAAAGGTGAAGAAGGAAGCTGTACAACACTGGGATTGTGTGCTAAACTTGCCAACTGATAGAAAACAGTACCTTACCATTCTCCTGACTTTTGTAATCACATGAATCTTCGATTGGAAGCTGTTTTGGACAGCTTTTCTTTTCTTAATGCCAAACAATTGGCAGACCTCCGTGCATCGTCCAGAACACGATGGGAGATGTTTTCTGTGCTCCGGCAGGTTTTCCTTGCCTGACAGAGTGGAAAAGCTTTCTGCTAAGATGTAGACCACAAAAGACGCTAAAGACGAAGGTACGATGCTCTCCGGAGCTAAGAGCTGCTCCCGGGCTTCTTTCGGCAGAAGCCGCTCAAACGAGAACACTGTGACTGGTACAATCGTCTTTGCGCGAAGAAGCCGCTTCTTCGGCTCCGGGAGCCGGAGAGAGCGGCAGCATCGGAAAGGTGAAGAAGGAAGCTGTACAACACTGGGATTGTGTGCTCAACTTGCCAACTGATAGAAAACAGTACCTTACCATTCTCCTGACTTTTCCTATCACATGAATATTCGATTGGAAGCTGTTTTGGACAGCTTTTCTTTTCTTTATGCCAAACACTTGGCAGACCTCCCTACAACGTCCAGAACACGATGGGAGATGTTTTCTGTGCTCCGGCAGGTTTTCCTTGCCAGACAGAGTTCAAAAGCTTTCTGCTAGGATGTAGACCACAAAAGACGCTAAAGACGAAGCTACGATGCTCTCCGGAGCTAAGCGCCGCTCACGGGCTGCTTTCGGCAGAAGCAGCGCTAAGAGAGCACTGTGAGCGGTACAATCGTCTTTGCGCGAAGAAGCCGCTTCTTCGGCTCCGGGAGCCGGAGAGAGCGGCAGCATCGGAAAGGTGAAGAAGGAAGCTGTACAACACTGGGATTGTGTGCTCAACTTGCCAACTGATAGAAAACAGTACCTTTGCACTCTCCTGACTTTTGTAATCACATGAATATTCGATTGGAAGCTGTTTTGGACAGCTTTTCTTTTCTTTATGCCAAACACTTGGCAGACCTCCCTACAACGTCCAGATCACGTTGGGAAATGTTTTCTGTGCTGGCGCAGGTTTTCCTTGCCTGACAGAGTGGAAAAGCTTTCTGCTAGGATGTAGACCACAAAAGACGCTAAAGACGAAGGTACGATGCTCTCCGAAGCTAAGCGTTGCTCCCGGGCTTCTTTCGGCAGAAGCCGCGCTAAGAGAGCACTATGAGCGGTACAATCGTCTTTGCGCGAAGAAGCCGCTTCTTCGGCTCCGGGAGCCGGAGAGAGCGGCAGCATCGGAAAGGTGAAGAAGGAAGCTGTACAACACTGGGATTGTGTGCTCAACTTGCCAACTGATAGAAAACAGTACCTTACCATTCTCCTGACTTTTCCTATCACATGAATATTCGATTGGAAGCTGTTTTGGACAGCTTTTCTTTTCTTTATGCCAAACACTTGGCAGACCTCCGTACAACGTCCAGAACACGATGGGATATGTTTTCTGTGCTCCGGCAGGTTTTCCTTGCCAGACAGAGTGCAAAAGCTTTCTGCTAGGATGTAGACCACAAAAGACGCTAAAGACGAAGGTACGATGCTCTCCGGAGCTAAGCGCTGCTCACGGGCTGCTTTCGGCAGAAGCAGCGCTAAGAGAGCACTGTGAGCGGTACAATCGTCTTTGCGCGAAGAAGCCGCTTCTTCGGCTCCAGGAGCCGGAGAGAGCGGCAGCATCGGAAACGTGAAGAAGGATGCTGTATTACACTAGGATTGCGTGCGCAGCTTGCCAACTGATAGAAAACAGTACCTTACCACTCTCCTGACTTTTCCTATCACATGAATATTCGATTGGAAGCTGTTTTGGACAGCTTTTCTTTTCTTTATGCCAAACACTTGGCAGACCTCCGTGCAACGTCCAGATCACGTTGGGAAATGTTTTCTGTGCTGGCGCAGGTTTTCCTTGCCTGACAGAGTGGAAAAGCTTTCTGCTAGGATGTAGACCACAAAAGACGCTAAAGACGAAGGTACGATGCTCTCCGAAGCTAAGCGTTGCTCCCGGGCTTCTTTCGGCAGAAGCCGCGCTAAGAGAGCACTATGAGCCTTACAATCGTCTTTGCGCGAAGAAGCCGCTTCTTCGGCTCCGGGAGCCGGAGAGAGCGGCAGCATCGGAAAGGTGAAGAAGGAAGCTGTACAACACTGGGATTGCGTGCTCAACTTGCCAACTGATAGAAAACAGTACCTTACCATTCTCCTGACTTTTCCTATCACATGAATATTCGATTGGAAGCTGTTTTGGACAGCTTTTCTTTTCTTTATGCCAAACACTTGGCAGACCTCCGTACAACATCCAGATCACGATGGGATATGTTTTCGGTGCTCCGGCAGGTTTTCCTTGCCTGACAGAGTGGAAAAGCTTTCTGCTAGGATGTAGACCACAAAAGACGCTAAAGACGAAGGTACGATGCTCTCCGGAGCTAAGCGCCGCTCCCGGGCTTCTTTCGGCAGAAGCCGCTCAAACGAGAGCACTGTGAGCGGTACAATCGTCTTTGCGCGAAGAAGCCGCTTCTTCGGCTCCAGGAGCCGGAGAGAGCGGCAGCATCGGAAAGGTGAAGAAGGAAGCTGTACAACACTGGGATTGTGTGCTCAACTTGCCAACTGATAGAAAACAGTACCTTACCATTCTCCTGACTTTTCCTATCACATGAATATTCGATTGGAAGCTGTTTTGGACAGCTTTTCTTTTCTTTATGCCAAACACTTGGCAGACCTCCGTGCAACGTCCAGAACACGATGGGAGATGTTTTCTGTGCTCCGGCAGGTTTTCCTTGCCAGACGTAGTGCAAAAGCTTTCTGCTAGGATGTAGACCACAAAAGACGCTAAAGACGAAGGTACGATGCTCTCTGGAGCTAAGCGCCGCTCCCGGGCTTCTTTCGGCAGAAGCCGCGCTAAGAGAGCACTGTGAGCGGTACAATCGTCTTTGCGCGAAGAAGCCGCTTCTTCGGCTCCGCGAGCCGGAGAGAGCGGCAGCATCGGAAAGGTGAAGAAGGAAGCTGTACAACACTGGGATTGTGTGCTCAACTTGCCAACTGATAGAAAACAGTACCTTACCATTCTCCTGACTTTTCCTATCACATGAATATTCGATTGGAAGCTGTTTTGGACAGCTTTTCTTTTCTTTATGCCAAACACTTGGCAGACCTCCGTGCAACGTCCAGAACACGATGGGATATGTTTTCTGTGCTCCGGCAGGTTTTCCTTGCCAGACAGAGTGCAAAAGCTTTCTGCTAGGATGTAGACCACAAAAGACGCTAAAGACGAAGGTACGATGCTCTCCGAAGCTAAGCGCCGCTCCCGGGCTTCTTTCGGCAGAAGCCGCGCTAAGAGAGCACTGTGAGCGGTACAATCGTCTTTGCGCGAAGAAGCCGCTTCTTCGGCTCCGGGAGCCGGAGAGAGCGGCAGCATCGGAAAGGTGAAGAAGGAAGCTGTACAACACTGGGATTGTGTGCTCAACTTGCCAACTGATAGAAAACAGTACCTTACCATTCTCCTGACTTTTCCTATCACATGAATATTCGATTGGAAGCTGTTTTGGACAGCTTTTCTTTTCTTAATGCCAAACACTTGGCAGACCTCCGTGCAACGTCCAGAACACGATGGGAGATGTTTTCTGTGCTCCGGCAGGTTTTCCTTGCCTGACAGAGTGGAAAAGCTTTCTGCTAAGATGTGGACCACAAAAGACGCTAAAGACGAAGGTACGATGCTCTCCAGAGCTAAGAGCCGCTCCCGGGCTTCTTTCGGCAGAAGCCGCTCAAACGAGAACACTGTGAGCGGTACAATCGTCTTTGCGCGAAGAAGCCGCTTCTTCGGCTCCGCGAGCCGGAGAGAGAGGCAGCATCGGAAAGGTGCAGAAGGAAGCTGTACAACACTGGGATTGTGTGCTAAACTTGCCAACTGATAGAAAACAGTACCTTACCATTCTCCTGACTTTTGTAATCACATGAATATTCGATTGGAAGCTGTTTTGGACAGCTTTTCTTTTCTTAATGCCAAACAATTGGCAGACCTCCGTGCATCGTCCAGAACACGATGGGAGATGTTTTCTGTGCTCCGGCAGGTTTTCCTTGCCTGACAGAGTGCAAAAGCTTTCTGCTAGGATGTAGACCACAAAAGACGCTAAAGACGAAGGTACGATGCTCTCCGGAGCTAAGCGCTGCTCACGGGCTGCTTTCGGCAGAAGCAGCGCTAAGAGAGCACTGTGAGCGGTACAATCGTCTTTGCGCGAAGAAGCCGCTTCTTCGGCTCCAGGAGCCGGAGAGAGCGGCAGCATCGGAAACGTGAAGAAGGATGCTGTATTACACTAGGATTGCGTGCGCAGCTTGCCAACTGATAGAAAACAGTACCTTACCACTCTCCTGACTTTTCCAATGACATGAATATTCGATTGGAAGCTGTTTTGGACAGCTTTTCTTTTCTTTATGCCAAACACTTGGCAGACCTCCGTGCAACGTCCAGAACACGATGGGAGATGTTTTCAGTGCTCCGGCAGGTTTTCCTTGCCTGACAGAGTGGAAAAGCTTTCTGCTAAGATGTAGACCACAAAAGACGCAAAAGACGAAGGTACAATGCTCTCCGGATCTAAGCTCCGCTCCCGGGCTTCTTTCGGCAGAAGCCGCGCTAAGAGAGCACTGTGAGCGGTACAATCGTCTTTGCGCGAAGAAGCCGCTTCTTCGGCTCCGGGAGCCGGAGAGAGCGGCAGCATCGGAAAGGTGAAGAAGGAAGCTGTTCAACACTAGGATTGTGTGCACAGCTTGCCAACTGATAGAAAACAGTACCTTACCATTCTCCTGACTTTTCCTATCACATGAATATTCGATTGGAAGCTGTTTTGGACAGCTTTTCTTTTCTTTATGCCAAACACTTGGCAGACCTCCGTACAACATCCAGATCACGTTGGGAGATGTTTTCTGTGCTCCCGCAGGTTTTCCTTGCCTGACAGAGTGGAAAAGATTTCTGCTAAGATGTAGACCACAAAAGACGCTAAAGACGAAGGTACGATGCTCTCCGGAGCTAAGCGCCGCTCCCGGGCTTCTTTCGGCAGAAGCCGCTCAAACGAGAACACTGTGAGCGGTACAATCGTCTTTGCGCGAAGAAGCCGCTTCTTCGGCTCCGCGAGCCGGAGAGAGCGGCAGCATCGGAAAGGTGAAGAAGGAAGCTGTACAACACTGGGATTGTGTGCTCAACTTGCCAACTGATAGAAAACAGTACCTTACCACTGTCCTGACTTTTGTAATCACATGAATATTCGATTGGTAGCTGTTTTGGACAGCTTTTCTTTTCTTTATGCCAAACACTTGGCAGACCTCCGTACAACGTCCAGATCACGTTGGGAAATGTTTTCTGTGCTGGCGCAGGTTTTCCTTGCCAGACAGAGTGGAAAAGCTTTCTGCTAGGATGTAGACCACAAAAGACGCTAAAGACGAAGGTACGATGCTCTCCGAAGCTAAGCTTTGCTCCCGGGCTTCTTTCGGCAGAAGCCGCGCTAAGAGAGCACTATGAGCGGTACAATCGTCTTTGCGCGAAGAAGCCGCTTCTTCAGCTCCGGGAGCCGGAGAGAGCGGCAGCATCGGAAAGGTGAAGAAGGAAGCTGTACAACACTGGGATTGCGTGCTCAACTTGCCAACTGATAGAAAACAGTACCTTACCATTCTCCTGACTTTTCCTATCACATGAATATTCGATTGGAAGCTGTTTTGGACAGCTTTTCTTTTCTTTATGCCAAACACTTGGCAGACCTCCGTACAACATCCAGATCACGATGGGATATGTTTTCGGTGCTCCGGCAGGTTTTCCTTGCCTGACAGAGTGGAAAAGCTTTCTGCTAGGATGTAGACCACAAAAGACGCTAAAGACGAAGGTACGATGCTCTCCGGATCTAAGCTCCGCTCCCGGGCTTCTTTCGGCAGAAGCCTCTGTAACGAGAGCACTGTGAGCGGTACAATCGTCTTTGCGCGAAGAAGCCGCTTCTTCGGCTCCGCGAGCCGGAGAGAGCGGCAGCATCGGAAAGGTGAAGAAGGAAGCTGTACAACACTAGGATTGTGTGCACAGCTTGCCAACTGATAGAAAACAGTACCTATGCACTCTCCTGACTTTTGTAATCACATGAATATTCGATTGGAAGCTGTTTTGGACAGCTTTTCTTTTCTTTATGCCAAACACTTGGCAGACCTCCGTACAACGTCCAGATCACGTTGGGAAATGTGTTCTGTGCTGGCGCAGGTTTTCCTTGCCTGACAGAGTGGAAAAGCTTTCTGCTAGGATGTAGACCACAAAAGACGCTAAAGACGAAGGTACGATGCTCTCCGAAGCTAAGCGTTGCTCCCGGGCTTCTTTCGGCGGAAGCCGCGCTAAGAGAGCACTATGAGCGGTACAATCGTCTTTGCGCGAAGAAGCCGCTTCTTCGGCTCCGGGAGCCGGAGAGAGCGGCAGCATCGGAAAGGTGAAGAAGGAAGCTGTACAACACTGGGATTGTGTGCTCAACTTGCCAACTGATAGAAAACAGTACCTTACCATTCTCCTGACTTTTCCTATCACATGAATATTCGATTGGAAGCTGTTTTGGACAGCTTTTCTTTTCTTTATGCCAAACACTTGGCAGACCTCCGTACAACGTCCAGAACACGATGGGAGATGTTTTCTGTGCTCCGGCAGGTTTTCCTTGCCAGACAGAGTGCAAAAGCTTTCTGCTAGGATGTAGACCACAAAAGACGCTAAAGACGAAGGTACGATGCTCTCCGGAGCTAAGCGCCGCTCACGGGCTGCTTTCGGCAGAAGCAGCGCTAAGAGAGCACTGTGAGCGGTACAATCGTCTTTGCGCGAAGAAGCCGCTTCTTCGGCTCCAGGAGCCGGAGAGAGCGGCAGCATCGGAAACGTGAAGAAGGATGCTGTATTACACTAGGATTGCGTGCGCAGCTTGCCAACTGATAGAAAACAGTACCTTACCACTCTCCTGACTTTTCCAATGACATGAATATTCGATTGGAAGCTGTTTTGGACAGCTTTTCTTTTCTTTATGCCAAACACTTGGCAGACCTCCGTGCAACGTCCAGAACACGATGGGAGATGTTTTCAGTGCTCCGGCAGGTTTTCCTTTCCAGACAGAGTGGAAAAGCTTTCTGCTAGGATGTAGACCACAAAAGACGCTAAAGACGAAGGTACAATGCTCTCCGGATCTAAGCTCCGCTCCCAGGCTTCTTTCGGCAGAAGCCGCGCTAAGAGAGCACTGTGAGCGGTACAATCGTCTTTGCGCGAAGAAGCCGCTTCTTCGGCTCCGGGAGCCGGAGAGAGCGGCAGCATCGGAAAGGTGAAGAAGGAAGCTGTTCAACACTAGGATTGTGTGCACAGCTTGCCAACTGATAGAAAACAGTACCTTACCATTCTCCTGACTTTTGTAATCACATGAATATTCGATTGGAAGCTGTTTTGGACAGCTTTTCTTTTCTTTATGCCAAACACTTGGCAGACCTCCGTACAACATCCAGATCACGTTGGGAGATGTTTTCTGTGCTTCCGCAGGTTTTCCTTGCCTGACAGAGTGGAAAAGATTTCTGCTAAGATGTAGACCACAAAAGACGCTAAAGACGAAGGTACGATGCTCTCCGGAGCTAAGCGCCGCTCCCGGGCTTCTTTCGGCAGAAGCCGCTCAAACGAGAACACTGAGAGCGGTACAATCGTCTTTGCGCGAAGAAGCCGCTTCTTCGGCTCCGCGAGCCGGAGAGAGCGGCAGCATCGGAAAGGTGAAGAAGGAAGCTGTACAACACTGGGATTGTGTGCTCAACTTGCCAACTGATAGAAAACAGTACCTTACCACTATCCTGACTTTTGTAATCACATGAATATTCGATTGGTAGCTGTTTTGGACAGCTTTTCTTTTCTTTATGCCAAACACTTGGCAGACCTCCGTACAACGTCCAGATCACGTTGGGAAATGTTTTCTGTGCTGGCGCAGGTTTTCCTTGCCTGACAGAGTGGAAAAGCTTTCTGCTAGGATGTAGACCACAAAAGACGCTAAAGACGAAGGTACGATGCTCTCCGAAGCTAAGCTTTGCTCCCGGACTTCTTTCGGCAGAAGCCGCGCTAAGAGAGCACTATGAGCGGTACAATCGTCTTTGCGCGAAGAAGCCGCTTCTTCAGCTCTGGGAGCCGGAGAGAGCGGCAGCATCGGAAAGGTGAAGAAGGAAGCTGTACAACACTGGGATTGCGTGCTCAACTTGCCAACTGATAGAAAACAGTACCTTTGCACTCTCCTGACTTTTGTAATCACATGAATATTCGATTGGAAGCTGTTTTGGACAGCTTTTCTTTTCTTTATGCCAAACACTTGGCAGACCTCCGTACAACGTCCAGATCACGTTGGGAAATGTTTTCTGTGCTGGCGCAGGTTTTCCTTGCCTGACAGAGTGGAAAAGCTTTCTGCTAGGATGTAGACCACAAAAGACGCTAAAGACGAAGGTACGATGCTCTCCGAAGCTAAGCGTTGCTCCCGGGCTTCTTTCGGCAGAAGCCGCGCTAAGAGAGCACTATGAGCGGTACAATCGTCTTTGCGCGAAGAAGCCGCTTCTTCGGCTCCGGGAGCCGGAGAGAGCGGCAGCATCGGAAAGGTGAAGAAGGAAGCTGTACAACACTGGGATTGTGTGCTCAACTTGCCAACTGATAGAAAACAGTACCTTACCATTCTCCTGACTTTTCCTATCACATGAATATTCGATTGGAAGCTGTTTTGGACAGCTTTTCTTTTCTTTATGCCAAACACTTGGCAGACCTCCGTACAACGTCCAGAACACGATGGGATATGTTTTCTGTGCTCCGGCAGGTTTTCCTTGCCAGACGTAGTGCAAAAGCTTTCTGCTAGGATGTAGACCACAAAAGACGCTAAAGACGAAGGTACGATGCTCTCTGGAGCTAAGCGCCGCTCCCGGGCTTCTTTCGGCAGAAGCCGCGCTAAGAGAGCACTGTGAGCGGTACAATCGTCTTTGCGCGAAGAAGCCGCTTCTTCGGCTCCGCGAGCCGGAGAGAGCGGCAGCATCGGAAAGGTGAAGAAGGAAGCTGTACAACACTGGGATTGTGTGCTCAACTTGCCAACTGATAGAAAACAGTACCTTACCATTCTCCTGACTTTTCCTATCACATGAATATTCGATTGGAAGCTGTTTTGGACAGCTTTTCTTTTCTTTATGCCAAACACTTGGCAGACCTCCGTGCAACGTCCAGAACACGATGGGATATGTTTTCTGTGCTCCGGCAGGTTTTCCTTGCCAGACAGAGTGCAAAAGCTTTCTGCTAGGATGTAGACCACAAAAGACGCTAAAGACGAAGGTACGATGCTCTCCGAAGCTAAGCGCCGCTCCCGGGCTTCTTTCGGCAGAAGCCGCGCTAAGAGAGCACTGTGAGCGGTACAATCGTCTTTGCGCGAAGAAGCCGCTTCTTCGGCTCCGGGAGCCGGAGAGAGCGGCAGCATCGGAAAGGTGAAGAAGGAAGCTGTACAACACTGGGATTGTGTGCTCAACTTGCCAACTGATAGAAAACAGTACCTTACCATTCTCCTGACTTTTCCTATCACATGAATATTCGATTGGAAGCTGTTTTGGACAGCTTTTCTTTTCTTAATGCCAAACACTTGGCAGACCTCCGTGCAACGTCCAGAACACGATGGGAGATGTTTTCTGTGCTCCGGCAGGTTTTCCTTGCCTGACAGAGTGGAAAAGCTTTCTGCTAAGATGTGGACCACAAAAGACGCTAAAGACGAAGGTACGATGCTCTCCAGAGCTAAGAGCCGCTCCCGGGCTTCTTTCGGCAGAAGCCGCTCAAACGAGAACACTGTGAGCGGTACAATCGTCTTTGCGCGAAGAAGCCGCTTCTTCGGCTCCGCGAGCCGGAGAGAGAGGCAGCATCGGAAAGGTGCAGAAGGAAGCTGTACAACACTGGGATTGTGTGCTAAACTTGCCAACTGATAGAAAACAGTACCTTACCATTCTCCTGACTTTTGTAATCACATGAATATTCGATTGGAAGCTGTTTTGGACAGCTTTTCTTTTCTTAATGCCAAACAATTGGCAGACCTCCGTGCATCGTCCAGAACACGATGGGAGATGTTTTCTGTGCTCCGGCAGGTTTTCCTTGCCTGACAGAGTGCAAAAGCTTTCTGCTAGGATGTAGACCACAAAAGACGCTAAAGACGAAGGTACGATGCTCTCCGGAGCTAAGCGCTGCTCACGGGCTGCTTTCGGCAGAAGCAGCGCTAAGAGAGCACTGTGAGCGGTACAATCGTCTTTGCGCGAAGAAGCCGCTTCTTCGGCTCCGGGAGCCGGAGAGAGCGGCAGCATCGGAAACGTGAAGAAGGATGCTGTATTACACTAGGATTGCGTGCGCAGCTTGCCAACTGATAGAAAACAGTACCTTACCACTCTCCTGACTTTTCCAATGACATGAATATTCGATTGGAAGCTGTTTTGGACAGCTTTTCTTTTCTTTATGCCAAACACTTGGCAGACCTCCGTGCAACGTCCAGAACACGATGGGAGATGTTTTCAGTGCTCCGGCAGGTTTTCCTTGCCTGACAGAGTGGAAAAGCTTTCTGCTAAGATGTAGACCACAAAAGACGCAAAAGACGAAGGTACAATGCTCTCCGGATCTAAGCTCCGCTCCCGGGCTTCTTTCGGCAGAAGCCGCGCTAAGAGAGCACTGTGAGCGGTACAATCGTCTTTGCGCGAAGAAGCCGCTTCTTCGGCTCCGGGAGCCGGAGAGAGCGGCAGCATCGGAAAGGTGAAGAAGGAAGCTGTTCAACACTAGGATTGTGTGCACAGCTTGCCAACTGATAGAAAACAGTACCTTACCATTCTCCTGACTTTTCCTATCACATGAATATTCGATTGGAAGCTGTTTTGGACAGCTTTTCTTTTCTTTATGCCAAACACTTGGCAGACCTCCGTACAACATCCAGATCACGTTGGGAGATGTTTTCTGTGCTCCCGCAGGTTTTCCTTGCCTGACAGAGTGGAAAAGATTTCTGCTAAGATGTAGACCACAAAAGACGCTAAAGACGAAGGTACGATGCTCTCCGGAGCTAAGCGCCGCTCCCGGGCTTCTTTCGGCAGAAGCCGCTCAAACGAGAACACTGTGAGCGGTACAATCGTCTTTGCGCGAAGAAGCCGCTTCTTCGGCTCCGGGAGCCGGAGAGAGCGGCAGCATCGGAAAGGTGAAGAAGGAAGCTGTACAACACTGGGATTGTGTGCTCAACTTGCCAACTGATAGAAAACAGTACCTTACCACTGTCCTGACTTTTGTAATCACATGAATATTCGATTGGTAGCTGTTTTGGACAGCTTTTCTTTTCTTTATGCCAAACACTTGGCAGACCTCCGTACAACGTCCAGATCACGTTGGGAAATGTTTTCTGTGCTGGCGCAGGTTTTCCTTGCCAGACAGAGTGGAAAAGCTTTCTGCTAGGATGTAGACCACAAAAGACGCTAAAGACGAAGGTACGATGCTCTCCGAAGCTAAGCTTTGCTCCCGGGCTTCTTTCGGCAGAAGCCGCGCTAAGAGAGCACTATGAGCGGTACAATCGTCTTTGCGCGAAGAAGCCGCTTCTTCAGCTCCGGGGGCCGGAGAGAGCGGCAGCATCGGAAAGGTGAAGAAGGAAGCTGTACAACACTGGGATTGCGTGCTCAACTTGCCAACTGATAGAAAACAGTACCTTACCATTCTCCTGACTTTTCCTATCACATGAATATTCGATTGGAAGCTGTTTTGGACAGCTTTTCTTTTCTTTATGCCAAACACTTGGCAGACCTCCGTACAACATCCAGATCACGATGGGATATGTTTTCGGTGCTCCGGCAGGTTTTCCTTGCCTGACAGAGTGGAAAAGCTTTCTGCTAGGATGTAGACCACAAAAGACGCTAAAGACGAAGGTACGATGCTCTCCGGATCTAAGCTCCGCTCCCGGGCTTCTTTCGGCAGAAGCCTATGTAACGAGAGCACTGTGAGCGGTACAATCGTCTTTGCGCGAAGAAGCCGCTTCTTCGGCTCCGCGAGCCGGAGAGAGCGGCAGCATCGGAAAGGTGAAGAAGGAAGCTGTACAACACTAGGATTGTGTGCACAGCTTGCCAACTGATAGAAAACAGTACCTATGCACTCTCCTGACTTTTGTAATCACATGAATATTCGATTGGAAGCTGTTTTGGACAGCTTTTCTTTTCTTTATGCCAAACACTTGGCAGACCTCCGTACAACGTCCAGATCACGTTGGGAAATGTGTTCTGTGCTGGCGCAGGTTTTCCTTGCCTGACAGAGTGGAAAAGCTTTCTGCTAGGATGTAGACCACAAAAGACGCTAAAGACGAAGGTACGATGCTCTCCGAAGCTAAGCGTTGCTCCCGGGCTTCTTTCGGCGGAAGCCGCGCTAAGAGAGCACTATGAGCGGTACAATCGTCTTTGCGCGAAGAAGCCGCTTCTTCGGCTCCGGGAGCCGGAGAGAGCGGCAGCATCGGAAAGGTGAAGAAGGAAGCTGTACAACACTGGGATTGTGTGCTCAACTTGCCAACTGATAGAAAACAGTACCTTACCATTCTCCTGACTTTTCCTATCACATGAATATTCGATTGGAAGCTGTTTTGGACAGCTTTTCTTTTCTTTATGCCAAACACTTGGCAGACCTCCGTACAACGTCCAGAACACGATGGGAGATGTTTTCTGTGCTCCGGCAGGTTTTCCTTGCCAGACAGAGTGCAAAAGCTTTCTGCTAGGATGTAGACCACAAAAGACGCTAAAGACGAAGGTACGATGCTCTCCGGAGCTAAGCGCCGCTCACGGGCTGCTTTCGGCAGAAGCAGCGCTAAGAGAGCACTGTGAGCGGTACAATCGTCTTTGCGCGAAGAAGCCGCTTCTTCGGCTCCAGGAGCCGGAGAGAGCGGCAGCATCGGAAACGTGAAGAAGGATGCTGTATTACACTAGGATTGCGTGCGCAGCTTGCCAACTGATAGAAAACAGTACCTTACCACTCTCCTGACCTTTCCAATGACATGAATATTCGATTGGAAGCTGTTTTGGACAGCTTTTCTTTTCTTTATGCCAAACACTTGGCAGACCTCCGTGCAACGTCCAGAACACGATGGGAGATGTTTTCAGTGCTCCGGCAGGTTTTCCTTTCCTGACAGAGTGGAAAAGCTTTCTGCTAGGATGTAGACCACAAAAGACGCTAAAGACGAAGGTACAATGCTCTCCGGATCTAAGCTCCGCTCCCAGGCTTCTTTCGGCAGAAGCCGCGCTAAGAGAGCACTGTGAGCGGTACAATCGTCTTTGCGCGAAGAAGCCGCTTCTTCGGCTCCGGGAGCCGGAGAGAGCGGCAGCATCGGAAAGGTGAAGAAGGAAGCTGTTCAACACTAGGATTGTGTGCACAGCTTGCCAACTGATAGAAAACAGTACCTTACCATTCTCCTGACTTTTGTAATCACATGAATATTCGATTGGAAGCTGTTTTGGACAGCTTTTCTTTTCTTTATGCCAAACACTTGGCAGACCTCCGTACAACATCCAGATCACGTTGGGAGATGTTTTCTGTGCTTCCGCAGGTTTTCCTTGCCTGACAGAGTGGAAAAGATTTCTGCTAAGATGTAGACCACAAAAGACGCTAAAGACGAAGGTACGATGCTCTCCGGAGCTAAGCGCCGCTCCCGGGCTTCTTTCGGCAGAAGCCGCTCAAACGAGAACACTGAGAGCGGTACAATCGTCTTTGCGCGAAGAAGCCGCTTCTTCGGCTCCGCGAGCCGGAGAGAGCGGCAGCATCGGAAAGGTGAAGAAGGAAGCTGTACAACACTGGGATTGTGTGCTCAACTTGCCAACTGATAGAAAACAGTACCTTACCACTGTCCTGACTTTTGTAATCACATGAATATTCGATTGGTAGCTGTTTTGGACAGCTTTCCTTTCTTTATGCCAAACACTTGGCAGACCTCCGTACAACGTCCAGATCACGTTGGGAAATGTTTTCTGTGCTGGCGCAGGTTTTCCTTGCCTGACAGAGTGGAAAAGCTTTCTGCTAGGATGTAGACCACAAAAGACGCTAAAGACGAAGGTACGATGCTCTCCGAAGCTAAGCTTTGCTCCCGGACTTCTTTCGGCAGAAGCCGCGCTAAGAGAGCACTATGAGCGGTACAATCGTCTTTGCGCGAAGAAGCCGCTTCTTCAGCTCTGGGAGCCGGAGAGAGCGGCAGCATCGGAAAGGTGAAGAAGGAAGCTGTACAACACTGGGATTGCGTGCTCAACTTGCCAACTGATAGAAAACAGTACCTTACCATTCTCCTGACTTTTCCTATCACATGAATATTCGATTGGAAGCTGTTTTGGACAGCTTTTCTTTTCTTTATGCCAAACACTTGGCAGACCTCCGTACAACATCCAGATCACGATGGGATATGTTTTCGGTGCTCCGGCAGGTTTTCCTTGCCTGACAGAGTGGAAAAGCTTTCTGCTAGGATGTAGACCACAAAAGACGCTAAAGACGAAGGTACGATGCTCTCCGGAGCTAAGCGCCGCTCCCGGGTTTCTTTCGGCAGAAGCCTCTGTAACGAGAGCACTGTGAGCGGTACAATCGTCTTTGCGCGAAGAAGCCGCTTCTTCGGCTCCGCGAGCCGGAGAGAGCGGCAGCATCGGAAAGGTGAAGAAGGAAGCTGTACAACACTAGGATTGTGTGCACAGCTTGCCAACTGATAGAAAACAGTACCTTACCATTCTCCTGACTTTTGTAATCACATGAATATTCGATTGGAAGATGTTTTGGACAGCTTTTCTTTTCTTTATGCCAAACACTTGGCAGACCTCCGTACAACATCCAGATCACGTTGGGAGATGTTTTCGGTGCTCCCGCAGGTTTTCCTTGCCTGACAGAGTGGAAAAGATTTCTGCTAAGATGTAGACCACAAAAGACGCTAAAGACGAAGGTACGATGCTCTCCGGAGCTAAGCGCCGCTCCCGGGCTTCTTTCGGCAGAAGCCGCTCAAACGAGAGCACTGTGACCGGTACAATCGTCTTTGCGCGAAGAAGCCGCTTCTTCGGCTCCGGGAGCCGGAGAGAGCGGCAGCATCGGAAAGGTGAAGAAGGAAGCTGTACAACACTGGGATTGTGTGCTCAACTTGCCAACTGATAGAAAACAGTACCTTACCATTCTCCTGACTTTTCCTATCACATGAATATTCGATTGGAAGCTGTTTTGGACAGCTTTTCTTTTCTTTATGCCAAACACTTGGCAGACCTCCGTGCAACGTCCAGAACACGATGGGATATGTTTTCTGTGCTCCGGCAGGTTTTCCTTGCCAGACGTAGTGCAAAAGCTTTCTGCTAGGATGTAGACCACAAAAGACGCTAAAGACGAAGGTACGATGCTCTCCGGAGCTAAGCGCCGCTCCCGGGCTTCTTTCGGCAGAAGCCTCTGTAACGAGAGCACTGTGACCGGTACAATCGTCTTTGCGCGAAGAAGCCGCTTCTTCGGCTCCGCGAGCCGGAGAGAGCGGCAGCATCGGAAAGGTGAAGAAGGAAGCTGTACAACACTGGGATTGTGTGCTCAACTTGCCAACTGATAGAAAACAGTACCTTACCATTCTCCTGACTTTTGTAATCACATGAATATTCGATTGGAAGCTGTTTTGGACAGCTTTTCTTTTCTTTATTCCAAACATTTGGCAGACGTCCGTAAAACGTCCAGATCACGTTGGGAAATGTTTTCTGTGCTGGCGCAGGTTTTCCTTGCCAGACAGAGCGGAAAAGCTTTCTGCTAGGATGTAGACCACAAAAGACGCTAAAGACGAAGGTACGATGCTCTCCGAAGCTAAGCGCCGCTCCCGGGCTTCTTTCGGCAGAAGCCGCGCTAAGAGAGCACTGTGAGCGGTACAATCGTCTTTGCGCGAAGAAGCCGCTTCTTCGGCTCCGGGAGCCGGAGAGAGCGGCAGCATCGGAAAGGTGAAGAAGGAAGCTGTACAACACTGGGATTGTGTGCTCAACTTGCCAACTGATAGAAAACAGTACCTTACCATTCTCCTGACTTTTCCTATCACATGAATATTCGATTGGAAGCTGTTTTGGACAGCTTTTCTTTTCTTAATGCCAAACACTTGGCAGACCTCCGTGCAACGTCCAGAACACGATGGGAGATGTTTTCTGTGCTCCGGCAGGTTTTCCTTGCCTGACAGAGTGGAAAAGCTTTCTGCTAAGATGTAGACCACAAAAGACGCTAAAGACGAAGGTACGATGCTCTCCGGAGCTAAGAGCCGCTCCCGGGCTTCTTTCGGCAGAAGCCGCTCAAACGAGAACACTGTGAGCGGTACAATCGTCTTTGCGCGAAGAAGCCGCTTCTTCGGCTCCGCGAGCCGGAGAGAGAGGCAGCATCGGAAAGGTGAAGAAGGAAGCTGTACAACACTGGGATTGTGTGCTAAACTTGCCAACTGATAGAAAACAGTACCTTACCATTCTCCTGACTTTTGTAATCACATGAATCTTCGATTGGAAGCTGTTTTGGACAGCTTTTCTTTTCTTAATGCCAAACAATTGGCAGACCTCCGTGCAACGTCCAGAACACGATGGGAGATGTTTTCTGTGCTCCGGCAGGTTTTCCTTGCCTGACAGAGTGGAAAAGCTTTCTGCTAAGATATAGACCACAAAAGACGCTAAAGACGAAGGTACGATGCTCTCCGGAGCTAAGAGCCGCTCCCGGGCTTCTTTCGGCAGAAGCCGCTCAAACGAGAACACTGTGACTGGTACAATCGTCTTTGCGCGAAGAAGCCGCTTCTTCGGCTCCGGGAGCCGGAGAGAGCGGCAGCATCGGAAAGGTGAAGAAGGAAGCTGTACAACACTGGGATTGTGTGCTCAACTTGCCAACTGATAGAAAACAGTACCTTACCATTCTCCTGACTTTTCCTATCACATGAATATTCGATTGGAAGCTGTTTTGGACAGCTTTTCTTTTCTTAATGCCAAACACTTGGCAGACCTCCGTACAACATCCAGAACACGATGGGAGATGTTTTCTGTGCTCCGGCAGGTTTTCCTTGCCAGACAGAGTGCAAAAGCTTTCTGCTAGGATGTAGACCACAAAAGACGCTAAAGACGAAGGTACGATGCTCTCCGGAGCTAAGCGCCGCTCACGGGCTTCTTTCGGCAGAAGCAGCGCTAAGAGAGCACTGTGAGCGGTACAATCGTCTTTGCGCGAAGAAGCCGCTTCTTCGGCTCCAGGAGCCGGAGAGAGCGGCAGCATCGGAAACGTGAAGAAGGATGCTGTATTACACTAGGATTGCGTGCGCAGCTTGCCAACTGATAGAAAACAGTACCTTACCACTCTCCTGACTTTTCCAATCACATGAATATTCGATTGGAAGCTGTTTTGGACAGCTTTTCTTTTCTTTATGCCAAACACTTGGCAGACCTCCGTGCAACGTCCAGAACATGATGGGAGATGTTTTCAGTGCTCCGGCAGGTTTTCCTTGCCTGACAGAGTGCAAAAGCTTTCTGCTAGGATGTAGACCACAAAAGACGCTAAAGACGAAGGTACGATGCTCTCCGGAGCTAAGCGCCGCTCCCGGGCTTCTTTCGGCAGAAGCCGCTCAAACGAGAGCACTGTGACCGGTACAATCGTCTTTGCGCGAAGAAGCCGCTTCTTCGGCTCCGGGAGCCGGAGAGAGCGGCAGCATCGGAAAGGTGAAGAAGGAAGCTGTACAACACTGGGATTGTGTGCTCAACTTGCCAACTGATAGAAAACAGTACCTTACCATTCTCCTGACTTTTCCTATCACATGAATATTCGATTGGTAGCTGTTTTGGACAGCTTTTCTTTTCTTTATGCCAAACACTTGGCAGACCTCCGTACAACGTCCAGATCACGTTGGGAAATGTTTTCTGTGCTGGCGCAGGTTTTCCTTGCCTGACAGAGTGGAAAAGCTTTCTGCTAGGATGTAGACCACAAAAGACGCTAAAGACGAAGGTACGATGCTCTCCGAAGCTAAGCTTTACTCCCGGGCTTCTTTCGGCAGAAGCCGCGCTAAGAGAGCACTATGAGCGGTACAATCGTCTTTGCGCGAAGAAGCCGCTTCTTCAGCTCCGGGAGCCGGAGAGAGCGGCAGCATCGGAAAGGTGAAGAAGGAAGCTGTACAACACTGGGATTGCGTGCTCAACTCGCCAACTGATAGAAAACAGTACCTTACCATTCTCCTGACTTTTCCTATCACATGAATATTCGATTGGAAGCTGTTTTGGACAGCTTTTCTTTTCTTTATGCCAAACACTTGGCAGACCTCCGTACAACATCCAGATCACGATGGGATATGTTTTCGGTGCTCCGGCAGGTTTTCCTTGCCTGACAGAGTGGAAAAGCTTTCTGCTAGGATGTAGACCACAAAAGACGCTAAAGACGAAGGTACGATGCTCTCCGGAGCTAAGCGCCGCTCCCGGGTTTCTTTCGGCAGAAGCCTCTGTAACGAGAGCACTGTGAGCGGTACAATCGTCTTTGCGCGAAGAAGCCGCTTCTTCGGCTCCGGGAGCCGGAGAGAGCGGCAGCATCGGAAAGGTGAAGAAGGAAGCTGTTCAACACTAGGATTGTGTGCACAGCTTGCCAACTGATAGAAAACAGTACCTTTGCACTCTCCTGACTTTTGTAATCACATGAATATTCGATTGGAAGCTGTTTTGGACAGCTTTTCTTTTCTTTATGCCAAACACTTGGCAGACCTCCGTACAACATCCAGATCACGTTGGGAGATGTTTTCTGTGCTTCCGCAGGTTTTCCCTGCCTGACAGAGTGGAAAAGATTTCTGCTAAGATGTAGACCACAAAAGACGCTAAAGACGAAGGTACGATGCTCTCCGGAGCTAAGCGCCGCTCCCGGGCTTCTTTCGGCAGAAGCCGCTCAAACGAGAACACTGTGAGCGGTACAATCGTCTTTGCGCGAAGAAGCCGCTTCTTCGGCTCCGCGAGCCGGAGAGAGCGGCAGCATCGGAAAGGTGAAGAAGGAAGCTGTACAACACTGGGATTGTGTGCTCAACTTGCCAACTGATAGAAAACAGTACCTTACCACTGTCCTGACTTTTGTAATCACATGAATATTCGATTGGTAGCTGTTTTGGACAGCTTTTCTTTTCTTTATGCCAAACACTTGGCAGACCTCCGTACAACGTCCAGATCACGTTGGGAAATGTTTTCTGTGCTGGCGCAGGTTTTCCTTGCCTGACAGAGTGGAAAAGCTTTCTGCTAGGATGTAGACCACAAAAGACGCTAAAGACGAAGGTACGATGCTCTCCGAAGCTAAGCTTTGCTCCCGGGCTTCTTTCGGCAGAAGCCGCGCTAAGAGAGCACTATGAGCGGTACAATCGTCTTTGCGCGAAGAAGCCGCTTCTTCAGCTCCGGGAGCCGGAGAGAGCGGCAGCATCGGAAAGGTGAAGAAGGAAGCTGTACAACACTGGGATTGCGTGCTCAACTTGCCAACTGATAGAAAACAGTACCTTACCATTCTCCTGACTTTTCCTATCACATGAATATTCGATTGGAAGCTGTTTTGGACAGCTTTTCTTTTCTTTATGCCAAACACTTGGCAGACCTCCGTACAACATCCAGATCACGATGGGATATGTTTTCGGTGCTCCGGCAGGTTTTCCTTGCCTGACAGAGTGGAAAAGCTTTCTGCTAGGATGTAGACCACAAAAGACGCTAAAGACGAAGGTACGATGCTCTCCGGAGCTAAGCGCCGCTCCCGGGTTTCTTTCGGCAGAAGCCTCTGTAACGAGAGCACTGTGAGCGGTACAATCGTCTTTGCGCGAAGAAGCCGCTTCTTCGGCTCCGCGAGCCGGAGAGAGCGGCAGCATCGGAAAGGTGAAGAAGGAAGCTGTACAACACTAGGATTGTGTGCACAGCTTGCCAACTGATAGAAAACAGTACCTTACCATTCTCCTGACTTTTGTAATCACATGAATATTCGATTGGAAGCTGTTTTGGACAGCTTTTCTTTTCTTTATGCCAAACACTTGGCAGACCTCCGTACAACATCCAGATCACGTTGGGAGATGTTTTCTGTGCTCCCGCAGGTTTTCCTTGCCTGACAGAGTGGAAAAGATTTCTGCTAAGATGTAGACCACAAAAGACGCTAAAGACGAAGGTACGATGCTCTCCGGAGCTAAGCGCCGCTCCCGGGCTTCTTTCGGCAGAAGCCGCTCAAACGAGAGCACTGTGACCGGTACAATCGTCTTTGCGCGAAGAAGCCGCTTCTTCGGCTCCGCGAGCCGGAGAGAGCGGCAGCATCGGAAAGGTGAAGAAGGAAGCTGTACAACACTGGGATTGTGTGCTCAACTTGCCAACTGATAGAAAACAGTACCTTACCATTCTCCTGACTTTTCCTATCACATGAATATTCGATTGGAAGCTGTTTTGGACAGCTTTTCTTTTCTTTATGCCAAACACTTGGCAGACCTCCGTGCAACGTCCAGAACACGATGGGATATGTTTTCTGTGCTCCGGCAGGTTTTCCTTGCCAGACGTAGTGCAAAAGCTTTCTGCTAAGATGTAGACCACAAAAGACGCTAAAGACGAAGGTACGATGCTCTCCGGAGCTAAGCGCCGCTCCCGGGCTTCTTTCGGCAGAAGCCGCGCTAAGAGAGCACTGTGAGCGGTACAATCGTCTTTGCGCAAAGAAGCCGCTTCTTCGGCTCCGCGAGCCGGAGAGAGCGGCAGCATCGGAAAGGTGAAGAAGGAAGCTGTACAACACTGGGATTGCGTGCTCAACTTGCCAACTGATAGAAAACAGTACCTTACCATTCTCCTGACTTTTCCTATCACATGAATATTCGATTGGAAGCTGTTTTGGACAGCTTTTCTTTTCTTTATGCCAAACACTTGGCAGACCTCCGTACAACATCCAGATCACGATGGGATATGTTTTCGGTGCTCCGGCAGGTTTTCCTTGCCTGACAGAGTGGAAAAGCTTTCTGCTAGGATGTAGACCACAAAAGACGCTAAAGACGAAGGTACGATGCTCTCCGGAGCTAAGCGCCGCTCCCGGGCTTCTTTCGGCAGAAGCCTCTGTAACGAGAGCACTGTGACCGGTACAATCGTCTTTGCGCGAAGAAGCCGCTTCTTCGGCTCCGCGAGCCGGAGAGAGCGGCAGCATCGGAAATGTGAAGAAGGAAGCTGTACAACACTAGGATTGTGTGCACAGCTTGCCAACTGATAGAAAACAGTACCTTACCATTCTCCTGACTTTTGTAATCACATGAATATTCGATTGGAAGCTGTTTTGGACAGCTTTTCTTTTCTTTATGCCAAACACTTGGCAGACCTCCGTACAACATCCAGATCACGTTGGGAGATGTTTTCTGTGCTCCCGCAGGTTTTCCTTGCCTGACAGAGTGGAAAAGATTTCTGCTAAGATGTAGACCACAAAAGACGCTAAAGACGAAGGTACGATGCTCTCCGGAGCTAAGCGCCGCTCCCGGGCTTCTTTCGGCAGAAGCCGCTCAAACGAGAGCACTGTGACCGGTACAATCGTCTTTGCGCGAAGAAGCCGCTTCTTCGGCTCCGGGAGCCGGAGAGAGCGGCAGCATCGGAAAGGTGAAGAAGGAAGCTGTACAACACTGGGATTGTGTGCTCAACTTGCCAACTGATAGAAAACAGTACCTTAGCATTCTCCTGACTTTTGTAATCACATGAATATTCGATTGGAAGCTGTTTTGGACAGCTTTTCTTTTCTTTATGCCAAACACTTGGCAGACGTCCGTAAAACGTCCAGATCACGTTGGGAAATGTTTTCTGTGCTGGCGCAGGTTTTCCTTGCCAGACAGAGTGGAAAAGCTTTCTGCTAGGATGTAGACCACAAAAGACGCTAAAGACGAAGGTACGATGCTCTCCGAAGCTAAGCGCCGCTCCCGGGCTTCTTTCGGCAGAAGCCGCGCTAAGAGAGCACTGTGAGCGGTACAATCGTCTTTGCGCGAAGAAGCCGCTTCTTCGGCTCCGGGAGCCGGAGAGAGCGGCAGCATCGGAAAGGTGAAGAAGGAAGCTGTACAACACTGGGATTGTGTGCTCAACTTGCCAACTGATAGAAAACAGTACCTTAGCATTCTCCTGACTTTTGTAATCACATGAATATTCGATTGGAAGCTGTTTTGGACAGCTTTTCTTTTCTTAATGCCAAACACTTGGCAGACCTCCGTGCAACGTCCAGAACACGATGGGAGATGTTTTCTGTGCTCCGGCAGGTTTTCCTTGCCTGACAGAGTGGAAAAGCTTTCTGCTAAGATGTAGACCACAAAAGACGCTAAAGACGAAGGTACGATGCTCTCCGGAGCTAAGAGCCGCTCCCGGGCTTCTTTCGGCAGAAGCCGCTCAAACGAGAACACTGTGAGCGGTACAATCGTCTTTGCGCGAAGAAGCCGCTTCTTCGGCTCCGCGAGCCGGAGAGAGAGGCAGCATCGGAAAGGTGAAGAAGGAAGCTGTACAACACTGGGATTGTGTGCTAAACTTGCCAACTGATAGAAAACAGTACCTTACCATTCTCCTGACTTTTGTAATCACATGAATCTTCGATTGGAAGCTGTTTTGGACAGCTTTTCTTTTCTTAATGCCAAACAATTGGCAGACCTCCGTGCAACGTCCAGAACACGATGGGAGATGTTTTCTGTGCTCCGGCAGGTTTTCCTTGCCTGACAGAGTGGAAAAGCTTTCTGCTAAGATATAGACCACAAAAGACGCTAAAGACGAAGGTACGATGCTCTCCGGAGCTAAGAGCCGCTCCCGGGCTTCTTTCGGCAGAAGCCGCTCAAACGAGAACACTGTGACTGGTACAATCGTCTTTGCGCGAAGAAGCCGCTTCTTCGGCTCCGGGAGCCGGAGAGAGCGGCAGCATCGGAAAGGTGAAGAAGGAAGCTGTACAACACTGGGATTGTGTGCTCAACTTGCCAACTGATAGAAAACAGTACCTTACCATTCTCCTGACTTTTCCTATCACATGAATATTCGATTGGAAGCTGTTTTGGACAGCTTTTCTTTTCTTTATGCCAAACACTTGGCAGACCTCCGTACAACATCCAGAACACGATGGGAGATGTTTTCTGTGCTCCGGCAGGTTTTCCTTGCCAGACAGAGTGCAAAAGCTTTCTGCTAGGATGTAGACCACAAAAGACGCTAAAGACGAAGCTACGATGCTCTCCGGAGCTAAGCGCCGCTCACGGGCTTCTTTCGGCAGAAGCAGCGCTAAGAGAGCACTGTGAGCGGTACAATCGTCTTTGCGCGAAGAAGCCGCTTCTTCGGCTCCAGGAGCCGGAGAGAGCGGCAGCATCGGAAACGTGAAGAAGGATGCTGTATTACACTAGGATTGCGTGCGCAGCTTGCCAACTGATAGAAAACAGTACCTTACCACTCTCCTGACTTTTCCAATCACATGAATATTCGATTGGAAGCTGTTTTGGACAGCTTTTCTTTTCTTTATGCCAAACACTTGGCAGACCTCCGTGCAACGTCCAGAACACGATGGGAGATGTTTTCAGTGCTCCGGCAGGTTTTCCTTGCCTGACAGAGTGGAAAAGCTTTCTGCTAGGATGTAGACCACAAAAGACGCTAAAGACGAAGGTACGATGCTCTCCGGAGCTAAGCGCCGCTCCCGGGCTTCTTTCGGCAGAAGCCGCTCAAACGAGAGCACTGTGAGCGGTACAATCGTCTTTGCGCGAAGAAGCCGCTTCTTCGGCTCCGGGAGCCGGAGAGAGCGGCAGCATCGGAAAGGTGAAGAAGGAAGCTGTACAACACTGGGATTGTGTGCTCAACTTGCCAACTGATAGAAAACAGTACCTTACCATTCTCCTGACTTTTCCTATCACATGAATATTCGATTGGAAGCTGTTTTGGACAGCTTTTCTTTTCTTTATGCCAAACACTTGGCAGACCTCCGTGCAACGTCCAGAACACGATGGGATATGTTTTCTGTGCTCCGGCAGGTTTTCCTTGCCAGACAGAGTGCAAAAGCTTTCTGCTAGGATGTAGACCACAAAAGACGCTAAAGACGAAGGTACGATGCTCTCCGGAGCTAAGCGCCGCTCCCGGGCTTCTTTCGGCAGAAGCCGCGCTAAGAGAGCACTGTGAGCGGTACAATCGTCTTTGCGCGAAGAAGCCGCTTCTTCGGCTCCGGGAGCCGGAGAGAGCGGCAGCATCGGAAAGGTGAAGAAGGAAGCTGTACAACACTGGGATTGTGTGCTCAACTTGCCAACTGATAGAAAACAGTACCTTACCACTCTCCTGACTTTTCCTATCACATGAATATTCGATTGGAAGCTGTTTTGGACAGCTTTTCTTTTCTTTATGCCAAACACTTGGCAGACCTCCGTGCAACGTCCAGATCACGTTGGGAAATGTTTTCTGTGCTGGCGCAGGTTTTCCTTGCCAGACAGAGTGGAAAAGCTTTCTGCTAGGATGTAGACCACAAAAGACGCTAAAGACGAAGGTACGATGCTCTCCGAAGCTAAGCGTTGCTCCCGGGCTTCTTTCGGCAGAAGCCGCGCTAAGAGAGCACTATGAGCCTTACAATCGTCTTTGCGCGAAGAAGCCGCTTCTTCGGCTCCAGGAGCCGGAGAGAGCGGCAGCATCGGAAAGGTGAAGAAGGAAGCTGTACAACACTGGGATTGCGTGCTCAACTTGCCAACTGATAGAAAACAGTACCTTACCATTCTCCTGACTTTTCCTATCACATGAATATTCGATTGGAAGCTGTTTTGGACAGCTTTTCTTTTCTTTATGCCAAACACTTGGCAGACCTCCGTACAACATCCAGATCACGATGGGATATGTTTTCGGTGCTCCGGCAGGTTTTCCTTGCCTGACAGAGTGGAAAAGCTTTCTGCTAGGATGTAGACCACAAAAGACGCTAAAGACGAAGGTACGATGCTCTCCGGAGCTAAGCGCCGCTCCCGGGCTTCTTTCGGCAGAAGCCGCTCAAACGAGAGCACTGTGACCGGTACAATCGTCTTTGCGCGAAGAAGCCGCTTCTTCGCCTCCAGGAGCCGGAGAGAGCGGCAGCATCGGAAACGTGAAGAAGGAAGCTGTACAACACTGGGATTGTGTGCTCAACTTGCCAACTGATAGAAAACAGTACCTTACCATTCTCCTGACTTTTCCTATCACATGAATATTCGATTGGAAGCTGTTTTGGACAGCTTTTCTTTTCTTTATGCCAAACACTTGGCAGACCTCCGTGCAACGTCCAGAACACGATGGGATATGTTTTCTGTGCTCCGGTAGGTTTTCCTTGCCAGACGTAGTGCAAAAGCTTTCTGCTAGGATGTAGACCACAAAAGACGCTAAAGACGAAGGTACGATGCTCTCCGGAGCTAAGCGCCGCTCCCGGGCTTCTTTCGGCAGAAGCCGCTCAAACGAGAACACTGTGAGCGGTACAATCGTCTTTGCGCGAAGAAGCCGCTTCTTCGGCTCCGCGAGCCGGAGAGAGCGGCAGCATCGGAAAGGTGAAGAAGGAAGCTGTACAACACTGGGATTGTGTGCTCAACTTGCCAACTGATAGAAAACAGTACCTTACCACTGTCCTGACTTTTGTAATCACATGAATATTCGATTGGTAGCTGTTTTGGACAGCTTTTCTTTTCTTTATGCCAAACACTTGGCAGACCTCCGTACAACGTCCAGATCACGTTGGGAAATGTTTTCTGTGCTGGCGCAGGTTTTCCTTGCCAGACAGAGTGGAAAAGCTTTCTGCTAGGATGTAGACCACAAAAGACGCTAAAGACGAAGGTACGATGCTCTCCGAAGCTAAGCTTTGCTCCCGGGCTTCTTTCGGCAGAAGCCGCGCTAAGAGAGCACTATGAGCGGTACAATCGTCTTTGCGCGAAGAAGCCGCTTCTTCAGCTCCGGGAGCCGGAGAGAGCGGCAGCATCGGAAAGGTGAAGAAGGAAGCTGTACAACACTGGGATTGTGTGCTCAACTTGCCAACTGATAGAAAACAGTACCTTACCATTCTCCTGACTTTTCCTATCACATGAATATTCGATTGGAAGCTGTTTTGGACAGCTTTTCTTTTCTTTATGCCAAACACTTGGCAGACCTCCGTACAACATCCAGATCACGATGGGATATGTTTTCGGTGCTCCGGCAGGTTTTCCTTGCCTGACAGAGTGGAAAAGCTTTCTGCTAGGATGTAGACCACAAAAGACGCTAAAGACGAAGGTACGATGCTCTCCGGAGCTAAGAGCCGCTCCCGGGCTTCTTTCGGCAGAAGCCTCTGTAACGAGAACACTGTGAGCGGTACAATCGTCTTTGCGCGAAGAAGCCGCTTCTTCGGCTCCGCGAGCCGGAGAGAGCGGCAGCATCGGAAAGGTGAAGAAGGAAGCTGTTCAACACTAGGATTGTGTGCACAGCTTGCCAACTGATAGAAAACAGTACCTTACCATTCTCCTGACTTTTGTAATCACATGAATATTCGATTGGAAGCTGTTTTGGACAGCTTTTCTTTTCTTTATGCCAAACACTTGGCAGACCTCCGTACAACATCCAGATCACGTTGGGAGATGTTTTCTGTGCTCCCGCAGGTTTTCCTTGCCTGACAGAGTGGAAAAGATTTCTGCTAAGATGTAGACCACAAAAGACGCTAAAGACGAAGGTACGATGCTCTCCGGAGCTAAGCGCCGCTCCCGGGCTTCTTTCGGCAGAAGCCGCTCAAACGAGAGCACTGTGACCGGTACAATCGTCTTTGCGCGAAGAAGCCGCTTCTTCGGCTCCGGGAGCCGGAGAGAGCGGCAGCATCGGAAAGGTGAAGAAGGAAGCTGTACAACACTGGGATTGTGTGCTCAACTTGCCAACTGATAGAAAACAGTACCTTACCATTCTCCTGACTTTTCCTATCACATGAATATTCGATTGGAAGCTGTTTTGGACAGCTTTTCTTTTCTTTATGCCAAACACTTGGCAGACCTCCGTGCAACGTCCAGAACACGATGGGATATGTTTTCTGTGCTCCGGCAGGTTTTCCTTGCCAGACGTAGTGCAAAAGCTTTCTGCTAGGATGTAGACCACAAAAGACGCTAAAGACGAAGGTACGATGCTCTCCGGAGCTAAGCGCCGCTCCCGGGCTTCTTTCGGCAGAAGCCGCGCTAAGAGAGCACTGTGAGCGGTACAATCGTCTTTGCGCGAAGAAGCCGCTTCTTCGGCTCCGGGAGCCGGAGAGAGCGGCAGCATCGGAAAGGTGAAGAAGGAAGCTGTACAACACTGGGATTGTGTGCTCAACTTGCCAACTGATAGAAAACAGTACCTTACCATTCTCCTGACTTTTCCTATCACATGAATATTCGATTGGAAGCTGTTTTGGACAGCTTTTCTTTTCTTTATGCCAAACACTTGGCAGACCTCCGTACAACATCCAGATCACGTTGGGAGATGTTTTCTGTGCTCCCGCAGGTTTTCCTTGCCTGACAGAGTGGAAAAGATTTCTGCTAAGATGTAGACCACAAAAGACGCTAAAGACGAAGGTACGATGCTCTCCGGAGCTAAGCGCCGCTCCCGGGCTTCTTTCGGCAGAAGCCGCTCAAACGAGAGCACTGTGACCGGTACAATCGTCTTTGCGCGAAGAAGCCGCTTCTTCGGCTCCGGGAGCCGGAGAGAGCGGCAGCATCGGAAAGGTGAAGAAGGAAGCTGTACAACACTGGGATTGTGTGCTCAACTTGCCAACTGATAGAAAACAGTACCTTAGCATTCTCCTGACTTTTCCTATCACATGAATATTCGATTGGAAGCTGTTTTGGACAGCTTTTTTTTTCTTTATGCCAAACACTTGGCAGACCTCCGTGCAATGTCCAGAACACGATGGGATATGTTTTCTGTGCTCCGGCAGGTTTTCCTTGCCAGACGTAGTGCAAAAGCTTTCTGCTAGGATGTAGACCACAAAAGACGCTAAAGACGAAGGTACTATGCTCTCCGGAGCTAAGCGCCACTCCCGGGCTTCTTTCGGCAGAAGCCGCGCTAAGAGAGCACTGTGAGCGGTACAATCGTCTTTGCGCGAAGAAGCCGCTTCTTCGGCTCCGGGAGCCGGAGAGAGCGGCAGCATCGGAAAGGTGAAGAAGGAAGCTGTACAACACTGGGATTGTGTGCTCAACTTGCCAACTGATAGAAAACAGTACCTTACCATTCTCCTGACTTTTGTAATCACATGAATATTCAATTGGAAGCTGTTTTGGACAGCTTTTCTTTTCTTTATGCCAAACACTTGGCAGACGTCCGTAAAACGTCCAGATCACGTTGGGAAATGTTTTCTGTGCTGGCGCAGGTTTTCCTTGCCAGACAGAGTGGAAAAGCTTTCTGCTAGGATGTAGACCACAAAAGACGCTAAAGACGAAGGTACGATGCTCTCCGAAGCTAAGCGCCGCTCCCGGGCTTCTTTCGGCAGAAGCCGCGCTAAGAGAGCACTGTGAGCGGTACAATCGTCTTTGCGCGAAGAAGCCGCTTCTTCGGCTCCGGGAGCCGGAGAGAGCGGCAGCATCGGAAAGGTGAAGAAGGAAGCTGTACAACACTGGGATTGTGTGCTCAACTTGCCAACTGATAGAAAACAGTACCTTACCATTCTCCTGACTTTTCCTATCACATGAATATTCGATTGGAAGCTGTTTTGGACAGCTTTTCTTTTCTTAATGCCAAACACTTGGCAGACCTCCGTGCAACGTCCAGAACACGATGGGAGATGTTTTCTGTGCTCCGGCAGGTTTTCCTTGCCTGACAGAGTGGAAAAGCTTTCTGCTAAGATGTAGACCACAAAAGACGCTAAAGACGAAGGTACGATGCTCTCCGGAGCTAAGCGCCGCTCCCGGGCTTCTTTCGGCAGAAGCCGCTCAAACGAGAGCACTGTGACCGGTACAATCGTCTTTGCGCGAAGAAGCCGCTTCTTCGGCTCCGGGAGCCGGAGAGAGCGGCAGCATCGGAAAGGTGAAGAAGGAAGCTGTACAACACTGGGATTGTGTGCTCAACTTGCCAACTGATAGAAAACAGTACCTTAGCATTCTCCTGACTTTTCCTATCACATGAATATTCGATTGGAAGCTGTTTTGGACAGCTTTTTTTTTCTTTATGCCAAACACTTGGCAGACCTCCGTGCAATGTCCAGAACACGATGGGATATGTTTTCTGTGCTCCGGCAGGTTTTCCTTGCCAGACGTAGTGCAAAAGCTTTCTGCTAGGATGTAGACCACAAAAGACGCTAAAGACGAAGGTACTATGCTCTCCGGAGCTAAGCGCCACTCCCGGGCTTCTTTCGGCAGAAGCCGCGCTAAGAGAGCACTGTGAGCGGTACAATCGTCTTTGCGCGAAGAAGCCGCTTCTTCGGCTCCGGGAGCCGGAGAGAGCGGCAGCATCGGAAAGGTGAAGAAGGAAGCTGTACAACACTGGGATTGTGTGCTCAACTTGCCAACTGATAGAAAACAGTACCTTACCATTCTCCTGACTTTTGTAATCACATGAATATTCAATTGGAAGCTGTTTTGGACAGCTTTTCTTTTCTTTATGCCAAACACTTGGCAGACGTCCGTAAAACGTCCAGATCACGTTGGGAAATGTTTTCTGTGCTGGCGCAGGTTTTCCTTGCCAGACAGAGTGGAAAAGCTTTCTGCTAGGATGTAGACCACAAAAGACGCTAAAGACGAAGGTACGATGCTCTCCGAAGCTAAGCGCCGCTCCCGGGCTTCTTTCGGCAGAAGCCGCGCTAAGAGAGCACTGTGAGCGGTACAATCGTCTTTGCGCGAAGAAGCCGCTTCTTCGGCTCCGGGAGCCGGAGAGAGCGGCAGCATCGGAAAGGTGAAGAAGGAAGCTGTACAACACTGGGATTGTGTGCTCAACTTGCCAACTGATAGAAAACAGTACCTTACCATTCTCCTGACTTTTCCTATCACATGAATATTCGATTGGAAGCTGTTTTGGACAGCTTTTCTTTTCTTAATGCCAAACACTTGGCAGACCTCCGTGCAACGTCCAGAACACGATGGGAGATGTTTTCTGTGCTCCCGCAGGTTTTCCTTGCCTGACAGAGTGGAAAAGCTTTCTGCTAAGATGTAGACCACAAAAGACGCTAAAGACGAAGGTACGATGCTCTCCGGAGCTAAGAGCCGCTCCCGGGCTTCTTTCGGCAGAAGCCGCTCAAACGAGAACACTGTGAGCGGTACAATCGTCTTTGCGCGAAGAAGCCGCTTCTTCGGCTCCGCGAGCCGGAGAGAGAGGCAGCATCGGAAAGGTGAAGAAGGAAGCTGTACAACACTGGGATTGTGTGCTAAACTTGCCAACTGATAGAAAACAGTACCTTACCATTCTCCTGACTTTTGTAATCACATGAATCTTCGATTGGAAGCTGTTTTGGACAGCTTTTCTTTTCTTAATGCCAAACAATTGGCAGACCTCCGTGCAACGTCCAGAACACGATGGGAGATGTTTTCTGTGCTCCGGCAGGTTTTCCTTGCCTGACAGAGTGGAAAAGCTTTCTGCTAAGATATAGACCACAAAAGACGCTAAAGACGAAGGTACGATGCTCTCCGGAGCTAAGAGCCGCTCCCGGGCTTCTTTCGGCAGAAGCCGCTCAAACGAGAACACTGTGACTGGTACAATCGTCTTTGCGCGAAGAAGCCGCTTCTTCGGCTCCGGGAGCCGGAGAGAGCGGCAGCATCGGAAAGGTGAAGAAGGAAGCTGTACAACACTGGGATTGTGTGCTCAACTTGCCAACTGATAGAAAACAGTACCTTACCATTCTCCTGACTTTTCCTATCACATGAATATTCGATTGGAAGCTGTTTTGGACAGCTTTTCTTTTCTTTATGCCAAGCACTTGGCAGACCTCCGTACAACATCCAGAACACGATGGGAGATGTTTTCTGTGCTCCGGCAGGTTTTCCTTGCCAGACAGAGTGCAAAAGCTTTCTGCTAGGATGTAGACCACAAAAGACGCTAAAGACGAAGCTACGATGCTCTCCGGAGCTAAGCGCCGCTCACGGGCTTCTTTCGGCAGAAGCAGCGCTAAGAGAGCACTGTGAGCGGTACAATCGTCTTTGCGCGAAGAAGCCGCTTCTTCGGCTCCAGGAGCCGGAGAGAGCGGCAGCATCGGAAACGTGAAGAAGGATGCTGTATTACACTAGGATTGCGTGCGCAGCTTGCCAACTGATAGAAAACAGTACCTTACCACTCTCCTGACTTTTCCAATCACATGAATATTCGATTGGAAGCTGTTTTGGACAGCTTTTCTTTTCTTTATGCCAAACACTTGGCAGACCTCCGTGCAACGTCCAGAACACGATGGGAGATGTTTTCAGTGCTCCGGCAGGTTTTCCTTGCCTGACAGAGTGGAAAAGCTTTCTGCTAGGATGTAGACCACAAAAGACGCTAAAGACGAAGGTACGATGCTCTCCGGAGCTAAGCGCCGCTCCCGGGCTTCTTTCGGCAGAAGCCGCTCAAACGAGAACACTGTGACCGGTACAATCGTCTTTGCGCGAAGAAGCCGCTTCTTCGGCTCCGGGAGCCGGAGAGAGCGGCAGCATCGGAAAGGTGAAGAAGGAAGCTGTACAACACTGGGATTGTGTGCTCAACTTGCCAACTGATAGAAAACAGTACCTTACCATTCTCCTGACTTTTCCTATCACATGAATATTCGATTGGAAGCTGTTTTGGACAGCTTTTATTTTCTTTATGCCAAACACTTGGCAGACCTCCGTGCAACGTCCAGAACACGATGGGATATGTTTTCTGTGCTCCGGCAGGTTTTCCTTGCCAGACGTAGTGCAAAAGCTTTCTGCTAGGATGTAGACCACAAAAGACGCTAAAGACGAAGGTACGATGCTCTCCGGAGCTAAGCGCCGCTCCCGGGCTTCTTTCGGCAGAAGCCGCGCTAAGAGAGCACTGTGTGCGGTACAATCGTCTTTGCGCGAAGAAGCCGCTTCTTCGGCTCCGCGAGCCGGAGAGAGCGGCAGCATCGGAAAGGTGAAGAAGGAAGCTGTACAACACTGGGATTGTGTGCTCAACTTGCCAACTGATAGAAAACAGTACCTTACCACTCTCCTGACTTTTCCTATCACATGAATATTCGATTGGAAGCTGTTTTGGACAGCTTTTCTTTTCTTTATGCCAAACACTTGGCAGACCTCCGTGCAACGTCCAGATCACGTTGGGAAATGTTTTCTGTGCTGGCGCAGGTTTTCCTTGCCAGACAGAGTGGAAAAGCTTTCTGCTAGGATGTAGACCACAAAAGACGCTAAAGACGAAGGTACGATGCTCTCCAAAGCTAAGCGTTGCTCCCGGGCTTCTTTCGGCAGAAGCCGCGCTAAGAGAGCACTATGAGCCTTACAATCGTCTTTGCGCGAAGAAGCCGCTTCTTCGGCTCCGGGAGCCGGAGAGAGCGGCAGCATCGGAAAGGTGAAGAAGGAAGCTGTACAACACTGGGATTGCGTGCTCAACTTGCCAACTGATAGAAAACAGTACCTTACCATTCTCCTGACTTTTCCTATCACATGAATATTCGATTGGAAGCTGTTTTGGACAGCTTTTCTTTTCTTTATGCCAAACACTTGGCAGACCTCCGTACAACATCCAGATCACGATGGGATATGTTTTCGGTGCTCCGGCAGGTTTTCCTTGCCTGACAGAGTGGAAAAGCTTTCTGCTAGGATGTAGACCACAAAAGACGCTAAAGACGAAGGTACGATGCTCTCCGGAGCTAAGCGCCGCTCCCGGGCTTCTTTCGGCAGAAGCCGCTCAAACGAGAGCACTGTGACCGGTACAATCGTCTTTGCGCGAAGAAGCCGCTTCTTCGCCTCCAGGAGCCGGAGAGAGCGGCAGCATCGGAAACGTGAAGAAGGAAGCTGTACAACACTGGGATTGTGTGCTCAACTTGCCAACTGATAGAAAACAGTACCTTACCATTCTCCTGACTTTTCCTATCACATGAATATTCGATTGGAAGCTGTTTTGGACAGCTTTTCTTTTCTTTATGCCAAACACTTGGCAGACCTCCGTGCAACGTCCAGAACACGATGGGATATGTTTTCTGTGCTCCGGCAGGTTTTCCTTGCCAGACGTAGTGCAAAAGCTTTCTGCTAGGATGTAGACCACAAAAGACGCTAAAGACGAAGGTACGATGCTCTCCGGAGCTAAGCGCCGCTCCCGGGCTTCTTTCGGCAGAAGCCGCTCAAACGAGAACACTGTGAGCGGTACAATCGTCTTTGCGCGAAGAAGCCGCTTCTTCGGCTCCGCGAGCCGGAGAGAGCGGCAGCATCGGAAAGGTGAAGAAGGAAGCTGTACAACACTGGGATTGTGTGCTCAACTTGCCAACTGATAGAAAACAGTACCTTACCACTGTCCTGACTTTTGTAATCACATGAATATTCGATTGGTAGCTGTTTTGGACAGCTTTTCTTTTCTTTATGCCAAACACTTGGCAGACCTCCGTACAACGTCCAGATCACGTTGGGAAATGTTTTCTGTGCTGGCGCAGGTTTTCCTTGCCTGACAGAGTGGAAAAGCTTTCTGCTAGGATGTAGACCACAAAAGACGCTAAAGACGAAGGTACGATGCTCTCCGAAGCTAAGCTTTGCTCCCGGGCTTCTTTCGGCAGAAGCCGCGCTAAGAGAGCACTATGAGCGGTACAATCGTCTTTGCGCGAAGAAGCCGCTTCTTCAGCTCCGGGAGCCGGAGAGAGCGGCAGCATCGGAAAGGTGAAGAAGGAAGCTGTACAACACTGGGATTGTGTGCTCAACTTGCCAACTGATAGAAAACAGTACCTTACCATTCTCCTGACTTTTCCTATCACATGAATATTCGATTGGAAGCTGTTTTGGACAGCTTTTCTTTTCTTTATGCCAAACACTTGGCAGACCTCCGTACAACATCCAGATCACGATGGGATATGTTTTCGGTGCTCCGGCAGGTTTTCCTTGCCTGACAGAGTGGAAAAGCTTTCTGCTAGGATGTAGACCACAAAAGACGCTAAAGACGAAGGTACGATGCTCTCCGGAGCTAAGAGCCGCTCCCGGGCTTCTTTCGGCAGAAGCCTCTGTAACGAGAACACTGTGACCGGTACAATCGTCTTTGCGCGAAGAAGCCGCTTCTTCGGCTCCGCGAGCCGGAGAGAGCGGCAGCATCGGAAAGGTGAAGAAGGAAGCTGTACAACACTAGGATTGTGTGCACAGCTTGCCAACTGATAGAAAACAGTACCTTACCATTCTCCTGACTTTTGTAATCACATGAATATTCGATTGGAAGCTGTTTTGGACAGCTTTTCTTTTCTTTATGCCAAACACTTGGCAGACCTCCGTACAACATCCAGATCACGTTGGGAGATGTTTTCTGTGCTCCCGCAGGTTTTCCTTGCCTGACAGAGTGGAAAAGATTTCTGCTAAGATGTAGACCACAAAAGACGCTAAAGACGAAGGTACGATGCTCTCCGGAGCTAAGCGCCGCTCCCGGGCTTCTTTCGGCAGAAGCCGCTCAAACGAGAGCACTGTGACCGGTACAATCGTCTTTGCGCGAAGAAGCCGCTTCTTCGGCTCCGGGAGCCGGAGAGAGCGGCAGCATCGGAAAGGTGAAGAAGGAAGCTGTACAACACTGGGATTGTGTGCTCAACTTGCCAACTGATAGAAAACAGTACCTTACCATTCTCCTGACTTTTCCTATCACATGAATATTCGATTGGAAGCTGTTTTGGACAGCTTTTCTTTTCTTTATGCCAAACACTTGGCAGACCTCCGTGCAACGTCCAGAACACGATGGGATATGTTTTCTGTGCTCCGGCAGGTTTTCCTTGCCAGACGTAGTGCAAAAGCTTTCTGCTAGGATGTAGACCACAAAAGACGCTAAAGACGAAGGTACGATGCTCTCCGGAGCTAAGCGCCGCTCCCGGGCTTCTTTCGGCAGAAGCCGCGCTAAGAGAGCACTGTGAGCGGTACAATCGTCTTTGCGCGAAGAAGGCGCTTGTTCGGCTCCGGGAGCCGGAGAGAGCGGCAGCATCGGAAAGGTGAAGAAGGAAGCTGTACAACACTGGGATTGTGTGCTCAACTTGCCAACTGATAGAAAACAGTACCTTACCATTCTCCTGACTTTTCCTATCACATGAATATTCGATTGGAAGCTGTTTTGGACAGCTTTTCTTTTCTTAATGCCAAACACTTGGCAGACCTCCGTACAACATCCAGATCACGTTGGGAGATGTTTTCTGTGCTCCCGCAGGTTTTCCTTGCCTGACAGAGTGGAAAAGATTTCTGCTAAGATGTAGACCACAAAAGACGCTAAAGACGAAGGTACGATGCTCTCCGGAGCTAAGCGCCGCTCCCGGGCTTCTTTCGGCAGAAGCCGCTCAAACGAGAGCACTGTGACCGGTACAATCGTCTTTGCGCGAAGAAGCCGCTTCTTCGGCTCCGGGAGCCGGAGAGAGCGGCAGCATCGGAAAGGTGAAGAAGGAAGCTGTACAACACTGGGATTGTGTGCTCAACTTGCCAACTGATAGAAAACAGTACCTTAGCATTCTCCTGACTTTTCCTATCACATGAATATTCGATTGGAAGCTGTTTTGGACAGCTTTTTTTTTCTTTATGCCAAACACTTGGCAGACCTCCGTGCAATGTCCAGAACACGATGGGATATGTTTTCTGTGCTCCGGCAGGTTTTCCTTGCCAGACGTAGTGCAAAAACTTTCTGCTAGGATGTAGACCACAAAAGACGCTAAAGACGAAGGTACGATGCTCTCCGGAGCTAAGCGCCGCTCCCGGGCTTCTTTCGGCAGAAGCCGCGCTAAGAGAGCACTGTGAGCGGTACAATCGTCTTTGCGCGAAGAAGCCGCTTCTTCGGCTCCGCGAGCCGGAGAGAGCGGCAGCATCGGAAAGGTGAAGAAGGAAGCTGTACAACACTGGGATTGTGTGCTCAACTTGCCAACTGATAGAAAACAGTACCTTACCATTCTCCTGACTTTTGTAATCACATGAATATTCAATTGGAAGCTGTTTTGGACAGCTTTTCTTTTCTTTATGCCAAACACTTGGCAGACGTCCGTAAAACGTCCAGATCACGTTGGGAAATGTTTTCTGTGCTGGCGCAGGTTTTCCTTGCCAGACAGAGTGGAAAAGCTTTCTGCTAGGATGTAGACCACAAAAGACGCTAAAGACGAAGGTACGATGCTCTCCGAAGCTAAGCGCCGCTCCCGGGCTTCTTTCGGCAGAAGCCGCGCTAAGAGAGCACTGTGAGCGGTACAATCGTCTTTGCGCGAAGAAGCCGCTTCTTCGGCTCCGGGAGCCGGAGAGAGCGGCAGCATCGGAAAGGTGAAGAAGGAAGCTGTACAACACTGGGATTGTGTGCTCAACTTGCCAACTGATAGAAAACAGTACCTTACCATTCTCCTGACTTTTCCTATCACATGAATATTCGATTGGAAGCTGTTTTGGACAGCTTTTCTTTTCTTAATGCCAAACACTTGGCAGACCTCCGTGCAACGTCCAGAACACGATGGGAGATGTTTTCTGTGCTCCGGCAGGTTTTCCTTGCCTGACAGAGTGGAAAAGCTTTCTGCTAAGATGTAGACCACAAAAGACGCTAAAGACGAAGGTACGATGCTCTCCGGAGCTAAGAGCCGCTCCCGGGCTTCTTTCGGCAGAAGCCGCTCAAACGAGAACACTGTGAGCGGTACAATCGTCTTTGCGCGAAGAAGCCGCTTCTTCGGCTCCGCGAGCCGGAGAGAGAGGCAGCATCGGAAAGGTGAAGAAGGAAGCTGTACAACACTGGGATTGTGTGCTAAACTTGCCAACTGATAGAAAACAGTACCTTATCATTCTCCTGACTTTTGTAGTCACATGAATCTTCGATTGGAAGCTGTTTTGGACAGCTTTTCTTTTCTTAATGCCAAACAATTGGCAGACCTCCGTGCAACGTCCAGAACACGATGGGAGATGTTTTCTGTGCTCCGGCAGGTTTTCCTTGCCTGACAGATTGGAAAAGCTTTCTGCTAAGATATAGACCACAAAAGACGCTAAAGACGAAGGTACGATGCTCTCCGGAGCTAAGAGCCGCTCCCGGGCTTCTTTCGGCAGAAGCCGCTCAAACGAGAACACTGTGACTGGTACAATCGTCTTTGCGCGAAGAAGCCGCTTCTTCGGCTCCGGGAGCCGGAGAGAGCGGCAGCATCGGAAAGGTGAAGAAGGAAGCTGTACAACACTGGGATTGTGTGCTCAACTTGCCAACTGATAGAAAACAGTACCTTACCATTCTCCTGACTTTTCCTATCACATGAATATTCGATTGGAAGCTGTTTTGGACAGCTTTTCTTTTCTTTATGCCAAGCACTTGGCAGACCTCCGTACAACATCCAGAACACGATGGGAGATGTTTTCTGTGCTCCGGCAGGTTTTCCTTGCCAGACAGAGTGCAAAAGCTTTCTGCTAGGATGTAGACCACAAAAGACGCTAAAGACGAAGCTACGATGCTCTCCGGAGCTAAGCGCCGCTCACGGGCTTCTTTCGGCAGAAGCAGCGCTAAGAGAGCACTGTGAGCGGTACAATCGTCTTTGCGCGAAGAAGCCGCTTCTTCGGCTCCAGGAGCCGGAGAGAGCGGCAGCATCGGAAACGTGAAGAAGGATGCTGTATTACACTAGGATTGCGTGCGCAGCTTGCCAACTGATAGAAAACAGTACCTTACCACTCTCCTGACTTTTCCAATCACATGAATATTCGATTGGAAGCTGTTTTGGACAGCTTTTCTTTTCTTTATGCCAAACACTTGGCAGACCTCCGTGCAACGTCCAGAACACGATGGGAGATGTTTTCAGTGCTCCGGCAGGTTTTCCTTGCCTGACAGAGTGGAAAAGCTTTCTGCTAGGATGTAGACCACAAAAGACGCTAAAGACGAAGGTACGATGCTCTCCGGAGCTAAGCGCCGCTCCCGGGCTTCTTTCGGCAGAAGCCGCTCAAACGAGAGCACTGTGACCGGTACAATCGTCTTTGCGCGAAGAAGCCGCTTCTTCGGCTCCGGGAGCCGGAGAGAGCGGCAGCATCGGAAAGGTGAAGAAGGAAGCTGTACAACACTGGGATTGTGTGCTCAACTTGCCAACTGATAGAAAACAGTACCTTACCATTCTCCTGACTTTTCCTATCACATGAATATTCGATTGGAAGCTGTTTTGGACAGCTTTTCTTTTCTTTATGCCAAACACTTGGCAGACCTCCGTGCAACGTCCAGATCACGTTGGGAAATGTTTTCTGTGCTGGCGCAGGTTTTCCTTGCCAGACAGAGTGGAAAAGCTTTCTGCTAGGATGTAGACCACAAAAGACGCTAAAGACGAAGGTACGATGCTCTCCGAAGCTAAGCGTTGCTCCCGGGCTTCTTTCGGCAGAAGCCTCTGTAACGAGAACACTGTGAGCGGTACAATCGTCTTTGCGCGAAGAAGCCACTTGTTCGGCTCCGGGAGCCGGAGAGAGCGGCAGCATCGGAAAGGTGAAGAAGGAAGCTGTACAACACTGGGATTGTGTGCTCAACTTGCCAACTGATAGAAAACAGTACCTTACCATTCTCCTGACTTTTCCTATCACATGAATATTCGATTGGAAGCTGTTTTGGACAGCTTTTCTTTTCTTTATGCCAAACACTTGGCAGACCTCCCTACAACGTCCAGAACACGATGGGAGATGTTTTCGGTGCTCCGGCAGGTTTTCCTTGCCTGACAGAGTGGAAAAACTTTCTGCTAAGATGTAGACCACAAAAGACGCTAAAGACGAAGGTACGATGCTCTCCGGAGCTAAGAGCCGCTCCCGGGCTTCTTTCGGCAGAAGCCTCTGTAACGAGAACACTGTGAGCGGTACAATCGTCTTTGCGCGAAGAAGCCGCTTCTTCGGCTCCGGGAGCCGGAGAGAGCGGCAGCATCGGAAACGTGAAGAAGGAAGCTGTACAACACTGGGATTGTGTGCTCAACTTGCCAACGGATAGAAAACAGTACCTTACCATTCTCCTGACTTTTCCTATCACATGAATATTCGATTGGAAGCTGTTTTGGACAGCTTTTCTTTTCTTAATGCCAAACACTTGGCAGACCTCCGTGCAACGTCCAGAACACGATGGGAGATGTTTTCTGTGCTCCGGCAGGTTTTCCTTGCCAGACGTAGTGCAAAAGCTTTCTGCTAGGATGTAGACCACAAAAGACGCTAAAGACGAAGGTACGATGCTCTCCGGAGCTAAGCGCCGCTCCCGGGCTTCTTTCGGCAGAAGCCGCGCTAAGAGAGCACTGTGAGCGGTACAATCGTCTTTGCGCGAAGAAGCCGCTTCTTCGGCTCCAGGAGCCGGAGAGAGCGGCAGCATCGGAAACGTGAAGAAGGAAGCTGTATTACACTAGGATTGCGTGCGCAGCTTGCCAACTGATAGAAAACAGTACCTTACCACTCTCCTGACTTTTCCAATCACATGAATATTCGATTGGAAGCTGTTTTGGACAGCTTTTCTTTTCTTTATGCCAAACACTTGGCAGACCTCCGTGCAACGTCCAGAACACGATGGGAGATGTTTTCGGTGCTCCGGCAGGTTTTCCTTGCCTGACAGAGTGGAAAACTTTCTGCTAGGATGTAGACCACAAAAGACGCTAAAGACGAAGGTACGATGCTCTCCGGAGCTAAGCGCCGCTCCCGGGCTTCTTTCGGCAGAAGCCGCTCAAACGAGAACACTGTGAGCGGTACAATCGTCTTTGCGCGAAGAAGCCGCTTCTTCGGATCCGCGGGCCGGAGAGAGCGGCAGCATCGGAAAGGTGAAGAAGGAAGCTGTACAACACTGGGATTGTGTGCTCAACTTGCCAACGGATAGAAAACAGTACCTTACCATTCTCCTGACTTTTCCTATCACATGAATATTCGATTGGAAGCTGTTTTGGACAGCTTTTCTTTTCTTTATGCCAAACACTTGGCAGACCTCCGTGCAACGTCCAGAACACGATGGGATATGTTTTCTGTGCTCCGGCAGGTTTTCCTTGCCAGACGTAGTGCAAAAGCTTTCTGCTAGGATGTAGACCACAAAAGACGCTAAAGACGAAGCTACGATGCTCTCCGGAGCTAAGCGCCGCTCCCGGGCTTCTTTCGGCAGAAGCCGCGCTAAGAGAGCACTGTGAGCGGTACAATCGTCTTTGCGCGAAGAAGCCGCTTCTTCGGCTCCGGGAGCCGGAGAGAGCGGCAGCATCGGAAAGGTGAAGAAGGAAGCTGTACAACACTGGGATTGTGTGCTCAACTTGCCAACTGATAGAAAACAGTACCTTACCACTCTCCTGACTTTTGTAATCACATGAATATTCGATTGGAAGCTGTTTTGGACAGCTTTTCTTTTCTTTATGCCAAACACTTGGCAGACGTCCGTAAAACGTCCAGATCACGTTGGGAAATGTTTTCTGTGCTGGCGCAGGTTTTCCTTGCCAGACAGAGTGCAAAAGCTTTCTGCTAGGATGTAGACCACAAAAGACGCTAAAGACGAAGGTACGATGCTCTCCGAAGCTAAGCGCCGCTCCCGGGCTTCTTTCGGCAGAAGCCGCGCTAAGAGAGCACTGTGAGCGGTACAATCGTCTTTGCGCGAAGAAGCCGCTTCTTCGGCTCCGCGAGCCGGAGAGAGCGGCAGCATCGGAAAGGTGAAGAAGGAAGCTGTACAACACTGGGATTGTGTGCTCAACTTGCCAACTGATAGAAAACAGTACCTTACCATTCTCCTGACTTTTCCTATCACATGAATATTCGATTGGAAGCTGTTTTGGACAGCTTTTCTTTTCTTAATGCCAAACACTTGGCAGACCTCCGTGCAACGTCCAGAACACGATGGGAGATGTTTTCTGTGCTCCGGCAGGTTTTCCTTGCCAGACGTAGTGCAAAAGCTTTCTGCTAGGATGTAGACCACAAAAGACGCTAAAGACGAAGGTACGATGCTCTCCGGAGCTAAGCGCCGCTCCCGGGCTTCTTTCGGCAGAAGCCGCGCTAAGAGAGCACTGTGAGCGGTACAATCGTCTTTGCGCGAAGAAGCCGCTTCTTCGGCTCCAGGAGCCGGAGAGAGCGGCAGCATCGGAAACGTGAAGAAGGAAGCTGTATTACACTAGGATTGCGTGCGCAGCTTGCCAACTGATAGAAAACAGTACCTTACCACTCTCCTGACTTTTCCAATCACATGAATATTCGATTGGAAGCTGTTTTGGACAGCTTTTCTTTTCTTTATGCCAAACACTTGGCAGACCTCCGTGCAACGTCCAGAACACGATGGGAGATGTTTTCGGTGCTCCGGCAGGTTTTCCTTGCCTGACAGAGTGGAAAACTTTCTGCTACGATGTAGACCACAAAAGACGCTAAAGACGAAGGTACGATGCTCTCCGGAGCTAAGCGCCGCTCCCGGGCTTCTTTGGGCAGAAGCCGCGCTAAGAGAGCACTGTGAGCGGTACAATCGTCTTTGCGCGAAGAAGCCACTTGTTCGGCTCCGCGAGCCGGAGAGAGCGGCAACATCGGAAAGGTGAAGAAGGAAGCTGTACAACACTAGGATTGTGTGCTCAACTTGCCAACTGATAGAAAACAGTACCTTTGCACTCTCCTGACTTTTCTAATCACATGAATATTCGATTGGAAGCTGTTTTGGACAGCTTTTCTTTTCTTTATGCCAAACACTTGGCAGACCTCCGTACAACGTCCAGATCACGTTGGGAAATGTTTTCTGTGCTGGCGCAGGTTTTCCTTGCCAGACAGAGTGGAAAAGCTTTCTGCTAGGATGTAGACCACAAAAGACGCTAAAGACGAAGGTACGATGCTCTCCGGAGCTAAGCGCCGCTCCCGGGCTTCTTTCGGCAGAAGCCGCTCAAACGAGAACACTGTGAGCGGTACAATCGTCTTTGCGCGAAGAAGCCGCTTCTTCGGATCCGCGGGCCGGAGAGAGCGGCAGCATCGGAAAGGTGAAGAAGGAAGCTGTACAACACTGGGATTGTGTGCTCAACTTGCCAACGGATAGAAAACAGTACCTTACCATTCTCCTGACTTTTCCTATCACATGAATATTCGATTGGAAGCTGTTTTGGACAGCTTTTCTTTTCTTTATGCCAAACACTTGGCAGACCTCCGTGCAACGTCCAGAACACGATGGGATATGTTTTCTGTGCTCCGGCAGGTTTTCCTTGCCAGACGTAGTGCAAAAGCTTTCTGCTAGGATGTAGACCACAAAAGACGCTAAAGACGAAGCTACGATGCTCTCCGGAGCTAAGCGCCGCTCCCGGGCTTCTTTCGGCAGAAGCCGCGCTAAGAGAGCACTGTGAGCGGTACAATCGTCTTTGCGCGAAGAAGCCGCTTCTTCGGCTCCGGGAGCCGGAGAGAGCGGCAGCATCGGAAAGGTGAAGAAGGAAGCTGTACAACACTGGGATTGTGTGCTCAACTTGCCAACTGATAGAAAACAGTACCTTACCACTCTCCTGACTTTTGTAATCACATGAATATTCGATTGGAAGCTGTTTTGGACAGCTTTTCTTTTCTTTATGCCAAACACTTGGCAGACGTCCGTAAAACGTCCAGATCACGTTGGGAAATGTTTTCTGTGCTGGCGCAGGTTTTCCTTGCCAGACAGAGTGCAAAAGCTTTCTGCTAGGATGTAGACCACAAAAGACGCTAAAGACGAAGGTACGATGCTCTCCGAAGCTAAGCGCCGCTCCCGGGCTTCTTTCGGCAGAAGCCGCGCTAAGAGAGCACTGTGAGCGGTACAATCGTCTTTGCGCGAAGAAGCCGCTTCTTCGGCTCCGCGAGCCGGAGAGAGCGGCAGCATCGGAAAGGTGAAGAAGGAAGCTGTACAACACTGGGATTGTGTGCTCAACTTGCCAACTGATAGAAAACAGTACCTTACCATTCTCCTGACTTTTCCTATCACATGAATATTCGATTGGAAGCTGTTTTGGACAGCTTTTCTTTTCTTAATGCCAAACACTTGGCAGACCTCCGTGCAACGTCCAGAACACGATGGGAGATGTTTTCTGTGCTCCGGCAGGTTTTCCTTGCCTGACAGAGTGGAAAAGCTTTCTGCTAAGATGTAGACCACAAAAGACGCTAAAGACGAAGGTACGATGCTCTCCAGAGCTAAGAGCCGCTCCCGGGCTTCTTTCGGCAGAAGCCGCTCAAACGAGAACACTGTGAGCGGTACAATCGTCTTTGCGCGAAGAAGCCGCTTCTTCGGCTCCGCGAGCCGGAGAGAGAGGCAGCATCGGAAAGGTGAAGAAGGAAGCTGTACAACACTGGGATTGTGTGCTAAACTTGCCAACTGATAGAAAACAGTACCTTACCATTCTCCTGACTTTTGTAATCACATGAATCTTCGATTGGAAGCTGTTTTGGACAGCTTTTCTTTTCTAAATGCCAAACAATTGGCAGACCTCCGTGCAACGTCCAGAACACGATGGGAGATGTTTTCTGTGCTCCGGCAGGTTTTCCTTGCCTGACAGAGTGGAAAAGCTTTCTGCTAAGATATAGACCACAAAAGACGCTAAAGACGAAGGTACGATGCTCTCCGGAGCTAAGAGCCGCTCCCGGGCTTCTTTCGGCAGAAGCCGCTCAAACGAGAACACTGTGACTGGTACAATCGTCTTTGCGCGAAGAAGCCGCTTCTTCGGCTCCGGGAGCCGGAGAGAGCGGCAGCATCGGAAAGGTGAAGAAGGAAGCTGTACAACACTGGGATTGTGTGCTCAACTTGCCAACTGATAGAAAACAGTACCTTACCATTCTCCTGACTTTTCCTATCACATGAATATTCGATTGGAAGCTGTTTTGGACAGCTTTTCTTTTCTTTATGCCAAACACTTGGCAGACCTCCGTACAACATCCAGAACACGATGGGAGATGTTTTCTGTGCTCCGGCAGGTTTTCCTTGCCAGACAGAGTGCAAAAGCTTTCTGCTAGGATGTAGACCACAAAAGACGCTAAAGACGAAGCTACGATGCTCTCCGGAGCTAAGCGCCGCTCCCGGGCTTCTTTCGGCAGAAGCAGCGCTAAGAGAGCACTGTGAGCGGTACAATCGTCTTTGCGCGAAGAAGCCGCTTCTTCGGCTCCAGGAGCCGGAGAGAGCGGCAGCATCGGAAACGTGAAGAAGGATGCTGTATTACACTAGGATTGCGTGCGCAGCTTGCCAACTGATAGAAAACAGTACCTTACCACTATCCTGACTTTTCCAATCACATGAATATTCGATTGGAAGCTGTTTTGGACAGCTTTTCTTTTCTTTATGCCAAACACTTGGCAGACCTCCGTGCAACGTCCAGAACACGATGGGAGATGTTTTCAGTGCTCCGGCAGGTTTTCCTTGCCTGACAGAGTGGAAAAGCTTTCTGCTAGGATGTAGACCACAAAAGACGCTAAAGACGAAGGTACGATGCTCTCCGGAGCTAAGCGCCGCTCCCGGGCTTCTTTCGGCAGAAGCCGCTCAAACGAGAACACTGTGACCGGTACAATCGTCTTTGCGCGAAGAAGCCGCTTCTTCGGCTCCGGGAGCCGGAGAGAGCGGCAGCATCGGAAAGGTGAAGAAGGAAGCTGTACAACACTGGGATTGTGTGCTCAACTTGCCAACTGATAGAAAACAGTACCTTACCATTCTCCTGACTTTTCCTATCACATGAATATTCGATTGGAAGCTGTTTTGGACAGCTTTTCTTTTCTTTATGCCAAACACTTGGCAGACCTCCGTGCAACGTCCAGAACACGATGGGATATGTTTTCTGTGCTCCGGCAGGTTTTCCTTGCCAGACGTAGTGCAAAAGCTTTCTGCTAGGATGTAGACCACAAAAGACGCTAAAGACGAAGGTACGATGCTCTCCGGAGCTAAGCGCCGCTCCCGGGCTTCTTTCGGCAGAAGCCGCGCTAAGAGAGCACTGTTAGCGGTACAAACGTCTTTGCGCGAAGAAGCCGCTTCTTCGGCTCCGGGAGCCGGAGAGAGCGGCAGCATCGGAAAGGTGAAGAAGGAAGCTGTACAACACTGGGATTGTGTGCTCAACTTGCCAACTGATAGAAAACAGTACCTTACCATTCTCCTGACTTTTCCTATCACATGAATATTCGATTGGAAGCTGTTTTGGACAGCTTTTCTTTTCTTTATGCCAAACACTTGGCAGACCTCCGTACAACGTCCAGATCACGTTGGGAAATGTTTTCTGTGCTGGCGCAGGTTTTCCTTGCCAGACAGAGTGGAAAAGCTTTCTGCTAGGATGTAGACCACAAAAGACGCTAAAGACGAAGGTACGATGCTCTCCGGAGCTAAGCGCCACTCCCGGGCTTCTTTCGGCAGAAGCCGAGCTAAGAGAGCACTGTGAGCGGTACAATCGTCTTTGCACGAAGAAGCCGCTTCTTCGGCTCCGGGAGCCGGAGAGAGCGGCAGCATCGGAAAGGTGAAGAAGGAAGCTGTACAACACTGGGATTGTGTGCTCAAATTGCCAACTGATAGAAAACAGTACCTTACCATTCTCCTGACTTTTCCTATCACATGAATATTCGATTGGAAGCTGTTTTGGACAGCTTTTCTTTTCTTTATGCCAAACACTTGGCAGACCTCCGTACAACATCCAGATCACGATGGGATATGTTTTCGGTGCTCCGGCAGGTTTTCCTTGCCTGACAGAGTGGAAAAGCTTTCTGCTAGGATGTAGACCACAAAAGACGCTAAAGACGAAGGTACGATGCTCTCCGGAGCTAAGCGCCGCTCCCGGGCTTCTTTCGGCAGAAGCCTCTGTAACGAGAGCACTGTGAGCGGTACAATCGTCTTTGCGCGAAGAAGCCGCTTCTTCGGCTCCGCGAGCCGGAGAGAGCGGCAGCATCGGAAAGGTGAAGAAGGAAGCTGTACAACACTGGGATTGTGTGCTCAACTTGCCAACTGATAGAAAACAGTACCTTACCATTCTCCTGACTTTTCCTATCACATGAATATTCGATTGGAAGCTGTTTTGGACAGCTTTTCTTTTCTTTATGCCAAACACTTGGCAGACCTCCGTGCAACGTCCAGAACACGATGGGAGATGTTTTCTGTGCTCCGGCAGGTTTTCCTTGCCTGACAGAGTGGAAAAGCTTTCTGCTAAGATGTAGACCACAAAAGACGCTAAAGACGAAGGTACGATGCTCTCCGGAGCTAAGCGCCGCTCCCGGGCTTCTTTCGGCAGAAGCCGCTCAAACGAGAACACTGTGAGCGGTACAATCGTCTTTGCGCGAAGAAGCCGCTTCTTCGGATCCGCGGGCCGGAGAGAGCGGCAGCATCGGAAAGGTGAAGAAGGAAGCTGTACAACACTGGGATTGTGTGCTCAACTTGCCAACGGATAGAAAACAGTACCTTACCATTCTCCTGACTTTTCCTATCACATGAATATTCGATTGGAAGCTGTTTTGGACAGCTTTTCTTTTCTTTATGCCAAACACTTGGCAGACCTCCGTGCAACGTCCAGAACACGATGGGATATGTTTTCTGTGCTCCGGCAGGTTTTCCTTGCCAGACGTAGTGCAAAAGCTTTCTGCTAGGATGTAGACCACAAAAGACGCTAAAGACGAAGCTACGATGCTCTCCGGAGCTAAGCGCCGCTCCCGGGCTTCTTTCGGCAGAAGCCGCGCTAAGAGAGCACTGTGAGCGGTACAATCGTCTTTGCGCGAAGAAGCCGCTTCTTCGGCTCCGGGAGCCGGAGAGAGCGGCAGCATCGGAAAGGTGAAGAAGGAAGCTGTACAACACTGGGATTGTGTGCTCAACTTGCCAACTGATAGAAAACAGTACCTTACCACTCTCCTGACTTTTGTAATCACATGAATATTCGATTGGAAGCTGTTTTGGACAGCTTTTCTTTTCTTTATGCCAAACACTTGGCAGACGTCCGTAAAACGTCCAGATCACGTTGGGAAATGTTTTCTGTGCTGGCGCAGGTTTTCCTTGCCAGACAGAGTGCAAAAGCTTTCTGCTAGGATGTAGACCACAAAAGACGCTAAAGACGAAGGTACGATGCTCTCCGAAGCTAAGCGCCGCTCCCGGGCTTCTTTCGGCAGAAGCCGCGCTAAGAGAGCACTGTGAGCGGTACAATCGTCTTTGCGCGAAGAAGCCGCTTCTTCGGCTCCGCGAGCCGGAGAGAGCGGCAGCATCGGAAAGGTGAAGAAGGAAGCTGTACAACACTGGGATTGTGTGCTCAACTTGCCAACTGATAGAAAACAGTACCTTACCATTCTCCTGACTTTTCCTATCACATGAATATTCGATTGGAAGCTGTTTTGGACAGCTTTTCTTTTCTTAATGCCAAACACTTGGCAGACCTCCGTGCAACGTCCAGAACACGATGGGAGATGTTTTCTGTGCTCCGGCAGGTTTTCCTTGCCTGACAGAGTGGAAAAGCTTTCTGCTAAGATGTAGACCACAAAAGACGCTAAAGACGAAGGTACGATGCTCTCCAGAGCTAAGAGCCGCTCCCGGGCTTCTTTCGGCAGAAGCCGCTCAAACGAGAACACTGTGAGCGGTACAATCGTCTTTGCGCGAAGAAGCCGCTTCTTCGGCTCCGCGAGCCGGAGAGAGAGGCAGCATCGGAAAGGTGAAGAAGGAAGCTGTACAACACTGGGATTGTGTGCTAAACTTGCCAACTGATAGAAAACAGTACCTTACCATTCTCCTGACTTTTGTAATCACATGAATCTTCGATTGGAAGCTGTTTTGGACAGCTTTTCTTTTCTAAATGCCAAACAATTGGCAGACCTCCGTGCAACGTCCAGAACACGATGGGAGATGTTTTCTGTGCTCCGGCAGGTTTTCCTTGCCTGACAGAGTGGAAAAGCTTTCTGCTAAGATATAGACCACAAAAGACGCTAAAGACGAAGGTACGATGCTCTCCGGAGCTAAGAGCCGCTCCCGGGCTTCTTTCGGCAGAAGCCGCTCAAACGAGAACACTGTGACTGGTACAATCGTCTTTGCGCGAAGAAGCCGCTTCTTCGGCTCCGGGAGCCGGAGAGAGCGGCAGCATCGGAAAGGTGAAGAAGGAAGCTGTACAACACTGGGATTGTGTGCTCAACTTGCCAACTGATAGAAAACAGTACCTTACCATTCTCCTGACTTTTCCTATCACATGAATATTCGATTGGAAGCTGTTTTGGACAGCTTTTCTTTTCTTTATGCCAAACACTTGGCAGACCTCCGTACAACATCCAGAACACGATGGGAGATGTTTTCTGTGCTCCGGCAGGTTTTCCTTGCCAGACAGAGTGCAAAAGCTTTCTGCTAGGATGTAGACCACAAAAGACGCTAAAGACGAAGCTACGATGCTCTCCGGAGCTAAGCGCCGCTCACGGGCTTCTTTCGGCAGAAGCAGCGCTAAGAGAGCACTGTGAGCGGTATAATCGTCTTTGCGCGAAGAAGCCGCTTCTTCGGCTCCAGGAGCCGGAGAGAGCGGCAGCATCGGAAACGTGAAGAAGGATGCTGTATTACACTAGGATTGCGTGCGCAGCTTGCCAACTGATAGAAAACAGTACCTTACCACTATCCTGACTTTTCCAATCACATGAATATTCGATTGGAAGCTGTTTTGGACAGCTTTTCTTTTCTTTATGCCAAACACTTGGCAGACCTCCGTGCAACGTCCAGAACACGATGGGAGATGTTTTCAGTGCTCCGGCAGGTTTTCCTTGCCTGACAGAGTGGAAAAGCTTTCTGCTAGGATGTAGACCACAAAAGACGCTAAAGACGAAGGTACGATGCTCTCCGGAGCTAAGCGCCGCTCCCGGGCTTCTTTCGGCAGAAGCCGCTCAAACGAGAACACTGAGACCGGTACAATCGTCTTTGCGCGAAGAAGCCGCTTCTTCGGCTCCGGGAGCCGGAGAGAGCGGCAGCATCGGAAAGGTGAAGAAGGAAGCTGTACAACACTGGGATTGTGTGCTCAACTTGCCAACTGATAGAAAACAGTACCTTACCATTCTCCTGACTTTTCCTATCACATGAATATTCGATTGGAAGCTGTTTTGGACAGCTTTTCTTTTCTTTATGCCAAACACTTGGCAGACCTCCGTACAACGTCCAGATCACGTTGGGAAATGTTTTCTGTGCTGGCGCAGGTTTTCCTTGCCAGACAGAGTGGAAAAGCTTTCTGCTAGGATGTAGACCACAAAAGACGCTAAAGACGAAGGTACGATGCTCTCCGGAGCTAAGCGCCACTCCCGGGCTTCTTTCGGCAGAAGCCGAGCTAAGAGAGCACTGTGAGCGGTACAATCGTCTTTGCACGAAGAAGCCGCTTCTTCGGCTCCGGGAGCCGGAGAGAGCGGCAGCATCGGAAAGGTGAAGAAGGAAGCTGTACAACACTGGGATTGTGTGCTCAAATTGCCAACTGATAGAAAACAGTACCTTACCATTCTCCTGACTTTTCCTATCACATGAATATTCGATTGGAAGCTGTTTTGGACAGCTTTTCTTTTCTTTATGCCAAACACTTGGCAGACCTCCGTACAACATCCAGATCACGATGGGATATGTTTTCGGTGCTCCGGCAGGTTTTCCTTGCCTGACAGAGTGGAAAAGCTTTCTGCTAGGATGTAGACCACAAAAGACGCTAAAGACGAAGGTACGATGCTCTCCGGAGCTAAGCGCCGCTCCCGGGCTTCTTTCGGCAGAAGCCTCTGTAACGAGAACACTGTGAGCGGTACAATCGTCTTTGCGCGAAGAAGCCGCTTCTTCGGCTCCGGGAGCCGGAGAGAGCGGCAGCATCGGAAAGGTGAAGAAGGAAGCTGTACAACACTGGGATTGTGTGCTCAACTTGCCAACTGATAGAAAACAGTACCTTACCATTCTCCTGACTTTTCCTATCACATGAATATTCGATTGGAAGCTGTTTTGGACAGCTTTTCTTTTCTTTATGCCAAACACTTGGCAGACCTCCGTGCAACGTCCAGAACACGATGGGAGATGTTTTCTGTGCTCCGGCAGGTTTTCCTTGCCTGACAGAGTGGAAAAGCTTTCTGCTAAGATGTAGACCACAAAAGACGCTAAAGACGAAGGTACGATGCTCTCCGGAGCTAAGAGCCGCTCCCGGGCTTCTTTCGGCAGAAGCCGCTCAAACGAGAACACTGTGAGCGGTACAATCGTCTTTGCGCGAAGAAGCCGCTTCTTCGGCTCCGGGAGCCGGAGAGAGCGGCAGCATCGGAAAGGTGAAGAAGGAAGCTGTACAACACTGGGATTGTGTGCTCAACTTGCCAACTGATAGAAAACAGTACCTTACCATTCTCCTGACTTTTCCTATCACATGAATATTCGATTGGAAGCTGTTTTGGACAGCTTTTCTTTTCTTTATGCCAAACACTTGGCAGACCTCCGTACAACGTCCAGAACACGATGGGAGATGTTTTCTGTGCTCCGGCAGGTTTTCCTTGCCTGACAGAGTGGAAAAACTTTCTGCTAAGATGTAGACCACAAAAGACGCTAAAGACGAAGGTACGATGCTCTCCGGAGCTAAGAGCCGCTCCCGGGCTTCTTTCGGCAGAAGCCTCTGTAACGAGAACACTGTGAGCGGTACAATCGTCTTTGCGCGAAGAAGCCGCTTCTTCGGCTCCGGGAGCCGGAGAGAGCGGCAGCATCGGAAACGTGAGGAAGGAAGCTGTACAACACTGGGATTGTGTGCTCAACTTGCCAACGGAGAGAAAACAGTACCTTACCATTCTCCTGACTTTTCCTATCACATGAATATTCGATTGGAAGCTGTTTTGGACAGCTTTTCTTTTCTTTATGCCAAACACTTGGCAGACCTCCGTGCAACGTCCAGAACACGATGGGAGATGTTTTCTGTGCTCCGGCAGGTTTTCCTTGCCAGACGTAGTGCAAAAGCTTTCTGCTAGGATGTAGACCACAAAAGACGCTAAAGACGAAGGTACGATGCTCTCCGGAGCTAAGCGCCGCTCCCGGGCTTCTTTCGGCAGAAGCCGCGCTAAGAGAGCACTGTGAGCGGTACAATCGTCTTTGCGCGAAGAAGCCGCTTCTTCGGCTCCAGGAGCCGGAGAGAGCGGCAGCATCGGAAAGGTGAAGAAGGAAGCTGTACAACACTAGGATTGTGTGCTCAACTTGCCAACTGATAGAAAACAGTACCTTTGCACTCTCCTGACTTTTCTAATCACATGAATATTCGATTGGAAGCTGTTTTGGACAGCTTTTCTTTTCTTTATGCCAAACACTTGGCAGACCTCCGTACAACGTCCAGATCACGTTGCGAAATGTTTTCTGTGCTGGCGCAGGTTTTCCTTGCCAGACAGAGTGGAAAAGCTTTCTGCTAGGATGTAGACCACAAAAGACGCTAAAGACGAAGGTACGATGCTCTCCGGAGCTAAGCGCCGCTCCCGGGCTTCTTTCGGCAGAAGCCGCTCAAACGAGAACACTGTGAGCGGTACAATCGTCTTTGCGCGAAGAAGCCGCTTCTTCGGATCCGCGGGCCGGAGAGACCGGCAGCATCGGAAAGGTGAAGAAGGAAGCTGTACAACACTGGGATTGTGTGCTCAACTTGCCAACGGATAGAAAACAGTACCTTACCATTCTCCTGACTTTTCCTATCACATGAATATTCGATTGGAAGCTGTTTTGGACAGCTTTTCTTTTCTTTATGCCAAACACTTGGCAGACCTCCGTGCAACGTCCAGAACACGATGGGATATGTTTTCTGTGCTCCGGCAGGTTTTCCTTGCCAGACGTAGTGCAAAAGCTTTCTGCTAGGATGTAGACCACAAAAGACGCTAAAGACGAAGCTACGATGCTCTCCGGAGCTAAGCGCCGCTCCCGGGCTTCTTTCGGCAGAAGCCGCGCTAAGAGAGCACTGTGAGCGGTACAATCGTCTTTGCGCGAAGAAGCCGCTTCTTCGGCTCCGCGAGCCGGAGAGAGCGGCAGCATCGGAAAGGTGAAGAAGGAAGCTGTACAACACTGGGATTGTGTGCTCAACTTGCCAACTGATAGAAAACAGTACCTTACCACTCTCCTGACTTTTGTAATCACATGAATATTCGATTGGAAGCTGTTTTGGACAGCTTTTCTTTTCTTTATGCCAAACACTTGGCAGACGTCGGTAAAACGTCCAGATCACGTTGGGAAATGTTTTCTGTGCTGGCGCAGGTTTTCCTTGCCAGACAGAGTGGAAAAGCTTTCTGCTAGGATGTAGACCACAAAAGACGCTAAAGACGAAGGTACGATGCTCTCCGAAGCTAAGCGCCGCTCCCGGGCTTCTTTCGGCAGAAGCCGCGCTAAGAGAGCACTGTGAGCGGTACAATCGTCTTTGCGCGAAGAAGCCGCTTCTTCGGCTCCGGGAGCCGGAGAGAGCGGCAGCATCGGAAAGGTGAAGAAGGAAGCTGTACAACACTGGGATTGTGTGCTCAACTTGCCAACTGATAGAAAACAGTACCTTACCATTCTCCTGACTTTTCCTATCACATGAATATTCGATTGGAAGCTGTTTTGGACAGCTTTTCTTTTCTTAATGCCAAACACTTGGCAGACCTCCGTGCAACGTCCAGAACACGATGGGAGATGTTTTCTGTGCTCCGGCAGGTTTTCCTTGCCTGACAGAGTGGAAAAGCTTTCTGCTAAGATGTAGACCACAAAAGACGCTAAAGACGAAGGTACGATGCTCTCCAGAGCTAAGAGCCGCTCCCGGGCTTCTTTCGGCAGAAGCCGCTCAAACGAGAACACTGTGAGCGGTACAATCGTCTTTGCGCGAAGAAGCCGCTTCTTCGGCTCCGCGAGCCGGAGAGAGAGGCAGCATCGGAAAGGTGAAGAAGGAAGCTGTACAACACTGGGATTGTGTGCTAAACTTGCCAAATGATAGAAAACAGTACCTTACCATTCTCCTGACTTTTGTAATCACATGAATCTTCGATTGGAAGCTGTTTTGGACAGCTTTTCTTTTCTAAATGCCAAACAATTGGCAGACCTCCGTGCAACGTCCAGAACACGATGGGAGATGTTTTCTGTGCTCCGGCAGGTTTTCCTTGCCTGACAGAGTGGAAAAGCTTTCTGCTAAGATATAGACCACAAAAGACGCTAAAGACGAAGGTACGATGCTCTCCGGAGCTAAGAGCCGCTCCCGGGCTTCTTTCGGCAGAAGCCGCTCAAACGAGAACACTGTGACTGGTACAATCGTCTTTGCGCGAAGAAGGCGCTTCTTCGGCTCCGGGAGCCGGAGAGAGCGGCAGCATCGGAAAGGTGAAGAAGGAAGCTGTACAACACTGGGATTGTGTGCTCAACTTGCCAACTGATAGAAAACAGTACCTTACCATTCTCCTGACTTTTCCTATCACATGAATATTCGATTGGAAGCTGTTTTGGACAGCTTTTCTTTTCTTTATGCCAAACACTTGGCAGACCTCCGTGCAACATCCAGAACACGATGGGAGATGTTTTCTGTGCTCCGGCAGGTTTTCCTTGCCAGACAGACTGCAAAAGCTTTCTGCTAGGATGTAGACCACAAAAGACGCTAAAGACGAAGGTACGATGCTCTCCGGAGCTAAGCGCCACTCCCGGGCTTCTTTCGGCAGAAGCCGAGCTAAGAGAGCACTGTGAGCGGTACAATCGTCTTTGCACGAAGAAGCCGCTTCTTCGGCTCCGGGAGCCGGAGAGAGCGGCAGCATCGGAAAGGTGAAGAAGGAAGCTGTACAACACTGGGATTGTGTGCTCAACTTGCCAACTGATAGAAAACAGTACCTTACCATTCTCCTGACTTTTCCTATCACATGAATATTCGATTGGAAGCTGTTTTGGACAGCTTTTCTTTTCTTTATGCCAAACACTTGGCAGACCTCCGTACAACATCCAGATCACGATGGGATATGTTTTCGGTGCTCCGGCAGGTTTTCCTTGCCTGACAGAGTGGAAAAGCTTTCTGCTAGGATGTAGACCACAAAAGACGCTGAAGACGAAGGTACGATGCTCTCCGGAGCTAAGCGCCGCTCCCGGGCTTCTTTCGGCAGAAGCCTCTGTAACGAGAACACTGTGAGCGGTACAATCGTCTTTGCGCGAAGAAGCCGCTTCTTCGGCTCCGGGAGCCGGAGAGAGCGGCAGCATCGGAAAGGTGAAGAAGGAAGCTGTACAACACTGGGATTGTGTGCTCAACTTGCCAACTGATAGAAAACAGTACCTTACCATTCTCCTGACTTTTCCTATCACATGAATATTCGATTGGAAGCTGTTTTGGACAGCTTTTCTTTTCTTTATGCCAAACACTTGGCAGACCTCCGTGCAACGTCCAGAACACGATGGGAGATGTTTTCTGTGCTCCGGCAGGTTTTCCTTGCCTGACAGAGTGGAAAAGCTTTCTGCTAAGATGTAGACCACAAAAGACGCTAAAGACGAAGGTACGATGCTCTCCGGAGCTAAGAGCCGCTCCCGGGCTTCTTTCGGCAGAAGCCGCTCAAACGAGAACACTGTGAGCGGTACAATCGTCTTTGCGCGAAGAAGCCGCTTCTTCGGCTCCGGGAGCCGGAGAGAGCGGCAGCATCGGAAAGGTGAAGAAGGAAGCTGTACAACACTGGGATTGTGTGCTCAACTTGCCAACTGATAGAAAACAGTACCTTACCATTCTCCTGACTTTTCCTATCACATGAATATTCGATTGGAAGCTGTTTTGGACAGCTTTTCTTTTCTTTATGCCAAACACTTGGCAGACCTCCGTACAACGTCCAGAACACGATGGGATATGTTTTCTGTGCTCCGGCAGGTTTTCCTTGCCAGACAGAGTGCAAAAGCTTTCTGCTAGGATGTAGACCACAAAAGACGCTAAAGACGAAGGTACGATGCTCTCCGGAGCTAAGCGCCGCTCCCGGGCTTCTTTCGGCAGAAGCCGCGCTAAGAGAGCACTGTGAGCAGTACAATCGTCTTTGCGCGAAGAAGCCACTTGTTCGGCTCCGGGAGCCGGAGAGAGCGGCAGCATCGGAAAGGTGAAGAAGGAAGCTGTACAACACTGGGATTGTGTGCTCAACTTGCCAACTGATAGAAAACAGTACCTTACCATTCTCCTGACTTTTCCTATCACATGAATATTCGATTGGAAGCTGTTTTGGACAGCTTTTCTTTTCTTTATGCCAAACACTTGGCAGACCTCCGTACAACATCCAGAACACGATGGGATATGTTTTCTGTGCTCCGGCAGGTTTTCCTTGCCAGACAGAGTGCAAAAGCTTTCTGCTAGGATGTAGACCACAAAAGACGCTAAAGACGAAGCTACGATGCTCTCCGGAGCTAAGCGCCGCTCACGGGCTTCTTTCGGCAGAAGCCGCGCTAAGAGAGCACTGTGAGTGGTACAATCGTCTTTGCGCGAAGAAGCCGCTTCTTCGGCTCCGGGAGCCGGAGAGAGCGGCAGCATCGGAAACGTGAAGAAGGAAGCTGTACAACACTGGGATTGTGTGCTCAACTTGCCAACGGATAGAAAACAGTACCTTACCACTCTCCTGACTTTTCCAATCACATGAATATTCGATTGGAAGCTGTTTTGGACAGCTTTTCTTTTCTTTATGCCAAACACTTGGCAGACCTCCGTGCAACGTCCAGAACACGATGGGAGATGTTTTCGGTGCTCCGGCAGGTTTTCCTTGCCTGACAGAGTGGAAAAGCTTTCTGCTAGGATGTAGACCACAAAAGACGCTAAAGACGAAGGTACGATGCTCTCCGGATCTAAGCTCCGCTCCCGGGCTTCTTTCGGCAGAAGCCGCGCTAAGAGAGCACTGTGAGCGGTACAATCGTCTTTGCGCGAAGAAGCCGCTTCTTCGGCTCCGCGAGCCGGAGAGAGCGGCAGCATCGGAAAGGTGAAGAAGGAAGCTGTACAACACTGGGATTGTGTGCACAGCTTGCCAACTGATAGAAAACAGTACCTTACCATTCTCCTGACTTTTGTAATCACATGAATATTCGATTGGAAGCTGTTTTGGACAGCTTTTCTTTTCTTTATGCCAAACACTTGGCAGACCTCCGTACAACATCCAGATCACGTTGGGAGATGTTTTCTGTGCTCCCGCAGGTTTTCCTTGCCTGACAGAGTGGAAAAGATTTCTGCTAAGATGTAGACCACAAAAGACGCTAAAGACGAAGGTACGATGCTCTCCGGAGCTAAGCGCCGCTCCCGGGCTTCTTTCGGCAGAAGCCTCTGTAACGAGAACACTGTGAGCGGTACAATCGTCTTTGCGCGAAGAAGCCGCTTCTTCGGCTCCGGGAGCCGGAGAGAGCGGCAGCATCGGAAAGGTGAAGAAGGAAGCTGTACAACACTGGGATTGTGTGCTCAACTTGCCAACTGATAGAAAACAGTACCTTACCATTCTCCTGACTTTTCCTATCACATGAATATTCGATTGGAAGCTGTTTTGGACAGCTTTTCTTTTCTTTATGCCAAACACTTGGCAGACCTCCCTACAACGTCCAGAACACGATGGGAGATGTTTTCTGTGCTCCGGCAGGTTTTCCTTGCCTGACAGAGTGGAAAAGCTTTCTGCTAAGATGTAGACCACAAAAGACGCTAAAGACGAAGGTACGATGCTCTCCGGAGCTAAGAGCCGCTCCCGGGCTTCTTTCGGCAGAAGCCGCTCAAACGAGAACACTGTGAGCGGTACAATCGTCTTTGCGCGAAGAAGCCACTTGTTCGGCTCCGGGAGCCGGAGAGAGCGGCAGCATCGGAAAGGTGAAGAAGGAAGCTGTACAACACTGGGATTGTGTGCTCAACTTGCAAACTGATAGAAAACAGTACCTTACCATTCTCCTGACTTTTCCTATCACATGAATATTCGATTGGAAGCTGTTTTGGACAGCTTTTCTTTTCTTTATGCCAAACACTTGGCAGACCTCCATGCAACGTCCAGAACACGATGGGATATGTTTTCTGTGCTCCGGCAGGTTTTCCTTGCCAGACAGACTGCAAAAGCTTTCTGCTAGGATGTAGACCACAAAAGACGCTAAAGACGAAGCTACGATGCTCTCCGGAGCTAAGCGCCGCTCACGGGCTTCTTTCGGCAGAAGCCGCGCTAAGAGAGCACTGTGAGCGGTACAATCGTCTTTGCGCGAAGAAGCCGCTTCTTCGGCTCCAGGAGCCGGAGAGAGCGGCAGCATCGGAAACGTGAAGAAGGAAGCTGTATTACACTAGGATTGCGTGCGCAGCTTGCCAACTGATAGAAAACAGTACCTTACCACTCTCCTGACTTTTGTAATCACATGAATATTCGATTGGAAGCTGTTTTGGACAGCTTTTCTTTTCTTTATGCCAAACACTTGGCAGACCTCCGTGCAACGTCCAGAACACGATGGGAGATGTTTTCGGTGCTCCGGCAGGTTTTCCTTGCCTGACAGAGTGGAAAAGCTTTCTGCTAGGATGTAGACCACAAAAGACGCTAAAGACGAAGGTACGATGCTCTCCGGATCTAAGCTCCGCTCCCGGGCTTCTTTCGGCAGAAGCCGCGCTAAGAGAGCACTGTGAGCGGTACAATCGTCTTTGCGCGAAGAAGCCGCTTCTTCGGCTCCGCGAGCCGGAGAGAGCGGCAGCATCGGAAAGGTGAAGAAGGAAGCTGTACAACACTGGGATTGTGTGCACAGCTTGCCAACTGATAGAAAACAGTACCTTACCATTCTCCTGACTTTTGTAATCACATGAATATTCGATTGGAAGCTGTTTTGGACAGCTTTTCTTTTCTTTATGCCAAACACTTGGCAGACCTCCGTACAACATCCAGATCACGTTGGGAGATGTTTTCTGTGCTCCCGCAGGTTTTCCTTGCCTGACAGAGTGGAAAAGATTTCTGCTAAGATGTAGACCACAAAAGACGCTAAAGACGAAGGTACGATGCTCTCCGGAGCTAAGCGCCGCTCCCGGGCTTCTTTCGGCAGAAGCCTCTGTAACGAGAACACTGTGAGCGGTACAATCGTCTTTGCGCGAAGAAGCCGCTTCTTCGGCTCCGGGAGCCGGAGAGAGCGGCAGCATCGGAAAGGTGAAGAAGGAAGCTGTACAACACTGGGATTGTGTGCTCAACTTGCCAACTGATAGAAAACAGTACCTTACCATTCTCCTGACTTTTCCTATCACATGAATATTCGATTGGAAGCTGTTTTGGACAGCTTTTCTTTTCTTTATGCCAAACACTTGGCAGACCTCCCTACAACGTCCAGAACACGATGGGAGATGTTTTCTGTGCTCCGGCAGGTTTTCCTTGCCTGACAGAGTGGAAAAGCTTTCTGCTAAGATGTAGACCACAAAAGACGCTAAAGACGAAGGTACGATGCTCTCCGGAGCTAAGAGCCGCTCCCGGGCTTCTTTCGGCAGAAGCCGCTCAAACGAGAACACTGTGAGCGGTACAATCGTCTTTGCGCGAAGAAGCCACTTGTTCGGCTCCGCGAGCCGGAGAGAGCGGCAGCATCGGAAAGGTGAAGAAGGAAGCTGTACAACACTGGGATTGTGTGCTCAACTTGCAAACTGATAGAAAACAGTACCTTACCATTCTCCTGACTTTTCCTATCACATGAATATTCGATTGGAAGCTGTTTTGGACAGCTTTTCTTTTCTTTATGCCAAACACTTGGCAGACCTCCATGCAACGTCCAGAACACGATGGGATATGTTTTCTGTGCTCCGGCAGGTTTTCCTTGCCAGACAGACTGCAAAAGCTTTCTGCTAGGATGTAGACCACAAAAGACGCTAAAGACGAAGCTACGATGCTCTCCGGAGCTAAGCGCCGCTCACGGGCTTCTTTCGGCAGAAGCCGCGCTAAGAGAGCACTGTGAGCGGTACAATCGTCTTTGCGCGAAGAAGCCGCTTCTTCGGCTCCAGGAGCCGGAGAGAGCGGCAGCATCGGAAACGTGAAGAAGGAAGCTGTATTACACTAGGATTGCGTGCGCAGCTTGCCAACTGATAGAAAACAGTACCTTACCACTCTCCTGACTTTTGTAATCACATGAATATTCGATTGGAAGCTGTTTTGGACAGCTTTTCTTTTCTTTATGCCAAACACTTGGCAGACCTCCGTGCAACGTCCAGAACACGATGGGAGATGTTTTCGGTGCTCCGGCAGGTTTTCCTTGCCTGACAGAGTGGAAAAGCTTTCTGCTAGGATGTAGACCACCAAAGACGCTAAAGACGAAGGTACGATGCTCTCCGGAGCTAAGCGCCGCTCCCGGGCTTCTTTGGGCAGAAGCCGCGCTAAGAGAGCACTGTGAGCGGTACAATCGTCTTTGCGCGAAGAAGCCGCTTCTTCGGCTCCGCGAGCCGGAGAGAGCGGCAGCATCGGAAAGGTGAAGAAGGAAGCTGTACAACACTAGGATTGTGTGCTCAACTTGCCAACAGATAGAAAACAGTACCTTTGCACTCTCCTGACTTTTCTAATCACATGAATATTCGATTGGAAGCTGTTTTGGACAGCTTTTCTTTTCTTTATGCCAAACACTTGGCAGACCTCCGTACAACGTCCAGATCACGTTGGGAAATGTTTTCTGTGCTGGCGCAGGTTTTCCTTGCCAGACAGAGTGGAAAAGCTTTCTGATAGGATGTAGACCACAAAAGACGCTAAAGACGAAGGTACGATGCTCTCCGGAGCTAAGCGCCGCTCCCGGGCTTCTTTCGGCAGAAGCCGCTCAAACGAGAACACTGTGAGCGGTACAATCGTCTTTGCGCGAAGAAGCCGCTTCTTCGGCTCCGGGAGCCGGAGAGAGCGGCAGCATCGGAAAGGTGAAGAAGGAAGCTGTACAACACTGGGATTGTGTGCTCAACTTGCCAACGGATAGAAGACAGTACCTTACCATTCTCCTGACTTTTCCTATCACATGAATATTCGATTGGAAGCTGTTTTGGACAGCTTTTCTTTTCTTTATGCCAAACACTTGGCAGACCTCCGTGCAACATCCAGAACACGATGGGAGATGTTTTCTGTGCTCCGGCAGGTTTTCCTTGCCTGACAGAGTGGAAAAGCTTTCTGCTAAGATGTAGACCACAAAAGACGCTAAATACGAAGGTACGATGCTCTCCGGAGCTAAGAGCCGCTCCCGGGCTTCTTTCGGCAGAAGCCGCTCAAACAAGAACACTGTGAGCGGTACAATCGTCTTTGCGCGAAGAAGCCGCTTCTTCGGCTCCGCGAGCCGGAGAGAGAGGCAGCATCGGAAAGGTGAAGAAGGAAGCTGTACAACACTGGGATTGTGTGCTAAACTTGCCAAATGATAGAAAACAGTACCTTACCATTCTCCTGACTTTTGTAATCACATGAATCTTCGATTGGAAGCTGTTTTGGACAGCTTTTCTTTTCTAAATGCCAAACAATTGGCAGACCTCCGTGCAACGTCCAGAACACGATGGGAGATGTTTTCTGTGCTCCGGCAGGTTTTCCTTGCCTGACAGAGTGGAAAAGCTTTCTGCTAAGATATAGACCACAAAAGACGCTAAAGACGAAGGTACGATGCTCTCCGGAGCTAAGAGCCGCTCCCGGGCTTCTTTCGGCAGAAGCCGCTCAAACGAGAACACTGTGACTGGTACAATCGTCTTTGCGCGAAGAAGGCGCTTCTTCGGCTCCGGGAGCCGGAGAGAGCGGCAGCATCGGAAAGGTGAAGAAGGAAGCTGTACAACACTGGGATTGTGTGCTCAACTTGCCAACTGATAGAAAACAGTACCTTACCATTCTCCTGACTTTTCCTATCACATGAATATTCGATTGGAAGCTGTTTTGGACAGCTTTTCTTTTCTTTATGCCAAACACTTGGCAGACCTCCGTGCAACATCCAGAACACGATGGGAGATGTTTTCTGTGCTCCGGCAGGTTTTCCTTGCCAGACAGAGTGCAAAAGCTTTCTGCTAGGATGTAGACCACAAAAGACGCTAAAGACGAAGCTACGATGCTCTCCGGAGCTAAGCGCCGCTCACGGGCTTCTTTCGGCAGAAGCAGCGCTAAGAGAGCACTGTGAGCGGTACAATCGTCTTTGCGCGAAGAAGCCGCTTCTTCGGCTCCAGGAGCCGGAGAGAGCGGCAGCATCGGAAACGTGAAGAAGGATGCTGTATTACACTAGGATTGCGTGCGCAGCTTGCCAACTGATAGAAAACAGTACCTTACCACTCTCCTGACTTTTGTAATCACATGAATATTCGATTGGAAGCTGTTTTGGACAGCTTTTCTTTTCTTTATGCCAAACACTTGGCAGACCTCCGTAAAACGTCCAGATCACGTTGGGAAATGTTTTCTGTGCTGGCGCAGGTTTTCCTTGCCTGACAGAGTGGAAAAGCTTTCTGCTAGGATGTAGACCACAAAAGACGCTAAAGACGAAGGTACGATGCTCTCCGGAGCTAAGCGCCGCTCCCGGGCTTCTTTCGGCAGAAGCCGAGCTAAGAGAGCACTGTGAGCGGTACAATCGTCTTTGCACGAAGAAGCCGCTTCTTCGGCTCCGGGAGCCGGAGAGAGCGGCAGCATCGGAAAGGTGAAGAAGGAAGCTGTACAACACTGGGATTGTGTGCTCAACTTGCCAACTGATAGAAAACAGTACCTTACCATTCTCCTGACTTTTCCTATCACATGAATATTCGATTGGAAGCTGTTTTGGACAGCTTTTCTTTTCTTTATGCCAAACACTTGGCAGACCTCCGTACAACATCCAGATCACGATGGGATATGTTTTCGGTGCTCCGGCAGGTTTTCCTTGCCTGACAGAGTGGAAAAGCTTTCTGCTAGGATGTAGACCACAAAAGACGCTGAAGACGAAGGTACGATGCTCTCCGGAGCTAAGCGCCGCTCCCGGGCTTCTTTCGGCAGAAGCCTCTGAAACGAGAACACTGTGAGCGGTACAATCGTCTTTGCGCGAAGAAGCCGCTTCTTCGGCTCCGGGAGCCGGAGAGAGCGGCAGCATCGGAAAGGTGAAGAAGGAAGCTGTACAACACTGGGATTGTGTGCTCAACTTGCCAACTGATAGAAAACAGTACCTTACCATTCTCCTGACTTTTCCTATCACATGAATATTCGATTGGAAGCTGTTTTGGACAGCTTTTCTTTTCTTTATGCCAAACACTTGGCAGACCTCCGTGCAACGTCCAGAACACGATGGGAGATGTTTTCTGTGCTCCGGCAGGTTTTCCTTGCCTGACAGAGTGGAAAAGCTTTCTGCTAAGATGTAGACCACAAAAGACGCTAAAGACGAAGGTACGATGCTCTCCGGAGCTAAGAGCCGCTCCCGGGCTTCTTTCGGCAGAAGCCGCTCAAACGAGAACACTGTGAGCGGTACAATCGTCTTTGCGCGAAGAAGCCGCTTCTTCGGCTCCGGGAGCCGGAGAGAGCGGCAGCATCGGAAAGGTGAAGAAGGAAGCTGTACAACACTGGGATTGTGTGCTCAACTTGCCAACTGATAGAAAACAGTACCTTACCATTCTCCTGACTTTTCCTATCACATGAATATTCGATTGGAAGCTGTTTTGGACAGCTTTTCTTTTCTTTATGCCAAACACTTGGCAGACCTCCCTACAACGTCCAGAACACGATGGGATATGTTTTCTGTGCTCCGGCAGGTTTTCCTTGCCAGACAGAGTGCAAAAGCTTTCTGCTAGGATGTAGACCACAAAAGACGCTAAAGACGAAGCTACGATGCTCTCCGGAGCTAAGCGCCGCTCCCGGGCTTCTTTCGGCAGAAGCCGCGCTAAGAGAGCACTGTGAGCGGTACAATCGTCTTTGCGCGAAGAAGCCACTTGTTCGGCTCCGGGAGCCGGAGAGAGCGGCAGCATCGGAAAGGTGAAGAAGGAAGCTGTACAACACTGGGATTGTGTGCTCAACTTGCCAACTGATAGAAAACAGTACCTTACCATTCTCCTGACTTTTCCTATCACATGAATATTCGATTGGAAGCTGTTTTGGACAGCTTTTCTTTTCTTTATGCCAAACACTTGGCAGACCTCCGTACAACATCCAGAACACGATGGGATATGTTTTCTGTGCTCCGGCAGGTTTTCCTTGCCAGACAGAGTGCAAAAGCTTTCTGCTAGGATGTAGACCACAAAAGACGCTAAAGACGAAGCTACGATGCTCTCCGGAGCTAAGCGCCGCTCACGGGCTTCTTTCGGCAGAAGCCGCGCTAAGAGAGCACTGTGAGCGGTACAATCGTCTTTGCGCGAAGAAGCCACTTCTTCGGCTCCAGGAGCCGGAGAGAGCGGCAGCATCGGAAACGTGAAGAAGGAAGCTGTATTACACTAGGATTGCGTGCGCAGCTTGCCAACTGATAGAAAACAGTACCTTACCACTCTCCTGACTTTTCCAATCACATGAATATTCGATTGGAAGCTGTTTTGGACAGCTTTTCTTTTCTTTATGCCAAACACTTGGCAGACCTCCGTGCAACGTCCAGAACACGATGGGAGATGTTTTCGGTGCTCCGGCAGGTTTTCCTTGCCTGACAGAGTGGAAAACTTTCTGCTAGGATGTAGACCACAAAAGACGCTAAAGACGAAGGTACGATGCTCTCCGGAGCTAAGAGCCGCTCCCGGGCTTCTTTGGGCAGAAGCCGCGCTAAGAGAGCACTGTGACCGGTACAATCGTCTTTGCGCGAAGAAGCCACTTGTTCGGCTCCGGGAGCCGGAGAGAGCGGCAGCATCGGAAAGGTGAAGAAGGAAGCTGTACAACACTAGGATTGTGTGCTCAACTTGCCAACTGATAGAAAACAGTACCTTTGCACTCTCCTGACTTTTCTAATCACATGAATATTCGATTGGAAGCTGTTTTGGACAGCTTTTCTTTTCTTTATGCCAAACACTTGGCAGACCTCCCTACAACGTCCAGATAACGTTGGGAAATGTTTTCTGTGCTGGCGCAGGTTTTCCTTGCCAGACAGAGTGGAAAAGCTTTCTGCTAGGATGTAGACCACAAAAGACGCTAAAGACGAAGGTACGATGCTCTCCGGAGCTAAGCGCCGCTCCCGGGCTTCTTTCGGCAGAAGCCGCTCAAACGAGAACACTGTGAGCGGTACAATCGTCTTTGCGCGAAGAAGCCGCTTCTTCGGATCCGCGGGCCGGAGAGAGCGGCAGCATCGGAAAGGTGAAGAAGGAAGCTGTACAACACTGGGATTGTGTGCTCAACTTGCCAACGGATAGAAAACAGTACCTTACCATTCTCCTGACTTTTCCTATCACATGAATATTCGATTGGAAGCTGTTTTGGACAGTTTTTCTTTTCTTTATGGCAAACACTTGGCAGACCTCCGTGCAACGTCCAGAACACGATGGGAGATGTTTTCTGTGCTCCGGCAGGTTTTCCTTGCCTGACAGAGTGGAAAAGCTTTCTGCTAAGATGTAGACCACAAAAGACGCTAAAGACGAAGGTACGATGCTCTCCGGAGCTAAGAGCCGCTCCCGGGCTTCTTTCGGCAGAAGCCGCTCAAACAAGAACACTGTGACTGGTACAATCGTCTTTGCGCGAAGAAGCCGCTTCTTCGGCTCCGGGAGCCGGAGAGAGCGGCAGCATCGGAAAGGTGAAGAAGGAAGCTGTACAACACTGGGATTGTGTGCTCAACTTGCCAACTGATAGAAAACAGTACCTTACCATTCTCCTGACTTTTCCTATCACATGAATATTCGATTGGAAGCTGTTTTGGACAGCTTTTCTTTTCTTTATGCCAAACACTTGGCAGACATCCCTACAACGTCCAGAACACGATGGGATATGTTTTCTGTGCTCCGGCAGGTTTTCCTTGCCAGACAGAGTGCAAAAGCTTTCTGCTAAGATGTAGACCACAAAAGACGCTAAAGACGAAGGTACGATGCTCTCCGGAGCTATGCGCCGCTCACGGGCTTCTTTCGGCAGAAGCCGCGCTAAGAGAGCACTGTGAGTGGTACAATCGTCTTTGCGCGAAGAAGCCGCTTGTTCGGCTCCGGGAGCCGGAGAGAGCGGCAGCATCGGAAACGTGAAGAAGGAAGCTGTACAACACTGGGATTGTGTGCTCAACTTGCCAACGGATAGAAAACAGTACCTTACCACTCTCCTGACTTTTCCAATCACATGAATATTCGATTGGAAGCTGTTTTGGACAGCTTTTCTTTTCTTTATGCCAAACACTTGGCAGACCTCCGTGCAACGTCCAGAACACGATGGGAGATGTTTTCGGTGCTCCGGCAGGTTTTCCTTGCCTGACAGAGTGGAAAAGCTTTCTGCTAGGATGTAGACCACAAAAGACGCTAAAGACGAAGGTACGATGCTCTCCGGATCTAAGCTCCGCTCCCGGGCTTCTTTCGGCAGAAGCCGCGCTAAGAGAGCACTGTGAGCGGTACAATCGTCTTTGCGCGAAGAAGCCGCTTCTTCGGCTCCGCGAGCCGGAGAGAGCGGCAGCATCGGAAAGGTGAAGAAGGAAGCTGTACAACACTGGGATTGTGTGCACAGCTTGCCAACTGATAGAAAACAGTACCTTACCATTCTCCTGACTTTTGTAATCACATGAATATTCGATTGGAAGCTGTTTTGGACAGCTTTTCTTTTCTTTATGCCAAACACTTGGCAGACCTCCGTACAACATCCAGATCACGTTGGGAGATGTTTTCTGTGCTCCCGCAGGTTTTCCTTGCCTGACAGAGTGGAAAAGATTTCTGCTAAGATGTAGACCACAAAAGACGCTAAAGACGAAGGTACGATGCTCTCCGGAGCTAAGCGCCGCTCCCGGGCTTCTTTCGGCAGAAGCCTCTGTAACGAGAACACTGTGAGCGGTACAATCGTCTTTGCGCGAAGAAGCCGCTTCTTCGGCTCCGGGAGCCGGAGAGAGCGGCAGCATCGGAAAGGTGAAGAAGGAAGCTGTACAACACTGGGATTGTGTGCTCAACTTGCCAACTGATAGAAAACAGTACCTTACCATTCTCCTGACTTTTCCTATCACATGAATATTCGATTGGAAGCTGTTTTGGACAGCTTTTCTTTTCTTTATGCCAAACACTTGGCAGACCTCCCTACAACGTCCAGAACACGATGGGAGATGTTTTCTGTGCTCCGGCAGGTTTTCCTTGCCTGACAGAGTGGAAAAGCTTTCTGCTAAGATGTAGACCACAAAAGACGCTAAAGACGAAGGTACGATGCTCTCCGGAGCTAAGAGCCGCTCCCGGGCTTCTTTCGGCAGAAGCCGCTCAAACGAGAACACTGTGAGCGGTACAATCGTCTTTGCGCGAAGAAGCCACTTGTTCGGCTCCGCGAGCCGGAGAGAGCGGCAGCATCGGAAAGGTGAAGAAGGAAGCTGTACAACACTGGGATTGTGTGCTCAACTTGCAAACTGATAGAAAACAGTACCTTACCATTCTCCTGACTTTTCCTATCACATGAATATTCGATTGGAAGCTGTTTTGGACAGCTTTTCTTTTCTTTATGCCAAACACTTGGCAGACCTCCATGCAACGTCCAGAACACGATGGGATATGTTTTCTGTGCTCCGGCAGGTTTTCCTTGCCAGACAGACTGCAAAAGCTTTCTGCTAGGATGTAGACCACAAAAGACGCTAAAGACGAAGCTACGATGCTCTCCGGAGCTAAGCGCCGCTCACGGGCTTCTTTCGGCAGAAGCCGCGCTAAGAGAGCACTGTGAGCGGTACAATCGTCTTTGCGCGAAGAAGCCGCTTCTTCGGCTCCAGGAGCCGGAGAGAGCGGCAGCATCGGAAACGTGAAGAAGGAAGCTGTATTACACTAGGATTGCGTGCGCAGCTTGCCAACTGATAGAAAACAGTACCTTACCACTCTCCTGACTTTTGTAATCACATGAATATTCGATTGGAAGCTGTTTTGGACAGCTTTTCTTTTCTTTATGCCAAACACTTGGCAGACCTCCGTGCAACGTCCAGAACACGATGGGAGATGTTTTCGGTGCTCCGGCAGGTTTTCCTTGCCTGACAGAGTGGAAAAGCTTTCTGCTAGGATGTAGACCACAAAAGACGCTAAAGACGAAGGTACGATGCTCTCCGGATCTAAGCTCCGCTCCCGGGCTTCTTTCGGCAGAAGCCGCGCTAAGAGAGCACTGTGAGCGGTACAATCGTCTTTGCGCGAAGAAGCCGCTTCTTCGGCTCCGCGAGCCGGAGAGAGCGGCAGCATCGGAAAGGTGAAGAAGGAAGCTGTACAACACTGGGATTGTGTGCACAGCTTGCCAACTGATAGAAAACAGTACCTTACCATTCTCCTGACTTTTGTAATCACATGAATATTCGATTGGAAGCTGTTTTGGACAGCTTTTCTTTTCTTTATGCCAAACACTTGGCAGACCTCCGTACAACATCCAGATCACGTTGGGAGATGTTTTCTGTGCTCCCGCAGGTTTTCCTTGCCTGACAGAGTGGAAAAGATTTCTGCTAAGATGTAGACCACAAAAGACGCTAAAGACGAAGGTACGATGCTCTCCGGAGCTAAGCGCCGCTCCCGGGCTTCTTTCGGCAGAAGCCTCTGTAACGAGAACACTGTGAGCGGTACAATCGTCTTTGCGCGAAGAAGCCGCTTCTTCGGCTCCGGGAGCCGGAGAGAGCGGCAGCATCGGAAAGGTGAAGAAGGAAGCTGTACAACACTGGGATTGTGTGCTCAACTTGCCAACTGATAGAAAACAGTACCTTACCATTCTCCTGACTTTTCCTATCACATGAATATTCGATTGGAAGCTGTTTTGGACAGCTTTTCTTTTCTTTATGCCAAACACTTGGCAGACCTCCCTACAACGTCCAGAACACGATGGGAGATGTTTTCTGTGCTCCGGCAGGTTTTCCTTGCCTGACAGAGTGGAAAAGCTTTCTGCTAAGATGTAGACCACAAAAGACGCTAAAGACGAAGGTACGATGCTCTCCGGAGCTAAGAGCCGCTCCCGGGCTTCTTTCGGCAGAAGCCGCTCAAACGAGAACACTGTGAGCGGTACAATCGTCTTTGCGCGAAGAAGCCACTTGTTCGGCTCCGCGAGCCGGAGAGAGCGGCAGCATCGGAAAGGTGAAGAAGGAAGCTGTACAACACTGGGATTGTGTGCTCAACTTGCAAACTGATAGAAAACAGTACCTTACCATTCTCCTGACTTTTCCTATCACATGAATATTCGATTGGAAGCTGTTTTGGACAGCTTTTCTTTTCTTTATGCCAAACACTTGGCAGACCTCCATGCAACGTCCAGAACACGATGGGAGATGTTTTCTGTGCTCCGGCAGGTTTTCCTTGCCTGACAGAGTGGAAAAGCTTTCTGCTAAGATGTAGACCACAAAAGACGCTAAAGACGAAGGTACGATGCTCTCCGGAGCTAAGAGCCGCTCCCGGGCTTCTTTCGGCAGAAGCCGCTCAAACGAGAACACTGTGAGCGGTACAATCGTCTTTGCGCGAAGAAGCCACTTGTTCGGCTCCGCGAGCCGGAGAGAGCGGCAGCATCGGAAAGGTGAAGAAGGAAGCTGTACAACACTGGGATTGTGTGCTCAACTTGCAAACTGATAGAAAACAGTACCTTACCATTCTCCTGACTTTTCCTATCACATGAATATTCGATTGGAAGCTGTTTTGGACAGCTTTTCTTTTCTTTATGCCAAACACTTGGCAGACCTCCGTACAACGTCCAGAACACGATGGGATATGTTTTCTGTGCTCCGGCAGGTTTTCCTTGCCAGACAGAGTGCAAAAGCTTTCTGCTAGGATGTAGACCACAAAAGACGCTAAAGACGAAGCTACGATGCTCTCCGGAGCTAAGCGCCGCTCACGGGCTTCTTTCGGCAGAAGCCGCGCTAAGAGAGCACTGTGAGCGGTACAATCGTCTTTGCGCGAAGAAGCCGCTTCTTCGGCTCCAGGAGCCGGAGAGAGCGGCAGCATCGGAAACGTGAAGAAGGAAGCTGTATTACACTAGGATTGCGTGCGCAGCTTGCCAACTGATAGAAAACAGTACCTTACCACTCTCCTGACTTTTGTAATCACATGAATATTCGATTGGAAGCTGTTTTGGACAGCTTTTCTTTTCTTTATGCCAAACACTTGGCAGACCTCCGTGCAACGTCCAGAACACGATGGGAGATGTTTTCGGTGCTCCGGCAGGTTTTCCTTGCCTGACAGAGTGGAAAAGCTTTCTGCTAGGATGTAGACCACCAAAGACGCTAAAGACGAAGGTACGATGCTCTCCGGAGCTAAGCGCCGCTCCCGGGCTTCTTTGGGCAGAAGCCGCGCTAAGAGAGCACTGTGAGCGGTACAATCGTCTTTGCGCGAAGAAGCCGCTTCTTCGGCTCCGCGAGCCGGAGAGAGCGGCAGCATCGGAAAGGTGAAGAAGGAAGCTGTACAACACTAGGATTGTGTGCTCAACTTGCCAACAGATAGAAAACAGTACCTTTGCACTCTCCTGACTTTTCTAATCACATGAATATTCGATTGGAAGCTGTTTTGGACAGCTTTTCTTTTCTTTATGCCAAACACTTGGCAGACCTCCGTACAACGTCCAGATCACGTTGGGAAATGTTTTCTGTGCTGGCGCAGGTTTTCCTTGCCAGACAGAGTGGAAAAGCTTTCTGATAGGATGTAGACCACAAAAGACGCTAAAGACGAAGGTACGATGCTCTCCGGAGCTAAGCGCCGCTCCCGGGCTTCTTTCGGCAGAAGCCGCTCAAACGAGAACACTGTGAGCGGTACAATCGTCTTTGCGCGAAGAAGCCGCTTCTTCGGCTCCGGGAGCCGGAGAGAGCGGCAGCATCGGAAAGGTGAAGAAGGAAGCTGTACAACACTGGGATTGTGTGCTCAACTTGCCAACGGATAGAAGACAGTACCTTACCATTCTCCTGACTTTTCCTATCACATGAATATTCGATTGGAAGCTGTTTTGGACAGCTTTTCTTTTCTTTATGCCAAACACTTGGCAGACCTCCGTGCAACATCCAGAACACGATGGGAGATGTTTTCTGTGCTCCGGCAGGTTTTCCTTGCCTGACAGAGTGGAAAAGCTTTCTGCTAAGATGTAGACCACAAAAGACGCTAAATACGAAGGTACGATGCTCTCCGGAGCTAAGAGCCGCTCCCGGGCTTCTTTCGGCAGAAGCCGCTCAAACAAGAACACTGTGACTGGTACAATCGTCTTTGTGCGAAGAAGCCGCTTCTTCGGCTCCGGGAGCCGGAGAGAGCGGCAGCATCGGAAAGGTGAAGAAGGAAGCTGTACAACACTGGGATTGTGTGCTCAACTTGCCAACTGATAGAAAACAGTACCTTACCATTCTCCTGACTTTTCCTATCACATGAATATTCGATTGGAAGCTGTTTTGGACAGCTTTTCTTTTCTTTATGCCAAACACTTGGCAGACCTCCCTACAACGTCCAGAACACGATGGGATATGTTTTCTGTGCTCCGGCAGGTTTTCCTTGCCAGACAGAGTGCAAAAGCTTTCTGCTAGGATGTAGACCACAAAAGACGCTAAAGACGAAGCTACGATGCTCTCCGGAGCTAAGCGCCGCTCACGGGCTTCTTTCGGCAGAAGCCGCGCTAAGAGAGCACTGTGAGCGGTACAATCGTCTTTGCGCGAAGAAGCCGCTTCTTCGGCTCCAGGAGCCGGAGAGAGCGGCAGCATCGGAAACGTGAAGAAGGATGCTGTATTACACTAGGATTGCGTGCGCAGCTTGCCAACTGATAGAAAACAGTACCTTACCACTCTCCTGACTTTTCCAATCACATGAATATTCGATTGGAAGCTGTTTTGGACAGCTTTTCTTTTCTTTATGCCAAACACTTGGCAGACCTCCGTGCAACGTCCAGAACACGATGGGAGATGTTTTCAGTGCTCCGGCAGGTTTTCCTTGCCTGACAGAGTGGAAAAGCTTTCTGCTAGGATGTAGACCACAAAAGACGCTAAAGACGAAGGTACGATGCTCTCCGGATCTAAGCTCCGCTCCCGGGCTTCTTTCGGCAGAAGCCGCGCTAAGAGAGCACTGTGAGCGGTACAATCGTCTTTGCGCGAAGAAGCCGCTTGTTCGGCTCCGGGAGCCGGAGAGAGCGGCAGCATCGGAAAGGTGAAGAAGGAAGCTGTACAACACTAGGATTGTGTGCACAGCTTGCCAACTGATAGAAAACAGTACCTTACCATTCTCCTGACTTTTCCTATCACATGAATATTCGATTGGAAGCTGTTTTGGACAGCTTTTCTTTTCTTTATGCCAAACACTTGGCAGACCTCCGTACAACATCCAGATCACGATGGGATATGTTTTCGGTGCTCCGGCAGGTTTTCCTTGCCTGACAGAGTGGAAAAGATTTCTGCTAGGATGTAGACCACAAAAGACGCTAAAGACGAAGGTACGATGCTCTCCGGAGCTAAGCGCCGCTCCCGGGCTTCTTTCGGCAGAAGCCGCTCAAACGAGAACACTGTGAGCGGTACAATCGTCTTTGCGCGAAGAAGCCGCTTGTTCGGCTCCGCGAGCCGGAGAGAGCGGCAGCATCGGAAAGGTGAAGAAGGAAGCTGTACAACACTGGGATTGTGTGCTCAACTTGCCAACTGATAGAAAACAGTACCTTACCATTCTCCTGACTTTTCCTATCACATGAATATTCGATTGGAAGCTGTTTTGGACAGCTTTTCTTTTCTTTATGCCAAACATTTGGCAGACCTCCGTACAACATCCAGAACACGATGGGAGATGTTTTCTGTGCTCCGGCAGGTTTTCCTTGCCAGACAGAGTGCAAAAGCTTTCTGCTAGGATGTAGACCACAAAAGACGCTAAAGACGAAGGTACGATGCTCTCCGGAGCTAAGCGCCGCTCCCGGGCTTCTTTCGGCAGAAGCCGCGCTAAGAGAACACTGTGAGCGGTACAATCGTCTTTGCGCGAAGAAGCCGCTTCTTCGGATCCGCGGGCCGGAGAGAGCGGCAGCATCGGAAAGGTGAAGAAGGAAGCTGTACAACACTGGGATTGTGTGCTCAACTTGCCAACTGATAGAAAACAGTACCTTACCATTCTCCTGACTTTTCCTATCACATGAATATTCGATTGGAAGCTGTTTTGGACAGCTTTTCTTTTCTTAATGCCAAACAATTGGCAGACATCCCTACAACGTCCAGAACACGATGGGATATGTTTTCTGTGCTCCGGCAGGTTTTCCTTGCCAGACAGAGTGCAAAAGCTTTCTGCTAAGATGTAGACCACAAAAGACGCTAAAGACGAAGGTACGATGCTCTCCGGAGCTAAGAGCCGCTCCCGGGCTTCTTTCGGCAGAAGCCTCTCAAACGAGAACACTGTGAGCGGTACAATCGTCTTTGCGCGAAGAAGCCGCTTCTTCGGCTCCAGGAGCCGGAGAGAGCGGCAGCATCGGAAAGGTGAAGAAGGATGCTGTATTACACTAGGATTGCGTGCGCAGCTTGCCAACTGATAGAAAACAGTACCTTACCACTCTCCTGACTTTTCCAATCACATGAATATTCGATTGGAAGCTGTTTTGGACAGCTTTTCTTTTCTTAATGCCAAACACTTGGCAGACCTCCGTGCAACGTCCAGAAAACGATGGGAGATGTTTTCGGTGCTCCGGCAGGTTTTCCTTGCCTGACAGAGTGGAAAAGCTTTCTGCTAGGATGTAGACCACAAAAGACGCTAAAGACGAAGGTACGATGCTCTCCGGATCTAAGCTCCGCTCCCGGGCTTCTTTCGGCAGAAGCCGCGCTAAGAGAGCACTGTGAGCGGTACAATCGTCTTTGCGCGAAGAAGCCGCTTCTTCGGCTCCGGGAGCCGGAGAGAGCGGCAGCATCGGAAAGGTGAAGAAGGAAGTTGTACAACACTGGGATTGTGTGCACAGCTTGCAAACTGATAGAAAACAGTACCTTACCATTCTCCTGACTTTTGTAATCACATGAATATTCGATTGGAAGCTGTTTTGGACAGCTTTTCTTTTCTTTATGCCAAACACTTGGCAGACCTCCCTACAACGTCCAGAACACGATGGGATATGTTTTCTGTGCTCCGGCAGGTTTTCCTTGCCAGACAGAGTGGAAAAGCTTTCTGCTAAGATGTAGACCACAAAAGACGCTAAAGACGAAGGTAAGATGCTCTCTGGAGCTAAGAGCCGCTCCCGGGCTTCTTTCGGCAGAAGCCGCTCAAACGAGAACACTGTGAGCGGTACAATCGTCTTTGCGCGAAGAAGCCGCTTCTTCGGCTCCGGGAGCCGGAGAGAGCGGCAGCATCGGAAAGGTGAAGAAGGAAGCTGTACAACACTGGGATTGTGTGCTCAACTTGCCAACTGATAGAAAACAGTACCTTACCATTCTCCTGACTTTTCCTATCACATGAATATTCGATTGGAAGCTGTTTTGGACAGCTTTTCTTTTCTTTATGCCAAACACTTGGCAGACCTCCGTGCAACGTCCAGAACACGATGGGAGATGTTTTCGGTGCTCCCGCAGGTTTTCCTTGCCTGACAGAGTGGAAAAGCTTTCTGCTAAGATGTAGACCACAAAAGACGCTAAAGACGAAGGTACGATGCTCTCCGGAGCTAAGAGCCGCTCCCGGGCTTCTTTCGGCAGAAGCCGCTCAAACGAGAACACTGTGAGCGGTACAATCGTCTTTGCGCGAAGAAGCCGCTTCTTCGGCTCCGGGAGCCGGAGAGAGCGGCAGCATCGGAAAGGTGAAGAAGGAAGCTGTACAACACTGGGATTGTGTGCTCAACTTGCCAACTGATAGAAAACAGTACCTTACCATTCTCCTGACTTTTCCTATCACATGAATATTCGATTGGAAGCTGTTTTGGACAGCTTTTCTTTTCTTTATGCCAAACACTTGGCAGACCTCCCTACAACGTCCAGAACACGATGGGATATGTTTTCTGTGCTCCGGCAGGTTTTCCTTGCCAGACAGAGTGCAAAAGCTTTCTGCTAGGATGTAGACCACAAAAGACGCTAAAGACGAAGCTACGATGCTCTCCGGAGCTAAGCGCCGCTCCCGGGCTTCTTTCGGCAGAAGCCGCGCTAAGAGAGCACTGTGAGCGGTACAATCGTCTTTGCGCGAAGAAGCCGCTTCTTCGGCTCCAGGAGCCGGAGAGAGCGGCAGCATCGGAAAGGTGAAGAAGGAAGCTGTACAACACTGGGATTGCGTGCGCAGCTTGCCAACTGATAGAAAACAGTACCTTACCACTCTCCTGACTTTTCCAATCACATGAATATTCGATTGGAAGCTGTTTTGGACAGCTTTTCTTTTCTTTATGCCAAACACTTGGCAGACCTCCGTGCAACGTCCAGAACACGATGGGAGATGTTTTCGGTGCTCCGGCAGGTTTTCCTTGCCTGACAGAGTGGAAAACTTTCTGCTAGGATGTAGACCACAAAAGACGCTAAAGACGAAGGTACGATGCTCTCCGGAGCTAAGAGCCGCTCCCGGGCTTCTTTGGGCAGAAGCCGCGCTAAGAGAGCACTGTGAGCGGTACAATCGTCTTTGCGCGAAGAAGCCACTTGTTCGGCTCCGGGAGCCGGAGAGAGCGGCAGCATCGGAAAGGTGAAGAAGGAAGCTGTACAACACTAGGATTGTGTGCTCAACTTGCCAACTGATAGAAAACAGTACCTTTGCACTCTCCTGACTTTTCTAATCACATGAATATTCGATTGGAAGCTGTTTTGGACAGCTTTTCTTTTCTTTATGGCAAACACTTGGCAGACCTCCGTACAACGTCCAGATAACGTTGGGAAATGTTTTCTGTGCTGGCGCAGGTTTTCCTTGCCAGACAGAGTGGAAAAGCTTTCTGCTAGGATGTAGACCACAAAAGACGCTAAAGACGAAGGTACGATGCTCTCCGGAGCTAAGCGCCGCTCCCGGGCTTCTTTCGGCAGAAGCCGCTCAAACGAGAACACTGTGAGCGGTACAATCGTCTTTGCGCGAAGAAGCCGCTTCTTCGGATCCGCGGGCCGGAGAGAGCGGCAGCATCGGAAAGGTGAAGAAGGAAGCTGTACAACACTGGGATTGTGTGCTCAACTTGCCAACGGATAGAAAACAGTACCTTACCATTCTCCTGACTTTTCCTATCACATGAATATTCGATTGGAAGCTGTTTTGGACAGTTTTTCTTTTCTTTATGGCAAACACTTGGCAGACCTCCGTGCAACGTCCAGAACACGATGGGAGATGTTTTCTGTGCTCCGGCAGGTTTTCCTTGCCTGACAGAGTGGAAAAGCTTTCTGCTAAGATGTAGACCACAAAAGACGCTAAAGACGAAGGTACGATGCTCTCCGGAGCTAAGAGCCGCTCCCGGGCTTCTTTCGGCAGAAGCCGCTCAAACAAGAACACTGTGACTGGTACAATCGTCTTTGCGCGAAGAAGCCGCTTCTTCGGCTCCGGGAGCCGGAGAGAGCGGCAGCATCGGAAAGGTGAAGAAGGAAGCTGTACAACACTGGGATTGTGTGCTCAACTTGCCAACTGATAGAAAACAGTACCTTACCATTCTCCTGACTTTTCCTATCACATGAATATTCGATTGGAAGCTGTTTTGGACAGCTTTTCTTTTCTTTATGCCAAACACTTGGCAGACATCCCTACAACGTCCAGAACACGATGGGATATGTTTTCTGTGCTCCGGCAGGTTTTCCTTGCCAGACAGAGTGCAAAAGCTTTCTGCTAGGATGTAGACCACAAAAGACGCTAAAGACGAAGGTACGATGCTCTCCGGGGCTATGCGCCGCTCACGGGCTTCTTTCGGCAGAAGCCGCGCTAAGAGAGCACTGTGAGTGGTACAATCGTCTTTGCGCGAAGAAGCCGCTTCTTCGGCTCCGGGAGCCGGAGAGAGCGGCAGCATCGGAAACGTGAAGAAGGAAGCTGTACAACACTGGGATTGTGTGCTCAACTTGCCAACGGATAGAAAACAGTACCTTACCACTCTCCTGACTTTTCCAATCACATGAATATTCGATTGGAAGCTGTTTTGGACAGCTTTACTTTTCTTTATGCCAAACACTTGGCAGACCTCCGTGCAACGTCCAGAACACGATGGGAGATGTTTTCGGTGCTCCGGCAGGTTTTCCTTGCCTGACAGAGTGGAAAAGCTTTCTGCTATGATGTAGACCACAAAAGACGCTAAAGACGAAGGTACGATGCTCTCCGGATCTAAGCTCCGCTCCCGGGCTTCTTTCGGCAGAAGCCGCGCTAAGAGAGCACTGTGAGCGGTACAATCGTCTTTGCGCGAAGAAGCCGCTTCTTCGGCTCCGCGAGCCGGAGAGAGCGGCAGCATCGGAAAGGTGAAGAAGGAAGCTGTACAACACTGGGATTGTGTGCACAGCTTGCCAACTGATAGAAAACAGTACCTTACCATTCTCCTGACTTTTGTAATCACATGAATATTCGATTGGAAGCTGTTTTGGACAGCTTTTCTTTTCTTTATGCCAAACACTTGGCAGACCTCCGTACAACATCCAGATCACGTTGGGAGATGTTTTCTGTGCTCCCGCAGGTTTTCCTTGCCTGACAGAGTGGAAAAGATTTCTGCTAAGATGTAGACCACAAAAGACGCTAAAGACGAAGGTACGATGCTCTCCGGAGCTAAGCGCCGCTCCCGGGCTTCTTTCGGCAGAAGCCTCTGTAACGAGAACACTGTGAGCGGTACAATCGTCTTTGCGCGAAGAAGCCGCTTCTTCGGCTCCGGGAGCCGGAGAGAGCGGCAGCATCGGAAAGGTGAAGAAGGAAGCTGTACAACACTGGGATTGTGTGCTCAACTTGCCAACTGATAGAAAACAGTACCTTACCATTCTCCTGACTTTTCCTATCACATGAATATTCGATTGGAAGCTGTTTTGGACAGCTTTTCTTTTCTTTATGCCAAACACTTGGCAGACCTCCCTACAACGTCCAGAACACGATGGGAGATGTTTTCTGTGCTCCGGCAGGTTTTCCTTGCCTGACAGAGTGGAAAAGCTTTCTGCTAAGATGTAGACCACAAAAGACGCTAAAGACGAAGGTACGATGCTCTCCGGAGCTAAGAGCCGCTCCCGGGCTTCTTTCGGCAGAAGCCGCTCAAACGAGAACACTGTGAGCGGTACAATCGTCTTTGCGCGAAGAAGCCACTTGTTCGGCTCCGCGAGCCGGAGAGAGCGGCAGCATCGGAAAGGTGAAGAAGGAAGCTGTACAACACTGGGATTGTGTGCTCAACTTGCAAACTGATAGAAAACAGTACCTTACCATTCTCCTGACTTTTCCTATCACATGAATATTCGATTGGAAGCTGTTTTGGACAGCTTTTCTTTTCTTTATGCCAAACACTTGGCAGACCTCCATGCAACGTCCAGAACACGATGGGATATGTTTTCTGTGCTCCGGCAGGTTTTCCTTGCCAGACAGACTGCAAAAGCTTTCTGCTAGGATGTAGACCACAAAAGACGCTAAAGACGAAGCTACGATGCTCTCCGGAGCTAAGCGCCGCTCACGGGCTTCTTTCGGCAGAAGCCGCGCTAAGAGAGCACTGTGAGCGGTACAATCGTCTTTGCGCGAAGAAGCCGCTTCTTCGGCTCCAGGAGCCGGAGAGAGCGGCAGCATCGGAAACGTGAAGAAGGATGCTGTATTACACTAGGATTGCGTGCGCAGCTTGCCAACTGATAGAAAACAGTACCTTACCACTATCCTGACTTTTCCAATCACATGAATATTCGATTGGAAGCTGTTTTGGACAGCTTTTCTTTTCTTTATGCCAAACACTTGGCAGACCTCCGTGCAACGTCCAGAACACGATGGGAGATGTTTTCAGTGCTCCGGCAGGTTTTCCTTGCCTGACAGAGTGGAAAAGCTTTCTGCTAGGATGTAGACCACCAAAGACGCTAAAGACGAAGGTACGATGCTCTCCGGAGCTAAGCGCCGCTCCCGGGCTTCTTTGGGCAGAAGCCGCGCTAAGAGAGCACTGTGAGCGGTACAATCGTCTTTGCGCGAAGAAGCCGCTTCTTCGGCTCCGGGAGCCGGAGAGAGCGGCAGCATCGGAAAGGTGAAGAAGGAAGCTGTACAACACTAGGATTGTGTGCTCAACTTGCCAACAGATAGAAAACAGTACCTTTGCACTCTCCTGACTTTTCTAATCACATGAATATTCGATTGGAAGCTGTTTTGGACAGCTTTTCTTTTCTTTATGCCAAACACTTGGCAGACCTCCGTACAACGTCCAGATCACGTTGGGAAATGTTTTCTGTGCTGGCGCAGGTTTTCCTTGCCAGACAGAGTGGAAAAGCTTTCTGCTAGGATGTAGACCACAAAAGACGCTAAAGACGAAGGTACGATGCTCTCCGGAGCTAAGCGCCGCTCCCGGGCTTCTTTCGGCAGAAGCCGCTCAAACGAGAACACTGTGAGCGGTACAATCGTCTTTGCGCGAAGAAGCCGCTTCTTCGGCTCCGCGAGCCGGAGAGAGCGGCAGCATCGGAAAGGTGAAGAAGGAAGCTGTACAACACTGGGATTGTGTGCTCAACTTGCCAACGGATAGAAGACAGTACCTTACCATTCTCCTGACTTTTCCTATCACATGAATATTCGATTGGAAGCTGTTTTGGACAGCTTTTCTTTTCTTTATGCCAAACACTTGGCAGACCTCCGTGCAACATCCAGAACACGATGGGAGATGTTTTCTGTGCTCCGGCAGGTTTTCCTTGCCTGACAGAGTGGAAAAGCTTTCTGCTAAGATGTAGACCACAAAAGACGCTAAAGACGAAGGTACGATGCTCTCCGGAGCTAAGAGCCGCTCCCGGGCTTCTTTCGGCAGAAGCCGCTCAAACAAGAACACTGTGACTGGTACAATCGTCTTTGTGCGAAGAAGCCGCTTCTTCGGCTCCGGGAGCCGGAGAGAGCGGCAGCATCGGAAAGGTGAAGAAGGAAGCTGTACAACACTGGGATTGTGTGCTCAACTTGCCAACTGATAGAAAACAGTACCTTACCATTCTCCTGACTTTTCCTATCACATGAATATTCGATTGGAAGCTGTTTTGGACAGCTTTTCTTTTCTTTATGCCAAACACTTGGCAGACCTCCCTACAACGTCCAGAACACGATGGGATATGTTTTCTGTGCTCCGGCAGGTTTTCCTTGCCAGACAGAGTGCAAAAGCTTTCTGCTAGGATGTAGACCACAAAAGACGCTAAAGACGAAGCTACGATGCTCTCCGGAGCTAAGCGCCGCTCACGGGCTTCTTTCGGCAGAAGCCGCGCTAAGAGAGCACTGTGAGCGGTACAATCGTCTTTGCGCGAAGAAGCCGCTTCTTCGGCTCCAGGAGCCGGAGAGAGCGGCAGCATCGGAAACGTGAAGAAGGATGCTGTATTACACTAGGATTGCGTGCGCAGCTTGCCAACTGATAGAAAACAGTACCTTACCACTCTCCTGACTTTTCCAATCACATGAATATTCGATTGGAAGCTGTTTTGGACAGCTTTTCTTTTCTTTATGCCAAACACTTGGCAGACCTCCGTGCAACGTCCAGAACACGATGGGAGATGTTTTCAGTGCTCCGGCAGGTTTTCCTTGCCTGACAGAGTGGAAAAGCTTTCTGCTAGGATGTAGACCACAAAAGACGCTAAAGACGAAGGTACGATGCTCTCCGGAGCTAAGCGCCGCTCCCGGGCTTCTTTCGGCAGAAGCCTCTGTAACGAGAACACTGTGAGCGGTACAATCGTCTTTGCGCGAAGAAGCCGCTTGTTCGGCTCCGCGAGCCGGAGAGAGCGGCAGCATCGGAAAGGTGAAGAAGGAAGCTGTACAACACTGGGATTGTGTGCTCAACTTGCCAACTGATAGAAAACAGTACCTTACCATTCTCCTGACTTTTCCTATCACATGAATATTCGATTGGAAGCTGTTTTGGACAGCTTTTCTTTTCTTTATGCCAAACATTTGGCAGACCTCCGTACAACATCCAGAACACGATGGGAGATGTTTTCTGTGCTCCGGCAGGTTTTCCTTGCCAGACAGAGTGCAAAAGCTTTCTGCTAGGATGTAGACCACAAAAGACGCTAAAGACGAAGGTACGATGCTCTCCGGAGCTAAGCGCCGCTCCCGGGCTTCTTTCGGCAGAAGCCGCGCTAAGAGAACACTGTGAGCGGTACAATCGTCTTTGCGCGAAGAAGCCGCTTCTTCGGATCCGCGGGCCGGAGATAGCGGCAGCATCGGAAAGGTGAAGAAGGAAGCTGTACAACACTGGGATTGTGTGCTCAACTTGCCAACTGATAGAAAACAGTACCTTACCATTCTCCTGACTTTTCCTATCACATGAATATTCGATTGGAAGCTGTTTTGGACAGCTTTTCTTTTCTTAATGCCAAACAATTGGCAGACATCCCTACAACGTCCAGAACACGATGGGATATGTTTTCTGTGCTCCGGCAGGTTTTCCTTGCCAGACAGAGTGCAAAAGCTTTCTGCTAAGATGTAGACCACAAAAGACGCTAAAGACGAAGGTACGATGCTCTCCGGAGCTAAGAGCCGCTCCCGGGCTTCTTTCGGCAGAAGCCTCTCAAACGAGAACACTGTGAGCGGTACAATCGTCTTTGCGCGAAGAAGCCGCTTCTTCGGCTCCAGGAGCCGGAGAGAGCGGCAGCATCGGAAAGGTGAAGAAGGATGCTGTATTACACTAGGATTGCGTGCGCAGCTTGCCAACTGATAGAAAACAGTACCTTACCACTCTCCTGACTTTTCCAATCACATGAATATTCGATTGGAAGCTGTTTTGGACAGCTTTTCTTTTCTTAATGCCAAACACTTGGCAGACCTCCGTGCAACGTCCAGAAAACGATGGGAGATGTTTTCGGTGCTCCGGCAGGTTTTCCTTGCCTGACAGAGTGGAAAAGCTTTCTGCTAGGATGTAGACCACAAAAGACGCTAAAGACGAAGGTACGATGCTCTCCGGATCTAAGCTCCGCTCCCGGGCTTCTTTCGGCAGAAGCCGCGCTAAGAGAGCACTGTGAGCGGTACAATCGTCTTTGCGCGAAGAAGCCGCTTCTTCGGCTCCGGGAGCCGGAGAGAGCGGCAGCATCGGAAAGGTGAAGAAGGAAGTTGTACAACACTGGGATTGTGTGCACAGCTTGCAAACTGATAGAAAACAGTACCTTACCATTCTCCTGACTTTTGTAATCACATGAATATTCGATTGGAAGCTGTTTTGGACAGCTTTTCTTTTCTTTATGCCAAACACTTGGCAGACCTCCCTACAACGTCCAGAACACGATGGGATATGTTTTCTGTGCTCCGGCAGGTTTTCCTTGCCAGACAGAGTGGAAAAGCTTTCTGCTAAGATGTAGACCACAAAAGACGCTAAAGACGAAGGTAAGATGCTCTCTGGAGCTAAGAGCCGCTCCCGGGCTTCTTTCGGCAGAAGCCGCTCAAACGAGAACACTGTGACCGGTACAATCGTCTTTGCGCGAAGAAGCCGCTTCTTCGGCTCCGGGAGCCGGAGAGAGCGGCAGCATCGGAATGGTGAAGAAGGAAGCTGTACAACACTGGGATTGTGTGCTCAACTTGCCAACTGATAGAAAACAGTACCTTACCATTCTCCTGACTTTTCCTATCACATGAATATTCGATTGGAAGCTGTTTTGGACAGCTTTTCTTTTCTTTATGCCAAACACTTGGCAGACCTCCGTGCAACGTCCAGAACACGATGGGAGATGTTTTCGGTGCTCCCGCAGGTTTTCCTTGCCTGACAGAGTGGAAAAGCTTTCTGCTAAGATGTAGACCACAAAAGACGCTAAAGACGAAGGTACGATGCTCTCCGGAGCTAAGAGCCGCTCCCGGGCTTCTTTCGGCAGAAGCCGCTCAAACGAGAACACTGTGAGCGGTACAATCGTCTTTGCGCGAAGAAGCCGCTTCTTCGGCTCCGGGAGCCGGAGAGAGCGGCAGCATCGGAAAGGTGAAGAAGGAAGCTGTACAACACTGGGATTGTGTGCTCAACTTGCCAACTGATAGAAAACAGTACCTTACCATTCTCCTGACTTTTCCTATCACATGAATATTCGATTGGAAGCTGTTTTGGACAGCTTTTCTTTTCTTTATGCCAAACACTTGGCAGACCTCCGTACAACGTCCAGAACACGATGGGATATGTTTTCTGTGCTCCGGCAGGTTTTCCTTGCCAGACAGAGTGCAAAAGCTTTCTGCTAGGATGTAGACCACAAAAGACGCTAAAGACGAAGCTACGATGCTCTCCGGAGCTAAGCGCCGCTCCCGGGCTTCTTTCGGCAGAAGCCGCGCTAAGAGAGCACTGTGAGCGGTACAATCGTCTTTGCGCGAAGAAGCCGCTTCTTCGGCTCCAGGAGCCGGAGAGAGCGGCAGCATCGGAAAGGTGAAGAAGGAAGCTGTGCAACACTGGGATTGCGTGCGCAGCTTGCCAACTGATAGAAAACAGTACCTTACCACTCTCCTGACTTTTCCAATCACATGAATATTCGATTGGAAGCTGTTTTGGACAGCTTTACTTTTCTTTATGCCAAACACTTGGCAGACCTCCGTGCAACGTCCAGAACACGATGGGAGATGTTTTCGGTGCTCCGGCAGGTTTTCCTTGCCTGACAGAGTGGAAAAGCTTTCTGCTAGGATGTAGACCACAAAAGACGCTAAAGACGAAGGTACGATGCTCTCCGGATCTAAGCTCCGCTCCCGGGCTTCTTTCGGCAGAAGCCGCGCTAAGAGAGCACTGTGAGCGGTACAATCGTCTTTGCGCGAAGAAGCCGCTTCTTCGGCTCCGCGAGCCGGAGAGAGCGGCAGCATCGGAAAGGTGAAGAAGGAAGCTGTACAACACTAGGATTGTGTGCACAGCTTGCCAACTGATAGAAAACAGTACCTTACCATTCTCCTGACTTTTGTAATCACATGAATATTCGATTGGAAGCTGTTTTGGACAGCTTTTCTTTTCTTTATGCCAAACACTTGGCAGACCTCCGTACAACATCCAGATCACGTTGGGAGATGTTTTCTGTGCTCCCGCAGGTTTTCCTTGCATGACAGAGTGGAAAAGCTTTCTGCTAAGATGTAGACCACAAAAGACGCTAAAGACGAAGGTACGATGCTCTCCGGAGCTAAGAGCCGCTCCCGGGCTTCTTTCGGCAGAAGCCGCTCAAACAAGAACACTGTGACTGGTACAATCGTCTTTGCGCGAAGAAGCCGCTTCTTCGGCTCCGGGAGCCGGAGAGAGCGGCAGCATCGGAAAGGTGAAGAAGGAAGCTGTACAACACTGGGATTGTGTGCTCAACTTGCCAACTGATAGAAAACAGTACCTTACCATTCTCCTGACTTTTCCTATCACATGAATATTCGATTGGAAGCTGTTTTGGACAGCTTTTCTTTTCTTTATGCCAAACACTTGGCAGACATCCCTACAACGTCCAGAACACGATGGGATATGTTTTCTGTGCTCCGGCAGGTTTTCCTTGCCAGACAGAGTGCAAAAGCTTTCTGCTAGGATGTAGACCACAAAAGACGCTAAAGACGAAGGTACGATGCTCTCCGGAGCTATGCGCCGCTCACGGGCTTCTTTCGGCAGAAGCCGCGCTAAGAGAGCACTGTGACCGGTACAATCGTCTTTGCGCGAAGAAGCCGCTTCTTCGGCTCCGGGAGCCGGTGAGAGCGGCAGCATCGGAAACGTGAAGAAGGAAGCTGTACAACACTGGGATTGTGTGCTCAACTTGCCAACGGATAGAAAACAGTACCTTACCACTCTCCTGACTTTTCCAATCACATGAATATTCGATTGGAAGCTGTTTTGGACAGCTTTTCTTTTCTTTATGCCAAACACTTGGCAGACCTCCGTGCAACGTCCAGAACACGATGGGAGATGTTTTCAGTGCTCCGGCAGGTTTTCCTTGCCTGACAGAGTGGAAAAGCTTTCTGCTAGGATGTAGACCACAAAAGACGCTAAAGACGAAGGTACGATGCTCTCCGGATCTAAGCTCCGCTCCCGGGCTTCTTTCGGCAGAAGCCGCGCTAAGAGAGCACTGTGAGCGGTACAATCGTCTTTGCGCGAAGAAGCCGCTTCTTCGGCTCCGGGAGCCGGAGAGAGCGGCAGCATCGGAAAGGTGAAGAAGGAAGCTGTACAACACTAGGATTGTGTGCACAGCTTGCCAACTGATAGAAAACAGTACCTTACCATTCTCCTGACTTTTCCTATCACATGAATATTCGATTGGAAGCTGTTTTGGACAGCTTTTCTTTTCTTTATGCCAAACACTTGGCAGACCTCCGTACAACATCCAGATCACGATGGGATATGTTTTCGGTGCTCCGGCAGGTTTTCCTTGCCTGACAGAGTGGAAAAGATTTCTGCTAGGATGTAGACCACAAAAGACGCTAAAGACGAAGGTACGATGCTCTCCGGAGCTAAGCGCCGCTCCCGGGCTTCTTTCGGAAGAAGCCTCTGTAACGAGAACACTGTGAGCGGTACAATCGTCTTTGCGCGAAGAAGCCGCTTGTTCGGCTCCGCGAGCCGGAGAGAGCGGCAGCATCGGAAAGGTGAAGAAGGAAGCTGTACAACACTGGGATTGTGTGCTCAACTTGCCAACTGATAGAAAACAGTACCTTACCATTCTCCTGACTTTTCCTATCACATGAATATTCGATTGGAAGCTGTTTTGGACAGCTTTTCTTTTCTTTATGCCAAACATTTGGCAGACCTCCGTACAACATCCAGAACACGATGGGAGATGTTTTCTGTGCTCCGGCAGGTATTCCTTGCCAGACAGAGTGCAAAAGCTTTCTGCTAGGATGTAGACCACAAAAGACGCTAAAGACGAAGGTACGATGCTCTCCGGAGCTAAGCGCCGCTCCCGGGCTTCTTTCGGCAGAAGCCGTGCTAAGAGAACACTGTGAGCGGTACAATCGTCTTTGCGCGAAGAAGCCGCTTCTTCGGATCCGCGGGCCGGAGAGAGCGGCAGCATCGGAAAGGTGAAGAAGGAAGCTGTACAACACTGGGATTGTGTGCTCAACTTGCCAACTGATAGAAAACAGTACCTTACCATTCTCCTGACTTTTCCTATCACATGAATATTCGATTGGAAGCTGTTTTGGACAGCTTTTCTTTTCTTAATGCCAAACAATTGGCAGACATCCCTACAACGTCCAGAACACGATGGGATATGTTTTCTGTGCTCCGGCAGGTTTTCCTTGCCAGACAGAGTGCAAAAGCTTTCTGCTAAGATGTAGACCACAAAAGACGCTAAAGACGAAGGTACGATGCTCTCCGGAGCTAAGAGCCGCTCCCGGGCTTCTTTCGGCAGAAGCCTCTCAAACGAGAACACTGTGAGCGGTACAATCGTCTTTGCGCGAAGAAGCCGCTTCTTCGGCTCCAGGAGCCGGAGAGAGCGGCAGCATCGGAAAGGTGAAGAAGGATGCTGTATTACACTAGGATTGCGTGCGCAGCTTGCCAACTGATAGAAAACAGTACCTTACCACTCTCCTGACTTTTCCAATCACATGAATATTCGATTGGAAGCTGTTTTGGACAGCTTTTCTTTTCTTAATGCCAAACACTTGGCAGACCTCCGTGCAACGTCCAGAAAACGATGGGAGATGTTTTCGGTGCTCCGGCAGGTTTTCCTTGCCTGACAGAGTGGAAAAGCTTTCTGCTAGGATGTAGACCACAAAAGACGCTAAAGACGAAGGTACGATGCTCTCCGGATCTAAGCTCCGCTCCCGGGCTTCTTTCGGCAGAAGCCGCGCTAAGAGAGCACTGTGAGCGGTACAATCGTCTTTGCGCGAAGAAGCCGCTTCTTCGGCTCCGGGAGCCGGAGAGAGCGGCAGCATCGGAAAGGTGAAGAAGGAAGTTGTACAACACTGGGATTGTGTGCACAGCTTGCAAACTGATAGAAAACAGTACCTTACCATTCTCCTGACTTTTGTAATCACATGAATATTCGATTGGAAGCTGTTTTGGACAGCTTTTCTTTTCTTTATGCCAAACACTTGGCAGACCTCCCTACAACGTCCAGAACACGATGGGATATGTTTTCTGTGCTCCGGCAGGTTTTCCTTGCCAGACAGAGTGGAAAAGCTTTCTGCTAAGATGTAGACCACAAAAGACGCTAAAGACGAAGGTAAGATGCTCTCTGGAGCTAAGAGCCGCTCCCGGGCTTCTTTCGGCAGAAGCCGCTCAAACGAGAACACTGTGACCGGTACAATCGTCTTTGCGCGAAGAAGCCGCTTCTTCGGCTCCGGGAGCCGGAGAGAGCGGCAGCATCGGAATGGTGAAGAAGGAAGCTGTACAACACTGGGATTGTGTGCTCAACTTGCCAACTGATAGAAAACAGTACCTTACCATTCTCCTGACTTTTCCTATCACATGAATATTCGATTGGAAGCTGTTTTGGACAGCTTTTCTTTTCTTTATGCCAAACACTTGGCAGACCTCCGTGCAACGTCCAGAACACGATGGGAGATGTTTTCGGTGCTCCGGCAGGTTTTCCTTGCCTGACAGAGTGGAAAAGCTTTCTGCTAAGATGTAGACCACAAAAGACGCTAAAGACGAAGGTACGATGCTCTCCGGAGCTAAGAGCCGCTCCCGGGCTTCTTTCGGCAGAAGCCGCTCAAACGAGAGCACTGTGAGCGGTACAATCGTCTTTGCGCGAAGAAGCCGCTTCTTCGGCTCCGGGAGCCGGAGAGAGCGGCAGCATCGGAAAGGTGAAGAAGGAAGCTGTACAACACTGGGATTGTGTGCTCAACTTGCCAACTGATAGAAAACAGTACCTTACCATTCTCCTGACTTTTCCTATCACATGAATATTCGATTGGAAGCTGTTTTGGACAGCTTTTCTTTTCTTTATGCCAAACACTTGGCAGACCTCCGTACAACGTCCAGAACACGATGGGATATGTTTTCTGTGCTCCGGCAGGTTTTCCTTGCCAGACAGAGTGCAAAAGCTTTCTGCTAGGATGTAGACCACAAAAGACGCTAAAGACGAAGGTACGATGCTCTCCGGAGCTAAGAGCCGCTCCCGGGCTTCTTTCGGCAGAAGCCGCTCAAACGAGAACACTGTGACTGGTACAATCGTCTTTGCGCGAAGAAGCCGCTTCTTCGGCTCCGCGAGCCGGAGAGAGCGGCAGCATCGGAAAGGTGAAGAAGGAAGCTGTACAACACTGGGATTGCGTGCGCAGCTTGCCAACTGATAGAAAACAGTACCTTACCACTCTCCTGACTTTTCCAATCACATGAATATTCGATTGGAAGCTGTTTTGGACAGCTTTACTTTTCTTTATGCCAAACACTTGGCAGACCTCCGTGCAACGTCCAGAACACGATGGGAGATGTTTTCGGTGCTCCGGCAGGTTTTCCTTGCCTGACAGAGTGGAAAAGCTTTCTGCTAGGATGTAGACCACAAAAGACGCTAAAGACGAAGGTACGATGCTCTCCGGATCTAAGCTCCGCTCCCGGGCTTCTTTCGGCAGAAGCCGCGCTAAGAGAGCACTGTGAGCGGTACAATCGTCTTTGCGCGAAGAAGCCGCTTCTTCGGCTCCGCGAGCCGGAGAGAGCGGCAGCATCGGAAAGGTGAAGAAGGAAGCTGTACAACACTAGGATTGTGTGCACAGCTTGCCAACTGATAGAAAACAGTACCTTACCATTCTCCTGACTTTTGTAATCACATGAATATTCGATTGGAAGCTGTTTTGGACAGCTTTTCTTTTCTTTATGCCAAACACTTGGCAGACCTCCGTACAACATCCAGATAACGTTGGGAGATGTTTTCTGTGCTCCCGCAGGTTTTCCTTGCCTGACAGAGTGGAAAAGATTTCTGCTAGGATGTAGACCACAAAAGACGCTAAAGACGAAGGTACGATGCTCTCCGGAGCTAAGCGCCGCTCCCGGGCTTCTTTCGGCAGAAGCCGCTCAAACGAGAACACTGTGAGCGGTACAATCGTCTTTGCGCGAAGAAGCCGCTTCTTCGGCTCCGCGAGCCGGAGAGAGCGGCAGCATCGGAAAGGTGAAGAAGGAAGCTGTACAACACTGGGATTGTGTGCTCAACTTGCCAACTGATAGAAAACAGTACCTTACCATTCTCCTGACTTTTCCTATCACATGAATATTCGATTGGAAGCTGTTTTGGACAGCTTTTCTTTTCTTTATGCCAAACACTTGGCAGACCTCCCTTCAACGTCCAGAACACGATGGGATATGTTTTCTGTGCTCCGGCAGGTTTTCCTTGCCAGACAGAGTGCAAAAGCTTTCTGCTAGGATGTAGACCACAAAAGACGCTAAAGACGAAGGTACGATGCTCTCCGGAGCTAAGCACCGCTCACGGGCTTCTTTCGGCAGAAGCCGCGCTAAGAGAGCACTGTGAGCGGTACAATCGTCTTTGCGCGAAGAAGCCACTTCTTCGGCTCCAGGAGCCGGAGAGAGCGGCAGCATCGGAAACGTGAAGAAGGAAGCTGTATTACTCTAGGATTGCGTGCGCAGCTTGCCAACTGATAGAAAACAGTACCTTACCACTCTCCTGACTTTTCCAATCACATGAATATTCGATTGGAAGCTGTTTTGGACAGCTTTTCTTTTCTTTATGCCAAACACTTGGCAGACCTCCGTGCAACGTCCAGAACACGATGGGAGATGTTTTCGGTGCTCCGGCAGGTTTTCCTTGCCTGACAGAGTGGAAAACTTTCTGCTAGGATGTAGACCACAAAAGACGCTAAAGACGAAGGTACGATGCTCTCCGGAGCTAAGAGCCGCTCCCGGGCTTCTTTGGGCAGAAGCCGCGCTAAGAGAGCACTGTGAGCGGTACAATAGTCTTTGCGCGAAGAAGCCACTTGTTCGGCTCCGCGAGCCGGAGAGAGCGGCAGCATCGGAAAGGTGAAGAAGGAAGCTGTACAACACTAGGATTGTGTGCTCAACTTGCCAACTGATAGAAAACAGTACCTTACCATTCTCCTGACTTTTCTAATCACATGAATATTCGATTGGAAGCTGTTTTGGACAGCTTTTCTTTTCTTTATGCCAAACACTTGGCAGACCTCCGTACAACGTCCAGATAACGTTGGGAAATGTTTTCTGTGCTGGCGCAGGTTTTCCTTGCCAGACAGAGTGGAAAAGCTTTCTGCTAGGATGTAGACCACAAAAGACGCTAAAGACGAAGGTACGATGCTCTCCGGAGCTAAGCGCCGCTCCCGGGCTTCTTTCGGCAGAAGCCGCTCAAACGAGAACACTGTGAGCGGTACAATCGTCTTTGCGCGAAGAAGCCGCTTCTTCGGATCCGCGGGCCGGAGAGAGCGGCAGCATCGGAAAGGTGAAGAAGGAAGCTGTACAACACTGGGATTGTGTGCTCAACTTGCCAACGGATAGAAAACAGTACCTTACCATTCTCCTGACTTTTCCTATCACATGAATATTCGATTGGAAGCTGTTTTGGACAGTTTTTCTTTTCTTTATGGCAAACACTTGGCAGACCTCCGTGCAACGTCCAGAACACGATGGGAGATGTTTTCTGTGCTCCGGCAGGTTTTCCTTGCCTGACAGAGTGGAAAAGCTTTCTGCTAAGATGTAGACCACAAAAGACGCTAAAGACGAAGGTACGATGCTCTCCGGAGCTAAGAGCCGCTCCCGGGCTTCTTTCGGCAGAAGCCGCTCAAACAAGAACACTGTGACTGGTACAATCGTCTTTGCGCGAAGAAGCCGCTTCTTCGGCTCCGGGAGCCGGAGAGAGCGGCAGCATCGGAAAGGTGAAGAAGGAAGCTGTACAACACTGGGATTGTGTGCTCAACTTGCCAACTGATAGAAAACAGTACCTTACCATTCTCCTGACTTTTCCTATCACATGAATATTCGATTGGAAGCTGTTTTGGACAGCTTTTCTTTTCTTTATGCCAAACACTTGGCAGACATCCCTACAACGTCCAGAACACGATGGGATATGTTTTCTGTGCTCCGGCAGGTTTTCCTTGCCAGACAGAGTGCAAAAGCTTTCTGCTAGGATGTAGACCACAAAAGACGCTAAAGACGAAGGTACGATGCTCTCCGGAGCTATGCGCCGCTCACGGGCTTCTTTCGGCAGAAGCCGCGCTAAGAGAGCACTGTGAGCGGTACAATCGTCTTTGCGCGAAGAAGCCGCTTCTTCGGCTCCGGGAGCCGGTGAGAGCGGCAGCATCGGAAACGTGAAGAAGGAAGCTGTACAACACTGGGATTGTGTGCTCAACTTGCCAACGGATAGAAAACAGTACCTTACCACTCTCCTGACTTTTCCAATCACATGAATATTCGATTGGAAGCTGTTTTGGACAGCTTTTCTTTTCTTTATGCCAAACACTTGGCAGACCTCCGTACAACATCCAGATCACGATGGGATATGTTTTCGGTGCTCCGGCAGGTTTTCCTTGCCTGACAGAGTGGAAAAGATTTCTGCTAGGATGTAGACCACAAAAGACGCTAAAGACGAAGGTACGATGCTCTCCGGAGCTAAGCGCCGCTCCCGGGCTTCTTTCGGCAGAAGCCTCTGTAACGAGAACACTGTGAGCGGTACAATCGTCTTTGCGCGAAGAAGCCGCTTGTTCGGCTCCGCGAGCCGGAGAGAGCGGCAGCATCGGAAAGGTGAAGAAGGAAGCTGTACAACACTGGGATTGTGTGCTCAACTTGCCAACTGATAGAAAACAGTACCTTACCATTCTCCTGACTTTTCCTATCACATGAATATTCGATTGGAAGCTGTTTTGGACAGCTTTTCTTTTCTTTATGCCAAACATTTGGCAGACCTCCGTACAACATCCAGAACACGATGGGAGATGTTTTCTGTGCTCCGGCAGGTATTCCTTGCCAGACAGAGTGCAAAAGCTTTCTGCTAGGATGTAGACCACAAAAGACGCTAAAGACGAAGGTACGATGCTCTCCGGAGCTAAGCGCCGCTCCCGGGCTTCTTTCGGCAGAAGCCGTGCTAAGAGAACACTGTGAGCGGTACAATCGTCTTTGCGCGAAGAAGCCGCTTCTTCGGATCCGCGGGCCGGAGAGAGCGGCAGCATCGGAAAGGTGAAGAAGGAAGCTGTACAACACTGGGATTGTGTGCTCAACTTGCCAACTGATAGAAAACAGTACCTTACCATTCTCCTGACTTTTCCTATCACATGAATATTCGATTGGAAGCTGTTTTGGACAGCTTTTCTTTTCTTAATGCCAAACAATTGGCAGACATCCCTACAACGTCCAGAACACGATGGGATATGTTTTCTGTGCTCCGGCAGGTTTTCCTTGCCAGACAGAGTGCAAAAGCTTTCTGCTAAGATGTAGACCACAAAAGACGCTAAAGACGAAGGTACGATGCTCTCCGGAGCTAAGAGCCGCTCCCGGGCTTCTTTCGGCAGAAGCCTCTCAAACGAGAACACTGTGAGCGGTACAATCGTCTTTGCGCGAAGAAGCCGCTTCTTCGGCTCCAGGAGCCGGAGAGAGCGGCAGCATCGGAAAGGTGAAGAAGGATGCTGTATTACACTAGGATTGCGTGCGCAGCTTGCCAACTGATAGAAAACAGTACCTTACCACTCTCCTGACTTTTCCAATCACATGAATATTCGATTGGAAGCTGTTTTGGACAGCTTTTCTTTTCTTAATGCCAAACACTTGGCAGACCTCCGTGCAACGTCCAGAAAACGATGGGAGATGTTTTCGGTGCTCCGGCAGGTTTTCCTTGCCTGACAGAGTGGAAAAGCTTTCTGCTAGGATGTAGACCACAAAAGACGCTAAAGACGAAGGTACGATGCTCTCCGGATCTAAGCTCCGCTCCCGGGCTTCTTTCGGCAGAAGCCGCGCTAAGAGAGCACTGTGAGCGGTACAATCGTCTTTGCGCGAAGAAGCCGCTTCTTCGGCTCCGGGAGCCGGAGAGAGCGGCAGCATCGGAAAGGTGAAGAAGGAAGTTGTACAACACTGGGATTGTGTGCACAGCTTGCAAACTGATAGAAAACAGTACCTTACCATTCTCCTGACTTTTGTAATCACATGAATATTCGATTGGAAGCTGTTTTGGACAGCTTTTCTTTTCTTTATGCCAAACACTTGGCAGACCTCCCTACAACGTCCAGAACACGATGGGATATGTTTTCTGTGCTCCGGCAGGTTTTCCTTGCCAGACAGAGTGGAAAAGCTTTCTGCTAAGATGTAGACCACAAAAGACGCTAAAGACGAAGGTAAGATGCTCTCTGGAGCTAAGAGCCGCTCCCGGGCTTCTTTCGGCAGAAGCCGCTCAAACGAGAACACTGTGACCGGTACAATCGTCTTTGCGCGAAGAAGCCGCTTCTTCGGCTCCGGGAGCCGGAGAGAGCGGCAGCATCGGAATGGTGAAGAAGGAAGCTGTACAACACTGGGATTGTGTGCTCAACTTGCCAACTGATAGAAAACAGTACCTTACCATTCTCCTGACTTTTCCTATCACATGAATATTCGATTGGAAGCTGTTTTGGACAGCTTTTCTTTTCTTTATGCCAAACACTTGGCAGACCTCCGTGCAACGTCCAGAACACGATGGGAGATGTTTTCGGTGCTCCGGCAGGTTTTCCTTGCCTGACAGAGTGGAAAAGCTTTCTGCTAAGATGTAGACCACAAAAGACGCTAAAGACGAAGGTACGATGCTCTCCGGAGCTAAGAGCCGCTCCCGGGCTTCTTTCGGCAGAAGCCGCTCAAACGAGAGCACTGTGAGCGGTACAATCGTCTTTGCGCGAAGAAGCCGCTTCTTCGGCTCCGCGAGCCGGAGAGAGCGGCAGCATCGGAAAGGTGAAGAAGGAAGCTGTACAACACTGGGATTGCGTGCGCAGCTTGCCAACTGATAGAAAACAGTACCTTACCACTCTCCTGACTTTTCCAATCACATGAATATTCGATTGGAAGCTGTTTTGGACAGCTTTACTTTTCTTTATGCCAAACACTTGGCAGACCTCCGTGCAACGTCCAGAACACGATGGGAGATGTTTTCGGTGCTCCGGCAGGTTTTCCTTGCCTGACAGAGTGGAAAAGCTTTCTGCTAGGATGTAGACCACAAAAGACGCTAAAGACGAAGGTACGATGCTCTCCGGATCTAAGCTCCGCTCCCGGGCTTCTTTCGGCAGAAGCCGCGCTAAGAGAGCACTGTGAGCGGTACAATCGTCTTTGCGCGAAGAAGCCGCTTCTTCGGCTCCGCGAGCCGGAGAGAGCGGCAGCATCGGAAAGGTGAAGAAGGAAGCTGTACAACACTAGGATTGTGTGCACAGCTTGCCAACTGATAGAAAACAGTACCTTACCATTCTCCTGACTTTTGTAATCACATGAATATTCGATTGGAAGCTGTTTTGGACAGCTTTTCTTTTCTTTATGCCAAACACTTGGCAGACCTCCGTACAACATCCAGATAACGTTGGGAGATGTTTTCTGTGCTCCCGCAGGTTTTCCTTGCCTGACAGAGTGGAAAAGATTTCTGCTAGGATGTAGACCACAAAAGACGCTAAAGACGAAGGTACGATGCTCTCCGGAGCTAAGCGCCGCTCCCGGGCTTCTTTCGGCAGAAGCCGCTCAAACGAGAACACTGTGAGCGGTACAATCGTCTTTGCGCGAAGAAGCCGCTTCTTCGGCTCCGCGAGCCGGAGAGAGCGGCAGCATCGGAAAGGTGAAGAAGGAAGCTGTACAACACTGGGATTGTGTGCTCAACTTGCCAACTGATAGAAAACAGTACCTTACCATTCTCCTGACTTTTCCTATCACATGAATATTCGATTGGAAGCTGTTTTGGACAGCTTTTCTTTTCTTTATGCCAAACACTTGGCAGACCTCCCTTCAACGTCCAGAACACGATGGGATATGTTTTCTGTGCTCCGGCAGGTTTTCCTTGCCAGACAGAGTGCAAAAGCTTTCTGCTAGGATGTAGACCACAAAAGACGCTAAAGACGAAGGTACGATGCTCTCCGGAGCTAAGCGCCGCTCACGGGCTTCTTTCGGCAGAAGCCGCGCTAAGAGAGCACTGTGAGCGGTACAATCGTCTTTGCGCGAAGAAGCCACTTCTTCGGCTCCAGGAGCCGGAGAGAGCGGCAGCATCGGAAACGTGAAGAAGGAAGCTGTATTACTCTAGGATTGCGTGCGCAGCTTGCCAACTGATAGAAAACAGTACCTTACCACTCTCCTGACTTTTCCAATCACATGAATATTCGATTGGAAGCTGTTTTGGACAGCTTTTCTTTTCTTTATGCCAAACACTTGGCAGACCTCCGTGCAACGTCCAGAACACGATGGGAGATGTTTTCGGTGCTCCGGCAGGTTTTCCTTGCCTGACAGAGTGGAAAACTTTCTGCTAGGATGTAGACCACAAAAGACGCTAAAGACGAAGGTACGATGCTCTCCGGAGCTAAGAGCCGCTCCCGGGCTTCTTTGGGCAGAAGCCGCGCTAAGAGAGCACTGTGAGCGGTACAATCGTCTTTGCGCGAAGAAGCCACTTGTTCGGCTCCGCGAGCCGGAGAGAGCGGCAGCATCGGAAAGGTGAAGAAGGAAGCTGTACAACACTATGATTGTGTGCTCAACTTGCCAACTGATAGAAAACAGTACCTTACCATTCTCCTGACTTTTCTAATCACATGAATATTCGATTGGAAGCTGTTTTGGACAGCTTTTCTTTTCTTTATGCCAAACACTTGGCAGACCTCCGTACAACGTCCAGATAACGTTGGGAAATGTTTTCTGTGCTGGCGCAGGTTTTCCTTGCCAGACAGAGTGGAAAAGCTTTCTGCTAGGATGTAGACCACAAAAGACGCTAAAGACGAAGGTACGATGCTCTCCGGAGCTAAGCGCCGCTCCCGGGCTTCTTTCGGCAGAAGCCGCTCAAACGAGAACACTGTGAGCGGTACAATCGTCTTTGCGCGAAGAAGCCGCTTCTTCGGATCCGCGGGCCGGAGAGAGCGGCAGCATCGGAAAGGTGAAGAAGGAAGCTGTACAACACTGGGATTGTGTGCTCAACTTGCCAACGGATAGAAAACAGTACCTTACCATTCTCCTGACTTTTCCTATCACATGAATATTCGATTGGAAGCTGTTTTGGACAGTTTTTCTTTTCTTTATGGCAAACACTTGGCAGACCTCCGTGCAACGTCCAGAACACGATGGGAGATGTTTTCTGTGCTCCGGCAGGTTTTCCTTGCCTGACAGAGTGGAAAAGCTTTCTGCTAAGATGTAGACCACAAAAGACGCTAAAGACGAAGGTACGATGCTCTCCGGAGCTAAGAGCCGCTCCCGGGCTTCTTTCGGCAGAAGCCGCTCAAACAAGAACACTGTGACTGGTACAATCGTCTTTGCGCGAAGAAGCCGCTTCTTCGGCTCCGGGAGCCGGAGAGAGCGGCAGCATCGGAAAGGTGAAGAAGGAAGCTGTACAACACTGGGATTGTGTGCTCAACTTGCCAACTGATAGAAAACAGTACCTTACCATTCTCCTGACTTTTCCTATCACATGAATATTCGATTGGAAGCTGTTTTGGACAGCTTTTCTTTTCTTTATGCCAAACACTTGGCAGACATCCCTACAACGTCCAGAACACGATGGGATATGTTTTCTGTGCTCCGGCAGGTTTTCCTTGCCAGACAGAGTGCAAAAGCTTTCTGCTAGGATGTAGACCACAAAAGACGCTAAAGACGAAGGTACGATGCTCTCCGGAGCTATGCGCCGCTCACGGGCTTCTTTCGGCAGAAGCCGCGCTAAGAGAGCACTGTGAGCGGTACAATCGTCTTTGCGCGAAGAAGCCGCTTCTTCGGCTCCGGGAGCCGGTGAGAGCGGCAGCATCGGAAACGTGAAGAAGGAAGCTGTACAACACTGGGATTGTGTGCTCAACTTGCCAACGGATAGAAAACAGTACCTTACCACTCTCCTGACTTTTCCAATCACATGAATATTCGATTGGAAGCTGTTTTGGACAGCTTTTCTTTTCTTTATGCCAAACACTTGGCAGACCTCCGTGCAACGTCCAGAACACGATGGGAGATGTTTTCGGTGCTCCGGCAGGTTTTCCTTGCCTGACAGAGTGGAAAAGCTTTCTGCTAGGATGTAGACCACAAAAGACGCTAAAGACGAAGGTACGATGCTCTCCGGAGCTAAGCGCCGCTCCCGGGCTTCTTTCGGCAGAAGCCGCGCTAAGAGAGCACTGTGAGCGGTACAATCGTCTTTGCGCGAAGAAGCCGCTTCTTCGGCTCCGGGAGCCGGAGAGAGCGGCAGCATCGGAAAGATGAAGAAGGAAGCTGTACAACACTGGGATTGTGTGCACAGCTTGCCAACTGATAGAAAACAGTACCTTACCATTCTCCTGACTTTTGTAATCACATGAATATTCGATTGGAAGCTGTTTTGGACAGCTTTTCTTTTCTTTATGCCAAACACTTGGCAGACCTCCGTACAACATCCAGATCACGTTGGGAGATGTTTTCTGTGCTCCCGCAGGTTTTCCTTGCCTGACAGAGTGGAAAAGATTTCTGCTAAGATGTAGACCACAAAAGACGCTAAAGACGAAGGTACAATGCTCTCCGGAGCTAAGCGCCGCTACCGGGCTTCTTTCGGCAGAAGCCTCTGTAACGAGAACACTGTGAGCGGTACAATCGTCTTTGCGCGAAGAAGCCGCTTCTTCGGCTCCGGGAGCCGGAGAGAGCGGCAGCATCGGAAAGGTGAAGAAGGAAGCTGTACAACACTGGGATTGTGTGCTCAACTTGCCAACTGATAGAAAACAGTACCTTACCATTCTCCTGACTTTTCCTATCACATGAATATTCGATTGGAAGCTGTTTTGGACAGCTTTTCTTTTCTTTATGCCAAACACTTGGCAGACCTCCCTACAACGTCCAGAACACGATGGGAGATGTTTTCTGTGCTCCGGCAGGTTTTCCTTGCCTGACAGAGTGGAAAAGCTTTCTGCTAAGATGTAGACCACAAAAGACGCTAAAGACGAAGGTACGATGCTCTCCGGAGCTAAGAGCCGCTCCCGGGCTTCTTTCGGCAGAAGCCGCTCAAACGAGAACACTGTGAGCGGTACAATCGTCTTTGCGCGAAGAAGCCACTTGTTCGGCTCCGCGAGCCGGAGAGAGCGGCAGCATCGGAAAGGTGAAGAAGGAAGCTGTACAACACTGGGATTGTGTGCTCAACTTGCAAACTGATAGAAAACAGTACCTTACCATTCTCCTGACTTTTCCTATCACATGAATATTCGATTGGAAGCTGTTTTGGACAGCTTTTCTTTTCTTTATGCCAAACACTTGGCAGACCTCCATGCAACGTCCAGAACACGATGGGATATGTTTTCTGTGCTCCGGCAGGTTTTCCTTGCCAGACAGACTGCAAAAGCTTTCTGCTAGGATGTAGACCACAAAAGACGCTAAAGACGAAGCTACGATGCTCTCCGGAGCTAAGCGCCGCTCACGGGCTTCTTTCGGCAGAAGCCGCGCTAAGAGAGCACTGTGAGCGGTACAATCGTCTTTGCGCGAAGAAGCCACTTCTTCGGCTCCAGGAGCCGGAGAGAGCGGCAGCATCGGAAACGTGAAGAAGGAAGCTGTATTACACTAGGATTGCGTGCGCAGCTTGCCAACTGATAGAAAACAGTACCTTACCACTCTCCTGACTTTTCCTATCACATGAATATTCGATTGGAAGCTGTTTTGGACAGCTTTTCTTTTCTTTATGCCAAACACTTGGCAGACCTCCGTGCAACGTCCAGAACACGATGGGAGATGTTTTCGGTGCTCCGGCAGGTTTTCCTTGCCTGACAGAGTGGAAAAGCTTTCTGCTAGGATGTAGACCACCAAAGACGCTAAAGACGAAGGTACGATGCTCTCCGGAGCTAAGCGCCGCTCCCGGGCTTCTTTGGGCAGAAGCCGCGCTAAGAGAGCACTGTGAGCGGTACAATCGTCTTTGCGCGAAGAAGCCGCTTCTTCGGCTCCGGGAGCCGGAGAGAGCGGCAGCATCGGAAAGGTGAAGAAGGAAGCTGTACAACACTAGGATTGTGTGCTCAACTTGCCAACTGATAGAAAACAGTACCTTTGCACTCTCCTGACTTTTCTAATCACATGAATATTCGATTGGAAGCTGTTTTGGACAGCTTTTCTTTTCTTTATGCCAAACACTTGGCAGACCTCCGTACAACGTCCAGATCACGTTGGGAAATGTTTTCTGTGCTGGCGCAGGTTTTCCTTGCCAGACAGAGTGGAAAAGCTTTCTGCTAGGATGTAGACCACAAAAGACGCTAAAGACGAAGGTACGATGCTCTCCGGAGCTAAGCGCCGCTCCCGGGCTTCTTTCGGCAGAAGCCGCTCAAACGAGAACACTGTGAGCGGTACAATCGTCTTTGCGCGAAGAAGCCGCTTCTTCGGCTCCGGGAGCCGGAGAGAGCGGCAGCATCGGAAAGGTGAAGAAGGAAGCTGTACAACACTGGGATTGTGTGCTCAACTTGCCAACGGATAGAAGACAGTACCTTACCATTCTCCTGACTTTTCCTATCACATGAATATTCGATTGGAAGCTGTTTTGGACAGCTTTTCTTTTCTTTATGCCAAACACTTGGCAGACCTCCGTGCAACATCCAGAACACGATGGGAGATGTTTTCTGTGCTCCGGCAGGTTTTCCTTGCCTGACAGAGTGGAAAAGCTTTCTGCTAAGATGTAGACCACAAAAGACGCTAAAGACGAAGGTACGATGCTCTCCGGAGCTAAGAGCCGCTCCCGGGCTTCTTTCGGCAGAAGCCGCTCAAACAAGAACACTGTGACTGGTACAATCGTCTTTGCGCGAAGAAGCCGCTTCTTCGGCTCCGGGAGCCGGAGAGAGCGGCAGCATCGGAAAGGTGAAGAAGGAAGCTGTACAACACTGGGATTGTGTGCTCAACTTGCCAACTGATAGAAAACAGTACCTTACCATTCTCCTGACTTTTCCTATCACATGAATATTCGATTGGAAGCTGTTTTGGACAGCTTTTCTTTTCTTTATGCCAAACACTTGGCAGACCTCCCTAACACGTCCAGAACACGATGGGATATGTTTTCTGTGCTCCGGCAGGTTTTCCTTGCCAGACAGAGTGCAAAAGCTTTCTGCTAGGATGTAGACCACAAAAGACGCTAAAGACGAAGGTACGATGCTCTCCGGAGCTATGCGCCGCTCACGGGCTTCTTTCGGCAGAAGCCGCGCTAAGAGAGCACTGTGAGCGGTACAATCGTCTTTGCGCGAAGAAGCCGCTTCTTCGGCTCCGGGAGCCGGAGAGAGCGGCAGCATCGGAAACGTGAAGAAGGAAGCTGTACAACACTGGGATTGTGTGCTCAACTTGCCAACGGATAGAAAACAGTACCTTACCACTCTCCTGACTTTTCCAATCACATGAATATTCGATTGGAAGCTGTTTTGGACAGCTTTTCTTTTCTTTATGCCAAACACTTGGCAGACCTCCGTGCAACGTCCAGAACACGATGGGAGATGTTTTCGGTGCTCCGGCAGGTTTTCCTTGCCTGACAGAGTGGAAAAGCTTTCTGCTAGGATGTAGACCACAAAAGACGCTAAAGACGAAGGTACGATGCTCTCCGGATCTAAGCTCCGCTCCCGGGCTTCTTTCGGCAGAAGCCGCGCTAAGAGAGCACTGTGAGCGGTACAATCGTCTTTGCGCGAAGTATCCGCTTCTTCGGCTCCGCGAGCCGGAGAGAGCGGCAGCATCGGAAAGGTGAAGAAGGAAGCTGTACAACACTGGGATTGTGTGCACAGCTTGCCAACTGATAGAAAACAGTACCTTACCATTCTCCTGACTTTTGTAATCACATGAATATTCGATTGGAAGCTGTTTTGGACAGCTTTTCTTTTCTTTATGCCAAACACTTGGCAGACCTCCGTACAACATCCAGATCACGTTGGGAGATGTTTTCTGTGCTCCCGCAGGTTTTCCTTGCCTGACAGAGTGGAAAAGATTTCTGCTAAGATGTAGACCACAAAAGACGCTAAAGACGAAGGTACGATGCTCTCCGGAGCTAAGCGCCGCTCCCGGGCTTCTTTCGGCAGAAGCCTCTGTAACGAGAACACTGTGAGCGGTACAATCGTCTTTGCGCGAAGAAGCCGCTTCTTCGGCTCCGGGAGCCGGAGAGAGCGGCAGCATCGGAAAGGTGAAGAAGGAAGCTGTACAACACTGGGATTGTGTGCTCAACTTGCCAACTGATAGAAAACAGTACCTTACCATTCTCCTGACTTTTCCTATCACATGAATATTCGATTGGAAGCTGTTTTGGACAGCTTTTCTTTTCTTTATGCCAAACACTTGGCAGACCTCCCTACAACGTCCAGAACACGATGGGAGATGTTTTCTGTGCTCCGGCAGGTTTTCCTTGCCTGACAGAGTGGAAAAGCTTTCTGCTAAGATGTAGACCACAAAAGACGCTAAAGACGAAGGTACGATGCTCTCCGGAGCTAAGAGCCGCTCCCGGGCTTCTTTCGGCAGAAGCCGCTCAAACGAGAACACTGTGAGCGGTACAATCGTCTTTGCGCGAAGAAGCCACTTGTTCGGCTCCGCGAGCCGGAGAGAGCGGCAGCATCGGAAAGGTGAAGAAGGAAGCTGTACAACACTGGGATTGTGTGCTCAACTTGCAAACTGATAGAAAACAGTACCTTACCATTCTCCTGACTTTTCCTATCACATGAATATTCGATTGGAAGCTGTTTTGGACAGCTTTTCTTTTCTTTATGCCAAACACTTGGCAGACCTCCATGCAACGTCCAGAACACGATGGGATATGTTTTCTGTGCTCCGGCAGGTTTTCCTTGCCAGACAGACTGCAAAAGCTTTCTGCTAGGATGTAGACCACAAAAGACGCTAAAGACGAAGCTACGATGCTCTCCGGAGCTAAGCGCCGCTCACGGGCTTCTTTCGGCAGAAGCCGCGCTAAGAGAGCACTGTGAGCGGTACAATCGTCTTTGCGCGAAGAAGCCACTTCTTCGGCTCCAGGAGCCGGAGAGAGCGGCAGCATCGGAAACGTGAAGAAGGAAGCTGTATTACACTAGGATTGCGTGCGCAGCTTGCCAACTGATAGAAAACAGTACCTTACCACTCTCCTGACTTTTCCTATCACATGAATATTCGATTGGAAGCTGTTTTGGACAGCTTTTCTTTTCTTTATGCCAAACACTTGGCAGACCTCCGTGCAACGTCCAGAACACGATGGGAGATGTTTTCGGTGCTCCGGCAGGTTTTCCTTGCCTGACAGAGTGGAAAAGCTTTCTGCTAGGATGTAGACCACCAAAGACGCTAAAGACGAAGGTACGATGCTCTCCGGAGCTAAGCGCCGCTCCCGGGCTTCTTTGGGCAGAAGCCGCGCTAAGAGAGCACTGTGAGCGGTACAATCGTCTTTGCGCGAAGAAGCCGCTTCTTCGGCTCCGGGAGCCGGAGAGAGCGGCAGCATCGGAAAGGTGAAGAAGGAAGCTGTACAACACTAGGATTGTGTGCTCAACTTGCCAACTGATAGAAAACAGTACCTTTGCACTCTCCAGACTTTTCTAATCACATGAATATTCGATTGGAAGCTGTTTTGGACAGCTTTTCTTTTCTTTATGCCAAACACTTGGCAGACCTCCGTACAACGTCCAGATCACGTTGGGAAATGTTTTCTGTGCTGGCGCAGGTTTTCCTTGCCAGACAGAGTGGAAAAGCTTTCTGCTAGGATGTAGACCACAAAAGACGCTAAAGACGAAGGTACGATGCTCTCCGGAGCTAAGCGCCGCTCCCGGGCTTCTTTCGGCAGAAGCCGCTCAAACGAGAACACTGTGAGCGGTACAATCGTCTTTGCGCGAAGAAGCCGCTTCTTCGGCTCCGGGAGCCGGAGAGAGCGGCAGCATCGGAAAGGTGAAGAAGGAAGCTGTACAACACTGGGATTGTGTGCTCAACTTGCCAACGGATAGAAGACAGTACCTTACCATTCTCCTGACTTTTCCTATCACATGAATATTCGATTGGAAGCTGTTTTGGACAGCTTTTCTTTTCTTTATGCCAAACACTTGGCAGACCTCCGTGCAACATCCAGAACACGATGGGAGATGTTTTCTGTGCTCCGGCAGGTTTTCCTTGCCTGACAGAGTGGAAAAGCTTTCTGCTAAGATGTAGACCACAAAAGACGCTAAAGACGAAGGTACGATGCTCTCCGGAGCTAAGAGCCGCTCCCGGGCTTCTTTCGGCAGAAGCCGCTCAAACAAGAACACTGTGACTGGTACAATCGTCTTTGCGCGAAGAAGCCGCTTCTTCGGCTCCGGGAGCCGGAGAGAGCGGCAGCATCGGAAAGGTGAAGAAGGAAGCTGTACAACACTGGGATTGTGTGCTCAACTTGCCAACTGATAGAAAACAGTACCTTACCATTCTCCTGACTTTTCCTATCACATGAATATTCGATTGGAAGCTGTTTTGGACAGCTTTTCTTTTCTTTATGCCAAACACTTGGCAGACCTCCCTAACACGTCCAGAACACGATGGGATATGTTTTCTGTGCTCCGGCAGGTTTTCCTTGCCAGACAGAGTGCAAAAGCTTTCTGCTAGGATGTAGACCACAAAAGACGCTAAAGACGAAGGTACGATGCTCTCCGGAGCTATGCGCCGCTCACGGGCTTCTTTCGGCAGAAGCCGCGCTAAGAGAGCACTGTGAGCGGTACAATCGTCTTTGCGCGAAGAAGCCGCTTCTTCGGCTCCGGGAGCCGGAGAGAGCGGCAGCATCGGAAACGTGAAGAAGGAAGCTGTACAACACTGGGATTGTGTGCTCAACTTGCCAACGGATAGAAAACAGTACCTTACCACTCTCCTGACTTTTCCAATCACATGAATATTCGATTGGAAGCTGTTTTGGACAGCTTTTCTTTTCTTTATGCCAAACACTTGGCAGACCTCCGTGCAACGTCCAGAACACGATGGGAGATGTTTTCGGTGCTCCGGCAGGTTTTCCTTGCCTGACAGAGTGGAAAAGCTTTCTGCTAGGATGTAGACCACAAAAGACGCTAAAGACGAAGGTACGATGCTCTCCGGATCTAAGCTCCGCTCCCGGGCTTCTTTCGGCAGAAGCCGCGCTAAGAGAGCACTGTGAGCGGTACAATCGTCTTTGCGCGAAGTAGCCGCTTCTTCGGCTCCGCCAGCCGGAGAGAGCGGCAGCATCGGAAAGGTGAAGAAGGAAGCTGTACAACACTGGGATTGTGTGCACAGCTTGCCAACTGATAGAAAACAGTACCTTACCATTCTCCTGACTTTTGTAATCACATGAATATTCGATTGGAAGCTGTTTTGGACAGCTTTTCTTTTCTTTATGCCAAACACTTGGCAGACCTCCGTACAACATCCAGATCACGTTGGGAGATGTTTTCTGTGCTCCCGCAGGTTTTCCTTGCCTGACAGAGTGGAAAAGATTTCTGCTAAGATGTAGACCACAAAAGACGCTAAAGACGAAGGTACGATGCTCTCCGGAGCTAAGCGCCGCTCCCGGGCTTCTTTCGGCAGAAGCCTCTGTAACGAGAACACTGTGAGCGGTACAATCGTCTTTGCGCGAAGAAGCCGCTTCTTCGGCTCCGGGAGCCGGAGAGAGCGGCAGCATCGGAAAGGTGAAGAAGGAAGCTGTACAACACTGGGATTGTGTGCTCAACTTGCCAACTGATAGAAAACAGTACCTTACCATTCTCCTGACTTTTCCTATCACATGAATATTCGATTGGAAGCTGTTTTGGACAGCTTTTCTTTTCTTTATGCCAAACACTTGGCAGACCTCCCTACAACGTCCAGAACACGATGGGAGATGTTTTCTGTGCTCCGGCAGGTTTTCCTTGCCTGACAGAGTGGAAAAGCTTTCTGCTAAGATGTAGACCACAAAAGACGCTAAAGACGAAGGTACGATGCTCTCCGGAGCTAAGAGCCGCTCCCGGGCTTCTTTCGGCAGAAGCCGCTCAAACGAGAACACTGTGAGCGGTACAATCGTCTTTGCGCGAAGAAGCCACTTGTTCGGCTCCGGGAGCCGGAGAGAGCGGCAGCATCGGAAAGGTGAAGAAGGAAGCTGTACAACACTGGGATTGTGTGCTCAACTTGCAAACTGATAGAAAACAGTACCTTACCATTCTCCTGACTTTTCCTATCACATGAATATTCGATTGGAAGCTGTTTTGGACAGCTTTTCTTTTCTTTATGCCAAACACTTGGCAGACCTCCATGCAACGTCCAGAACACGATGGGATATGTTTTCTGTGCTCCGGCAGGTTTTCCTTGCCAGACAGACTGCAAAAGCTTTCTGCTAGGATGTAGACCACAAAAGACGCTAAAGACGAAGCTACGATGCTCTCCGGAGCTAAGCGCCGCTCACGGGCTTCTTTCGGCAGAAGCCGCGCTAAGAGAGCACTGTGAGCGGTACAATCGTCTTTGCGCGAAGAAGCCACTTCTTCGGCTCCAGGAGCCGGAGAGAGCGGCAGCATCGGAAACGTGAAGAAGGAAGCTGTATTACACTAGGATTGCGTGCGCAGCTTGCCAACTGATAGAAAACAGTACCTTACCACTCTCCTGACTTTTCCTATCACATGAATATTCGATTGGAAGCTGTTTTGGACAGCTTTTCTTTTCTTTATGCCAAACACTTGGCAGACCTCCGTGCAACGTCCAGAACACGATGGGAGATGTTTTCGGTGCTCCGGCAGGTTTTCCTTGCCTGACAGAGTGGAAAAGCTTTCTGCTAGGATGTAGACCACCAAAGACGCTAAAGACGAAGGTACGATGCTCTCCGGAGCTAAGCGCCGCTCCCGGGCTTCTTTGGGCAGAAGCCGCGCTAAGAGAGCACTGTGAGCGGTACAATCGTCTTTGCGCGAAGAAGCCGCTTCTTCGGCTCCGGGAGCCGGAGAGAGCGGCAGCATCGGAAAGGTGAAGAAGGAAGCTGTACAACACTAGGATTGTGTGCTCAACTTGCCAACTGATAGAAAACAGTACCTTTGCACTCTCCAGACTTTTCTAATCACATGAATATTCGATTGGAAGCTGTTTTGGACAGCTTTTCTTTTCTTTATGCCAAACACTTGGCAGACCTCCGTACAACGTCCAGATCACGTTGGGAAATGTTTTCTGTGCTGGCGCAGGTTTTCCTTGCCAGACAGAGTGGAAAAGCTTTCTGCTAGGATGTAGACCACAAAAGACGCTAAAGACGAAGGTACGATGCTCTCCGGAGCTAAGCGCCGCTCCCGGGCTTCTTTCGGCAGAAGCCGCTCAAACGAGAACACTGTGAGCGGTACAATCGTCTTTGCGCGAAGAAGCCGCTTCTTCGGCTCCGGGAGCCGGAGAGAGCGGCAGCATCGGAAAGGTGAAGAAGGAAGCTGTACAACACTGGGATTGTGTGCTCAACTTGCCAACGGATAGAAGACAGTACCTTACCATTCTCCTGACTTTTCCTATCACATGAATATTCGATTGGAAGCTGTTTTGGACAGCTTTTCTTTTCTTTATGCCAAACACTTGGCAGACCTCCGTGCAACATCCAGAACACGATGGGAGATGTTTTCTGTGCTCCGGCAGGTTTTCCTTGCCTGACAGAGTGGAAAAGCTTTCTGCTAAGATGTAGACCACAAAAGACGCTAAAGACGAAGGTACGATGCTCTCCGGAGCTAAGCGCCGCTCCCGGGCTTCTTTCGGCAGAAGCCGCGCTAAGAGAACACTGTGAGCGGTACAATCGTCTTTGCGCGAAGAAGCCGCTTCTTCGGATCCGCGGGCCGGAGAGAGCGGCAGCATCGGAAAGGTGAAGAAGGAAGCTGTACAACACTGGGATTGTGTGCTCAACTTGCCAACTGATAGAAAACAGTACCTTACCATTCTCCTGACTTTTCCTATCACATGAATATTCGATTGGAAGCTGTTTTGGACAGCTTTTCTTTTCTTAATGCCAAACAATTGGCAGACATCCCTACAACGTCCAGAACACGATGGGAGATGTTTTCTGTGCTCCGGCAGGTTTTCCTTGCCAGACAGAGTGCAAAAGCTTTCTGCTAAGATGTAGACCACAAAAGACGCTAAAGACGAAGGTACGATGCTCTCCGGAGCTAAGAGCCGCTCCCGGGCTTCTTTCGGCAGAAGCCTCTCAAACGAGAACACTGTGAGCGGTACAATCGTCTTTGCGCGAAGAAGCCGCTTCTTCGGCTCCAGGAGCCGGAGAGAGCGGCAGCATCGGAAAGGTGAAGAAGGATGCTGTATTACACTAGGATTGCGTGCGCAGCTTGCCAACTGATAGAAAACAGTACCTTACCACTCTCCTGACTTTTCCAATCACATGAATATTCGATTGGAAGCTGTTTTGGACAGCTTTTCTTTTCTTAATGCCAAACACTTGGCAGACCTCCGTGCAACGTCCAGAAAACGATGGGAGATGTTTTCGGTGCTCCGGCAGGTTTTCCTTGCCTGACAGAGTGGAAAAGCTTTCTGCTAGGATGTAGACCACAAAAGACGCTAAAGACGAAGGTACGATGCTCTCCGGATCTAAGCTCCGCTCCCGGGCTTCTTTCGGCAGAAGCCGCGCTAAGAGAGCACTGTGAGCGGTACAATCGTCTTTGCGCGAAGAAGCCGCTTCTTCGGCTCCGGGAGCCGGAGAGAGCGGCAGCATCGGAAAGGTGAAGAAGGAAGTTGTACAACACTGGGATTGTGTGCACAGCTTGCAAACTGATAGAAAACAGTACCTTACCATTCTCCTGACTTTTGTAATCACATGAATATTCGATTGGAAGCTGTTTTGGACAGCTTTTCTTTTCTTTATGCCAAACACTTGGCAGACCTCCGTGCAACGTCCAGAAGACGATGGGATATGTTTTCTGTGCTCCGGCAGGTTTTCCTTGCCTGACAGAGTGGAAAAGCTTTCTGCTAAGATGTAGACCACAAAAGACGCTAAAGACGAAGGTAAGATGCTCTCTGGAGCTAAGAGCCGCTCCCGGGCTTCTTTCGGCAGAAGCCGCTCAAACGAGAACACTGTGAGCGGTACAATCGTCTTTGCGCGAAGAAGCCGCTTCTTCGGCTCCGGGAGCCGGAGAGAGCGGCAGCATCGGAAAGGTGAAGAAGGAAGCTGTACAACACTGGGATTGTGTGCTCAACTTGCCAACTGATAGAAAACAGTACCTTACCATTCTCCTGACTTTTCCTATCACATGAATATTCGATTGGAAGCTGTTTTGGACAGCTTTTCTTTTCTTTATGCCAAACACTTGGCAGACCTCCGTGCAACGTCCAGAACACGATGGGAGATGTTTTCGGTGCTCCGGCAGGTTTTCCTTGCCTGACAGAGTGGAAAAGCTTTCTGCTAAGATGTAGACCACAAAAGACGCTAAAGACGAAGGTACGATGCTCTCCGGAGCTAAGAGCCGCTCCCGGGCTTCTTTCGGCAGAAGCCGCTCAAACGAGAACACTGTGAGCGGTACAATCGTCTTTGCGCGAAGAAGCCGCTTCTTCGGCTCCGGGAGCCGGAGAGAGCGGCAGCATCGGAAAGGTGAAGAAGGAAGCTGTACAACACTGGGATTGTGTGCTCAACTTGCCAACTGATAGAAAACAGTACCTTACCATTCTCCTGACTTTTCCTATCACATGAATATTCGATTGGAAGCTGTTTTGGACAGCTTTTCTTTTCTTTATGCCAAACACTTGGCAGACCTCCGTACAACGTCCAGAACACGATGGGATATATTTTCTGTGCTCCGGCAGGTTTTCCTTGCCAGACAGAGTGCAAAAGCTTTCTGCTAGGATGTAGACCACAAAAGACGCTAAAGACGAAGGTACGATGCTCTCCGGAGCTAAGCGCCGCTCCCGGGCTTCTTTCGGCAGAAGCCGCGCTAAGAGAGCACTGTGAGCGGTACAATCGTCTTTGCGCGAAGAAGCCGCTTCTTCGGCTCCAGGAGCCGGAGAGAGCGGCAGCATCGGAAAGGTGAAGAAGGAAGCTGTACAACACTGGGATTGCGTGCGCAGCTTGCCAACTGATAGAAAACAGTACCTTACCACTCTCCTGACTTTTCCAATCACATGAATATTCGATTGGAAGCTGTTTTGGACAGCTTTACTTTTCTTTATGCCAAACACTTGGCAGACCTCCGTGCAACGTCCAGAACACGATGGGAGATGTTTTCGGTGCTCCGGCAGGTTTTCCTTGCCTGACAGAGTGGAAAAGCTTTCTGCTAGGATGTAGACCACAAAAGACGCTAAAGACGAAGGTACGATGCTCTCCGGATCTAAGCTCCGCTCCCGGGCTTCTTTCGGCAGAAGCCGCGCTAAGAGAGCACTGTGAGCGGTACAATCGTCTTTGCGCGAAGAAGCCGCTTCTTCGGCTCCGGGAGCCGGAGAGAGCGGCAGCATCGGAAAGGTGAAGAAGGAAGCTGTACAACACTAGGATTGTGTGCACAGCTTGCCAACTGATAGAAAACAGTACCTTACCATTCTCCTGACTTTTGTAATCACATGAATATTCGATTGGAAGCTGTTTTGGACAGCTTTTCTTTTCTTTATGCCAAACACTTGGCAGACCTCCGTACAACATCCAGATAACGTTGGGAGATGTTTTCTGTGCTCCGGCAGGTTTTCCTTGCCTGACAGAGTGGAAAAGCTTTCTGCTAAGATGTAGACCACAAAAGACGCTAAAGACGAAGGTACGATGCTCTCCGGAGCTAAGAGCCGCTCCCGGGCTTCTTTCAGCAGAAGCCGCTCAAACGAGAACACTGTGAGCGGTACAATCGTCTTTGCGCGAAGAAGCCGCTTCTTCGGCTCCGGGAGCCGGAGAGAGCGGCAGCATCGGAAAGGTGAAGAAGGAAGCTGTACAACACTGGGATTGTGTGCTCAACTTGCCAACTGATAGAAAACAGTACCTTACCATTCTCCTGACTTTTCCTATCACATGAATATTCGATTGGAAGCTGTTTTGGACAGCTTTTCTTTTCTTTATGCCAAACACTTGGCAGACCTCCCTACAACGTGCAGAACACGATGGGATATGTTTTCTGTGCTCCGGCAGGTTTTCCTTGCCAGACAGAGTGCAAAAGCTTTCTGCTAAGATGTAGACCTCAAAAGACGCTAAAGACGAAGCTACGATGCTCTCCGGAGCTAAGCGCCGCTCACGGGCTTCTTTCGGCAGAAGCCGCGCTAAGAGAGCACTGTGAGCGGTACAATCGTCTTTGCGCGAAGAAGCCGCTTCTTCGGCTCCAGGAGCCGGAGAGAGCGGCAGCATCGGAAACGTGAAGAAGGAAGCTGTATTACACTAGGATTGCGTGCGCAGCTTGCCAACTGATAGAAAACACTACCTTACCACTCTCCTGACTTTTCCAATCACATGAATATTCGATTGGAAGCTGTTTTGGACAGCTTTTCTTTTCTTTATGCCAAACACTTGGCAGACCTCCGTGCAACGTCCAGAACACGATGGGAGATGTTTTCGGTGCTCCGGCAGGTTTTCCTTGCCTGACAGAGTGGAAAAGCTTTCTGCTAGGATGTAGACCACAAAAGACGCTAAAGACGAAGGTACGATGCTCTCCGGAGCTAAGCGCCGCTCCCGGGCTTCTTTCGGCAGAAGCCGCTCAAACGAGAACACTGTGAGCGGTACAATCGTCTTTGCGCGAAGAAGCCGCTTCTTCGGATCCGCGGGCCGGAGAGAGCGGCAGCATCGGAAAGGTGAAGAAGGAAGCTGTACAACACTGGGATTGTGTGCTCAACTTGCCAACTGATAGAAAACAGTACCTTACCATTCTCCTGACTTTTCCTATCACATGAATATTCGATTGGAAGCTGTTTTGGACAGCTTTTCTTTTCTTTATGCCAAACACTTGGCAGACCTCCGTGCAACGTCCAGAACACGATGGGAGATGTTTTCTGTGCTCCGGCAGGTTTTCCTTGCCTGACAGAGTGGAAAAGCTTTCTGCTAAGATGTAGACCACAAAAGACGCTAAAGACGAAGGTACGATGCTCTCCGGAGCTAAGAGCCGCTCCCGGGCTTCTTTCGGCAGAAGCCGCTCAAACGAGAACACTGTGACCGGTACAATCGTCTTTGCGCGAAGAAGCCGCTTCTTCGGCTCCGGGAGCCGGAGAGAGCGGCAGCATCGGAAAGGTGAAGAAGGAAGCTGTACAACACTGGGATTGTGTGCTCAACTTGCCAACTGATAGAAAACAGTACCTTACCATTCTCCTGACTTTTCCTATCACATGAATATTCGATTGGAAGCTGTTTTGGACAGCTTTTCTTTTCTTTATGCCAAACACTTGGCAGACCTCCCTACAACGTCCAGAACACGATGGGATATGTTTTCTGTGCTCCTGCAGGTTTTCCTTGCCAGACAGAGTGCAAAAGCTTTCTGCTAGGATGTAGACCACAAAAGACGCTAAAGACGAAGCTACGATGCTCTCCGGAGCTAAGCGCCGCTCACGGGCTTCTTTCGGCAGAAGCCGCGCTAAGAGAGCACTGTGAGCGGTACAATCGTCTTTGCGCGAAGAAGCCGCTTCTTCGGCTCCAGGAGCCGGAGAGAGCGGCAGCATCGGAAACGTGAAGAAGGATGCTGTATTACACTAGGATTGCGTGCGCAGCTTGCCAACTGATAGAAAACAGTACCTTACCATTCTCCTGACTTTTCCAATCACATGAATATTCGATTGGAAGCTGTTTTGGACAGCTTTTCTTTTCTTTATGCCAAACACTTGGCAGACCTCCGTGCAACGTCCAGAACACGATGGGAGATGTTTTCGGTGCTCCGGCAGGTTTTCCTTGCCTGACAGAGTGGAAAAGCTTTCTGCTAGGATGTAGACCACAAAAGACGCTAAAGACGAAGGTACGATGCTCTCCGGATCTAAGCTCCGCTCCCGGGCTTCTTTCGGCAGAAGCCGCGCTAAGAGAGCACTGTGAGCGGTACAATCGTCTTTGCGCGAAGAAGCCGCTTCTTCGGCTCCGGGAGCCGGAGAGAGCGGCAGCATCGGAAAGGTGAAGAAGGAAGCTGTACAACACTAGGATTGTGTGCACAGCTTGCCAACTGATAGAAAACAGTACCTTACCATTCTCCTGACTTTTCCAATCACATGAATATTCGATTGGAAGCTGTTTTGGACAGCTTTTCTTTTCTTTATGCCAAACACTTGGCAGACCTCCGTACAACATCCAGATCACGTTGGGAGATGTTTTCTGTGCTCCCGCAGGTTTTCCTTGCCTGACAGAGTGGAAAAGCTTTCTGCTAAGATGTAGACCACAAAAGACGCTAAAGACGAAGGTACGATGCTCTCCGGAGCTAAGAGCCGCTCCCGGGCTTCTTTCGGCAGAAGCCTCTGTAACGAGAACACTGTGAGCGGTACAATCGTCTTTGCGCGAAGAAGCCGCTTCTTCGGCTCCGGGAGCCGGAGAGAGCGGCAGCATCGGAAAGGTGAAGAAGGAAGCTGTACAACACTGGGATTGTGTGCTCAACTTGCCAACTGATAGAAAACAGTACCTTACCATTCTCCTGACTTTTCCTATCACATGAATATTCGATTGGAAGCTGTTTTGGACATCTTTTCTTTTCTTTATGCCAAACATTGGCAGACCTCCCTACAACGTCCAGAACACGATGGGATATGTTTTCTGTGCTCCGGCAGGTTTTCCTTGCCTGACAGAGTGGAAAAGCTTTCTGCTAGGATGTAGACCACAAAAGACGCTAAAGACGAAGGTACGATGCTCTCCGGATCTAAGCTCCGCTCCCGGGCTTCTTTCGGCAGAAGCCGCGCTAAGAGAGCACTGTGAGCGGTACAATCATCTTTGCGCGAAGAAGCCGCTTCTTCGGCTCCGCGAGCCGGAGAGAGCGGCAGCATCGGAAAGGTGAAGAAGGAAGCTGTACAACACTAGGATTGTGTGCACAGCTTGCCAACTGATAGAAAACAGTACCTTACCATTCTCCTGACTTTTGTAATCACATGAATATTCGATTGGAAGCTGTTTTGGACAGCTTTTCTTTTCTTTATGCCAAACACTTGGCAGACCTCCGTACAACATCCAGATAACGTTGGGAGATGTTTTCTGTGCTCCCGCAGGTTTTCCTTGCCTGACAGAGTGGAAAAGCTTTCTGCTAAGATGTAGACCACAAAAGACGCTAAAGACGAAGGTACGATGCTCTCCGGAGCTAAGAGCCGCTCCCGGGCTTCTTTCAGCAGAAGCCGCTCAAACGAGAACACTGTGAGCGGTACAATCGTCTTTGCGCGAAGAAGCCGCTTCTTCGGCTCCGGGAGCCGGAGAGAGCGGCAGCATCGGAAAGGTGAAGAAGGAAGCTGTACAACACTGGGATTGTGTGCTCAACTTGCCAACTGATAGAAAACAGTACCTTACCATTCTCCTGACTTTTCCTATCACATGAATATTCGATTGGAAGCTGTTTTGGACAGCTTTTCTTTTCTTTATGCCAAACACTTGGCAGACCTCCCTACAACGTCCAGAACACGATGGGATATGTTTTCTGTGCTCCGGCAGGTTTTCCTTGCCAGACAGAGTGCAAAAGCTTTCTGCTAGGATGTAGACCACAAAAGACGCTAAAGACGAAGCTATGATGCTCTCCGGAGCTAAGCGCCGCTCACGGGCTTCTTTCGGCAGAAGCCGCGCTAAGAGAGCACTGTGAGCGGTACAATCGTCTTTGCGCGAAGAAGCCGCTTCTTCGGCTCCAGGAGCCGGAGAGAGCGGCAGCATCGGAAACGTGAAGAAGGATGCTGTATTACACTAGGATTGCGTGCGCAGCTTGCCAACTGATAGAAAACACTACCTTACCACTCTCCTGACTTTTCCAATCACATGAATATTCGATTGGAAGCTGTTTTGGACAGCTTTTCTTTTCTTTATGCCAAACACTTGGCAGACCTCCGTGCAACGTCCAGAACACGATGGGAGATGTTTTCGGTGCTCCTGCAGGTTTTCCTTGCCTGACAGAGTGGAAAAGCTTTCTGCTAGGATGTAGACCACAAAAGACGCTAAAGACGAAGGTACGATGCTCTCCGGAGCTAAGCGCCGCTCCCGGGCTTCTTTCGGCAGAAGCCGCGCTAAGAGAGCACTGTGAGCGGTACAATCGTCGTTGCGCGAAGAAGCCGCTTCTTCGGCTCCGCGAGCCGGAGAGAGCGGCAGCATCGGAAAGGTGAAGAAGGAAGCTGTACAACACTGGGATTGTGTGCTCAACTTGCCAACTGATAGAAAACAGTACCTTTGCACTCTCCTGACTTTTGTAATCACATGAATATTCGATTGGAAGCTGTTTTGGACAGCTTTTCTTTTCTTTATGCCAAACACTTGGCAGACCTCCGTACAACATCCAGATCACGTTGGGAGATGTTTTCTGTGCTCCGGCAGGTTTTCCTTGCCAGACAGAGTGGAAAAGCTTTCTGCTAGGATGTAGACCACAAAAGACGCTAAAGACGAAGGTACGATGCTCTCCGGAGCTAAGCGCCGCTCCCGGGCTTCTTTCGGCAGAAGCCGCTCAAACGAGAACACTGTGAGCGGTACAATCGTCTTTGCGCGAAGAAGCCGCTTCTTCGGATCCGCGGGCCGGAGAGAGCGGCAGCATCGGAAAGGTGAAGAAGGAAGCTGTACAACACTGGGATTGTGTGCTCAACTTGCCAACGGATAGAAAACAGTACCTTACCATTCTCCTGACTTTTCCTATCACATGAATATTCGATTGGAAGCTGTTTTGGACAGCTTTTCTTTTCTTTATGCCAAACACTTGGCAGACCTCCGTGCAACGTCCAGAACACGATGGGAGATGTTTTCTGTGCTCCGGCAGGTTTTCCTTGCCTGACAGAGTGGAAAAGCTTTCTGCTAAGATGTAGACCACAAAAGACGCTAAAGACGAAGGTACGATGCTCTCCGGAGCTAAGAGCCGCTCCCGGGCTTCTTTCGGCAGAAGCCGCTCAAACGAGAACACTGTGACTGGTACAATCGTCTTTGCGCGAAGAAGCCGCTTCTTCGGCTCCGGGAGCCGGAGAGAGCGGCAGCATCGGAAAGGTGAAGAAGGAAGCTGTACAACACTGGGATTGTGTGCTCAACTTGCCAACTGATAGAAAACAGTACCTTACCATTCTCCTGACTTTTCCTATCACATGAATATTCGATTGGAAGCTGTTTTGGACAGCTTTTCTTTTCTTTATGCCAAACACTTGGCAGACCTCCCTACAACGTCCAGAACACGATGGGATATGTTTTCTGTGCTCCTGCAGGTTTTCCTTGCCAGACAGAGTGCAAAAGCTTTCTGCTAGGATGTAGACCACAAAAGACGCTAAAGACGAAGCTACGATGCTCTCCGGAGCTAAGCTCCGCTCACGGGCTTCTTTCGGCAGAAGCCGCGCTAAGAGAGCACTGTGAGCGGTACAATCGTCTTTGCGCGAAGAAGCCGCTTCTTCGGCTCCAGGAGCCGGAGAGAGCGGCAGCATCGGAAACGTGAAGAAGGATGCTGTATTACACTAGGATTGCGTGCGCAGCTTGCCAACTGATAGAAAACAGTACCTTACCACTCTCCTGACTTTTCCAATCACATGAATATTCGATTGGAAGATCTTTTGGACAGCTTTTCTTTTCTTTATGCCAAACACTTGGCAGACCTCCGTGCAACGTCCAGAACACGATGGGAGATGTTTTCGGTGCTCCGGCAGGTTTTCCTTGCCTGACAGAGTGGAAAAGCTTTCTGCTAGGATGTAGACCACAAAAGACGCTAAAGACGAAGGTACGATGCTCTCCGGATCTAAGCTCCGCTCCCGGGCTTCTTTCGGCAGAAGCCGCGCTAAGAGAGCACTGTGAGCGGTACAATCGTCTTTGCGCGAAGAAGCCGCTTCTTCGGCTCCGGGAGCCGGAGAGAGCGGCAGCATCGGAAAGGTGAAGAAGGAAGCTGTACAACACTAGGATTGTGTGCACAGCTTGCCAACTGATAGAAAACAGTACCTTACCACTCTCCTGACTTTTCCAATCACATGAATATTCGATTGGAAGCTGTTTTGGACAGCTTTACTTTTCTTTATGCCAAACACTTGGCAGACCTCCGTACAACATCCAGATCACGTTGGGAGATGTTTTCTGTGCTCCCGCAGGTTTTCCTTGCCTGACAGAGTGGAAAAGATTTCTGCTAGGATGTAGACCACAAAAGACGCTAAAGACGAAGGTACGATGCTCTCCGGAGCTAAGCGCCGCTCCCGGGCTTCTTTCGGCAGAAGCCTCTGCAACGAGAACACTGTGAGCGGTACAATCGTCTTTGCGCGAAGAAGCCGCTTCTTCGGCTCCGGGAGCCGGAGAGAGCGGCAGCATCGGAAAGGTGAAGAAGGAAGCTGTACAACACTGGGATTGTGTGCTCAACTTGCCAACTGATAGAAAACAGTACCTTACCATTCTCCTGACTTTTCCTATCACATGAATATTCGATTGGAAGCTGTTTTGGACATCTTTCTTTTCTTTATGCCAAACACTTGGCAGACCTCCCTACAACGCCCAGAACACGATGGGATATGTTTTCTGTGCTCCCGCAGGTTTTCCTTGCCTGACAGAGTGGAAAAGATTTCTGCTAGGATGTAGACCACAAAAGACGCTAAAGACGAAGGTACGATGCTCTCCGGAGCTAAGCGCCGCTCCCGGGCTTCTTTCGGCAGAAGCCTCCGTAACGAGAACACTGTGAGCGGTACAATCGTCTTTGCGCGAAGAAGCCGCTTCTTCGGCTCCGGGAGCCGGAGAGAGCGGCAGCATCGGAAAGGTGAAGAAGGAAGCTGTACAACACTGGGATTGTGTGCTCAACTTGCCAACTGATAGAAAACAGTACCTTACCATTCTCCTGACTTTTCCTATCACATGAATATTCGATTGGAAGCTGTTTTGGACAGCTTTTCTTTTCTTTATGCCAAACACTTGGCAGACCTCCGTGCAACGTCCAGAAAACGATGGGAGATGTTTTCTGTGCTCCGGCAGGTTTTCCTTGCCTGACAGAGTGGAAAAGCTTTCTGCTAAGATGTAGACCACAAAAGACGCTAAAGACGAAGGTACGATGCTCTCCGGAGCTAAGAGCCGCTCCCGGGCTTCTTTCGGCAGAAGCCGCTCAAACGAGAACACTGTGACTGGTACAATCGTCTTTGCGCGAAGAAGCCGCTTCTTCGGCTCCGGGAGCCGGAGAGAGCGGCAGCATCGGAAAGGTGAAGAAGGAAGCTGTACAACACTGGGATTGTGTGCTCAACTTGCCAACTGATAGAAAACAGTACCTTACCATTCTCCTGACTTTTCCTATCACATGAATATTCGATTGGAAGCTGTTTTGGACAGCTTTTCTTTTCTTTATGCCAAACACTTGGCAGACCTCCCTACAACGTCCAGAACATGATGGGATATGTTTTCTGTGCTCCTGCAGGTTTTCCTTGCCAGACAGAGTGCAAAAGCTTTCTGCTAGGATGTAGACCACAAAAGACGCTAAAGACGAAGCTACGATGCTCTCCGGAGCTAAGCGCCGCTCACGGGCTTCTTTCGGCAGAAGCCGCGCTAAGAGAGCACTGTGAGCGGTACAATCGTCTTTGCGCGAAGAAGCCGCTTCTTCGGCTCCAGGAGCCGGAGAGAGCGGCAGCATCGGAAACGTGAAGAAGGATGCTGTATTACACTAGGATTGCGTGCGCAGCTTGCCAACTGATAGAAAACAGTACCTTACCACTCTCCTGACTTTTCCAATCACATGAATATTCGATTGGAAGCTGTTTTGGACAGCTTTTCTTTTCTTTATGCCAAACACTTGGCAGACCTCCGTGCAACGTCCAGAACACGATGGGAGATGTTTTCGGTGCTCCGGCAGGTTTTCCTTGCCTGACAGAGTGGAAAAGCTTTCTGCTAGGATGTAGACCACAAAAGACGCTAAAGACGAAGGTACGATGCTCTCCGGATCTAAGCTCCGCTCCCGGGCTTCTTTCGGCAGAAGCCGCGCTAAGAGAGCACTGTGAGCGGTACAATCGTCTTTGCGCGAAGAAGCCGCTTCTTCGGCTCCGGGAGCCGGAGAGAGCGGCAGCATCGGAAAGGTGAAGAAGGAAGCTGTACAACACTAGGATTGTGTGCACAGCTTGCCAACTGATAGAAAACAGTACCTTACCACTCTCCTGACTTTTCCAATCACATGAATATTCGATTGGAAGCTGTTTTGGACAGCTTTTCTTTTCTTTATGCCAAACACTTGGCAGACCTCCGTACAACATCCAGATCACGTTGGGAGATGTTTTCTGTGCTCCCGCAGGTTTTCCTTGCCTGACAGAGTGGAAAAGATTTCTGCTAGGATGTAGACCACAAAAGACGCTAAAGACGAAGGTACGATGCTCTCCGGAGCTAAGCGCCGCTCCCGGGCTTCTTTCGGCAGAAGCCTCTGTAACGAGAACACTGTGAGCGGTACAATCGTCTTTGCGCGAAGAAGCCGCTTCTTCGGCTCCGGGAGCCGGAGAGAGCGGCAGCATCGGAAAGGTGAAGAAGGAAGCTGTACAACACTGGGATTGTGTGCACAGCTTGCAAACTGATAGAAAACAGTACCTTACCATTCTCCTGACTTTTGTAATCACATGAATATTCGATTGGAAGCTGTTTTGGACAGCTTTTCTTTTCTTTATGCCAAACACTTGGCAGACCTCCGTGCAACGTCCAGAAGACGATGGGATATGTTTTCTGTGCTCCGGCAGGTTTTCCTTGCCTGACAGAGTGGAAAAGCTTTCTGCTAAGATGTAGACCACAAAAGACGCTAAAGACGAAGGTACGATGCTCTCCGGAGCTAAGAGCCGCTCCCGGGCTTCTTTCGGCAGAAGCCGCTCAAACGAGAACACTGTGAGCGGTACAATCGTCTTTGCGCGAAGAAGCCGCTTCTTCGGCTCCGGGAGCCGGAGAGAGCGGCAGCATCGGAAAGGTGAAGAAGGAAGCTGTACAACACTGGGATTGTGTGCTCAACTTGCCAACTGATAGAAAACAGTACCTTACCATTCTCCTGACTTTTCCTATCACATGAATATTCGATTGGAAGCTGTTTTGGACAGCTTTTCTTTTCTTTATGCCAAACACTTGGCAGACCTCCGTGCAACGTCCAGAACACGATGGGATATGTTTTCTGTGCTCCGGCAGGTTTTCCTTGCCTGACAGAGTGGAAAAGCTTTCTGCTAAGATGTAGACCACAAAAGACGCTAAAGACGAAGGTACGATGCTCTCCGGAGCTAAGAGCCGCTCCCGGGCTTCTTTCGGCAGAAGCCGCTCAAACGAGAACACTGTGAGCGGTACAATCGTCTTTGCGCGAAGAAGCCGCTTCTTCGGCTCCGGGAGCCGGAGAGAGCGGCAGCATCGGAAAGGTGAAGAAGGAAGCTGTACAACACTGGGATTGTGTGCTCAACTTGCCAACTGATAGAAAACAGTACCTTACCATTCTCCTGACTTTTCCTATCACATGAATATTCGATTGGAAGCTGTTTTGGACAGCTTTTCTTTTCTTTATGCCAAACACTTGGCAGACCTCCGTGCAACGTCCAGAACACGATGGGAGATGTTTTCTGTGCTCCCGCAGGTTTTCCTTGCCTGCCAGACGTAGTGCAAAAGCTTTCTGCTAGGATGTAGACCACAAAAGACGCTAAAGACGAAGGTACGATGCTCTCCGGAGCTAAGCGCCGCTCCCGGGCTTCTTTCGGCACAAGCCGCGCTAAGAGAGCACTGTGAGCAGTACAATCGTCTTTGCGCGAAGAAGCCGCTTCTTCGGCTCCAGGAGCCGGAGAGAGCGGCAGCATCGGAAACGTGAAGAAGGATGCTGTATTACACTAGGATTGCGTGCGCAGCTTGCCAACTGATAGAAAACAGTACCTTACCATTCTCCTGACTTTTCCTATCACATGAATATTCGATTGGAAGCTGTTTTGGACAGCTTTTCTTTTCTTAATGCCAAACAATTGGCAGACCTCCGTGCAACGTCCAGAAGACGATGGGAGATGTTTTCTGTGCTCCGGCAGGTTTTCCTTGCCTGACAGAGTGGAAAAGCTTTCTGCTAAGATGTAGACCACAAAAGACGCTAAAGACGAAGGTACGATGCTCTCCGGAGCTAAGAGCCGCTCCCGGGCTTCTTTCGGCAGAAGCCGCTCAAACGAGAACACTGTGACCGGTACAATCGTCTTTGCGCGAGGAAGTCGCTTCTTCGGATCCGCGGGCCGGAGAGAGCGGCAGCATCGGAAAGGTGAAGAAGGAAGCTGTACAACACTGGGATTGTGTGCTCAACTTGCCAACTGATAGAAAACAGTACCTTACCATTCTCCTGACTTTTCCTATCACATGAATATTCGATTGGAAGCTGTTTTGGACAGCTTTTCTTTTCTTTATGCCAAACACTTGGCAGACCTCCCTACAACGTGCAGAACACGATGGGATATGTTTTCTGTGCTCCGGCAGGTTTTCCTTGCCAGACAGAGTGCAAAAGCTTTCTGCTAGGATGTAGACCACAAAAGACGCTAAAGACGAAGGTACGATGCTCTCCGGAGCTAAGCGCCGCTCCCGGGCTTCTTTCGGCAGAAGCCGCGCTAAGAGAGCACTGTGAGCGGTACAATCGTCTTTGCGCGAAGAAGCCGCTTCTTCGGCTCCGCGAGCCGGAGAGAGCGGCAGCATCGGAAAGGTGAAGAAGGAAGCTGTACAACACTGGGATTGTGTGCACAGCTTGCCAACTGATAGAAAACAGTACCTTACCATTCTCCTGACTTTTGTAATCACATGAATATTCGATTGGAAGCTGTTTTGGACAGCTTTTCTTTTCTTTATGCCAAACACTTGGCAGACCTCCGTACAACATCCAGATCACGTTGGGAGATGTTTTCTGTGCTCCCGCAGGTTTTCCTTGCCTGACAGAGTGGAAAAGCTTTCTGCTAGGATGTAGACCACAAAAGACGCTAAAGACGAAGGTACGATGCTCTCCGGAGCTAAGCGCCGCTCCCGGGCTTCTTTCGGCAGAAGCCGCTCAAACGAGAACACTGTGACTGGTACAATCGTCTTTGCGCGAAGAAGCCGCTTCTTCGGCTCCGCGAGCCGGAGAGAGCGGCAGCATCGGAAAGGTGAAGAAGGAAGCTGTACAACACTGGGATTGTGTGCTCAACTTGCCAACTGATAGAAAACAGTACCTTACCATTCTCCTGACTTTTCCTATCACATGAATATTCGATTGGAAGCTGTTTTGGACAGCTTTTCTTTTCTTTATGCCAAACACTTGGCAGACCTCCCTACAACGTCCAGAACACGATGGGATATGTTTTCTGTGCTCCGGCAGGTTTTCCTTGCCAGACAGAGTGCAAAAGCTTTCTGCTAGGATGTAGACCACAAAAGATGCTAAAGACGAAGCTACGATGCTCTCCGGAGCTAAGCGCCGCTCACGGGCTTCTTTCGGCAGAAGCCGCGCTAAGAGAGCACTGTGAGCGGTACAATCGTCTTTGCGCGATGAAGCCGCTTCTTCGGCTCCAGGAGCCGGAGAGAGCGGCAGCATCGGAAACGTGAAGAAGGATGCTGTATTACACTAGGATTGCGTGCGCAGCTTGCCAACTGATAGAAAACAGTACCTTACCACTCTCCTGACTTTTCCAATCACATGAATATTCGATTGGAAGCTGTTTTGGACAGCTTTACTTTTCTTTATGCCAAACACTTGGCAGACCTCCGTGCAACGTCCAGAACACGATGGGAGATGTTTTCTGTGCTCCGGCAAGTTTTCCTTGCCTGACAGAGTGGAAAAGCTTTCTGCTAGGATGTAGACCACAAAAGACGCTAAAGACGAAGGTACGATGCTCTCCGGATCTAAGCTCCGCTCCCGGGCTTCTTTCGGCAGAAGCCGCGCTAAGAGAGCACTGTGAGCGGTACAATCGTCTTTGCGCGAAGAAGCCGCTTCTTCGGCTCCGCGAGCCGGAGAGAGCGGCAGCATCGGAAAGGTGAAGAAGGAAGCTGTACAACACTAGGATTGTGTGCACAGCTTGCCAACTGATAGAAAACAGTACCTTACCATTCTCCTGACTTTTGTAATCAAATGAATATTCGATTGGAAGCTGTTTTGGACAGCTTTTCTTTTCTTTATGCCAAACACTTGGCAGACCTCCGTACAACATCCAGATAACGTTGGGAGATGTTTTCTGTGCTCCCGCAGGTTTTCCTTGCCTGACAGAGTGGAAAAGCTTTCTGCTAAGATGTAGACCACAAAAGACGCTAAAGACGAAGGTACGATGCTCTCCGGAGCTAAGAGCCGCTCCCGGGCTTCTTTCGGCAGAAGCCTCTGTAACGAGAACACTGTGAGCGGTACAATCGTCTTTGCGCGAAGAAGCCGCTTCTTCGGCTCCGGGAGCCGGAGAGAGCGGCAGCATCGGAAAGGTGAAGAAGGAAGCTGTACAACACTGGGATTGTGTGCTCAACTTGCCAACTGATAGAAAACAGTACCTTACCATTCTCCTGACTTTTCCTATCACATGAATATTCGATTGGAATCTGTTTTGGACAGCTTTTCTTTTCTTTATGCCAAACACTTGGCAGACCTCCGTACAACGTCCAGAACACGATGGGAGATGTTTTCTGTGCTCCGGCAGGTTTTCCTTGCCTGACAGAGTGGAAAAGCTTTCTGCTAAGATGTAGACCACAAAAGACGCTAAAGACGAAGGTACGATGCTCTCCGGAGCTAAGAGCCGCTCCCGGGCTTCTTTCGGCAGAAGCCGCTCAAACGAGAACACTGTGACCGGTACAATCGTCTTTGCGCGAAGAAGCCGCTTCTTCGGCTCCGGGAGCCGGAGAGAGCGGCAGCATCGGAAAGGTGAAGAAGGAAGCTGTACAACACTGGGATTGTGTGCTCAACTTGCCAACTGATAGAAAACAGTACCTTACCATTCTCCTGACTTTTCCTATCACATGAATATTCGATTGGAAGCTGTTTTGGACAGCTTTTCTTTTCTTTATGCCAAACAATTGGCAGACCTCCGTGCAACGTCCAGAAGACGATGGGAGATGTTTTCTGTGCTCCGGCAGGTTTTCCTTGCCTGACAGAGTGGAAAAGCTTTCTGCTAAGATGTAGACCACAAAAGACGCTAAAGACGAAGGTACGATGCTCTCCGGAGCTAAGAGCCGCTCCCGGGCTTCTTTCGGCAGAAGCCGCTCAAACGAGAACACTGTGACCGGTACAATCGTCTTTGCGCGAAGAAGCCGCTTCTTCGGCTCCGGGAGCCGGAGAGAGCGGCAGCATCGGAAAGGTGAAGAAGGAAGCTGTACAACACTGGGATTGTGTGCTCAACTTGCCAACTGATAGAAAACAGTACCTTACCATTCTCCTGACTTTTCCTATCACATGAATATTCGATTGGAAGCTGTTTTGGACAGCTTTTCTTTTCTTTATGCCAAACACTTGGCAGACCTCCCTACAACGTCCAGAACACGATGGGATATGTTTTCTGTGCTCCGGCAGGTTTTCCTTGCCAGACAGAGTGCAAAAGCTTTCTGCTAGGATGTAGACCACAAAAGACGCTAAAGACGAAGCTACGATGCTCTCCGGAGCTAAGCGCCGCTCACGGGCTTCTTTCGGCAGAAGCCGCGCTAAGAGAGCACTGTGAGCGGTACAATCGTCTTTGCGCGAAGAAGCCGCTTCTTCGGCTCCAGGAGCCGGAGAGAGCGGCAGCATCGGAAACGTGAAGAAGGATGCTGTATTACACTAGGATTGCGTGCGCAGCTTGCCAACTGATGGAAAACAGTACCTTACCACTCTCCTGACTTTTCCAATCACATGAATATTCGATTGGAAGCTGTTTTGGACAGCTTTTCTTTTCTTTATGCCAAACACTTGGCAGACCTCCCTACAACGTGCAGAACACGATGGGATATGTTTTCTGTGCTCCGGCAGGTTTTCCTTGCCTGACAGAGTGGAAAAGTTTTCTGCTAGGATGTAGACCACAAAAGATGCTAAAGACGAAGGTACGATGCTCTCCGGAGCTAAGCGCCGCTCCCGGGCTTCTTTCGGCAGAAGCCGCGCTAAGAGAGCACTGTGAGCGGTACAATCGTCTTTGCGCGAAGAAGCCGCTTCTTCGGCTCCGCGAGCCGGAGAGAGCGGCAGCATCGGAAAGGTGAAGAAGGAAGCTGTACAACACTGGGATTGTGTGCACAGCTTGCCAACTGATAGAAAACAGTACCTTACCATTCTCCTGACTTTTGTAATCACATGAATATTCGATTGGAAGCTGTTTTGGACAGCTTTTCTTTTCTTTATGCCAAACACTTGGCAGACCTCCGTACAACATCCAGATCACGTTGGGAGATGTTTTCTGTGCTCCCGCAGGTTTTCCTTGCCTGACAGAGTGGAAAAGCTTTCTGCTAAGATGTAGACCACAAAAGACGCTAAAGACGAAGGTACGATGCTCTCCGGAGCTAAGAGCCGCTCCCGGGCTTCTTTCGGCAGAAGCCGCTCAAACGAGAACACTGTGAGCGGTACAATCGTCTTTGCGCGAAGAAGCCGCTTCTTCGGCTCCGGGAGCCGGAGAGAGCGGCAGCATCGGAAAGGTGAAGAAGGAAGCTGTACAACACTGGGATTGTGTGCTCAACTTGCCAACTGATAGAAAACAGTACCTTACCATTCTCCTGACTTTTCCTATCACATGAATATTCGATTGGAAGCTGTTTTGGACAGCTTTTCTTTTCTTAATGCCAAACAATTGGCAGACCTCCGTGCAACGTCCAGAAGACGATGGGAGATGTTTTCTGTGCTCCGGCAGGTTTTCCTTGCCTGACAGAGTGGAAAAGCTTTCTGCTAAGATGTAGACCACAAAAGACGCTAAAGACGAAGGTACGATGCTCTCCGGAGCTAAGAGCCGCTCCCGGGCTTCTTTCGGCAGAAGCCGCTCAAACGAGAACACTGTGAGCGGTACAATCGTCTTTGCGCGAAGAAGCCGCTTCTTCGGCTCCGGGAGCCGGAGAGAGCGGCAGCATCGGAAAGGTGAAGAAGGAAGCTGTACAACACTGGGATTGTGTGCTCAACTTGCCAACTGATAGAAAACAGTACCTTACCATTCTCCTGACTTTTCCTATCACATGAATATTCGATTGGAAGCTGTTTTGGACAGCTTTTCTTTTCTTAATGCCAAACAATTGGCAGACCTCCGTGCAACGTCCAGAAGACGATGGGAGATGTTTTCTGTGCTCCGGCAGGTTTTCCTTGCCTGACAGAGTGGAAAAGCTTTCTGCTAAGATGTAGACCACAAAAGACGCTAAAGACGAAGGTACGATGCTCTCCGGAGCTAAGAGCCGCTCCCGGGCTTCTTTCGGCAGAAGCCGCTCAAACGAGAACACTGTGACCGGTACAATCGTCTTTGCGCGAAGAAGCCGCTTCTTCGGCTCCGGGAGCCGGAGAGAGCGGCAGCATCGGAAAGGTGAAGAAGGAAGCTGTACAACACTGGGATTGTGTGCTCAACTTGCCAACTGATAGAAAACAGTACCTTACCATTCTCCTGACTTTTCCTATCACATGAATATTCGATTGGAAGCTGTTTAGGACAGCTTTTCTTTTCTTTATGCCAAACACTTGGCAGACCTCCGTACAACGTCCAGAACACGATGGGATATGTTTTCTGTGCTCCGGCAGGTTTTCCTTGCCAGACAGAGTGCAAAAGCTTTCTGCTAGGATGTAGACCACAAAAGACGCTAAAGACGAAGGTACGATGCTCTCCGGAGCTAAGCGCCGCTCACGGGCTTCTTTCGGCAGAAGCCGCTCAAACGAGAACACTGTGAGCGGTACAATCGTCTTTGCGCGAAGAAGCCGCTTCTTCGGCTCCAGGAGCCGGAGAGAGCGGCAGCATCGGAAACGTGAAGAAGGATGCTGTATTACACTAGGATTGCGTGCGCAGCTTGCCAACTGATAGAAAACAGTACCTTACCATTCTCCTGACTTTTCCTATCACATGAATATTCGATTGGAAGCTGTTTTGGACAGCTTTTCTTTTCTTTATGCCAAACACTTGGCAGACCTCCGTGCAACGTCCAGAACACGATGGGAGATGTTTTCTGTGCTCCCGCAGGTTTTCCTTGCCTGCCAGACGTAGTGCAAAAGCTTTCTGCTAGGATGTAGACCACAAAAGACGCTAAAGACGAAGGTACGATGCTCTCCGGAGCTAAGCGCCGCTCCCGGGCTTCTTTCGGCAGAAGCCGCGCTAAGAGAGCACTGTGAGCAGTACAATCGTCTTTGCGCGAAGAAGCCGCTTCTTCGGCTCCAGGAGCCGGAGAGAGCGGCAGCATCGGAAACGTGAAGAAGGATGCTGTATTACACTAGGATTGCGTGCGCAGCTTGCCAACTGATAGAAAACAGTACCTTACCATTCTCCTGACTTTTCCTATCACATGAATATTCGATTGGAAGCTGTTTTGGACAGCTTTTCTTTTCTTAATGCCAAACAATTGGCAGACCTCCGTGCAACGTCCAGAAGACGATGGGAGATGTTTTCTGTGCTCCGGCAGGTTTTCCTTGCCTGACAGAGTGGAAAAGCTTTCTGCTAAGATGTAGACCACAAAAGACGCTAAAGACGAAGGTACGATGCTCTCCGGAGCTAAGAGCCGCTCCCGGGCTTCTTTCGGCAGAAGCCGCTCAAACGAGAACACTGTGACCGGTACAATCGTCTTTGCGCGAGGAAGTCGCTTCTTCGGATCCGCGGGCCGGAGAGAGCGGCAGCATCGGAAAGGTGAAGAAGGAAGCTGTACAACACTGGGATTGTGTGCTCAACTTGCCAACTGATAGAAAACAGTACCTTACCATTCTCCTGACTTTTCCTATCACATGAATATTCGATTGGAAGCTGTTTTGGACAGCTTTTCTTTTCTTTATGCCAAACACTTGGCAGACCTCCCTACAACGTGCAGAACACGATGGGATATGTTTTCTGTGCTCCGGCAGGTTTTCCTTGCCAGACAGAGTGCAAAAGCTTTCTGCTAGGATGTAGACCACAAAAGACGCTAAAGACGAAGGTACGATGCTCTCCGGAGCTAAGCGCCGCTCCCGGGCTTCTTTCGGCAGAAGCCGCGCTAAGAGAGCACTGTGAGCGGTACAATCGTCTTTGCGCGAAGAAGCCGCTTCTTCGGCTCCGCGAGCCGGAGAGAGCGGCAGGCATCGGAAAGGTGAAGAAGGAAGCTGTACAACACTGGGATTGTGTGCACAGCTTGCCAACTGATAGAAAACAGTACCTTACCATTCTCCTGACTTTTGTAATCACATGAATATTCGATTGGAAGCTGTTTTGGACAGCTTTTCTTTTCTTTATGCCAAACACTTGGCAGACCTCCGTACAACATCCAGATCATGTTGGGAGATGTTTTCTGTGCTCCCGCAGGTTTTCCTTGCCTGACAGAGTGGAAAAGCTTTCTGCTAAGATGTAGACCACAAAAGACGCTAAAGACGAAGGTACGATGCTCTCCGGAGCTAAGCGCCGCTCCCGGGCTTCTTTCGGCAGAAGCCGCTCAAACGAGAACACTGTGACTGGTACAATCGTCTTTGCGCGAAGAAGCCGCTTCTTCGGCTCCGGGAGCCGGAGAGAGCGGCAGCATCGGAAAGGTGAAGAAGGAAGCTGTACAACACTGGGATTGTGTGCTCAACTTGCCAACTGATAGAAAACAGTACCTTACCATTCTCCTGACTTTTCCTATCACATGAATATTCGATTGGAAGCTGTTTTGGACAGCTTTTCTTTTCTTTATGCCAAACACTTGGCAGACCTCCCTACAACGTCCAGAACACGATGGGATATGTTTTCTGTGCTCCGGCAGGTTTTCCTTGCCAGACAGAGTGCAAAAGCTTTCTGCTAGGATGTAGACCACAAAAGATGCTAAAGACGAAGCTACGATGCTCTCCGGAGCTAAGCGCCGCTCACGGGCTTCTTTCGGCAGAAGCCGCGCTAAGAGAGCACTGTGAGCGGTACAATCGTCTTTGCGCGATGAAGCCGCTTCTTCGGCTCCAGGAGCCGGAGAGAGCGGCAGCATAGGAAACGTGAAGAAGGATGCTGTATTACACTAGGATTGCGTGCGCAGCTTGCCAACTGATAGAAAACAGTACCTTACCACTCTCCTGACTTTTCCAATCACATGAATATTCGATTGGAAGCTGTTTTGGACAGCTTTTCTTTTCTTTATGCCAAACACTTGGCAGACCTCCGTGCAACGTCCAGAACACGATGGGAGATGTTTTCTGTGCTCCGGCAAGTTTTCCTTGCCTGACAGAGTGGAAAAGCTTTCTGCTAGGATGTAGACCACAAAAGACGCTAAAGACGAAGGTACGATGCTCTCCGGATCTAAGCTCCGCTCCCGGGCTTCTTTCGGCAGAAGCCGCGCTAAGAGAGCACTGTGAGCGGTACAATCGTCTTTGCGCGAAGAAGCCGCTTCTTCGGCTCCGCGAGCCGGAGAGAGCGGCAGCATCGGAAAGGTGAAGAAGGAAGCTGTACAACACTAGGATTGTGTGCACAGCTTGCCAACTGATAGAAAACAGTACCTTACCATTCTCCTGACTTTTGTAATCAAATGAATATTCGATTGGAAGCTGTTTTGGACAGCTTTTCTTTTCTTTATGCCAAACACTTGGCAGACCTCCGTACAACATCCAGATAACGTTGGGAGATGTTTTCTGTGCTCCCGCAGGTTTTCCTTGCCTGACAGAGTGGAAAAGCTTTCTGCTAAGATGTAGACCACAAAAGACGCTAAAGACGAAGGTACGATGCTCTCCGGAGCTAAGAGCCGCTCCCGGGCTTCTTTCGGCAGAAGCCTCTGTAACGAGAACACTGTGAGCGGTACAATCGTCTTTGCGCGAAGAAGCCGCTTCTTCGGCTCCGGGAGCCGGAGAGAGCGGCAGCATCGGAAAGGTGAAGAAGGAAGCTGTACAACACTGGGATTGTGTGCTCAACTTGCCAACTGATAGAAAACAGTACCTTACCATTCTCCTGACTTTTCCTATCACATGAATATTCGATTGGAATCTGTTTTGGACAGCTTTTCTTTTCTTTATGCCAAACACTTGGCAGACCTCCGTACAACGTCCAGAACACGATGGGAGATGTTTTCTGTGCTCCGGCAGGTTTTCCTTGCCTGACAGAGTGGAAAAGCTTTCTGCTAAGATGTAGACCACAAAAGACGCTAAAGACGAAGGTACGATGCTCTCCGGAGCTAAGAGCCGCTCCCGGGCTTCTTTCGGCAGAAGCCGCTCAAACGAGAACACTGTGACCGGTACAATCGTCTTTGCGCGAAGAAGCCGCTTCTTCGGCTCCGGGAGCCGGAGAGAGCGGCAGCATCGGAAAGGTGAAGAAGGAAGCTGTACAACACTGGGATTGTGTGCTCAACTTGCCAACTGATAGAAAACAGTACCTTACCATTCTCCTGACTTTTCCTATCACATGAATATTCGATTGGAAGCTGTTTTGGACAGCTTTTCTTTTCTTTATGCCAAACAATTGGCAGACCTCCGTGCAACGTCCAGAAGACGATGGGAGATGTTTTCTGTGCTCCGGCAGGTTTTCCTTGCCTGACAGAGTGGAAAAGCTTTCTGCTAAGATGTAGACCACAAAAGACGCTAAAGACGAAGGTACGATGCTCTCCGGAGCTAAGAGCCGCTCCCGGGCTTCTTTCGGCAGAAGCCGCTCAAACGAGAACACTGTGACCGGTACAATCGTCTTTGCGCGAAGAAGCCGCTTCTTCGGCTCCGGGAGCCGGAGAGAGCGGCAGCATCGGAAAGGTGAAGAAGGAAGCTGTACAACACTGGGATTGTGTGCTCAACTTGCCAACTGATAGAAAACAGTACCTTACCATTCTCCTGACTTTTCCTATCACATGAATATTCGATTGGAAGCTGTTTTGGACAGCTTTTCTTTTCTTTATGCCAAACACTTGGCAGACCTCCGTACAACGTCCAGAACACGATGGGATATGTTTTCTGTGCTCCGGCAGGTTTTCCTTGCCAGACAGAGTGCAAAAGCTTTCTGCTAGGATGTAGACCACAAAAGACGCTAAAGACGAAGCTACGATGCTCTCCGGAGCTAAGCGCCGCTCACGGGCTTCTTTCGGCAGAAGCCGCGCTAAGAGAGCACTGTGAGCGGTACAATCGTCTTTGCGCGAAGAAGCCGCTTCTTCGGCTCCAGGAGCCGGAGAGAGCGGCAGCATCGGAAACGTGAAGAAGGATGCTGTATTACACTAGGATTGCGTGCGCAGCTTGCCAACTGATGGAAAACAGTACCTTACCACTCTCCTGACTTTTCCAATCACATGAATATTCGATTGGAAGCTGTTTTGGACAGCTTTTCTTTTCTTTATGCCAAACACTTGGCAGACCTCCCTACAACGTGCAGAACACGATGGGATATGTTTTCTGTGCTCCGGCAGGTTTTCCTTGCCTGACAGAGTGGAAAAGTTTTCTGCTAGGATGTAGACCACAAAAGACGCTAAAGACGAAGGTACGATGCTCTCCGGAGCTAAGCGCCGCTCCCGGGCTTCTTTCGGCAGAAGCCGCGCTAAGAGAGCACTGTGAGCGGTACAATCGTCTTTGCGCGAAGAAGCCGCTTCTTCGGCTCCGCGAGCCGGAGAGAGCGGCAGCATCGGAAAGGTGAAGAAGGAAGCTGTACAACACTGGGATTGTGTGCACAGCTTGCCAACTGATAGAAAACAGTACCTTACCATTCTCCTGACTTTTGTAATCACATGAATATTCGATTGGAAGCTGTTTTGGACAGCTTTTCTTTTCTTTATGCCAAACACTTGGCAGACCTCCGTACAACATCCAGATCACGTTGGGAGATGTTTTCTGTGCTCCCGCAGGTTTTCCTTGCCTGACAGAGTGGAAAAGCTTTCTGCTAAGATGTAGACCACAAAAGACGCTAAAGACGAAGGTACGATGCTCTCCGGAGCTAAGAGCCGCTCCCGGGCTTCTTTCGGCAGAAGCCGCTCAAACGAGAACACTGTGAGCGGTACAATCGTCTTTGCGCGAAGAAGCCGCTTCTTCGGCTCCGGGAGCCGGAGAGAGCGGCAGCATCGGAAAGGTGAAGAAGGAAGCTGTACAACACTGGGATTGTGTGCTCAACTTGCCAACTGATAGAAAACAGTACCTTACCATTCTCCTGACTTTTCCTATCACATGAATATTCGATTGGAAGCTGTTTTGGACAGCTTTTCTTTTCTTAATGCCAAACAATTGGCAGACCTCCGTGCAACGTCCAGAAGACGATGGGAGATGTTTTCTGTGCTCCGGCAGGTTTTCCTTGCCTGACAGAGTGGAAAAGCTTTCTGCTAAGATGTAGACCACAAAAGACGCTAAAGACGAAGGTACGATGCTCTCCGGAGCTAAGAGCCGCTCCCGGGCTTCTTTCGGCAGAAGCCGCTCAAACGAGAACACTGTGAGCGGTACAATCGTCTTTGCGCGAAGAAGCCGCTTCTTCGGCTCCGGGAGCCGGAGAGAGCGGCAGCATCGGAAAGGTGAAGAAGGAAGCTGTACAACACTGGGATTGTGTGCTCAACTTGCCAACTGATAGAAAACAGTACCTTACCATTCTCCTGACTTTTCCTATCACATGAATATTCGATTGGAAGCTGTTTTGGACAGCTTTTCTTTTCTTAATGCCAAACAATTGGCAGACCTCCGTGCAACGTCCAGAAGACGATGGGAGATGTTTTCTGTGCTCCGGCAGGTTTTCCTTGCCTGACAGAGTGGAAAAGCTTTCTGCTAAGATGTAGACCACAAAAGACGCTAAAGACGAAGGTACGATGCTCTCCGGAGCTAAGAGCCGCTCCCGGGCTTCTTTCGGCAGAAGCCGCTCAAACGAGAACACTGTGACCGGTACAATCGTCTTTGCGCGAAGAAGCCGCTTCTTCGGCTCCGGGAGCCGGAGAGAGCGGCAGCATCGGAAAGGTGAAGAAGGAAGCTGTACAACACTGGGATTGTGTGCTCAACTTGCCAACTGATAGAAAACAGTACCTTACCATTCTCCTGACTTTTCCTATCACATGAATATTCGATTGGAAGCTGTTTTGGACAGCTTTTCTTTTCTTTATGCCAAACACTTGGCAGACCTCCGTACAACGTCCAGAACACGATGGGATATGTTTTCTGTGCTCCGGCAGGTTTTCCTTGCCAGACAGAGTGGAAAAGCTTTCTGCTAGGATGTAGACCACAAAAGACGCTAAAGACGAAGGTACGATGCTCTCCGGAGCTAAGCGCCGCTCACGGGCTTCTTTCGGCAGAAGCCGCTCAAACGAGAACACTGTGAGCGGTACAATCGTCTTTGCGCGAAGAAGCCGCTTCTTCGGCTCCAGGAGCCGGAGAGAGCGGCAGCATCGGAAACGTGAAGAAGGATGCTGTATTACACTAGGATTGCGTGCGCAGCTTGCCAACTGATAGAAAACAGTACCTTACCACTCTCCTGACTTTTCCAATCACATGAATATTCGATTGGAAGCTGTTTTGGACAGCTTTTCTTTTCTTAATGCCAAACAATTGGCAGACCTCCGTGCAACGTCCAGAAGACGATGGGAGATGTTTTCTGTGCTCCGGCAGGTTTTCCTTGCCTGACAGAGTGGAAAAGCTTTCTGCTAAGATGTAGACCACAAAAGACGCTAAAGACGAAGGTACGATGCTCTCCGGAGCTAAGAGCCGCTCCCGGGCTTCTTTCGGCAGAAGCCGCTCAAACGAGAACACTGTGAGCGGTACAATCGTCTTTGCGCGAGGAAGCCGCTTCTTCGGCTCCAGGAGCCGGAGAGAGCGGCAGCATCGGAAAGGTGAAGAAGGAAGCTGTACAACACTGGGATTGTGTGCGCAGCTTGCCAACTGATAGAAAACAGTACCTTACCACTCTCCTGACTTTTCCAATCACATGAATATTCGATTGGAACCTGTTTTGGACAGCTTTTCTTTTCTTTATGCCAAACACTTGGCAGACCTCCGTGCAACGTCCAGAACACGATGGGAGATGTTTTCGGTGCTCCGGCAGGTTTTCCTTGCCTGACAGAGTGGAAAAGCTTTCTGCTAGGATGTAGACCACAAAAGACGCTAAAGACGAAGGTACGATGCTCTCCGGATCTAAGCTCCGCTCCCGGGCTTCTTTCGGCAGAAGCCGCGCTAAGAGAGCACTGTGAGCGGTACAATCGTCTTTGCGCGAAGAAGCCGCTTCTTCGGCTCCGCGAGCCGGAGAGAGCGGCAGCATCGGAAAGGTGAAGAAGGAAGCTGTACAACACTGGGATTGTGTGCACAGCTTGCCAACTGATAGAAAACAGTACCTTACCATTCTCCTGACTTTTGTAATCACATGAATATTCGATTGGAAGCTGTTTTGGACAGCTTTTCTTTTCTTTATGCCAAACACTTGGCAGACCTCCGTACAACATCCAGATCACGTTGGGAGATGTTTTCTGTGCTCCCGCAGGTTTTCCTTGCCTGACAGAGTGGAAAAGATTTCTGCTAGGATGTAGACCACAAAAGACGCTAAAGACGAAGGTACGATGCTCTCCGGAGCTAAGCGCCGCTCCCGGGCTTCTTTCGGCAGAAGCCGCTCAAACGAGAACACTGTGAGCGGTACAATCGTCTTTGCGCGAAGAAGCCGCTTCTTCGGCTCCGCGAGCCGGAGAGAGCGGCAGCATCGGAAAGGTGAAGAAGGAAGCTGTACAACACTGGGATTGTGTGCTCAACTTGCCAACTGATAGAAAACAGTACCTTACCATTCTCCTGACTTTTCCTATCACATGAATATTCGATTGGAAGCTGTTTTGGACAGCTTTACTTTTCTTTATGCCAAACACTTGGCAGACCTCCCTACAACGTCCAGAACACGATGGGATATGTTTTCTGTGCTCCGGCAGGTTTTCCTTGCCAGACAGAGTGCAAAAGCTTTCTGCTAGGATGTAGACCACAAAAGATGCTAAAGACGAAGCTACGATGCTCTCCGGAGCTAAGCTCCGCTCCCGGGCTTCTTTCGGCAGAAGCCGCGCTAAGAGAGCACTGTGAGCGGTACAATCGTCTTTGCGCGAAGAAGCCGCTTCTTCGGCTCCGCGAGCCGGAGAGAGCGGCAGCATCGGAAAGGTGAAGAAGGAAGCTGTACAACACTAGGATTGTGTGCACAGCTTGCCAACTGATAGAAAACAGTACCTTACCATTCTCCTGACTTTTCCTATCACATGAATATTCGATTGGAAGCTGTTTTGGACAGCTTTTCTTTTCTTTATGCCAAACACTTGGCAGACCTCCGTACAACATCCAGATAACGTTGGGAGATGTTTTCTGTGCTCCCGCAGGTTTTCCTTGCCTGACAGAGTGGAAAAGCTTTCTGCTAAGATGTAGACCACAAAAGACGCTAAAGACGAAGGTACGATGCTCTCCGGAGCTAAGCGCCGCTCCCGGGCTTCTTTCGGCAGAAGCCTCTGTAACGAGAACACTGTGAGCGGTACAATCGTCTTTGCGCGAAGAAGCCGCTTCTTCGGCTCCGGGAGCCGGAGAGAGCGGCAGCATCGGAAAGGTGAAGAAGGAAGCTGTACAACACTGGGATTGTGTGCTCAACTTGCCAACTGATAGAAAACAGTACCTTACCATTCTCCTGACTTTTCCTATCACATGAATATTCGATTGGAAGCTGTTTTGGACAGCTTTTCTTTTCTTTATGCCAAACACTTGGCAGACCTCCCTACAACGTCCAGAACACGATGGGAGATGTTTTCTGTGCTCCGGCAGGTTTTCCTTGCCTGACAGAGTGGAAAAGCTTTCTGCTAAGATGTAGACCACAAAAGACGCTAAAGACGAAGGTACGATGCTCTCCGGAGCTAAGAGCCGCTCCCGGGCTTCTTTCGGCAGAAGCCGCTCAAACGAGAACACTGTGACCGGTACAATCGTCTTTGCGCGAAGAAGCCGCTTCTTCGGCTCCGCGAGCCGGAGAGAGCGGCAGCATCGGAAAGGTGAAGAAGGAAGCTGTACAACACTGGGATTGTGTGCTCAACTTGCCAACTGATAGAAAACAGTACCTTACCATTCTCCTGACTTTTCCTATCACATGAATATTCGATTGGAAGCTGTTTTGGACAGCTTTTCTTTTCTTTATGCCAAACACTTGGCAGACCTCCGTACAACGTCCAGAACACGATGGGATATGTTTTCTGTGCTCCGGCAGGTTTTCCTTGCCAGACAGAGTGGAAAAGCTTTCTGCTAAGATGTAGACCACAAAAGACGCTAAAGACGAAGCTACGATGCTCTCCGGAGCTAAGAGCCGCTCCCGGGCTTCTTTCGGCAGAAGCCGCTCAAACGAGAACACTGTGACCGGTACAATCGTCTTTGCGCGTGGAAGCCGCTTCTTCGGATCCGCGGGCCGGAGAGAGCGGCAGCATCGGAAAGGTGAAGAAGGAAGCTGTACAACACTGGGATTGTGTGCTCAACTTGCCAACTGATAGAAAACAGTACCTTACCATTCTCCTGACTTTTCCTATCACATGAATATTCGATTGGAAGCTGTTTTGGACAGCTTTTCTTTTCTTTATGCCAAACACTTGGCAGACCTCCGTACAACGTCCAGAACACGATGGGATATGTTTTCTGTGCTCCGGCAGGTTTTCCTTGCCAGACAGAGTGCAAAAGCTTTCTGCTAAGATGTAGACCACAAAAGACGCTAAAGACGAAGCTACGATGCTCTCCGGAGCTAAGCGCCGCTCCCGGGCTTCTTTCGGCAGAAGCCGCGCTAAGAGAGCACTGTGAGCGGTACAATCGTCTTTGCGCGAAGAAGCCGCTTCTTCGGCTCCAGGAGCCGGAGAGAGCGGCAGCATCGGAAAGGTGAAGAAGGAAGCTGTACAACACTGGGATTGCGTGCGCAGCTTGCCAACTGATAGAAAACAGTACCTTACCACTCTCCTGACTTTTCCAATCACATGAATATTCGATTGGAAGCTGTTTTGGACAGCTTTTCTTTTCTTAATGCCAAACACTTGGCAGACCTCCGTGCAACGTCCAGAACACGATGGGAGATGTTTTCGGTGCTCCGGCAGGTTTTCCTTGCCTGACAGAGTGGAAAAGCTTTCTGCTAGGATGTAGACCACAAAAGACGCTAAAGACGAAGGTACGATGCTCTCCGGATCTAAGCTCCGCTCCCGGGCTTCTTTCGGCAGAAGCCGCGCTAAGAGAGCACTGTGAGCGGTACAATCGTCTTTGCGCGAAGAAGCCGCTTCTTCGGCTCCAGGAGCCGGAGAGAGCGGCAGCATCGGAAAGGTGAAGAAGGAAGCTGTACAACACTGGGATTGCGTGCGCAGCTTGCCAACTGATAGAAAACAGTACCTTACCACTCTCCTGACTTTTCCAATCACATGAATATTCGATTGGAAGCTGTTTTGGACAGCTTTTCTTTTCTTAATGCCAAACACTTGGCAGACCACCGTGCAACGTCCAGAACACGATGGGAGATGTTTTCGGTGCTCCGGCAGGTTTTCCTTGCCTGACAGAGTGGAAAAGCTTTCTGCTAGGATGTAGACCACAAAAGACGCTAAAGACGAAGGTACGATGCTCTCCGGATCTAAGCTCCGCTCCCGGGCTTCTTTCGGCAGAAGCCGCGCTAAGAGAGCACTGTGAGCGGTACAATCGTCTTTGCGCGAAGAAGCCGCTTCTTCGGCTCCGCGAGCCGGAGATAGCGGCAGCATCGGAAAGGTGAAGAAGGAAGCTGTACAACACTGGGATTGTGTGCACAGCTTGCCAACTGATAGAAAACAGTACCTTACCATTCTCCTGACTTTTGTAATCACATGAATATTCGATTGGAAGCTGTTTTGGACAGCTTTTCTTTTCTTTATGCCAAACACTTGGCAGACCTCCGTACAACATCCAGATCACGTTGGGAGATGTTTTCTGTGCTCCCGCAGGTTTTCCTTGCCTGACAGAGTGCAAAAGCTTTCTGCTAGGATGTAGACCACAAAAGATGCTAAAGACGAAGCTACGATGCTCTCCGGAGCTAAGCGCCGCTCACGGGCTTCTTTCGGCAGAAGCCGCGCTAAGAGAGCACTGTGAGCGGTACAATCGTCTTTGCGCGATGAAGCCGCTTCTTCGGCTCCAGGAGCCGGAGAGAGCGGCAGCATCGGAAACGTGAAGAAGGATGCTGTATTACACTAGGATTGCGTGCGCAGCTTGCCAACTGATAGAAAACAGTACCTTACCACTCTCCTGACTTTTCCAATCACATGAATATTCGATTGGAAGCTGTTTTGGACAGCTTTACTTTTCTTTATGCCAAACACTTGGCAGACCTCCGTGCAACGTCCAGAACACGATGGGAGATGTTTTCGGTGCTCCGGCAAGTTTTCCTTGCCTGACAGAGTGGAAAAGCTTTCTGCTAGGATGTAGACCACAAAAGACGCTAAAGACGAAGGTACGATGCTCTCCGGATCTAAGCTCCGCTCCCGGGCTTCTTTCGGCAGAAGCCGCGCTAAGAGAGCACTGTGAGCGGTACAATCGTCTTTGCGCGAAGAAGCCGCTTCTTCGGCTCCGCGAGCCGGAGAGAGCGGCAGCATCGGAAAGGTGAAGAAGGAAGCTGTACAACACTAGGATTGTGTGCACAGCTTGCCAACTGATAGAAAACAGTACCTTACCATTCTCCTGACTTTTCCTATCACATGAATATTCGATTGGAAGCTGTTTTGGACAGCTTTTCTTTTCTTTATGCCAAACACTTGGCAGACCTCCGTACAACATCCAGATAACGTTGGGAGATGTTTTCTGTGCTCCGGCAGGTTTTCCTTGCCTGACAGAGTGGAAAAGCTTTCTGCTAAGATGTAGACCACAAAAGACGCTAAAGACGAAGGTACGATGCTCTCCGGAGCTAAGCGCCGCTCCCAGGCTTCTTTCGGCAGAAGCCTCTGTAACGAGAACACTGTGAGCGGTACAATCGTCTTTGCGCGAAGAAGCCGCTTCTTCGGCTCCAGGAGCCGGAGAGAGCGGCAGCATCGGAAAGGTGAAGAAGGAAGCTGTACAACACTGGGATTGTGTGCTCAACTTGCCAACTGATAGAAAACAGTACCTTACCATTCTCCTGACTTTTCCTATCACATGAATATTCGATTGGAAGCTGTTTTGGACAGCTTTTCTTTTCTTTATGCCAAACACTTGGCAGACCTCCCTACAACGTCCAGAACACGATGGGAGATGTTTTCTGTGCTCCGGCAGGTTTTCCTTGCCTGACAGAGTGGAAAAGCTTTCTGCTAAGATGTAGACCACAAAAGACGCTAAAGACGAAGGTACGATGCTCTCCGGAGCTAAGAGCCGCTCCCGGGCTTCTTTCGGCAGAAGCCGCTCAAACGAGAACACTGTGACCGGTACAATCGTCTTTGCGCGAAGAAGCCGCTTCTTCGGCTCCGGGAGCCGGAGAGAGCGGCAGCATCGGAAAGGTGAAGAAGGAAGCTGTACAACACTGGGATTGTGTGCTCAACTTGCCAACTGATAGAAAACAGTACCTTACCATTCTCCTGACTTTTCCTATCACATGAATATTCGATTGGAAGCTGTTTTGGACAGCTTTTCTTTTCTTTATGCCAAACACTTGGCAGACCTCCGTACAACGTCCAGAACACGATGGGATATGTTTTCTGTGCTCCGGCAGGTTTTCCTTGCCAGACAGAGTGCAAAAGCTTTCTGCTAGGATGTAGACCACAAAAGACGCTAAAGACGAAGCTACGATGCTCTCCGGAGCTAAGCGCCGCTCACGGGCTTCTTTCGGCAGAAGCCGCGCTAAGAGAGCACTGTGAGCGGTACAATCGTCTTTGCGCGAAGAAGCCGCTTCTTCGGCTCCAGGAGCCGGAGAGAGCGGCAGCATCGGAAACGTGAAGAAGGATGCTGTATTACACTAGGATTGCGTGCGCAGCTTGCCAACTGATGGAAAACAGTACCTTACCACTCTCCTGACTTTTCCAATCACATGAATATTCGATTGGAAGCTGTTTTGGACAGCTTTTCTTTTCTTTATGCCAAACACTTGGCAGACCTCCGTGCAACGTCCAGAACACGATGGGAGATGTTTTCGGTGCTCCGGCAGGTTTTCCTTGCCTGACAGAGTGGAAAAGTTTTCTGCTAGGATGTAGACCACAAAAGACGCTAAAGACGAAGGTACGATGCTCTCCGGAGCTAAGCGCCGCTCCCGGGCTTCTTTCGGCAGAAGCCGCGCTAAGAGAGCACTGTGAGCGGTACAATCGTCTTTGCGCGAAGAAGCCGCTTCTTCGGCTCCGCGAGCCGGAGAGAGCGGCAGCATCGGAAAGGTGAAGAAGGAAGCTGTACAACACTGGGATTGTGTGCACAGCTTGCCAACTGATAGAAAACAGTACCTTACCATTCTCCTGACTTTTGTAATCACATGAATATTCGATTGGAAGCTGTTTTGGACAGCTTTTCTTTTCTTTATGCCAAACACTTGGCAGACCTCCGTACAACATCCAGATCACGTTGGGAGATGTTTTCTGTGCTCCCGCAGGTTTTCCTTGCCTGACAGAGTGGAAAAGCTTTCTGCTAAGATGTAGACCACAAAAGACGCTAAAGACGAAGGTACGATGCTCTCCGGAGCTAAGAGCCGCTCCCGGGCTTCTTTCGGCAGAAGCCGCTCAAACGAGAACACTGTGAGCGGTACAATCGTCTTTGCGCGAAGAAGCCGCTTCTTCGGCTCCGGGAGCCGGAGAGAGCGGCAGCATCGGAAAGGTGAAGAAGGAAGCTGTACAACACTGGGATTGTGTGCTCAACTTGCCAACTGATAGAAAACAGTACCTTACCATTCTCCTGACTTTTCCTATCACATGAATATTCGATTGGAAGCTGTTTTGGACAGCTTTTCTTTTCTTAATGCCAAACAATTGGCAGACCTCCGTGCAACGTCCAGAAGACGATGGGAGATGTTTTCTGTGCTCCGGCAGGTTTTCCTTGCCTGACAGAGTGGAAAAGCTTTCTGCTAAGATGTAGACCACAAAAGACGCTAAAGACGAAGGTACGATGCTCTCCGGAGCTAAGAGCCGCTCCCGGGCTTCTTTCGGCAGAAGCCGCTCAAACGAGAACACTGTGAGCGGTACAATCGTCTTTGCGCGAAGAAGCCGCTTCTTCGGCTCCGGGAGCCGGAGAGAGCGGCAGCATCGGAAAGGTGAAGAAGGAAGCTGTACAACACTGGGATTGTGTGCTCAACTTGCCAACTGATAGAAAACAGTACCTTACCATTCTCCTGACTTTTCCTATCACATGAATATTCGATTGGAAGCTGTTTTGGACAGCTTTTCTTTTCTTAATGCCAAACAATTGGCAGACCTCCGTGCAACGTCCAGAAGACGATGGGAGATGTTTTCTGTGCTCCGGCAGGTTTTCCTTGCCTGACAGAGTGGAAAAGCTTTCTGCTAAGATGTAGACCACAAAAGACGCTAAAGACGAAGGTACGATGCTCTCCGGAGCTAAGAGCCGCTCCCGGGCTTCTTTCGGCAGAAGCCGCTCAAACGAGAACACTGTGACCGGTACAATCGTCTTTGCGCGAAGAAGCCGCTTCTTCGGCTCCGGGAGCCGGAGAGAGCGGCAGCATCGGAAAGGTGAAGAAGGAAGCGGTACAACACTGGGATTGTGTGCTCAACTTGCCAACTGATAGAAAACAGTACCTTACCATTCTCCTGACTTTTCCTATCACATGAATATTCGATTGGAAGCTGTTTTGGACAGCTTTTCTTTTCTTTATGCCAAACACTTGGCAGACCTCCGTACAACGTCCAGAACACGATGGGATATGTTTTCTGTGCTCCGGCAGGTTTTCCTTGCCAGACAGAGTGCAAAAGCTTTCTGCTAGGATGTAGACCACAAAAGACGCTAAAGACGAAGGTACGATGCTCTCCGGAGCTAAGCGCCGCTCACGGGCTTCTTTCGGCAGAAGCCGCTCAAACGAGAACACTGTGAGCGGTACAATCGTCTTTGCGCGAGGAAGCCGCTTCTTCGGCTCCAGGAGCCGGAGAGAGCGGCAGCATCGGAAAGGTGAAGAAGGAAGCTGTACAACACTGGGATTGTGTGCGCAGCTTGCCAACTGATAGAAAACAGTACCTTACCACTCTCCTGACTTTTCCAATCACATGAATATTCGATTGGAACCTGTTTTGGACAGCTTTTCTTTTCTTTATGCCAAACACTTGGCAGACCTCCGTGCAACGTCCAGAACACGATGGGAGATGTTTTCGGTGCTCCGGCAGGTTTTCCTTGCCTGACAGAGTGGAAAAGCTTTCTGCTAGGATGTAGACCACAAAAGACGCTAAAGACGAAGGTACGATGCTCTCCGGATCTAAGCTCCGCTCCCGGGCTTCTTTCGGCAGAAGCCGCGCTAAGAGAGCACTGTGAGCGGTACAATCGTCTTTGCGCGAAGAAGCCGCTTCTTCGGCTCCAGGAGCCGGAGAGAGCGGCAGCATCGGAAAGGTGAAGAAGGAAGCTGTACAACACTGGGATTGTGTGCACAGCTTGCCAACTGATAGAAAACAGTACCTTACCATTCTCCTGACTTTTGTAATCACATGAATATTCGATTGGAAGCTGTTTTGGACAGCTTTTCTTTTCTTTATGCCAAACACTTGGCAGACCTCCGTACAACATCCAGATCACGTTGGGAGATGTTTTCTGTGCTCCCGCAGGTTTTCCTTGCCTGACAGAGTGGAAAAGATTTCTGCTAGGATGTAGACCACAAAAGACGCTAAAGACGAAGGTACGATGCTCTCCGGAGCTAAGAGCCGCTCCCGGGCTTCTTTCGGCAGAAGCCGCTCAAACGAGAACACTGTGAGCGGTACAATCGTCTTTGCGCGAAGAAGCCGCTTCTTCGGCTCCGCGAGCCGGAGAGAGCGGCAGCATCGGAAAGGTGAAGAAGGAAGCTGTACAACACTGGGATTGTGTGCTCAACTTGCCAACTGATAGAAAACAGTACCTTACCATTCTCCTGACTTTTCCTATCACATGAATATTCGATTGGAAGCTGTTTTGGACAGCTTTTCTTTTCTTTATGCCAAACACTTGGCAGACCTCCCTACAACGTCCAGAACACGATGGGAGATGTTTTCTGTGCTCCGGCAGGTTTTCCTTGCCAGACAGAGTGCAAAAGCTTTCTGCTAGGATGTAGACCACAAAAGATGCTAAAGACGAAGCTACGATGCTCTCCGGAGCTAAGCTCCGCTCCCGGGCTTCTTTCGGCAGAAGCCGCGCTAAGAGAGCACTGTGAGCGGTACAATCGTCTTTGCGCGAAGAAGCCGCTTCATCGGATCCGCGAGCCGGAGAGAGCGGCAGCATCGGAAAGGTGAAGAAGGAAGCTGTACAACACTAGGATTGTGTGCACAGCTTGCCAACTGATAGAAAACAGTACCTTACCATTCTCCTTACTTTTCCTATCACATGAATATTCGATTGGAAGCTGTTTTGGACAGCTTTTCTTTTCTTTATGCCAAACACTTGGCAGACCTCCGTACAACATCCAGATAACGTTGGGAGATGTTTTCTGTGCTCCCGCAGGTTTTCCTTGCCTGACAGAGTGGAAAAGCTTTCTGCTAAGATGTAGACCACAAAAGACGCTAAAGACGAAGGTACGATGCTCTCCGGAGCTAAGCGCCGCTCCCGGGCTTCTTTCGGCAGAAGCCTCTGTAACGAGAACACTGTGAGCGGTACAATCGTCTTTGCGCGAAGAAGCCGCTTCTTCGGCTCCGGGAGCCGGAGAGAGCGGCAGCATCGGAAAGGTGAAGAAGGAAGCTGTACAACACTGGGATTGTGTGCTCAACTTGCCAACTGATAGAAAACAGTACCTTACCATTCTCCTGACTTTTCCTATCACATGAATATTCGATTGGAAGCTGTTTTGGACAGCTTTTCTTTTCTTTATGCCAAACACTTGGCAGACCTCCCTACAACGTCCAGAACACGATGGGAGATGTTTTCTGTGCTCCGGCAGGTTTTCCTTGCCTGACAGAGTGGAAAAGCTTTCTGCTAAGATGTAGACCACAAAAGACGCTAAAGACGAAGGTACGATGCTCTCCGGAGCTAAGAGCCGCTCCCGGGCTTCTTTCGGCAGAAGCCGCTCAAACGAGAACACTGTGACCGGTACAATCGTCTTTGCGCGAAGAAGCCGCTTCTTCGGCTCCGCGAGCCGGAGAGAGCGGCAGCATCGGAAAGGTGAAGAAGGAAGCTGTACAACACTGGGATTGTGTGCTCAACTTGCCAACTGATAGAAAACAGTACCTTACCATTCTCCTGACTTTTCCTATCACATGAATATTCGATTGGAAGCTGTTTTGGACAGCTTTTCTTTTCTTTATGCCAAACACTTGGCAGACCTCCGTACAACGTCCAGAACACGATGGGATATGTTTTCTGTGCTCCGGCAGGTTTTCCTTGCCAGACAGAGTGCAAAAGCTTTCTGCTAGGATGTAGACCACAAAAGACGCTAAAGACGAAGCTACGATGCTCTCCGGAGCTAAGAGCCGCTCCCGGGCTTCTTTCGGCAGAAGCCGCTCAAACGAGAACACTGTGACCGGTACAATCGTCTTTGCGCGTGGAAGCCGCTTCTTCGGATCCGCGGGCCGGAGAGAGCGGCAGCATCGGAAAGGTGAAGAAGGAAGCTGTACAACACTGGGATTGTGTGCTCAACTTGCCAACTGATAGAAAACAGTACCTTACCATTCTCCTGACTTTTCCTATCACATGAATATTCGATTGGAAGCTGTTTTGGACAGCTTTTCTTTTCTTTATGCCAAACACTTGGCAGACCTCCGTACAACGTCCAGAACACGATGGGATATGTTTTCTGTGCTCCGGCAGGTTTTCCTTGCCAGACAGAGTGCAAAAGCTTTCTGCTAAGATGTAGACCACAAAAGACGCTAAAGACGAAGCTACGATGCTCTCCGGAGCTAAGCGCCGCTCCCGGGCTTCTTTCGGCAGAAGCCGCGCTAAGAGAGCACTGTGAGCGGTACAATCGTCTTTGCGCGAAGAAGCCGCTTCTTCGGCTCCAGGAGCCGGAGAGAGCGGCAGCATCGGAAAGGTGAAGAAGGAAGCTGTACAACACTGGGATTGCGTGCGCAGCTTGCCAACTGATAGAAAACAGTACCTTACCACTCTCCTGACTTTTCCAATCACATGAATATTCGATTGGAAGCTGTTTTGGACAGCTTTTCTTTTCTTAATGCCAAACACTTGGCAGACCTCCGTGCAACGTCCAGAACACGATGGGAGATGTTTTCGGTGCTCCGGCAGGTTTTCCTTGCCTGACAGAGTGGAAAAGCTTTCTGCTAGGATGTAGACCACAAAAGACGCTAAAGACGAAGGTACGATGCTCTCCGGATCTAAGCTCCGCTCCCGGGCTTCTTTCGGCAGAAGCCGCGCTAAGAGAGCACTGTGAGCGGTACAATCGTCTTTGCGCGAAGAAGCCGCTTCTTCGGCTCCGCGAGCCGGAGATAGCGGCAGCATCGGAAAGGTGAAGAAGGAAGCTGTACAACACTGGGATTGTGTGCACAGCTTGCCAACTGATAGAAAACAGTACCTTACCATTCTCCTGACTTTTGTAATCACATGAATATTCGATTGGAAGCTGTTTTGGACAGCTTTTCTTTTCTTTATGCCAAACACTTGGCAGACCTCCGTACAACATCCAGATCACGTTGGGAGATGTTTTCTGTGCTCCCGCAGGTTTTCCTTGCCTGACAGAGTGCAAAAGCTTTCTGCTAGGATGTAGACCACAAAAGATGCTAAAGACGAAGCTACGATGCTCTCCGGAGCTAAGCGCCGCTCACGGGCTTCTTTCGGCAGAAGCCGCGCTAAGAGAGCACTGTGAGCGGTACAATCGTCTTTGCGCGATGAAGCCGCTTCTTCGGCTCCAGGAGCCGGAGAGAGCGGCAGCATCGGAAACGTGAAGAAGGATGCTGTATTACACTAGGATTGCGTGCGCAGCTTGCCAACTGATAGAAAACAGTACCTTACCACTCTCCTGACTTTTCCAATCACATGAATATTCGATTGGAAGCTGTTTTGGACAGCTTTACTTTTCTTTATGCCAAACACTTGGCAGACCTCTGTGCAACGTCCAGAACACGATGGGAGATGTTTTCGGTGCTCCGGCAAGTTTTCCTTGCCTGACAGAGTGGAAAAGCTTTCTGCTAGGATGTAGACCACAAAAGACGCTAAAGACGAAGGTACGGTGCTCTCCGGATCTAAGCTCCGCTCCCGGGCTTCTTTCGGCAGAAGCCGCGCTAAGAGAGCACTGTGAGCGGTACAATCGTCTTTGCGCGAAGAAGCCGCTTCTTCGGCTCCGCAAGCCGGAGAGAGCGGCAGCATCGGAAAGGTGAAGAAGGAAGCTGTACAACACTAGGATTGTGTGCACAGCTTGCCAACTGATAGAAAACAGTACCTTACCATTCTCCTGACTTTTCCTATCACATGAATATTCGATTGGAAGCTGTTTTGGACAGCTTTTCTTTTCTTTATGCCAAACACTTGGCAGACCTCCGTACAACATCCAGATAACGTTGGGAGATGTTTTCTGTGCTCCGGCAGGTTTTCCTTGCCTGACAGAGTGGAAAAGCTTTCTGCTAAGATGTAGACCACAAAAGACGCTAAAGACGAAGGTACGATGCTCTCCGGAGCTAAGCGCCGCTCCCAGGCTTCTTTCGGCAGAAGCCTCTGTAACGAGAACACTGTGAGCGGTACAATCGTCTTTGCGCGAAGAAGCCGCTTCTTCGGCTCCAGGAGCCGGAGAGAGCGGCAGCATCGGAAAGGTGAAGAAGGAAGCTGTACAACACTGGGATTGTGTGCTCAACTTGCCAACTGATAGAAAACAGTACCTTACCATTCTCCTGACTTTTCCTATCACATGAATATTCGATTGGAAGCTGTTTTGGACAGCTTTTCTTTTCTTTATGCCAAACACTTGGCAGACCTCCCTACAACGTCCAGAACACGATGGGAGATGTTTTCTGTGCTCCGGCAGGTTTTCCTTGCCTGACAGAGTGGAAAAGCTTTCTGCTAAGATGTAGACCACAAAAGACGCTAAAGACGAAGGTACGATGCTCTCCGGAGCTAAGAGCCGCTCCCGGGCTTCTTTCGGCAGAAGCCGCTCAAACGAGAACACTGTGAGCGGTACAATCGTCTTTGCGCGAAGAAGCCGCTTCTTCGGCTCCGGGAGCCGGAGAGAGCGGCAGCATCGGAAAGGTGAAGAAGGAAGCTGTACAACACTGGGATTGTGTGCTCAACTTGCCAACTGATAGAAAACAGTACCTTACCATTCTCCTGACTTTTCCTATCACATGAATATTCGATTGGAAGCTGTTTTGGACAGCTTTTCTTTTCTTAATGCCAAACAATTGGCAGACCTCCGTGCAACGTCCAGAACACGATGGGAGATGTTTTCTGTGCTCCGGCAGGTTTTCCTTGCCTGACAGAGTGGAAAAGCTTTCTGCTAAGATGTAGACCACAAAAGACGCTAAAGACGAAGGTACGATGCTCTCCGGAGCTAAGAGCCGCTCCCGGGCTTCTTTCGGCAGAAGCCGCTCAAACGAGAACACTGTGACCGGTACAATCGTCTTTGCGCGAAGAAGCCGCTTCTTCGGCTCCGGGAGCCGGAGAGAGCGGCAGCATCGGAAAGGTGAAGAAGGAAGCTGTACAACACTGGGATTGTGTGCTCAACTTGCCAACTGATAGAAAACAGTACCTTACCATTCTCCTGACTTTTCCTATCACATGAATATTCGATTGGAAGCTGTTTTGGACAGCTTTTCTTTTCTTTATGCCAAACACTTGGCAGACCTCCGTACAACGTCCAGAACACGATGGGATATGTTTTCTGTGCTCCGGCAGGTTTTCCTTGCCAGACAGAGTGCAAAAGCTTTCTGCTAGGATGTAGACCACAAAAGACGCTAAAGACGAAGCTACGATGCTCTCCGGAGCTAAGCGCCGCTCCCGGGCTTCTTTCGGCAGAAGCCGCGCTAAGAGAGCACTGTGAGCGGTACAATCGTCTTTGCGCGAAGAAGCCGCTTCTTCGGCTCCAGGAGCCGGAGAGAGCGGCAGCATCGGAAAGGTGAAGAAGGAAGCTGTACAACACTGGGATTGCGTGCGCAGCTTGCCAACTGATAGAAAACAGTACCTTACCACTCTCCTGACTTTTCCAATCACATGAATATTCGATTGGAAGCTGTTTTGGACAGCTTTTCTTTTCTTAATGCCAAACACTTGGCAGACCTCCGTGCAACGTCCAGAACACGATGGGAGATGTTTTCGGTGCTCCGGCAGGTTTTCCTTGCCTGACAGAGTGGAAAAGCTTTCTGCTAGGATGTAGACCACAAAAGACGCTAAAGACGAAGGTACGATGCTCTCCGGATCTAAGCTCCGCTCCCGGGCTTCTTTCGGCAGAAGCCGCGCTAAGAGAGCACTGTGAGCGGTACAATCGTCTTTGCGCGAAGAAGCCGCTTCTTCGGCTCCGCGAGCCGGAGATAGCGGCAGCATCGGAAAGGTGAAGAAGGAAGCTGTACAACACTGGGATTGTGTGCACAGCTTGCCAACTGATAGAAAACAGTACCTTACCATTCTCCTGACTTTTGTAATCACATGAATATTCGATTGGAAGCTGTTTTGGACAGCTTTTCTTTTCTTTATGCCAAACACTTGGCAGACCTCCGTACAACATCCAGATCACGTTGGGAGATGTTTTCTGTGCTCCCGCAGGTTTTCCTTGCCTGACAGAGTGCAAAAGCTTTCTGCTAGGATGTAGACCACAAAAGATGCTAAAGACGAAGCTACGATGCTCTCCGGAGCTAAGCGCCGCTCACGGGCTTCTTTCGGCAGAAGCCGCGCTAAGAGAGCACTGTGAGCGGTACAATCGTCTTTGCGCGATGAAGCCGCTTCTTCGGCTCCAGGAGCCGGAGAGAGCGGCAGCATCGGAAACGTGAAGAAGGATGCTGTATTACACTAGGATTGCGTGCGCAGCTTGCCAACTGATAGAAAACAGTACCTTACCACTCTCCTGACTTTTCCAATCACATGAATATTCGATTGGAAGCTGTTTTGGACAGCTTTACTTTTCTTTATGCCAAACACTTGGCAGACCTCTGTGCAACGTCCAGAACACGATGGGAGATGTTTTCGGTGCTCCGGCAAGTTTTCCTTGCCTGACAGAGTGGAAAAGCTTTCTGCTAGGATGTAGACCACAAAAGACGCTAAAGACGAAGGTACGGTGCTCTCCGGATCTAAGCTCCGCTCCCGGGCTTCTTTCGGCAGAAGCCGCGCTAAGAGAGCACTGTGAGCGGTACAATCGTCTTTGCGCGAAGAAGCCGCTTCTTCGGCTCCGCAAGCCGGAGAGAGCGGCAGCATCGGAAAGGTGAAGAAGGAAGCTGTACAACACTAGGATTGTGTGCACAGCTTGCCAACTGATAGAAAACAGTACCTTACCATTCTCCTGACTTTTCCTATCACATGAATATTCGATTGGAAGCTGTTTTGGACAGCTTTTCTTTTCTTTATGCCAAACACTTGGCAGACCTCCGTACAACATCCAGATAACGTTGGGAGATGTTTTCTGTGCTCCGGCAGGTTTTCCTTGCCTGACAGAGTGGAAAAGCTTTCTGCTAAGATGTAGACCACAAAAGACGCTAAAGACGAAGGTACGATGCTCTCCGGAGCTAAGCGCCGCTCCCAGGCTTCTTTCGGCAGAAGCCTCTGTAACGAGAACACTGTGAGCGGTACAATCGTCTTTGCGCGAAGAAGCCGCTTCTTCGGCTCCAGGAGCCGGAGAGAGCGGCAGCATCGGAAAGGTGAAGAAGGAAGCTGTACAACACTGGGATTGTGTGCTCAACTTGCCAACTGATAGAAAACAGTACCTTACCATTCTCCTGACTTTTCCTATCACATGAATATTCGATTGGAAGCTGTTTTGGACAGCTTTTCTTTTCTTTATGCCAAACACTTGGCAGACCTCCCTACAACGTCCAGAACACGATGGGAGATGTTTTCTGTGCTCCGGCAGGTTTTCCTTGCCTGACAGAGTGGAAAAGCTTTCTGCTAAGATGTAGACCACAAAAGACGCTAAAGACGAAGGTACGATGCTCTCCGGAGCTAAGAGCCGCTGCCGGGCTTCTTTCGGCAGAAGCCGCTCAAACGAGAACACTGTGAGCGGTACAATCGTCTTTGCGCGAAGAAGCCGCTTCTTCGGCTCCGGGAGCCGGAGAGAGCGGCAGCATCGGAAAGGTGAAGAAGGAAGCTGTACAACACTGGGATTGTGTGCTCAACTTGCCAACTGATAGAAAACAGTACCTTACCATTCTCCTGACTTTTCCTATCACATGAATATTCGATTGGAAGCTGTTTTGGACAGCTTTTCTTTTCTTAATGCCAAACAATTGGCAGACCTCCGTGCAACGTCCAGAACACGATGGGAGATGTTTTCTGTGCTCCGGCAGGTTTTCCTTGCCTGACAGAGTGGAAAAGCTTTCTGCTAAGATGTAGACCACAAAAGACGCTAAAGACGAAGGTACGATGCTCTCCGGAGCTAAGAGCCGCTCCCGGGCTTCTTTCGGCAGAAGCCGCTCAAACGAGAACACTGTGACCGGTACAATCGTCTTTGCGCGAAGAAGCCGCTTCTTCGGCTCCGGGAGCCGGAGAGAGCGGCAGCATCGGAAAGGTGAAGAAGGAAGCTGTACAACACTGGGATTGTGTGCTCAACTTGCCAACTGATAGAAAACAGTACCTTACCATTCTCCTGACTTTTCCTATCACATGAATATTCGATTGGAAGCTGTTTTGGACAGCTTTTCTTTTCTTTATGCCAAACACTTGGCAGACCTCCGTACAACGTCCAGAACACGATGGGATATGTTTTCTGTGCTCCGGCAGGTTTTCCTTGCCAGACAGAGTGCAAAAGCTTTCTGCTAGGATGTAGACCACAAAAGACGCTAAAGACGAAGGTACGATGCTCTCCGGAGCTAAGCGCCGCTCACGGGCTTCTTTCGGCAGAAGCCGCGCTAAGAGAGCACTGTGAGCGGTACAATCGTCTTTGCGCGAAGAAGCCGCTTCTTCGGCTCCAGGAGCCGGAGAGAGCGGCAGCATCGGAAACGTGAAGAAGGATGCTGTATTACACTAGGATTGCGTGCGCAGCTTGCCAACTGATGGAAAACAGTACCTTACCACTCTCCTGACTTTTCCAATCACATGAATATTCGATTGGAAGCTGTTTTGGACAGCTTTTCTTTTCTTTATGCCAAACACTTGGCAGACCTCCGTGCAACGTCCAGAACACGATGGGAGATGTTTTCGGTGCTCCGGCAGGTTTTCCTTGCCTGACAGAGTGGAAAAGTTTTCTGCTAGGATGTAGACCACAAAAGACGCTAAAGACGAAGGTACGATGCTCTCCGGAGCTAAGCGCCGCTCCCGGGCTTCTTTCGGCAGAAGCCGCGCTAAGAGAGCACTGTGAGCGGTACAATCGTCTTTGCGCGAAGAAGCCGCTTCTTCGGCTCCGGGAGCCGGAGAGAGCGGCAGCATCGGAAAGGTGAAGAAGGAAGCTGTACAACACTGGGATTGTGTGCACAGCTTGCCAACTGATAGAAAACAGTACCTTACCATTCTCCTGACTTTTGTAATCACATGAATATTCGATTGGAAGCTGTTTTGGACAGCTTTTCTTTTCTTTATGCCAAACACTTGGCAGACCTCCGTACAACATCCAGATCACGTTGGGAGATGTTTTCTGTGCTCCCGCAGGTTTTCCTTGCATGACAGAGTGGAAAAGCTTTCTGCTAAGATGTAGACCACAAAAGACGCTAAAGACGAAGGTACGATGCTCTCCGGAGCTAAGAGCCGCTCCCGGGCTTCTTTCGGCAGAAGCCGCTCAAACGAGAACACTGTGAGCGGTACAATCGTCTTTGCGCGAAGAAGCCGCTTCTTCGGCTCCGGGAGCCGGAGAGAGCGGCAGCATCGGAAAGGTGAAGAAGGAAGCTGTACAACACTGGGATTGTGTGCTCAACTTGCCAACTGATAGAAAACAGTACCTTACCATTCTCCTGACTTTTCCTATCACATGAATATTCGATTGGAAGCTGTTTTGGACAGCTTTTCTTTTCTTAATGCCAAACAATTGGCAGACCTCCGTGCAACGTCCAGAAGACGATGGGAGATGTTTTCTGTGCTCCGGCAGGTTTTCCTTGCCTGACAGAGTGGAAAAGCTTTCTGCTAAGATGTAGACCACAAAAGACGCTAAAGACGAAGGTACGATGCTCTCCGGAGCTAAGAGCCGCTCCCGGGCTTCTTTCGGCAGAAGCCGCTCAAACGAGAACACTGTGAGCGGTACAATCGTCTTTGCGCGAAGAAGCCGCTTCTTCGGCTCCGGGAGCCGGAGAGAGCGGCAGCATCGGAAAGGTGAAGAAGGAAGCTGTACAACACTGGGATTGTGTGCTCAACTTGCCAACTGATAGAAAACAGTACCTTACCATTCTCCTGACTTTTCCTATCACATGAATATTCGATTGGAAGCTGTTTTGGACAGCTTTTCTTTTCTTAATGCCAAACAATTGGCAGACCTCCGTGCAACGTCCAGAAGACGATGGGAGATGTTTTCTGTGCTCCGGCAGGTTTTCCTTGCCTGACAGAGTGGAAAAGCTTTCTGCTAAGATGTAGACCACAAAAGACGCTAAAGACGAAGGTACGATGCTCTCCGGAGCTAAGAGCCGCTCCCGGGCTTCTTTCGGCAGAAGCCGCTCAAACGAGAACACTGTGACCGGTACAATCGTCTTTGCGCGAAGAAGCCGCTTCTTCGGCTCCGGGAGCCGGAGAGAGCGGCAGCATCGGAAAGGTGAAGAAGGAAGCTGTACAACACTGGGATTGTGTGCTCAACTTGCCAACTGATAGAAAACAGTACCTTACCATTCTCCTGACTTTTCCTATCACATGAATATTCGATTGGAAGCTGTTTTGGACAGCTTTTCTTTTCTTTATGCCAAACACTTGGCAGACCTCCGTACAACGTCCAGAACACGATGGGATATGTTTTCTGTGCTCCGGCAGGTTTTCCTTGCCAGACAGAGTGCAAAAGCTTTCTGCTAGGATGTAGACCACAAAAGACGCTAAAGACGAAGGTACGATGCTCTCCGGAGCTAAGCGCCGCTCACGGGCTTCTTTCGGCAGAAGCCGCTCAAACGAGAACACTGTGAGCGGTACAATCGTCTTTGCGCGAAGAAGCCGCTTCTTCGGCTCCAGGAGCCGGAGAGAGCGGCAGCATCGGAAACGTGAAGAAGGATGCTGTATTACACTAGGATTGCGTGCGCAGCTTGCCAACTGATAGAAAACAGTACCTTACCACTCTCCTGACTTTTCCAATCACATGAATATTCGATTGGAAGCTGTTTTGGACAGCTTTTCTTTTCTTAATGCCAAACAATTGGCAGACCTCCGTGCAACGTCCAGAAGACGATGGGAGATGTTTTCTGTGCTCCGGCAGGTTTTCCTTGCCTGACAGAGTGGAAAAGCTTTCTGCTAAGATGTAGACCACAAAAGACGCTAAAGACGAAGGTACGATGCTCTCCGGAGCTAAGAGCCGCTCCCGGGCTTCTTTCGGCAGAAGCCGCTCAAACGAGAACACTGTGAGCGGTACAATCGTCTTTGCGCGAGGAAGCCGCTTCTTCGGCTCCAGGAGCCGGAGAGAGCGGCAGCATCGGAAAGGTGAAGAAGGAAGCTGTACAACACTGGGATTGTGTGCGCAGCTTGCCAACTGATAGAAAACAGTACCTTACCACTCTCCTGACTTTTCCAATCACATGAATATTCGATTGGAACCTGTTTTGGACAGCTTTTCTTTTCTTTATGCCAAACACTTGGCAGACCTCCGTGCAACGTCCAGAACACGATGGGAGATGTTTTCGGTGCTCCGGCAGGTTTTCCTTGCCTGACAGAGTGGAAAAGCTTTCTGCTAGGATGTAGACCACAAAAGACGCTAAAGACGAAGGTACGATGCTCTCCGGATCTAAGCTCCGCTCCCGGGCTTCTTTCGGCAGAAGCCGCGCTAAGAGAGCACTGTGAGCGGTACAATCGTCTTTGCGCGAAGAAGCCGCTTCTTCGGCTCCGGGAGCCGGAGAGAGCGGCAGCATCGGAAAGGTGAAGAAGGAAGCTGTACAACACTGGGATTGTGTGCACAGCTTGCCAACTGATAGAAAACAGTACCTTACCATTCTCCTGACTTTTGTAATCACATGAATATTCGATTGGAAGCTGTTTTGGACAGCTTTTCTTTTCTTTATGCCAAACACTTGGCAGACCTCCGTACAACATCCAGATCACGTTGGGAGATGTTTTCTGTGCTCCCGCAGGTTTTCCTTGCCTGACAGAGTGGAAAAGATTTCTGCTAGGATGTAGACCACAAAAGACGCTAAAGACGAAGGTACGATGCTCTCCGGAGCTAAGCGCCGCTCCCGGGCTTCTTTCGGCAGAAGCCGCTCAAACGAGAACACTGTGAGCGGTACAATCGTCTTTGCGCGAAGAAGCCGCTTCTTCGGCTCCGCGAGCCGGAGAGAGCGGCAGCATCGGAAAGGTGAAGAAGGAAGCTGTACAACACTGGGATTGTGTGCTCAACTTGCCAACTGATAGAAAACAGTACCTTACCATTCTCCTGACTTTTCCTATCACATGAATATTCGATTGGAAGCTGTTTTGGACAGCTTTTCTTTTCTTTATGCCAAACACTTGGCAGACCTCCCTACAACGTCCAGAACACGATGGGATATGTTTTCTGTGCTCCGGCAGGTTTTCCTTGCCAGACAGAGTGCAAAAGCTTTCTGCTAGGATGTAGACCACAAAAGATGCTAAAGACGAAGCTACGATGCTCTCCGGAGCTAAGCTCCGCTCCCGGGCTTCTTTCGGCAGAAGCCACGCTAAGAGAGCACTGTGAGCGGTACAATCGTCTTTGCGCGAAGAAGCCGCTTCTTCGGCTCCGCGAGCCGGAGAGAGCGGCAGCATCGGAAAGGTGAAGAAGGAAGCTGTACAACACTAGGATTGTGTGCACAGCTTGCCAACTGATAGAAAACAGTACCTTACCATTCTCCTGACTTTTCCTATCACATGAATATTCGATTGGAAGCTGTTTTGGACAGCTTTTCTTTTCTTTATGCCAAACACTTGGCAGACCTCCGTACAACATCCAGATAACGTTGGGAGATGTTTTCTGTGCTCCCGCAGGTTTTCCTTGCCTGACAGAGTGGAAAAGCTTTCTGCTAAGATGTAGACCACAAAAGACGCTAAAGACGAAGGTACGATGCTCTCCGGAGCTAAGCGCCGCTCCCGGGCTTCTTTCGGCAGAAGCCTCTGTAACGAGAACACTGTGAGCGGTACAATCGTCTTTGCGCGAAGAAGCCGCTTCTTCGGCTCCGGGAGCCGGAGAGAGCGGCAGCATCGGAAAGGTGAAGAAGGAAGCTGTACAACACTGGGATTGTGTGCTCAACTTGCCAACTGATAGAAAACAGTACCTTACCATTCTCCTGACTTTTCCTATCACATGAATATTCGATTGGAAGCTGTTTTGGACAGCTTTTCTTTTCTTTATGCCAAACACTTGGCAGACCTCCCTACAACGTCCAGAACACGATGGGAGATGTTTTCTGTGCTCCGGCAGGTTTTCCTTGCCTGACAGAGTGGAAAAGCTTTCTGCTAAGATGTAGACCACAAAAGACGCTAAAGACGAAGGTACGATGCTCTCCGGAGCTAAGAGCCGCTCCCGGGCTTCTTTCGGCAGAAGCCGCTCAAACGAGAACACTGTGACCGGTACAATCGTCTTTGCGCGAAGAAGCCGCTTCTTCGGCTCCGCGAGCCGGAGAGAGCGGCAGCATCGGAAAGGTGAAGAAGGAAGCTGTACAACACTGGGATTGTGTGCTCAACTTGCCAACTGATAGAAAACAGTACCTTACCATTCTCCTGACTTTTCCTATCACATGAATATTCGATTGGAAGCTGTTTTGGACAGCTTTTCTTTTCTTTATGCCAAACACTTGGCAGACCTCCGTACAACGTCCAGAACACGATGGGATATGTTTTCTGTGCTCCGGCAGGTTTTCCTTGCCAGACAGAGTGCAAAAGCTTTCTGCTAGGATGTAGACCACAAAAGACGCTAAAGACGAAGCTACGATGCTCTCCGGAGCTAAGAGCCGCTCCCGGGCTTCTTTCGGCAGAAGCCGCTCAAACGAGAACACTGTGACCGGTACAATCGTCTTTGCGCGTGGAAGCCGCTTCTTCGGATCCGCGGGCCGGAGAGAGCGGCAGCATCGGAAAGGTGAAGAAGGAAGCTGTACAACACTGGGATTGTGTGCTCAACTTGCCAACTGATAGAAAACAGTACCTTACCATTCTCCTGACTTTTCCTATCACATGAATATTCGATTGGAAGCTGTTTTGGACAGCTTTTCTTTTCTTTATGCCAAACACTTGGCAGACCTCCGTACAACGTCCAGAACACGATGGGATATGTTTTCTGTGCTCCGGCAGGTTTTCCTTGCCAGACAGAGTGCAAAAGCTTTCTGCTAAGATGTAGACCACAAAAGACGCTAAAGACGAAGCTACGATGCTCTCCGGAGCTAAGCGCCGCTCCCGGGCTTCTTTCGGCAGAAGCCGCGCTAAGAGAGCACTGTGAGCGGTACAATCGTCTTTGCGCGAAGAAGCCGCTTCTTCGGCTCCAGGAGCCGGAGAGAGCGGCAGCATCAGAAAGGTGAAGAAGGAAGCTGTACAACACTGGGATTGCGTGCGCAGCTTGCCAACTGATAGAAAACAGTACCTTACCACTCTCCTGACTTTTCCAATCACATGAATATTCGATTGGAAGCTGTTTTGGACAGCTTTTCTTTTCTTAATGCCAAACACTTGGCAGACCTCCGTGCAACGTCCAGAACACGATGGGAGATGTTTTCGGTGCTCCGGCAGGTTTTCCTTGCCTGACAGAGTGGAAAAGCTTTCTGCTAGGATGTAGACCACAAAAGACGCTAAAGACGAAGGTACGATGCTCTCCGGATCTAAGCTCCGCTCCCGGGCTTCTTTCGGCAGAAGCCGCGCTAAGAGAGCACTGTGAGCGGTACAATCGTCTTTGCGCGAAGAAGCCGCTTCTTCGGCTCCGCGAGCCGGAGATAGCGGCAGCATCGGAAAGGTGAAGAAGGAAGCTGTACAACACTGGGATTGTGTGCACAGCTTGCCAACTGATAGAAAACAGTACCTTACCATTCTCCTGACTTTTGTAATCACATGAATATTCGATTGGAAGCTGTTTTGGACAGCTTTTCTTTTCTTTATGCCAAACACTTGGCAGACCTCCGTACAACATCCAGATCACGTTGGGAGATGTTTTCTGTGCTCCCGCAGGTTTTCCTTGCCTGACAGAGTGCAAAAGCTTTCTGCTAGGATGTAGACCACAAAAGATGCTAAAGACGAAGCTACGATGCTCTCCGGAGCTAAGCGCCGCTCACGGGCTTCTTTCGGCAGAAGCCGCGCTAAGAGAGCACTGTGACCGGTACAATCGTCTTTGCGCGATGAAGCCGCTTCTTCGGCTCCAGGAGCCGGAGAGAGCGGCAGCATCGGAAACGTGAAGAAGGATGCTGTATTACACTAGGATTGCGTGCGCAGCTTGCCAACTGATAGAAAACAGTACCTTACCACTCTCCTGACTTTTCCAATCACATGAATATTCGATTGGAAGCTGTTTTGGACAGCTTTACTTTTCTTTATGCCAAACACTTGGCAGACCTCCGTGCAACGTCCAGAACACGATGGGAGATGTTTTCGGTGCTCCGGCAAGTTTTCCTTGCCTGACAGAGTGGAAAAGCTTTCTGCTAGGATGTAGACCACAAAAGACGCTAAAGACGAAGGTACGATGCTCTCCGGATCTAAGCTCCGCTCCCGGGCTTCTTTCGGCAGAAGCCGCGCTAAGAGAGCACTGTGAGCGGTACAATCGTCTTTGCGCGAAGAAGCCGCTTCTTCGGCTCCGCGAGCCGGAGAGAGCGGCAGCATCGGAAATGTGAAGAAGGAAGCTGTACAACACTAGGATTGTGTGCACAGCTTGCCAACTGATAGAAAACAGTACCTTACCATTCTCCTGACTTTTCCTATCACATGAATATTCGATTGGAAGCTGTTTTGGACAGCTTTTCTTTTCTTTATGCCAAACACTTGGCAGACCTCCGTACAACATCCAGATAACGTTGGGAGATGTTTTCTGTGCTCCGGCAGGTTTTCCTTGCCTGACAGAGTGGAAAAGCTTTCTGCTAAGATGTAGACCACAAAAGACGCTAAAGACGAAGGTACGATGCTCTCCGGAGCTAAGCGCCGCTCCCAGGCTTCTTTCGGCAGAAGCCTCTGTAACGAGAACACTGTGAGCGGTACAATCGTCTTTGCGCGAAGAAGCCGCTTCTTCGGCTCCAGGAGCCGGAGAGAGCGGCAGCATCGGAAAGGTGAAGAAGGAAGCTGTACAACACTGGGATTGTGTGCTCAACTTGCCAACTGATAGAAAACAGTACCTTACCATTCTCCTGACTTTTCCTATCACATGAATATTCGATTGGAAGCTGTTTTGGACAGCTTTTCTTTTCTTTATGCCAAACACTTGGCAGACCTCCCTACAACGTCCAGAACACGATGGGAGATGTTTTCTGTGCTCCGGCAGGTTTTCCTTGCCTGACAGAGTGGAAAAGCTTTCTGCTAAGATGTAGACCACAAAAGACGCTAAAGACGAAGGTACGATGCTCTCCGGAGCTAAGAGCCGCTCCCGGGCTTCTTTCGGCAGAAGCCGCTCAAACGAGAACACTGTGAGCGGTACAATCGTCTTTGCGCGAAGAAGCCGCTTCTTCGGCTCCGGGAGCCGGAGAGAGCGGCAGCATCGGAAAGGTGAAGAAGGAAGCTGTACAACACTGGGATTGTGTGCTCAACTTGCCAACTGATAGAAAACAGTACCTTACCATTCTCCTGACTTTTCCTATCACATGAATATTCGATTGGAAGCTGTTTTGGACAGCTTTTCTTTTCTTTATGCCAAACACTTGGCAGACCTCCGTACAACGTCCAGAACACGATGGGATATGTTTTCTGTGCTCCGGCAGGTTTTCCTTGCCAGACAGAGTGCAAAAGCTTTCTGCTAGGATGTAGACCACAAAAGACGCTAAAGACGAAGCTACGATGCTCTCCGGAGCTAAGCGCCGCTCACGGGCTTCTTTCGGCAGAAGCCGCGCTAAGAGAGCACTGTGAGCGGTACAATCGTCTTTGCGCGAAGAAGCCGCTTCTTCGGCTCCAGGAGCCGGAGAGAGCGGCAGCATCGGAAACGTGAAGAAGGATGCTGTATTACACTAGGATTGCGTGCGCAGCTTGCCAACTGATGGAAAACAGTACCTTACCACTCTCCTGACTTTTCCAATCACATGAATATTCGATTGGAAGCTGTTTTGGACAGCTTTTCTTTTCTTTATGCCAAACACTTGGCAGACCTCCTTGCAACGTCCAGAACACGATGGGAGATGTTTTCGGTGCTCCGGCAGGTTTTCCTTGCCTGACAGAGTGGAAAAGCTTTCTGCTAGGATGTAGACCACAAAAGACGCTAAAGACGAAGGTACGATGCTCTCCGGATCTAAGCTCCGCTCCCGGGCTTCTTTCGGCAGAAGCCGCGCTAAGAGAGCACTGTGAGCGGTACAATCGTCTTTGCGCGAAGAAGCCGCTTCTTCGGCTCCGGGAGCCGGAGAGAGCGGCAGCATCGGAAAGGTGAAGAAGGAAGCTGTACAACACTGGGATTGTGTGCACAGCTTGCCAACTGATAGAAAACAGTACCTTACCATTCTCCTGACTTTTGTAATCACATGAATATTCGATTGGAAGCTGTTTTGGACAGCTTTTCTTTTCTTTATGCCAAACACTTGGCAGACCTCCGTACAACATCCAGATCACGTTGGGAGATGTTTTCTGTGCTCCCGCAGGTTTTCCTTGCCTGACAGAGTGGAAAAGCTTTCTGCTAAGATGTAGACCACAAAAGACGCTAAAGACGAAGGTACGATGCTCTCCGGAGCTAAGAGCCGCTCCCGGGCTTCTTTCGGCAGAAGCCGCTCAAACGAGAACACTGTGAGCGGTACAATCGTCTTTGCGCGAAGAAGCCGCTTCTTCGGCTCCGGGAGCCGGAGAGAGCGGCAGCATCGGAAAGGTGAAGAAGGAAGCTGTACAACACTGGGATTGTGTGCTCAACTTGCCAACTGATAGAAAACAGTACCTTACCATTCTCCTGACTTTTCCTATCACATGAATATTCGATTGGAAGCTGTTTTGGACAGCTTTTCTTTTCTTTATGCCAAACACTTGGCAGACCTCCGTACAACGTCCAGAACACGATGGGATATGTTTTCTGTGCTCCGGCAGGTTTTCCTTGCCAGACAGAGTGCAAAAGCTTTCTGCTAGGATGTAGACCACAAAAGACGCTAAAGACGAAGCTACGATGCTCTCCGGAGCTAAGAGCCGCTCCCGGGCTTCTTTCGGCAGAAGCCGCTCAAACGAGAACACTGTGACCGGTACAATCGTCTTTGCGCGTGGAAGCCGCTTCTTCGGATCCGCGGGCCGGAGAGAGCGGCAGCATCGGAAAGGTGAAGAAGGAAGCTGTACAACACTGGGATTGTGTGCTCAACTTGCCAACTGATAGAAAACAGTACCTTACCATTCTCCTGACTTTTCCTATCACATGAATATTCGATTGGAAGCTGTTTTGGACAGCTTTTCTTTTCTTTATGCCAAACACTTGGCAGACCTCCGTACAACGTCCAGAACACGATGGGATATGTTTTCTGTGCTCCGGCAGGTTTTCCTTGCCAGACAGAGTGCAAAAGCTTTCTGCTAAGATGTAGACCACAAAAGACGCTAAAGACGAAGCTACGATGCTCTCCGGAGCTAAGCGCCGCTCCCGGGCTTCTTTCGGCAGAAGCCGCGCTAAGAGAGCACTGTGAGCGGTACAATCGTCTTTGCGCGAAGAAGCCGCTTCTTCGGCTCCAGGAGCCGGAGAGAGCGGCAGCATCAGAAAGGTGAAGAAGGAAGCTGTACAACACTGGGATTGCGTGCGCAGCTTGCCAACTGATAGAAAACAGTACCTTACCACTCTCCTGACTTTTCCAATCACATGAATATTCGATTGGAAGCTGTTTTGGACAGCTTTTCTTTTCTTAATGCCAAACACTTGGCAGACCTCCGTGCAACGTCCAGAACACGATGGGAGATGTTTTCGGTGCTCCGGCAGGTTTTCCTTGCCTGACAGAGTGGAAAAGCTTTCTGCTAGGATGTAGACCACAAAAGACGCTAAAGACGAAGGTACGATGCTCTCCGGATCTAAGCTCCGCTCCCGGGCTTCTTTCGGCAGAAGCCGCGCTAAGAGAGCACTGTGAGCGGTACAATCGTCTTTGCGCGAAGAAGCCGCTTCTTCGGCTCCGCGAGCCGGAGATAGCGGCAGCATCGGAAAGGTGAAGAAGGAAGCTGTACAACACTGGGATTGTGTGCACAGCTTGCCAACTGATAGAAAACAGTACCTTACCATTCTCCTGACTTTTGTAATCACATGAATATTCGATTGGAAGCTGTTTTGGACAGCTTTTCTTTTCTTTATGCCAAACACTTGGCAGACCTCCGTACAACATCCAGATCACGTTGGGAGATGTTTTCTGTGCTCCCGCAGGTTTTCCTTGCCTGACAGAGTGCAAAAGCTTTCTGCTAGGATGTAGACCACAAAAGATGCTAAAGACGAAGCTACGATGCTCTCCGGAGCTAAGCGCCGCTCACGGGCTTCTTTCGGCAGAAGCCGCGCTAAGAGAGCACTGTGACCGGTACAATCGTCTTTGCGCGATGAAGCCGCTTCTTCGGCTCCAGGAGCCGGAGAGAGCGGCAGCATCGGAAACGTGAAGAAGGATGCTGTATTACACTAGGATTGCGTGCGCAGCTTGCCAACTGATAGAAAACAGTACCTTACCACTCTCCTGACTTTTCCAATCACATGAATATTCGATTGGAAGCTGTTTTGGACAGCTTTACTTTTCTTTATGCCAAACACTTGGCAGACCTCCGTGCAACGTCCAGAACACGATGGGAGATGTTTTCGGTGCTCCGGCAAGTTTTCCTTGCCTGACAGAGTGGAAAAGCTTTCTGCTAGGATGTAGACCACAAAAGACGCTAAAGACGAAGGTACGATGCTCTCCGGATCTAAGCTCCGCTCCCGGGCTTCTTTCGGCAGAAGCCGCGCTAAGAGAGCACTGTGAGCGGTACAATCGTCTTTGCGCGAAGAAGCCGCTTCTTCGGCTCCGCGAGCCGGAGAGAGCGGCAGCATCGGAAATGTGAAGAAGGAAGCTGTACAACACTAGGATTGTGTGCACAGCTTGCCAACTGATAGAAAACAGTACCTTACCATTCTCCTGACTTTTCCTATCACATGAATATTCGATTGGAAGCTGTTTTGGACAGCTTTTCTTTTCTTTATGCCAAACACTTGGCAGACCTCCGTACAACATCCAGATAACGTTGGGAGATGTTTTCTGTGCTCCGGCAGGTTTTCCTTGCCTGACAGAGTGGAAAAGCTTTCTGCTAAGATGTAGACCACAAAAGACGCTAAAGACGAAGGTACGATGCTCTCCGGAGCTAAGCGCCGCTCCCAGGCTTCTTTCGGCAGAAGCCGCTCAAACGAGAACACTGTGAGCGGTACAATCGTCTTTGCGCGAAGAAGCCGCTTCTTCGGCTCCAGGAGCCGGAGAGAGCGGCAGCATCGGAAAGGTGAAGAAGGAAGCTGTACAACACTGGGATTGTGTGCTCAACTTGCCAACTGATAGAAAACAGTACCTTACCATTCTCCTGACTTTTCCTATCACATGAATATTCGATTGGAAGCTGTTTTGGACAGCTTTTCTTTTCTTTATGCCAAACACTTGGCAGACCTCCCTACAACGTCCAGAACACGATGGGAGATGTTTTCTGTGCTCCGGCAGGTTTTCCTTGCCTGACAGAGTGGAAAAGCTTTCTGCTAAGATGTAGACCACAAAAGACGCTAAAGACGAAGGTACGATGCTCTCCGGAGCTAAGAGCCGCTCCCGGGCTTCTTTCGGCAGAAGCCGCTCAAACGAGAACACTGTGAGCGGTACAATCGTCTTTGCGCGAAGAAGCCGCTTCTTCGGCTCCGGGAGCCGGAGAGAGCGGCAGCATCGGAAAGGTGAAGAAGGAAGCTGTACAACACTGGGATTGTGTGCTCAACTTGCCAACTGATAGAAAACAGTACCTTACCATTCTCCTGACTTTTCCTATCACATGAATATTCGATTGGAAGCTGTTTTGGACAGCTTTTCTTTTCTTAATGCCAAACAATTGGCAGACCTCCGTGCAACGTCCAGAACACGATGGGAGATGTTTTCTGTGCTCCGGCAGGTTTTCCTTGCCTGACAGAGTGGAAAAGCTTTCTGCTAAGATGTAGACCACAAAAAACGCTAAAGACGAAGGTACGATGCTCTCCGGAGCTAAGAGCCGCTCCCGGGCTTCTTTCGGCAGAAGCCGCTCAAACGAGAACACTGTGACCGGTACAATCGTCTTTGCGCGAAGAAGCCGCTTCTTCGGCTCCGGGAGCCGGAGAGAGCGGCAGCATCGGAAAGGTGAAGAAGGAAGCTGTACAACACTGGGATTGTGTGCTCAACTTGCCAACTGATAGAAAACAGTACCTTACCATTCTCCTGACTTTTCCTATCACATGAATATTCGATTGGAAGCTGTTTTGGACAGCTTTTCTTTTCTTTATGCCAAACACTTGGCAGACCTCCGTACAACGTCCAGAACACGATGGGATATGTTTTCTGTGCTCCGGCAGGTTTTCCTTGCCAGACAGAGTGCAAAAGCTTTCTGCTAGGATGTAGACCACAAAAGACGCTAAAGACGAAGCTACGATGCTCTCCGGAGCTAAGCGCCGCTCACGGGCTTCTTTCGGCAGAAGCCGCGCTAAGAGAGCACTGTGAGCGGTACAATCGTCTTTGCGCGAAGAAGCCGCTTCTTCGGCTCCAGGAGCCGGAGAGAGCGGCAGCATCGGAAACGTGAAGAAGGATGCTGTATTACACTAGGATTGCGTGCGCAGCTTGCCAACTGATGGAAAACAGTACCTTACCACTCTCCTGACTTTTCCAATCACATGAATATTCGATTGGAAGCTGTTTTGGACAGCTTTTCTTTTCTTTATGCCAAACACTTGGCAGACCTCCTTGCAACGTCCAGAACACGATGGGAGATGTTTTCGGTGCTCCGGCAGGTTTTCCTTGCCTGACAGAGTGGAAAAGCTTTCTGCTAGGATGTAGACCACAAAAGACGCTAAAGACGAAGGTACGATGCTCTCCGGATCTAAGCTCCGCTCCCGGGCTTCTTTCGGCAGAAGCCGCGCTAAGAGAGCACTGTGAGCGGTACAATCGTCTTTGCGCGAAGAAGCCGCTTCTTCGGCTCCGGGAGCCGGAGAGAGCGGCAGCATCGGAAAGGTGAAGAAGGAAGCTGTACAACACTGGGATTGTGTGCACAGCTTGCCAACTGATAGAAAACAGTACCTTACCATTCTCCTGACTTTTGTAATCACATGAATATTCGATTGGAAGCTGTTTTGGACAGCTTTTCTTTTCTTTATGCCAAACACTTGGCAGACCTCCGTACAACATCCAGATCACGTTGGGAGATGTTTTCTGTGCTCCCGCAGGTTTTCCTTGCCTGACAGAGTGGAAAAGCTTTCTGCTAAGATGTAGACCACAAAAGACGCTAAAGACGAAGGTACGATGCTCTCCGGAGCTAAGAGCCGCTCCCGGGCTTCTTTCGGCAGAAGCCGCTCAAACGAGAACACTGTGAGCGGTACAATCGTCTTTGCGCGAAGAAGCCGCTTCTTCGGCTCCGGGAGCCGGAGAGAGCGGCAGCATCGGAAAGGTGAAGAAGGAAGCTGTACAACACTGGGATTGTGTGCACAGCTTGCCAACTGATAGAAAACAGTACCTTACCATTCTCCTGACTTTTCCTATCACATGAATATTCGATTGGAAGCTGTTTTGGACAGCTTTTCTTTTCTTAATGCCAAACAATTGGCAGACCTCCGTGCAACGTCCAGAACACGATGGGAGATGTTTTCTGTGCTCCGGCAGGTTTTCCTTGCCTGACAGAGTGGAAAAGCTTTCTGCTAAGATGTAGACCACAAAAGACGCTAAAGACGAAGGTACGATGCTCTCCGGAGCTAAGAGCCGCTCCCGGGCTTCTTTCGGCAGAAGCCGCTCAAACGAGAACACTGTGAGCGGTACAATCGTCTTTGCGCGAAGAAGCCGCTTCTTCGGCTCCGGGAGCCGGAGAGAGCGGCAGCATCGGAAAGGTGAAGAAGGAAGCTGTACAACACTGGGATTGTGTGCTCAACTTGCCAACTGATAGAAAACAGTACCTTACCATTCTCCTGACTTTTCCTATCACATGAATATTCGATTGGAAGCTGTTTTGGACAGCTTTTCTTTTCTTTATGCCAAACACTTGGCAGACCTCCGTACAACGTCCAGAACACGATGGGATATGTTTTCTGTGCTCCGGCAGGTTTTCCTTGCCAGACAGAGTGCAAAAGCTTTCTGCTAGGATGTAGACCACAAAAGACGCTAAAGACGAAGCTACGATGCTCTCCGGAGCTAAGCGCCGCTCACGGGCTTCTTTCGGCAGAAGCCGCGCTAAGAGAGCACTGTGAGCGGTACAATCGTCTTTGCGCGAAGAAGCCGCTTCTTCGGCTCCAGGAGCCGGAGAGAGCGGCAGCATCGGAAACGTGAAGAAGGATGCTGTATTACACTAGGATTGCGTGCGCAGCTTGCCAACTGATGGAAAACAGTACCTTACCACTCTCCTGACTTTTCCAATCACATGAATATTCGATTGGAAGCTGTTTTGGACAGCTTTTCTTTTCTTTATGCCAAACACTTGGCAGACCTCCGTGCAACGTCCAGAACACGATGGGAGATGTTTTCGGTGCTCCGGCAGGTTTTCCTTGCCTGACAGAGTGGAAAAGTTTTCTGCTAGGATGTAGACCACAAAAGACGCTAAAGACGAAGGTACGATGCTCTCCGGAGCTAAGCGCCGCTCCCGGGCTTCTTTCGGCAGAAGCCGCGCTAAGAGAGCACTGTGAGCGGTACAATGGTCTTTGCGCGAAGAAGCCGCTTCTTCGGCTCCGCGAGCCGGAGAGAGCGGCAGCATCGGAAAGGTGAAGAAGGAAGCTGTACAACACTGGGATTGTGTGCACAGCTTGCCAACTGATAGAAAACAGTACCTTACCATTCTCCTGACTTTTGTAATCACATGAATATTCGATTGGAAGCTGTTTTGGACAGCTTTTCTTTTCTTTATGCCAAACACTTGGCAGACCTCCGTACAACATCCAGATCACGTTGGGAGATGTTTTCTGTGCTCCCGCAGGTTTTCCTTGCATGACAGAGTGGAAAAGCTTTCTGCTAAGATGTAGACCACAAAAGACGCTAAAGACGAAGGTACGATGCTCTCCGGAGCTAAGAGCCGCTCCCGGGCTTCTTTCGGCAGAAGCCGCTCAAACGAGAACACTGTGAGCGGTACAATCGTCTTTGCGCGAAGAAGCCGCTTCTTCGGCTCCGGGAGCCGGAGAGAGCGGCAGCATCGGAAAGGTGAAGAAGGAAGCTGTACAACACTGGGATTGTGTGCTCAACTTGCCAACTGATAGAAAACAGTACCTTACCATTCTCCTGACTTTTCCTATCACATGAATATTCGATTGGAAGCTGTTTTGGACAGCTTTTCTTTTCTTAATGCCAAACAATTGGCAGACCTCCGTGCAACGTCCAGAAGACGATGGGAGATGTTTTCTGTGCTCCGGCAGGTTTTCCTTGCCTGACAGAGTGGAAAAGCTTTCTGCTAAGATGTAGACCACAAAAGACGCTAAAGACGAAGGTACGATGCTCTCCGGAGCTAAGAGCCGCTCCCGGGCTTCTTTCGGCAGAAGCCGCTCAAACGAGAACACTGTGAGCGGTACAATCGTCTTTGCGCGAAGAAGCCGCTTCTTCGGCTCCGGGAGCCGGAGAGAGCGGCAGCATCGGAAAGGTGAAGAAGGAAGCTGTACAACACTGGGATTGTGTGCTCAACTTGCCAACTGATAGAAAACAGTACCTTACCATTCTCCTGACTTTTCCTATCACATGAATATTCGATTGGAAGCTGTTTTGGACAGCTTTTCTTTTCTTAATGCCAAACAATTGGCAGACCTCCGTGCAACGTCCAGAAGACGATGGGAGATGTTTTCTGTGCTCCGGCAGGTTTTCCTTGCCTGACAGAGTGGAAAAGCTTTCTGCTAAGATGTAGACCACAAAAGACGCTAAAGACGAAGGTACGATGCTCTCCGGAGCTAAGAGCCGCTCCCGGGCTTCTTTCGGCAGAAGCCGCTCAAACGAGAACACTGTGAGCGGTACAATCGTCTTTGCGCGAAGAAGCCGCTTCTTCGGCTCCGGGAGCCGGAGAGAGCGGCAGCATCGGAAAGGTGAAGAAGGAAGCGGTACAACACTGGGATTGTGTGCTCAACTTGCCAACTGATAGAAAACAGTACCTTACCATTCTCCTGACTTTTCCTATCACATGAATATTCGATTGGAAGCTGTTTTGGACAGCTTTTCTTTTCTTTATGCCAAACACTTGGCAGACCTCCGTACAACGTCCAGAACACGATGGGATATGTTTTCTGTGCTCCGGCAGGTTTTCCTTGCCTGACAGAGTGGAAAAGGTTTCTGCTAGGATGTAGACCACAAAAGACGCTAAAGACGAAGGTACGATGCTCTCCGGAGCTAAGCGCCGCTCACGGGCTTCTTTCGGCAGAAGCCGCTCAAACGAGAACACTGTGAGCGGTACAATCGTCTTTGCGCGAAGAAGCCGCTTCTTCGGCTCCAGGAGCCGGAGAGAGCGGCAGCATCGGAAACGTGAAGAAGGATGCTGTATTACACTAGGATTGCGTGCGCAGCTTGCCAACTGATAGAAAACAGTACCTTACCACTCTCCTGACTTTTCCAATCACATGAATATTCGATTGGAAGCTGTTTTGGACAGCTTTTCTTTTCTTAATGCCAAACAATTGGCAGACCTCCGTGCAACGTCCAGAAGACGATGGGAGATGTTTTCTGTGCTCCGGCAGGTTTTCCTTGCCTGACAGAGTGGAAAAGCTTTCTGCTAAGATGTAGACCACAAAAGACGCTAAAGACGAAGGTACGATGCTCTCCGGAGCTAAGAGCCGCTCCCGGGCTTCTTTCGGCAGAAGCCGCTCAAACGAGAACACTGTGAGCGGTACAATCGTCTTTGCGCGAGGAAGCCGCTTCTTCGGCTCCAGGAGCCGGAGAGAGCGGCAGCATCGGAAAGGTGAAGAAGGAAGCTGTACAACACTGGGATTGTGTGCGCAGCTTGCCAACTGATAGAAAACAGTACCTTACCACTCTCCTGACTTTTCCAATCACATGAATATTCGATTGGAACCTGTTTTGGACAGCTTTTCTTTTCTTTATGCCAAACACTTGGCAGACCTCCGTGCAACGTCCAGAACACGATGGGAGATGTTTTCGGTGCTCCGGCAGGTTTTCCTTGCCTGACAGAGTGGAAAAGCTTTCTGCTAGGATGTAGACCACAAAAGACGCTAAAGACGAAGGTACGATGCTCTCCGGATCTAAGCTCCGCTCCCGGGCTTCTTTCGGCAGAAGCCGCGCTAAGAGAGCACTGTGAGCGGTACAATCGTCTTTGCGCGAAGAAGCCGCTTCTTCGGCTCCGGGAGCCGGAGAGAGCGGCAGCATCGGAAAGGTGAAGAAGGAAGCTGTACAACACTGGGATTGTGTGCACAGCTTGCCAACTGATAGAAAACAGTACCTTACCATTCTCCTGACTTTTGTAATCACATGAATATTCGATTGGAAGCTGTTTTGGACAGCTTTTCTTTTCTTTATGCCAAACACTTGGCAGACCTCCGTACAACATCCAGATCACGTTGGGAGATGTTTTCTGTGCTCCCGCAGGTTTTCCTTGCCTGACAGAGTGGAAAAGATTTCTGCTAGGATGTAGACCACAAAAGACGCTAAAGACGAAGGTACGATGCTCTCCGGAGCTAAGCGCCGCTCCCGGGCTTCTTTCGGCAGAAGCCGCTCAAACGAGAACACTGTGAGCGGTACAATCGTCTTTGCGCGAAGAAGCCGCTTCTTCGGCTCCGCGAGCCGGAGAGAGCGGCAGCATCGGAAAGGTGAAGAAGGAAGCTGTACAACACTGGGATTGTGTGCTCAACTTGCCAACTGATAGAAAACAGTACCTTACCATTCTCCTGACTTTTCCTATCACATGAATATTCGATTGGAAGCTGTTTTGGACAGCTTTTCTTTTCTTTATGCCAAACACTTGGCAGACCTCCCTACAACGTCCAGAACACGATGGGATATGTTTTCTGTGCTCCGGCAGGTTTTCCTTGCCAGACAGAGTGCAAAAGCTTTCTGCTAGGATGTAGACCACAAAAGATGCTAAAGACGAAGCTACGATGCTCTCCGGAGCTAAGCTCCGCTCCCGGGCTTCTTTCGGCAGAAGCCGCGCTAAGAGAGCACTGTGAGCGGTACAATCGTCTTTGCGCGAAGAAGCCGCTTCTTCGGCTCCGCGAGCCGGAGAGAGCGGCAGCATCGGAAAGGTGAAGAAGGAAGCTGTACAACACTAGGATTGTGTGCACAGCTTGCCAACTGATAGAAAACAGTACCTTACCATTCTCCTGACTTTTCCTATCACATGAATATTCGATTGGAAGCTGTTTTGGACAGCTTTTCTTTTCTTTATGCCAAACACTTGGCAGACCTCCGTACAACATCCAGATAACGTTGGGAGATGTTTTCTGTGCTCCCGCAGGTTTTCCTTGCCTGACAGAGTGGAAAAGCTTTCTGCTAAGATGTAGACCACAAAAGACGCTAAAGACGAAGGTACGATGCTCTCCGGAGCTAAGCGCCGCTCCCGGGCTTCTTTCGGCAGAAGCCTCTGTAACGAGAACACTGTGAGCGGTACAATCGTCTTTGCGCGAAGAAGCCGCTTCTTCGGCTCCGGGAGCCGGAGAGAGCGGCAGCATCGGAAAGGTGAAGAAGGAAGCTGTACAACACTGGGATTGTGTGCTCAACTTGCCAACTGATAGAAAACAGTACCTTACCATTCTCCTGACTTTTCCTATCACATGAATATTCGATTGGAAGCTGTTTTGGACAGCTTTTCTTTTCTTTATGCCAAACACTTGGCAGACCTCCGTACAACGTCCAGAACACGATGGGAGATGTTTTCTGTGCTCCGGCAGGTTTTCCTTGCCTGACAGAGTGGAAAAGCTTTCTGCTAAGATGTAGACCACAAAAGACGCTAAAGACGAAGGTACGATGCTCTCCGGAGCTAAGAGCCGCTCCCGGGCTTCTTTCGGCAGAAGCCGCTCAAACGAGAACACTGTGACCGGTACAATCGTCTTTGCGCGAAGAAGCCGCTTCTTCGGCTCCGCGAGCCGGAGAGAGCGGCAGCATCGGAAAGGTGAAGAAGGAAGCTGTACAACACTGGGATTGTGTGCTCAACTTGCCAACTGATAGAAAACAGTACCTTACCATTCTCCTGACTTTTCCTATCACATGAATATTCGATTGGAAGCTGTTTTGGACAGCTTTTCTTTTCTTTATGCCAAACACTTGGCAGACCTCCGTACAACGTCCAGAACACGATGGGATATGTTTTCTGTGCTCCGGCAGGTTTTCCTTGCCAGACAGAGTGCAAAAGCTTTCTGCTAGGATGTAGACCACAAAAGACGCTAAAGACGAAGCTACGATGCTCTCCGGAGCTAAGAGCCGCTCCCGGGCTTCTTTCGGCAGAAGCCGCTCAAACGAGAACACTGTGACCGGTACAATCGTCTTTGCGCGTGGAAGCCGCTTCTTCGGATCCGCGGGCCGGAGAGAGCGGCAGCATCGGAAAGGTGAAGAAGGAAGCTGTACAACACTGGGATTGTGTGCTCAACTTGCCAACTGATAGAAAACAGTACCTTACCATTCTCCTGACTTTTCCTATCACATGAATATTCGATTGGAAGCTGTTTTGGACAGCTTTTCTTTTCTTTATGCCAAACACTTGGCAGACCTCCGTACAACGTCCAGAACACGATGGGATATGTTTTCTGTGCTCCGGCAGGTTTTCCTTGCCAGACAGAGTGCAAAAGCTTTCTGCTAAGATGTAGACCACAAAAGACGCTAAAGACGAAGCTACGATGCTCTCCGGAGCTAAGCGCCGCTCCCGGGCTTCTTTCGGCAGAAGCCGCGCTAAGAGAGCACTGTGAGCGGTACAATCGTCTTTGCGCGAAGAAGCCGCTTCTTCGGCTCCAGGAGCCGGAGAGAGCGGCAGCATCAGAAAGGTGAAGAAGGAAGCTGTACAACACTGGGATTGCGTGCGCAGCTTGCCAACTGATAGAAAACAGTACCTTACCACTCTCCTGACTTTTCCAATCACATGAATATTCGATTGGAAGCTGTTTTGGACAGCTTTTCTTTTCTTAATGCCAAACACTTGGCAGACCTCCGTGCAACGTCCAGAACACGATGGGAGATGTTTTCGGTGCTCCGGCAGGTTTTCCTTGCCTGACAGAGTGGAAAAGCTTTCTGCTAGGATGTAGACCACAAAAGACGCTAAAGACGAAGGTACGATGCTCTCCGGATCTAAGCTCCGCTCCCGGGCTTCTTTCGGCAGAAGCCGCGCTAAGAGAGCACTGTGAGCGGTACAATCGTCTTTGCGCGAAGAAGCCGCTTCTTCGGCTCCGCGAGCCGGAGATAGCGGCAGCATCGGAAAGGTGAAGAAGGAAGCTGTACAACACTGGGATTGTGTGCACAGCTTGCCAACTGATAGAAAACAGTACCTTACCATTCTCCTGACTTTTGTAATCACATGAATATTCGATTGGAAGCTGTTTTGGACAGCTTTTCTTTTCTTTATGCCAAACACTTGGCAGACCTCCGTACAACATCCAGATCACGTTGGGAGATGTTTTCTGTGCTCCCGCAGGTTTTCCTTGCCTGACAGAGTGCAAAAGCTTTCTGCTAGGATGTAGACCACAAAAGATGCTAAAGACGAAGCTACGATGCTCTCCGGAGCTAAGCGCCGCTCACGGGCTTCTTTCGGCAGAAGCCGCGCTAAGAGAGCACTGTGACCGGTACAATCGTCTTTGCGCGATGAAGCCGCTTCTTCGGCTCCAGGAGCCGGAGAGAGCGGCAGCATCGGAAACGTGAAGAAGGATGCTGTATTACACTAGGATTGCGTGCGCAGCTTGCCAACTGATAGAAAACAGTACCTTACCACTCTCCTGACTTTTCCAATCACATGAATATTCGATTGGAAGCTGTTTTGGACAGCTTTACTTTTCTTTATGCCAAACACTTGGCAGACCTCCGTGCAACGTCCAGAACACGATGGGAGATGTTTTCGGTGCTCCGGCAAGTTTTCCTTGCCTGACAGAGTGGAAAAGCTTTCTGCTAGGATGTAGACCACAAAAGACGCTAAAGACGAAGGTACGATGCTCTCCGGATCTAAGCTCCGCTCCCGGGCTTCTTTCGGCAGAAGCCGCGCTAAGAGAGCACTGTGAGCGGTACAATCGTCTTTGCGCGAAGAAGCCGCTTCTTCGGCTCCGCGAGCCGGAGAGAGCGGCAGCATCGGAAATGTGAAGAAGGAAGCTGTACAACACTAGGATTGTGTGCACAGCTTGCCAACTGATAGAAAACAGTACCTTACCATTCTCCTGACTTTTCCTATCACATGAATATTCGATTGGAAGCTGTTTTGGACAGCTTTTCTTTTCTTTATGCCAAACACTTGGCAGACCTCCGTACAACATCCAGATAACGTTGGGAGATGTTTTCTGTGCTCCGGCAGGTTTTCCTTGCCTGACAGAGTGGAAAAGCTTTCTGCTAAGATGTAGACCACAAAAGACGCTAAAGACGAAGGTACGATGCTCTCCGGAGCTAAGCGCCGCTCCCAGGCTTCTTTCGGCAGAAGCCTCTGTAACGAGAACACTGTGAGCGGTACAATCGTCTTTGCGCGAAGAAGCCGCTTCTTCGGCTCCAGGAGCCGGAGAGAGCGGCAGCATCGGAAAGGTGAAGAAGGAAGCTGTACAACACTGGGATTGTGTGCTCAACTTGCCAACTGATAGAAAACAGTACCTTACCATTCTCCTGACTTTTCCTATCACATGAATATTCGATTGGAAGCTGTTTTGGACAGCTTTTCTTTTCTTTATGCCAAACACTTGGCAGACCTCCCTACAACGTCCAGAACACGATGGGAGATGTTTTCTGTGCTCCGGCAGGTTTTCCTTGCCTGACAGAGTGGAAAAGCTTTCTGCTAAGATGTAGACCACAAAAGACGCTAAAGACGAAGGTACGATGCTCTCCGGAGCTAAGAGCCGCTCCCGGGCTTCTTTCGGCAGAAGCCGCTCAAACGAGAACACTGTGAGCGGTACAATCGTCTTTGCGCGAAGAAGCCGCTTCTTCGGCTCCGGGAGCCGGAGAGAGCGGCAGCATCGGAAAGGTGAAGAAGGAAGCTGTACAACACTGGGATTGTGTGCTCAACTTGCCAACTGATAGAAAACAGTACCTTACCATTCTCCTGACTTTTCCTATCACATGAATATTCGATTGGAAGCTGTTTTGGACAGCTTTTCTTTTCTTAATGCCAAACAATTGGCAGACCTCCGTGCAACGTCCAGAACACGATGGGAGATGTTTTCTGTGCTCCGGCAGGTTTTCCTTGCCTGACAGAGTGGAAAAGCTTTCTGCTAAGATGTAGACCACAAAAGACGCTAAAGACGAAGGTACGATGCTCTCCGGAGCTAAGAGCCGCTCCCGGGCTTCTTTCGGCAGAAGCCGCTCAAACGAGAACACTGTGACCGGTACAATCGTCTTTGCGCGAAGAAGCCGCTTCTTCGGCTCCGGGAGCCGGAGAGAGCGGCAGCATCGGAAAGGTGAAGAAGGAAGCTGTACAACACTGGGATTGTGTGCTCAACTTGCCAACTGATAGAAAACAGTACCTTACCATTCTCCTGACTTTTCCTATCACATGAATATTCGATTGGAAGCTGTTTTGGACAGCTTTTCTTTTCTTTATGCCAAACACTTGGCAGACCTCCGTACAACGTCCAGAACACGATGGGATATGTTTTCTGTGCTCCGGCAGGTTTTCCTTGCCAGACAGAGTGCAAAAGCTTTCTGCTAGGATGTAGACCACAAAAGACGCTAAAGACGAAGCTACGATGCTCTCCGGAGCTAAGCGCCGCTCACGGGCTTCTTTCGGCAGAAGCCGCGCTAAGAGAGCACTGTGAGCGGTACAATCGTCTTTGCGCGAAGAAGCCGCTTCTTCGGCTCCAGGAGCCGGAGAGAGCGGCAGCATCGGAAACGTGAAGAAGGATGCTGTATTACACTAGGATTGCGTGCGCAGCTTGCCAACTGATGGAAAACAGTACCTTACCACTCTCCTGACTTTTCCAATCACATGAATATTCGATTGGAAGCTGTTTTGGACAGCTTTTCTTTTCTTTATGCCAAACACTTGGCAGACCTCCTTGCAACGTCCAGAACACGATGGGAGATGTTTTCGGTGCTCCGGCAGGTTTTCCTTGCCTGACAGAGTGGAAAAGCTTTCTGCTAGGATGTAGACCACAAAAGACGCTAAAGACGAAGGTACGATGCTCTCCGGATCTAAGCTCCGCTCCCGGGCTTCTTTCGGCAGAAGCCGCGCTAAGAGAGCACTGTGAGCGGTACAATCGTCTTTGCGCGAAGAAGCCGCTTCTTCGGCTCCGGGAGCCGGAGAGAGCGGCAGCATCGGAAAGGTGAAGAAGGAAGCTGTACAACACTGGGATTGTGTGCACAGCTTGCCAACTGATAGAAAACAGTACCTTACCATTCTCCTGACTTTTGTAATCACATGAATATTCGATTGGAAGCTGTTTTGGACAGCTTTTCTTTTCTTTATGCCAAACACTTGGCAGACCTCCGTACAACATCCAGATCACGTTGGGAGATGTTTTCTGTGCTCCCGCAGGTTTTCCTTGCCTGACAGAGTGGAAAAGCTTTCTGCTAAGATGTAGACCACAAAAGACGCTAAAGACGAAGGTACGATGCTCTCCGGAGCTAAGAGCCGCTCCCGGGCTTCTTTCGGCAGAAGCCGCTCAAACGAGAACACTGTGAGCGGTACAATCGTCTTTGCGCGAAGAAGCCGCTTCTTCGGCTCCGGGAGCCGGAGAGAGCGGCAGCATCGGAAAGGTGAAGAAGGAAGCTGTACAACACTGGGATTGTGTGCTCAACTTGCCAACTGATAGAAAACAGTACCTTACCATTCTCCTGACTTTTCCTATCACATGAATATTCGATTGGAAGCTGTTTTGGACAGCTTTTCTTTTCTTTATGCCAAACACTTGGCAGACCTCCGTACAACGTCCAGAACACGATGGGATATGTTTTCTGTGCTCCGGCAGGTTTTCCTTGCCAGACAGAGTGCAAAAGCTTTCTGCTAGGATGTAGACCACAAAAGACGCTAAAGACGAAGCTACGATGCTCTCCGGAGCTAAGAGCCGCTCCCGGGCTTCTTTCGGCAGAAGCCGCTCAAACGAGAACACTGTGACCGGTACAATCGTCTTTGCGCGTGGAAGCCGCTTCTTCGGATCCGCGGGCCGGAGAGAGCGGCAGCATCGGAAAGGTGAAGAAGGAAGCTGTACAACACTGGGATTGTGTGCTCAACTTGCCAACTGATAGAAAACAGTACCTTACCATTCTCCTGACTTTTCCTATCACATGAATATTCGATTGGAAGCTGTTTTGGACAGCTTTTCTTTTCTTTATGCCAAACACTTGGCAGACCTCCGTACAACGTCCAGAACACGATGGGATATGTTTTCTGTGCTCCGGCAGGTTTTCCTTGCCAGACAGAGTGCAAAAGCTTTCTGCTAAGATGTAGACCACAAAAGACGCTAAAGACGAAGCTACGATGCTCTCCGGAGCTAAGCGCCGCTCCCGGGCTTCTTTCGGCAGAAGCCGCGCTAAGAGAGCACTGTGAGCGGTACAATCGTCTTTGCGCGAAGAAGCCGCTTCTTCGGCTCCAGGAGCCGGAGAGAGCGGCAGCATCAGAAAGGTGAAGAAGGAAGCTGTACAACACTGGGATTGCGTGCGCAGCTTGCCAACTGATAGAAAACAGTACCTTACCACTCTCCTGACTTTTCCAATCACATGAATATTCGATTGGAAGCTGTTTTGGACAGCTTTTCTTTTCTTAATGCCAAACACTTGGCAGACCTCCGTGCAACGTCCAGAACACGATGGGAGATGTTTTCGGTGCTCCGGCAGGTTTTCCTTGCCTGACAGAGTGGAAAAGCTTTCTGCTAGGATGTAGACCACAAAAGACGCTAAAGACGAAGGTACGATGCTCTCCGGATCTAAGCTCCGCTCCCGGGCTTCTTTCGGCAGAAGCCGCGCTAAGAGAGCACTGTGAGCGGTACAATCGTCTTTGCGCGAAGAAGCCGCTTCTTCGGCTCCGCGAGCCGGAGATAGCGGCAGCATCGGAAAGGTGAAGAAGGAAGCTGTACAACACTGGGATTGTGTGCACAGCTTGCCAACTGATAGAAAACAGTACCTTACCATTCTCCTGACTTTTGTAATCACATGAATATTCGATTGGAAGCTGTTTTGGACAGCTTTTCTTTTCTTTATGCCAAACACTTGGCAGACCTCCGTACAACATCCAGATCACGTTGGGAGATGTTTTCTGTGCTCCCGCAGGTTTTCCTTGCCTGACAGAGTGCAAAAGCTTTCTGCTAGGATGTAGACCACAAAAGATGCTAAAGACGAAGCTACGATGCTCTCCGGAGCTAAGCGCCGCTCACGGGCTTCTTTCGGCAGAAGCCGCGCTAAGAGAGCACTGTGACCGGTACAATCGTCTTTGCGCGATGAAGCCGCTTCTTCGGCTCCAGGAGCCGGAGAGAGCGGCAGCATCGGAAACGTGAAGAAGGATGCTGTATTACACTAGGATTGCGTGCGCAGCTTGCCAACTGATAGAAAACAGTACCTTACCACTCTCCTGACTTTTCCAATCACATGAATATTCGATTGGAAGCTGTTTTGGACAGCTTTACTTTTCTTTATGCCAAACACTTGGCAGACCTCCGTGCAACGTCCAGAACACGATGGGAGATGTTTTCGGTGCTCCGGCAAGTTTTCCTTGCCTGACAGAGTGGAAAAGCTTTCTGCTAGGATGTAGACCACAAAAGACGCTAAAGACGAAGGTACGATGCTCTCCGGATCTAAGCTCCGCTCCCGGGCTTCTTTCGGCAGAAGCCGCGCTAAGAGAGCACTGTGAGCGGTACAATCGTCTTTGCGCGAAGAAGCCGCTTCTTCGGCTCCGCGAGCCGGAGAGAGCGGCAGCATCGGAAATGTGAAGAAGGAAGCTGTACAACACTAGGATTGTGTGCACAGCTTGCCAACTGATAGAAAACAGTACCTTACCATTCTCCTGACTTTTCCTATCACATGAATATTCGATTGGAAGCTGTTTTGGACAGCTTTTCTTTTCTTTATGCCAAACACTTGGCAGACCTCCGTACAACATCCAGATAACGTTGGGAGATGTTTTCTGTGCTCCGGCAGGTTTTCCTTGCCTGACAGAGTGGAAAAGCTTTCTGCTAAGATGTAGACCACAAAAGACGCTAAAGACGAAGGTACGATGCTCTCCGGAGCTAAGAGCCGCTCCCAGGCTTCTTTCGGCAGAAGCCTCTGTAACGAGAACACTGTGAGCGGTACAATCGTCTTTGCGCGAAGAAGCCGCTTCTTCGGCTCCAGGAGCCGGAGAGAGCGGCAGCATCGGAAAGGTGAAGAAGGAAGCTGTACAACACTGGGATTGTGTGCTCAACTTGCCAACTGATAGAAAACAGTACCTTACCATTCTCCTGACTTTTCCTATCACATGAATATTCGATTGGAAGCTGTTTTGGACAGCTTTTCTTTTCTTTATGCCAAACACTTGGCAGACCTCCCTACAACGTCCAGAACACGATGGGAGATGTTTTCTGTGCTCCGGCAGGTTTTCCTTGCCTGACAGAGTGGAAAAGCTTTCTGCTAAGATGTAGACCACAAAAGACGCTAAAGACGAAGGTACGATGCTCTCCGGAGCTAAGAGCCGCTCCCGGGCTTCTTTCGGCAGAAGCCGCTCAAACGAGAACACTGTGAGCGGTACAATCGTCTTTGCGCGAAGAAGCCGCTTCTTCGGCTCCGGGAGCCGGAGAGAGCGGCAGCATCGGAAAGGTGAAGAAGGAAGCTGTACAACACTGGGATTGTGTGCTCAACTTGCCAACTGATAGAAAACAGTACCTTACCATTCTCCTGACTTTTCCTATCACATGAATATTCGATTGGAAGCTGTTTTGGACAGCTTTTCTTTTCTTAATGCCAAACAATTGGCAGACCTCCGTGCAACGTCCAGAACACGATGGGAGATGTTTTCTGTGCTCCGGCAGGTTTTCCTTGCCTGACAGAGTGGAAAAGCTTTCTGCTAAGATGTAGACCACAAAAGACGCTAAAGACGAAGGTACGATGCTCTCCGGAGCTAAGAGCCGCTCCCGGGCTTCTTTCGGCAGAAGCCGCTCAAACGAGAACACTGTGACCGGTACAATCGTCTTTGCGCGAAGAAGCCGCTTCTTCGGCTCCGGGAGCCGGAGAGAGCGGCAGCATCGGAAAGGTGAAGAAGGAAGCTGTACAACACTGGGATTGTGTGCTCAACTTGCCAACTGATAGAAAACAGTACCTTACCATTCTCCTGACTTTTCCTATCACATGAATATTCGATTGGAAGCTGTTTTGGACAGCTTTTCTTTTCTTTATGCCAAACACTTGGCAGACCTCCGTACAACGTCCAGAACACGATGGGATATGTTTTCTGTGCTCCGGCAGGTTTTCCTTGCCAGACAGAGTGCAAAAGCTTTCTGCTAGGATGTAGACCACAAAAGACGCTAAAGACGAAGCTACGATGCTCTCCGGAGCTAAGCGCCGCTCACGGGCTTCTTTCGGCAGAAGCCGCGCTAAGAGAGCACTGTGAGCGGTACAATCGTCTTTGCGCGAAGAAGCCGCTTCTTCGGCTCCAGGAGCCGGAGAGAGCGGCAGCATCGGAAACGTGAAGAAGGATGCTGTATTACACTAGGATTGCGTGCGCAGCTTGCCAACTGATGGAAAACAGTACCTTACCACTCTCCTGACTTTTCCAATCACATGAATATTCGATTGGAAGCTGTTTTGGACAGCTTTTCTTTTCTTTATGCCAAACACTTGGCAGACCTCCTTGCAACGTCCAGAACACGATGGGAGATGTTTTCGGTGCTCCGGCAGGTTTTCCTTGCCTGACAGAGTGGAAAAGCTTTCTGCTAGGATGTAGACCACAAAAGACGCTAAAGACGAAGGTACGATGCTCTCCGGATCTAAGCTCCGCTCCCGGGCTTCTTTCGGCAGAAGCCGCGCTAAGAGAGCACTGTGAGCGGTACAATCGTCTTTGCGCGAAGAAGCCGCTTCTTCGGCTCCGGGAGCCGGAGAGAGCGGCAGCATCGGAAAGGTGAAGAAGGAAGCTGTACAACACTGGGATTGTGTGCACAGCTTGCCAACTGATAGAAAACAGTACCTTACCATTCTCCTGACTTTTGTAATCACATGAATATTCGATTGGAAGCTGTTTTGGACAGCTTTTCTTTTCTTTATGCCAAACACTTGGCAGACCTCCGTACAACATCCAGATCACGTTGGGAGATGTTTTCTGTGCTCCCGCAGGTTTTCCTTGCCTGACAGAGTGGAAAAGCTTTCTGCTAAGATGTAGACCACAAAAGACGCTAAAGACGAAGGTACGATGCTCTCCGGAGCTAAGAGCCGCTCCCGGGCTTCTTTCGGCAGAAGCCGCTCAAACGAGAACACTGTGAGCGGTACAATCGTCTTTGCGCGAAGAAGCCGCTTCTTCGGCTCCGGGAGCCGGAGAGAGCGGCAGCATCGGAAAGGTGAAGAAGGAAGCTGTACAACACTGGGATTGTGTGCTCAACTTGCCAACTGATAGAAAACAGTACCTTACCATTCTCCTGACTTTTCCTATCACATGAATATTCGATTGGAAGCTGTTTTGGACAGCTTTTCTTTTCTTAATGCCAAACAATTGGCAGACCTCCGTGCAACGTCCAGAACACGATGGGAGATGTTTTCTGTGCTCCGGCAGGTTTTCCTTGCCTGACAGAGTGGAAAAGCTTTCTGCTAAGATGTAGACCACAAAAGACGCTAAAGACGAAGGTACGATGCTCTCCGGAGCTAAGAGCCGCTCCCGGGCTTCTTTCGGCAGAAGCCGCTCAAACGAGAACACTGTGAGCGGTACAATCGTCTTTGCGCGAAGAAGCCGCTTCTTCGGCTCCGGGAGCCGGAGAGAGCGGCAGCATCGGAAAGGTGAAGAAGGAAGCTGTACAACACTGGGATTGTGTGCACAGCTTGCCAACTGATAGAAAACAGTACCTTACCATTCTCCTGACTTTTCCTATCACATGAATATTCGATTGGAAGCTGTTTTGGACAGCTTTTCTTTTCTTAATGCCAAACAATTGGCAGACCTCCGTGCAACGTCCAGAACACGATGGGAGATGTTTTCTGTGCTCCGGCAGGTTTTCCTTGCCTGACAGAGTGGAAAAGCTTTCTGCTAAGATGTAGACCACAAAAGACGCTAAAGACGAAGGTACGATGCTCTCCGGAGCTAAGAGCCGCTCCCGGGCTTCTTTCGGCAGAAGCCGCTCAAACGAGAACACTGTGAGCGGTACAATCGTCTTTGCGCGAAGAAGCCGCTTCTTCGGCTCCGGGAGCCGGAGAGAGCGGCAGCATCGGAAAGGTGAAGAAGGAAGCTGTACAACACTGGGATTGTGTGCTCAACTTGCCAACTGATAGAAAACAGTACCTTACCATTCTCCTGACTTTTCCTATCACATGAATATTCGATTGGAAGCTGTTTTGGACAGCTTTTCTTTTCTTTATGCCAAACACTTGGCAGACCTCCGTACAACGTCCAGAACACGATGGGATATGTTTACTGTGCTCCGGCAGGTTTTCCTTGCCAGACAGAGTGCAAATCTTTCTGCTAGGATGTAGACCACAAAAGACGCTAAAGACGAAGGTACGATGCTCTCCGGAGCTAAGCGCCGCTCACGGGCTTCTTTCGGCAGAAGCCGCTCAAACGAGAACACTGTGAGCGGTACAATCGTCTTTGCGCGAGGAAGCCGCTTCTTCGGCTCCAGGAGCCGGAGAGAGCGGCAGCATCGGAAAGGTGAAGAAGGAAGCTGTACAACACTGGGATTGTGTGCGCAGCTTGCCAACTGATAGAAAACAGTACCTTACCACTCTCCTGACTTTTCCAATCACATGAATATTCGATTGGAACCTGTTTTGGACAGCTTTTCTTTTCTTTATGCCAAACACTTGGCAGACCTCCGTGCAACGTCCAGAACACGATGGGAGATGTTTTCGGTGCTCCGGCAGGTTTTCCTTGCCAGACAGAGTGGAAAAGCTTTCTGCTAGGATGTAGACCACAAAAGACGCTAAAGACGAAGGTACGATGCTCTCCGGATCTAAGCTCCGCTCCCGGGCTTCTTTCGGCAGAAGCCGCGCTAAGAGAGCACTGTGAGCGGTACAATCGTCTTTGCGCGAAGAAGCCGCTTCTTCGGCTCCGCGAGCCGGAGAGAGCGGCAGCATCGGAAAGGTGAAGAAGGAAGCTGTACAACACTGGGATTGTGTGCACAGCTTGCCAACTGATAGAAAACAGTACCTTACCATTCTCCTGACTTTTGTAATCACATGAATATTCGATTGGAAGCTGTTTTGGACAGCTTTTCTTTTCTTTATGCCAAACACTTGGCAGACCTCCGTACAACATCCAGATCACGTTGGGAGATGTTTTCTGTGCTCCCGCAGGTTTTCCTTGCCTGACAGAGTGGAAAAGATTTCTGCTAGGATGTAGACCACAAAAGACGCTAAAGACGAAGGTACGATGCTCTCCGGAGCTAAGCGCCGCTCCCGGGCTTCTTTCGGCAGAAGCCGCTCAAACGAGAACACTGTGAGCGGTACAATCGTCTTTGCGCGAAGAAGCCGCTTCTTCGGCTCCGCGAGCCGGAGAGAGCGGCAGCATCGGAAAGGTGAAGAAGGAAGCTGTACAACACTGGGATTGTGTGCTCAACTTGCCAACTGATAGAAAACAGTACCTTACCATTCTCCTGACTTTTCCTATCACATGAATATTCGATTGGAAGCTGTTTTGGACAGCTTTTCTTTTCTTTATGCCAAACACTTGGCAGACCTCCCTACAACGTCCAGAACACGATGGGATATGTTTTCTGTGCTCCGGCAGGTTTTCCTTGCCAGACAGAGTGCAAAAGCTTTCTGCTAGGATGTAGACCACAAAAGATGCTAAAGACGAAGCTACGATGCTCTCCGGAGCTAAGCGCCGCTCACGGGCTTCTTTCGGCAGAAGCCGCGCTAAGAGAGCACTGTGAGCGGTACAATCGTCTTTGCGCGATGAAGCCGCTTCTTCGGCTCCAGGAGCCGGAGAGAGCGGCAGCATCGGAAACGTGAAGAAGGATGCTGTATTACACTAGGATTGCGTGCGCAGCTTGCCAACTGATAGAAAACAGTACCTTACCACTCTCCTGACTTTTCCAATCACATGAATATTCGATTGGAAGCTGTTTTGGACAGCTTTACTTTTCTTTATGCCAAACACTTGGCAGACCTCCGTGCAACGTCCAGAACACGATGGGAGATGTTTTCGGTGCTCCGGCAAGTTTTCCTTGCCTGACAGAGTGGAAAAGCTTTCTGCTAGGATGTAGACCACAAAAGACGCTAAAGATGAAGGTACGATGCTCTCCGGATCTAAGCTCCGCTCCCGGGCTTCTTTCGGCAGAAGCCGCGCTAAGAGAGCACTGTGAGCGGTACAATCGTCTTTGCGCGAAGAAGCCGCTTCTTCGGCTCCGCGAGCCGGAGAGAGCGGCAGCATCGGAAAGGTGAAGAAGGAAGCTGTACAACACTAGGATTGTGTGCACAGCTTGCCAACTGATAGAAAACAGTACCTTACCATTCTCCTGACTTTTCCTATCACATGAATATTCGATTGGAAGCTGTTTTGGACAGCTTTTCTTTTCTTTATGCCAAACACTTGGCAGACCTCCGTACAACATCCAGATCACGTTGGGAGATGTTTTCTGTGCTCCCGCAGGTTTTCCTTGCCTGACAGAGTGGAAAAGCTTTCTGCTAAGATGTAGACCACAAAAGACGCTAAAGACGAAGGTACGATGCTCTCCGGAGCTAAGAGCCGCTCCCGGGCTTCTTTCGGCAGAAGCCGCTCAAACGAGAACACTGTGAGCGGTACAATCGTCTTTGCGCGAAGAAGCCGCTTCTTCGGCTCCGGGAGCCGGAGAGAGCGGCAGCATCGGAAAGGTGAAGAAGGAAGCTGTACAACACTGGGATTGTGTGCTCAACTTGCCAACTGATAGAAAACAGTACCTTACCATTCTCCTGACTTTTCCTATCACATGAATATTCGATTGGAAGCTGTTTTGGACAGCTTTTCTTTTCTTAATGCCAAACAATTGGCAGACCTCCGTGCAACGTCCAGAACACGAAGGGAGATGTTTTCTGTGCTCCGGCAGGTTTTCCTTGCCTGACAGAGTGGAAAAGCTTTCTGCTAAGATGTAGACCACAAAAGACGCTAAAGACGAAGGTACGATGCTCTCCGGAGCTAAGAGCCGCTCCCGGGCTTCTTTCGGCAGAAGCCTCTGTAACGCGAACACTGTGAGCGGTACAATCGTCTTTGCGCGAAGAAGCCGCTTCTTCGGCTCCGGGAGCCGGAGAGAGCGGCAGCATCGGAAAGGTGAAGAAGGAAGCTGTACAACACTGGGATTGTGTGCTCAACTTGCCAACTGATAGAAAACAGTACCTTACCATTCTCCTGACTTTTCCTATCACATGAATATTCGATTGGAAGCTGTTTTGGACAGCTTTTCTTTTCTTAATGCCAAACAATTGGCAGACCTCCGTGCAACGTCCAGAACACGATGGGATATGTTTTCTGTGCTCCGGCAGGTTTTCCTTGCCTGACAGAGTGGAAAAGATTTCTGCTAGGATGTAGACCACAAAAGACGCTAAAGACGAAGGTACGATGCTCTCCGGAGCTAAGCGCCACTCCCGGGCTTCTTTCGGCAGAAGCCTCTGTAACGAGAACACTGTGACTGGTACAATCGTCTTTGCGCGAAGAAGCCGCTTCTTCGGCTCCGGGAGCCGGAGAGAGCGGCAGCATCGGAAAGGTGAAGAAGGAAGCTGTACAACACTGGGATTGTGTGCTCAACTTGCCAACTGATAGAAAACAGTACCTTACCATTCTCCTGACTTTTCCTATCACATGAATATTCGATTGGAAGCTGTTTTGGACAGCTTTTCTTTTCTTTATGCCAAACACTTGGCAGACCTCCCTAAAACGTCCAGAACACGATGGGATATGTTTTCTGTGCTCCGGCAGGTTTTCCTTGCCAGACAGAGTGCAAAAGCTTTCTGCTAGGATGTAGACCACAAAAGACGCTAAAGACGAAGGTACGATGCTCTCCGGAGCTAAGCGCCGCTCCCAGGCTTCTTTCGGCAGAAGCCACGCTAAGAGAGAACTGTGAGCGGTACAATCGTCTTTGCGCGATGAAGCCGCTTCTTCGGCTCCAGGAGCCGGAGAGAGCGGCAGCATCGGAAACGTGAAGAAGGAAGCTGTATTACACTAGGATTGCGTGCGCAGCTTGCCAACTGATAGAAAACAGTACCTTACCACTCTCCTGACTTTTCCAATCACATGAATATTCGATTGGAAGCTGTTTTGGACAGCTTTACTTTTCTTTATGCCAAACACTTGGCAGACCTCCGTGCAACGTCCAGAACACGATGGGAGATATTTTCTGTGCTCCGGCAGGTTTTCCTTGCCTGACAGAGTGGAAAAGCTTTCTGCTAAGATGTAGACCACAAAAGACGCTAAAGACGAAGGTACGATGCTCTCCGGAGCTAAGAGCCGCTCCCGGGCTTCTTTCGGCAGAAGCCGCTCAAACGAGAACACTGTGAGCGGTACAATCGTCTTTGCGCGAAGAAGCCGCTTCTTCGGCTCCGGGAGCCGGAGAGAGCGGCAGCATCGGAAAGGTGAAGAAGGAAGCTGTACAACACTGGGATTGTGTGCTCAACTTGCCAACTGATAGAAAACAGTACCTTACCATTCTCCTGACTTTTCCTATCACATGAATATTCGATTGGAAGCTGTTTTGGACAGCTTTTCTTTTCTTAATGCCAAACACTTGGCAGACCTCCGTACAACATCCAGATAACGTTGGGAGATGTTTTCTGTGCTCCCGCAGGTTTTCCTTGCCTGACAGAGTGGAAAAGCTTTCTGCTAAGATGTAGACCACAAAAGACGCTAAAGACGAAGGTACGATGCTCTCCGGAGCTAAGCGCCGCTCCCGGGCTTCTTTCGGCAGAAGCCGCTCAAACGAGAACACTGTGAGCGGTACAATCGTCTTTGCGCGAAGAAGCCGCTTCTTCGGCTCCGGGAGCCGGAGAGAGCGGCAGCATCGGAAACGTGAAGAAGGAAGCTGTACAACACTGGGATTGTGTGCTCAACTTGCCAACTGATAGAAAACAGTACCTTACCATTCTCCTGACTTTTCCTATCACATGAATATTCGATTGGAAGCTGTTTTGGACAGCTTTTCTTTTCTTAATGCCAAACAATTGGCAGACCTCCGTGCAACGTCCAGAACACGATGGGAGATGTTTTCTGTGCTCCGGCATGTTTTCCTTGCCTGACAGAGTGGAAAAGCTTTCTGCTAAGATGTAGACCACAAAAGACGCTAAAGACGAAGGTACGATGCTCTCCGGAGCTAAGAGCCGCTCCCGGGCTTCTTTCGGCAGAAGCCGCTCAAACGAGAACACTGTGAGCGGTACAATCGTCTTTGCGCGAAGAAGCCGCTTCTTCGGCTCCGGGAGCCGGAGAGAGCGGCAGCATCGGAAAGGTGAAGAAGGAAGCTGTACAACACTGGGATTGTGTGCTCAACTTGCCAACTGATAGAAAACAGTACCTTACCATTCTCCTGACTTTTCCTATCACATGAATATTCGATTGGAAGCTGTTTTGGACAGCTTTTCTTTTCTTTATGCCAAACACTTGGCAGACCTCCGTACAACGTCCAGAACACGATGGGATATGTTTTCTGTGCTCCGGCAGGTTTTCCTTGCCAGACAGAGTGCAAAAGCTTTCTGCTAGGATGTAGACCACAAAAGACGCTAAAGACGAAGGTACGATGCTCTCCGGAGCTAAGCTCCGCTCCCGGGCTTCTTTCGGCAGAAGCCGCGCTAAGAGAGCACTGTGAGCGGTACAATCGTCTTTGCGCGAAGAAGCCGCTTCTTCGGCTCCGCGAGCCGGAGAGAGCGGCAGCATCGGAAAGGTGAAGAAGGAAGCTGTACAACACTGGGATTGTGTGCTCAACTTGCCAACTGATAGAAAACAGTACCTTACCATTCTCCTGACTTTTCCTATCACATGAATATTCGATTGGAAGCTGTTTTGGACAGCTTTTCTTTTCTTTATGCCAAACACTTGGCAGACCTCCGTACAACGTCCAGAACACGATGGGATATGTTTTCTGTGCTCCGGCAGGTTTTCCTTGCCAGACAGAGTGCAAAAGCTTTCTGCTAAGATGTAGACCACAAAAGACGCTAAAGACGAAGCTACGATGCTCTCCGGAGCTAAGCGCCGCTCCCGGGCTTCTTTCGGCAGAAGCCGCGCTAAGAGAGCACTGTGAGCGGTACAATCGTCTTTGCGCGAAGAAGCCGCTTCTTCGGCTCCAGGAGCCGGAGAGAGCGGCAGCATCAGAAAGGTGAAGAAGGAAGCTGTACAACACTGGGATTGCGTGCGCAGCTTGCCAACTGATAGAAAACAGTACCTTACCACTCTCCTGACTTTTCCAATCACATGAATATTCGATTGGAAGCTGTTTTGGACAGCTTTTCTTTTCTTTATGCCAAACACTTGGCAGACCTCCGTGCAACGTCCAGAACACGATGGGAGATGTTTTCGGTGCTCCGGCAGGTTTTCCTTGCCTGACAGAGTGGAAAAGCTTTCTGCTAGGATGTAGACCACAAAAGACGCTAAAGACGAAGGTACGATGCTCTCCGGATCTAAGCTCCGCTCCCGGGCTTCTTTCGGCAGAAGCCGCGCTAAGAGAGCACTGTGAGCGGTACAATCGTCTTTGCGCGAAGAAGCCGCTTCTTCGGCTCCGCGAGCCGGAGATAGCGGCAGCATCGGAAAGGTGAAGAAGGAAGCTGTACAACACTGGGATTGTGTGCACAGCTTGCCAACTGATAGAAAACAGTACCTTACCATTCTCCTGACTTTTGTAATCACATGAATATTCGATTGGAAGCTGTTTTGGACAGCTTTTCTTTTCTTTATGCCAAACACTTGGCAGACCTCCGTACAACATCCAGATCACGTTGGGAGATGTTTTCTGTGCTCCCGCAGGTTTTCCTTGCCTGACAGAGTGCAAAAGCTTTCTGCTAGGATGTAGACCACAAAAGATGCTAAAGACGAAGCTACGATGCTCTCCGGAGCTAAGCGCCGCTCACGGGCTTCTTTCGGCAGAAGCCGCGCTAAGAGAGCACTGTGAGCGGTACAATCGTCTTTGCGCGATGAAGCCGCTTCTTCGGCTCCAGGAGCCGGAGAGAGCGGCAGCATCGGAAACGTGAAGAAGGATGCTGTATTACACTAGGATTGCGTGCGCAGCTTGCCAACTGATAGAAAACAGTACCTTACCACTCTCCTGACTTTTCCAATCACATGAATATTCGATTGGAAGCTGTTTTGGACAGCTTTACTTTTCTTTATGCCAAACACTTGGCAGACCTCCGTGCAACGTCCAGAACACGATGGGAGATGTTTTCGGTGCTCCGGCAAGTTTTCCTTGCCTGACAGAGTGGAAAAGCTTTCTGCTAGGATGTAGACCACAAAAGACGCTAAAGACGAAGGTACGATGCTCTCCGGATCTAAGCTCCGCTCCCGGGCTTCTTTCGGCAGAAGCCGCGCTAAGAGAGCACTGTGAGCGGTACAATCGTCTTTGCGCGAAGAAGCCGCTTCTTCGGCTCCGCGAGCCGGAGAGAGCGGCAGCATCGGAAAGGTGAAGAAGGAAGCTGTACAACACTAGGATTGTGTGCACAGCTTGCCAACTGATAGAAAACAGTACCTTACCATTCTCCTGACTTTTCCTATCACATGAATATTCGATTGGAAGCTGTTTTGGACAGCTTTTCTTTTCTTTATGCCAAACACTTGGCAGACCTCGGTACAACATCCAGATAACGTTGGGAGATGTTTTCTGTGCTCCGGCAGGTTTTCCTTGCCTGACAGAGTGGAAAAGCTTTCTGCTAAGATGTAGACCACAAAAGACGCTAAAGACGAAGGTACGATGCTCTCCGGAGCTAAGCGCCGCTCCCAGGCTTCTTTCGGCAGAAGCCTCTGTAACGAGAACACTGTGAGCGGTACAATCGTCTTTGCGCGAAGAAGCCGCTTCTTCGGCTCCAGGAGCCGGAGAGAGCGGCAGCATCGGAAAGGTGAAGAAGGAAGCTGTACAACACTGGGATTGTGTGCTCAACTTGCCAACTGATAGAAAACAGTACCTTACCATTCTCCTGACTTTTCCTATCACATGAATATTCGATTGGAAGCTGTTTTGGACAGCTTTTCTTTTCTTTATGCCAAACACTTGGCAGACCTCCCTACAACGTCCAGAACACGATGGGAGATGTTTTCTGTGCTCCGGCAGGTTTTCCTTGCCTGACAGAGTGGAAAAGCTTTCTGCTAAGATGTAGACCACAAAAGACGCTAAAGACGAAGGTACGATGCTCTCCGGAGCTAAGAGCCGCTCCCGGGCTTCTTTCGGCAGAAGCCGCTCAAACGAGAACACTGTGAGCGGTACAATCGTCTTTGCGCGAAGAAGCCGCTTCTTCGGCTCCGGGAGCCGGAGAGAGCGGCAGCATCGGAAAGGTGAAGAAGGAAGCTGTACAACACTGGGATTGTGTGCTCAACTTGCCAACTGATAGAAAACAGTACCTTACCATTCTCCTGACTTTTCCTATCACATGAATATTCGATTGGAAGCTGTTTTGGACAGCTTTTCTTTTCTTAATGCCAAACAATTGGCAGACCTCCGTGCAACGTCCAGAACACGATGGGAGATGTTTTCTGTGCTCCGGCAGGTTTTCCTTGCCTGACAGAGTGGAAAAGCTTTCTGCTAAGATGTAGACCACAAAAGACGCTAAAGACGAAGGTACGATGCTCTCCGGAGCTATGAGCCGCTCCCGGGCTTCTTTCGGCAGAAGCCGCTCAAACGAGAACACTGTGACCGGTACAATCGTCTTTGCGCGAAGAAGCCGCTTCTTCGGCTCCGGGAGCCGGAGAGAGCGGCAGCATCGGAAAGGTGAAGAAGGAAGCTGTACAACACTGGGATTGTGTGCTCAACTTGCCAACTGATAGAAAACAGTACCTTACCATTCTCCTGACTTTTCCTATCACATGAATATTCGATTGGAAGCTGTTTTGGACAGCTTTTCTTTTCTTTATGCCAAACACTTGGCAGACCTCCGTACAACGTCCAGAACACGATGGGATATGTTTTCTGTGCTCCGGCAGGTTTTCCTTGCCAGACAGAGTGCAAAAGCTTTCTGCTAGGATGTAGACCACAAAAGACGCTAAAGACGAAGCTACGATGCTCTCCGGAGCTAAGCGCCGCTCACGGGCTTCTTTCGGCAGAAGCCGCGCTAAGAGAGCACTGTGAGCGGTACAATCGTCTTTGCGCGAAGAAGCCGCTTCTTCGGCTCCAGGAGCCGGAGAGAGCGGCAGCATCGGAAACGTGAAGAAGGATGCTGTATTACACTAGGATTGCGTGCGCAGCTTGCCAACTGATGGAAAACAGTACCTTACCACTCTCCTGACTTTTCCAATCACATGAATATTCGATTGGAAGCTGTTTTGGACAGCTTTTCTTTTCTTTATGCCAAACACTTGGCAGACCTCCTTGCAACGTCCAGAACACGATGGGAGATGTTTTCGGTGCTCCGGCAGGTTTTCCTTGCCTGACAGAGTGGAAAAGCTTTCTGCTAGGATGTAGACCACAAAAGACGCTAAAGACGAAGGTACGATGCTCTCCGGATCTAAGCTCCGCTCCCGGGCTTCTTTCGGCAGAAGCCGCGCTAAGAGAGCACTGTGAGCGGTACAATCGTCTTTGCGCGAAGAAGCCGCTTCTTCGGCTCCGCGAGCCGGAGAGAGCGGCAGCATCGGAAAGGTGAAGAAGGAAGCTGTACAACACTGGGATTGTGTGCACAGCTTGCCAACTGATAGAAAACAGTACCTTACCATTCTCCTGACTTTTGTAATCACATGAATATTCGATTGGAAGCTGTTTTGGACAGCTTTTCTTTTCTTTATGCCAAACACTTGGCAGACCTCCGTACAACATCCAGATCACGTTGGGAGATGTTTTCTGTGCTCCCGCAGGTTTTCCTTGCCTGACAGAGTGGAAAAGCTTTCTGCTAAGATGTAGACCACAAAAGACGCTAAAGACGAAGGTACGATGCTCTCCGGAGCTAAGAGCCGCTCCCGGGCTTCTTTCGGCAGAAGCCGCTCAAACGAGAACACTGTGAGCGGTACAATCGTCTTTGCGCGAAGAAGCCGCTTCTTCGGCTCCGGGAGCCGGAGAGAGCGGCAGCATCGGAAAGGTGAAGAAGGAAGCTGTACAACACTGGGATTGTGTGCTCAACTTGCCAACTGATAGAAAACAGTACCTTACCATTCTCCTGACTTTTCCTATCACATGAATATTCGATTGGAAGCTGTTTTGGACAGCTTTTCTTTTCTTAATGCCAAACAATTGGCAGACCTCCGTGCAACGTCCAGAACACGATGGGAGATGTTTTCTGTGCTCCGGCAGGTTTTCCTTGCCTGACAGAGTGGAAAAGCTTTCTGCTAAGATGTAGACCACAAAAGACGCTAAAGACGAAGGTACGATGCTCTCCGGAGCTAAGAGCCGCTCCCGGGCTTCTTTCGGCAGAAGCCGCTCAAACGAGAACACTGTGAGCGGTACAATCGTCTTTGCGCGAAGAAGCCGCTTCTTCGGCTCCGGGAGCCGGAGAGAGCGGCAGCATCGGAAAGGTGAAGAAGGAAGCTGTACAACACTGGGATTGTGTGCTCAACTTGCCAACTGATAGAAAACAGTACCTTACCATTCTCCTGACTTTTCCTATCACATGAATATTCGATTGGAAGCTGTTTTGGACAGCTTTTCTTTTCTTAATGCCAAACAATTGGCAGACCTCCGTGCAACGTCCAGAACACGATGGGAGATGTTTTCTGTGCTCCGGCAGGTTTTCCTTGCCTGACAGAGTGGAAAAGCTTTCTGCTAAGATGTAGACCACAAAAGACGCTAAAGACGAAGGTACGATGCTCTCCGGAGCTATGAGCCGCTCCCGGGCTTCTTTCGGCAGAAGCCGCTCAAACGAGAACACTGTGACCGGTACAATCGTCTTTGCGCGAAGAAACCGCTTCTTCGGCTCCAGGAGCCGGAGAGAGCGGCAGCATCGGAAACGTGAAGAAGGATGCTGTATTACACTAGGATTGCGTGCGCAGCTTGCCAACTGATAGAAAACAGTACCTTACCACTCTCCTGACTTTTCCAATCACATGAATATTCGATTGGAAGCTGTTTTGGACAGCTTTTCTTTTCTTTATGCCAAACACTTGGCAGACCTCCCTACAACGTCCAGAACACGATGGGAGATGTTTTCGGTGCTCCGGCAGGTTTTCCTTGCCTGACAGAGTGGAAAAGCTTTCTGCTAGGATGTAGACCACAAAAGACGCTAAAGACGAAGGTACGATGCTCTCCGGATCTAAGCTCCGCTCCCGGGCTTCTTTCGGCAGAAGCCGCGCTAAGAGAGCACTGTGAGCAGTACAATCGTCTTTGCGCGAAGAAGCCGCTTCTTCGGCTCCGCGAGCCGGAGAGAGCGGCAGCATCGGAAAGGTGAAGAAGGAAGCTGTACAACACTGGGATTGTGTGCACAGCTTGCCAACTGATAGAAAACAGTACCTTACCATTCTCCTGACTTTTGTAATCACATGAATATTCGATTGGAAGCTGTTTTGGACAGCTTTTCTTTTCTTTATGCCAAACACTTGGCAGACCTCCGTACAACATCCAGATCACGTTGGGAGATGTTTTCTCTGCTCCCGCAGGTTTTCCTTGCCTGACAGAGTGGAAAAGCTTTCTGCTAAGATGTAGACCACAAAAGACGCTAAAGACGAAGGTACGATGCTCTCCGGAGCTATGAGCCGCTCCCGGGCTTCTTTCGGCAGAAGCCGCTCAAACGAGAACACTGTGACCGGTACAATCGTCTTTGCGCGAAGAAGCCGCTTCTTCGGCTCCGGGAGCCGGAGAGAGCGGCAGCATCGGAAAGGTGAAGAAGGAAGCTGTACAACACTGGGATTGTGTGCTCAACTTGCCAACTGATAGAAAACAGTACCTTACCATTCTCCTGACTTTTCCTATCACATGAATATTCGATTGGAAGCTGTTTTGGACAGCTTTTCTTTTCTTTATGCCAAACACTTGGCAGACCTCCGTACAACGTCCAGAACACGATGGGATATGTTTTCTGTGCTCCGGCAGGTTTTCCTTGCCAGACAGAGTGCAAAAGCTTTCTGCTAGGATGTAGACCACAAAAGACGCTAAAGACGAAGCTACGATGCTCTCCGGAGCTAAGCGCCGCTCACGGGCTTCTTTCGGCAGAAGCCGCGCTAAGAGAGCACTGTGAGCGGTACAATCGTCTTTGCGCGAAGAAGCCGCTTCTTCGGCTCCAGGAGCCGGAGAGAGCGGCAGCATCGGAAACGTGAAGAAGGATGCTGTATTACACTAGGATTGCGTGCGCAGCTTGCCAACTGATGGAAAACAGTACCTTACCACTCTCCTGACTTTTCCAATCACATGAATATTCGATTGGAAGCTGTTTTGGACAGCTTTTCTTTTCTTTATGCCAAACACTTGGCAGACCTCCTTGCAACGTCCAGAACACGATGGGAGATGTTTTCGGTGCTCCGGCAGGTTTTCCTTGCCTGACAGAGTGGAAAAGCTTTCTGCTAGGATGTAGACCACAAAAGACGCTAAAGACGAAGGTACGATGCTCTCCGGATCTAAGCTCCGCTCCCGGGCTTCTTTCGGCAGAAGCCGCGCTAAGAGAGCACTGTGAGCGGTACAATCGTCTTTGCGCGAAGAAGCCGCTTCTTCGGCTCCGCGAGCCGGAGAGAGCGGCAGCATCGGAAAGGTGAAGAAGGAAGCTGTACAACACTGGGATTGTGTGCACAGCTTGCCAACTGATAGAAAACAGTACCTTACCATTCTCCTGACTTTTGTAATCACATGAATATTCGATTGGAAGCTGTTTTGGACAGCTTTTCTTTTCTTTATGCCAAACACTTGGCAGACCTCCGTACAACATCCAGATCACGTTGGGAGATGTTTTCTGTGCTCCCGCAGGTTTTCCTTGCCTGACAGAGTGGAAAAGCTTTCTGCTAAGATGTAGACCACAAAAGACGCTAAAGACGAAGGTACGATGCTCTCCGGAGCTAAGAGCCGCTCCCGGGCTTCTTTCGGCAGAAGCCGCTCAAACGAGAACACTGTGAGCGGTACAATCGTCTTTGCGCGAAGAAGCCGCTTCTTCGGCTCCGGGAGCCGGAGAGAGCGGCAGCATCGGAAAGGTGAAGAAGGAAGCTGTACAACACTGGGATTGTGTGCTCAACTTGCCAACTGATAGAAAACAGTACCTTACCATTCTCCTGACTTTTCCTATCACATGAATATTCGATTGGAAGCTGTTTTGGACAGCTTTTCTTTTCTTAATGCCAAACAATTGGCAGACCTCCGTGCAACGTCCAGAACACGATGGGAGATGTTTTCTGTGCTCCGGCAGGTTTTCCTTGCCTGACAGAGTGGAAAAGCTTTCTGCTAAGATGTAGACCACAAAAGACGCTAAAGACGAAGGTACGATGCTCTCCGGAGCTAAGAGCCGCTCCCGGGCTTCTTTCGGCAGAAGCCGCTCAAACGAGAACACTGTGAGCGGTACAATCGTCTTTGCGCGAAGAAGCCGCTTCTTCGGCTCCGGGAGCCGGAGAGAGCGGCAGCATCGGAAAGGTGAAGAAGGAAGCTGTACAACACTGGGATTGTGTGCTCAACTTGCCAACTGATAGAAAACAGTACCTTACCATTCTCCTGACTTTTCCTATCACATGAATATTCGATTGGAAGCTGTTTTGGACAGCTTTTCTTTTCTTAATGCCAAACAATTGGCAGACCTCCGTGCAACGTCCAGAACACGATGGGAGATGTTTTCTGTGCTCCGGCAGGTTTTCCTTGCCTGACAGAGTGGAAAAGCTTTCTGCTAAGATGTAGACCACAAAAGACGCTAAAGACGAAGGTACGATGCTCTCCGGAGCTATGAGCCGCTCCCGGGCTTCTTTCGGCAGAAGCCGCTCAAACGAGAACACTGTGACCGGTACAATCGTCTTTGCGCGAAGAAACCGCTTCTTCGGCTCCAGGAGCCGGAGAGAGCGGCAGCATCGGAAACGTGAAGAAGGATGCTGTATTACACTAGGATTGCGTGCGCAGCTTGCCAACTGATAGAAAACAGTACCTTACCACTCTCCTGACTTTTCCAATCACATGAATATTCGATTGGAAGCTGTTTTGGACAGCTTTTCTTTTCTTTATGCCAAACACTTGGCAGACCTCCCTACAACGTCCAGAACACGATGGGAGATGTTTTCGGTGCTCCGGCAGGTTTTCCTTGCCTGACAGAGTGGAAAAGCTTTCTGCTAGGATGTAGACCACAAAAGACGCTAAAGACGAAGGTACGATGCTCTCCGGATCTAAGCTCCGCTCCCGGGCTTCTTTCGGCAGAAGCCGCGCTAAGAGAGCACTGTGAGCAGTACAATCGTCTTTGCGCGAAGAAGCCGCTTCTTCGGCTCCGCGAGCCGGAGAGAGCGGCAGCATCGGAAAGGTGAAGAAGGAAGCTGTACAACACTGGGATTGTGTGCACAGCTTGCCAACTGATAGAAAACAGTACCTTACCATTCTCCTGACTTTTGTAATCACATGAATATTCGATTGGAAGCTGTTTTGGACAGCTTTTCTTTTCTTTATGCCAAACACTTGGCAGACCTCCGTACAACATCCAGATCACGTTGGGAGATGTTTTCTCTGCTCCCGCAGGTTTTCCTTGCCTGACAGAGTGGAAAAGCTTTCTGCTAAGATGTAGACCACAAAAGACGCTAAAGACGAAGGTACGATGCTCTCCGGAGCTAAGAGCCGCTCCCGGGCTTCTTTCGGCAGAAGCCGCTCAAACGAGAACACTGTGACCGGTACAATCGTCTTTGCGCGAAGAAGCCGCTTCTTCGGCTCCGGGAGCCGGAGAGAGCGGCAGCATCGGAAAGGTGAAGAAGGAAGCTGTACAACACTGGGATTGTGTGCTCAACTTGCCAACTGATAGAAAACAGTACCTTACCATTCTCCTGACTTTTCCTATCACATGAATATTCGATTGGAAGCTGTTTTGGACAGCTTTTCTTTTCTTAATGCCAAACAATTGGCAGACCTCCGTGCAACGTCCAGAACACGAAGGGAGATGTTTTCTGTGCTCCGGCAGGTTTTCCTTGCCTGAGAGAGTGGAAAAGCTTTCTGCTAAGATGTAGACCACAAAAGACGCTAAAGACGAAGGTACGATGCTCTCCGGAGCTAAGAGCCGCTCCCGGGCTTCTTTCGGCAGAAGCCTCTGTAACGCGAACACTGTGAGCGGTACAATCGTCTTTGCGCGAAGAAGCCGCTTCTTCGGCTCCGGGAGCCGGAGAGAGCGGCAGCATCGGAAAGGTGAAGAAGGAAGCTGTACAACACTGGGATTGTGTGCTCAACTTGCCAACTGATAGAAAACAGTACCTTACCATTCTCCTGACTTTTCCTATCACATGAATATTCGATTGGAAGCTGTTTTGGACAGCTTTTCTTTTCTTAATGCCAAACAATTGGCAGACCTCCGTGCAACGTCCAGAACACGATGGGAGATGTTTTCTGTGCTCCGGCAGGTTTTCCTTGCCTGACAGAGTGGAAAAGCTTTCTGCTAAGATGTAGACCACAAAAGACGCTAAAGACGAAGGTACGATGCTCTCCGGAGCTAAGAGCCGCTCCCGGGCTTCTTTCGGCAGAAGCCGCTCAAACGAGAACACTGTGACCGGTACAATCGTCTTTGCGCGAAGAAGCCGCTTCTTCGGCTCCGGGAGCCGGAGAGAGCGGCAGCATCGGAAAGGTGAAGAAGGAAGCTGTACAACACTGGGATTGTGTGCTCAACTTGCCAACTGATAGAAAACAGTACCTTACCATTCTCCTGACTTTTCCTATCACATGAATATTCGATTGGAAGCTGTTTTGGACAGCTTTTCTTTTCTTTATGCCAAACACTTGGCAGACCTCCGTACAACGTCCAGAACACGATGGGATATGTTTACTGTGCTCCGGCAGGTTTTCCTTGCCAGACAGAGTGCAAAAGCTTTCTGCTAGGATGTAGACCACAAAAGACGCTAAAGACGAAGGTACGATGCTCTCCGGAGCTAAGCGCCGCTCACGGGCTTCTTTCGGCAGAAGCCGCTCAAACGAGAACACTGTGAGCGGTACAATCGTCTTTGCGCGAGGAAGCCGCTTCTTCGGCTCCAGGAGCCGGAGAGAGCGGCAGCATCGGAAAGGTGAAGAAGGAAGCTGTACAACACTGGGATTGTGTGCGCAGCTTGCCAACTGATAGAAAACAGTACCTTACCACTCTCCTGACTTTTCCAATCACATGAATATTCGATTGGAACCTGTTTTGGACAGCTTTTCTTTTCTTTATGCCAAACACTTGGCAGACCTCCGTGCAACGTCCAGAACACGATGGGAGATGTTTTCGGTGCTCCGGCAGGTTTTCCTTGCCAGACAGAGTGGAAAAGCTTTCTGCTAGGATGTAGACCACAAAAGACGCTAAAGACGAAGGTACGATGCTCTCCGGATCTAAGCTCCGCTCCCGGGCTTCTTTCGGCAGAAGCCGCGCTAAGAGAGCACTGTGAGCGGTACAATCGTCTTTGCGCGAAGAAGCCGCTTCTTCGGCTCCGCGAACCGGAGAGAGAGCGGCAGCATCGGAAAGGTGAAGAAGGAAGCTGTACAACACTGGGATTGTGTGCACAGCTTGCCAACTGATAGAAAACAGTACCTTACCATTCTCCTGACTTTTGTAATCACATGAATATTCGATTGGAAGCTGTTTTGGACAGCTTTTCTTTTCTTTATGCCAAACACTTGGCAGACCTCCGTACAACATCCAGATCACGTTGGGAGATGTTTTCTGTGCTCCCGCAGGTTTTCCTTGCCTGACAGAGTGGAAAAGATTTCTGCTAGGATGTAGACCACAAAAGACGCTAAAGACGAAGGTACGATGCTCTCCGGAGCTAAGCGCCGCTCACGGGCTTCTTTCGGCAGAAGCCGCTCAAACGAGAACACTGTGAGCGGTACAATCGTCTTTGCGCGAAGAAGCCGCTTCTTCGGCTCCGCGAGCCGGAGAGAGCGGCAGCATCGGAAAGGTGAAGAAGGAAGCTGTACAACACTGGGATTGTGTGCTCAACTTGCCAACTGATAGAAAACAGTACCTTACCATTCTCCTGACTTTTCCTATCACATGAATATTCGATTGGAAGCTGTTTTGGACAGCTTTTCTTTTCTTTATGCCAAACACTTGGCAGACCTCCCTACAACGTCCAGAACACGATGGGATATGTTTTCTGTGCTCCGGCAGGTTTTCCTTGCCAGACAGAGTGCAAAAGCTTTCTGCTAGGATGTAGACCACAAAAGATGCTAAAGACGAAGCTACGATGCTCTCCGGAGCTAAGCGCCGCTCACGGGCTTCTTTCGGCAGAAGCCGCGCTAAGAGAGCACTGTGAGCGGTACAATCGTCTTTGCGCGATGAAGCCGCTTCTTCGGCTCCAGGAGCCGGAGAGAGCGGCAGCATCGGAAACGTGAAGAAGGATGCTGTATTACACTAGGATTGCGTGCGCAGCTTGCCAACTGATAGAAAACAGTACCTTACCACTCTCCTGACTTTTCCAATCACATGAATATTCGATTGGAAGCTGTTTTGGACAGCTTTACTTTTCTTTATGCCAAACACTTGGCAGACCTCCGTGCAACGTCCAGAACACGATGGGAGATGTTTTCGGTGCTCCGGCAAGTTTTCCTTGCCTGACAGAGTGGAAAAGCTTTCTGCTAGGATGTAGACCACAAAAGACGCTAAAGACGAAGGTACGATGCTCTCCGGATCTAAGCTCCGCTCCCGGGCTTCTTTCGGCAGAAGCCACGCTAAGAGAGCACTGTGAGCGGTACAATCGTCTTTGCGCGAAGAAGCCGCTTCTTCGGCTCCGCGAGCCGGAGAGAGCGGCAGCATCGGAAAGGTGAAGAAGGAAGCTGTACAACACTAGGATTGTGTGCACAGCTTGCCAACTGATAGAAAACAGTACCTTACCATTCTCCTGACTTTTCCTATCACATGAATATTCGATTGGAAGCTGTTTTGGACAGCTTTTCTTTTCTTTATGCCAAACACTTGGCAGACCTCCGTACAACATCCAGATCACGTTGGGAGATGTTTTCTCTACTCCCGCAGGTTTTCCTTGCCTGACAGAGTGGAAAAGCTTTCTGCTAAGATGTAGACCACAAAAGACGCTAAAGACGAAGGTACGATGCTCTCCGGAGCTAAGAGCCGCTCCCGGGCTTCTTTCGGCAGAAGCCGCTCAAACGAGAACACTGTGACCGGTACAATCGTCTTTGCGCGAAGAAGCCGCTTCTTCGGCTCCGGGAGCCGGAGAGAGCGGCAGCATCGGAAAGGTGAAGAAGGAAGCTGTACAACACTGGGATTGTGTGCTCAACTTGCCAACTGATAGAAAACAGTACCTTACCATTCTCCTGACTTTTCCTATCACATGAATATTCGATTGGAAGCTGTTTTGGACAGCTTTTCTTTTCTTAATGCCAAACAATTGGCAGACCTCCGTGCAACGTCCAGAACACGAAGGGAGATGTTTTCTGTGCTCCGGCAGGTTTTCCTTGCCTGACAGAGTGGAAAAGATTTCTGCTAGGATGTAGACCACAAAAGACGCTAAAGACGAAGGTACGATGCTCTCCGGAGCTAAGCGCCACTCCCGGGCTTCTTTCGGCAGAAGCCTCTGTAACGAGAACACTGTGACTGGTACAATCGTCTTTGCGCGAAGAAGCCGCTTCTTCGGCTCCGGGAGCCGGAGAGAGCGGCAGCATCGGAAAGGTGAAGAAGGAAGCTGTACAACACTGGGATTGTGTGCTCAACTTGCCAACTGATAGAAAACAGTACCTTACCATTCTCCTGACTTTTCCTATCACATGAATATTCGATTGGAAGCTGTTTTGGACAGCTTTTCTTTTCTTTATGCCAAACACTTGGCAGACCTCCCTAAAACGTCCAGAACACGATGGGATATGTTTTCTGTGCTCCGGCAGGTTTTCCTTGCCAGACAGAGTGCAAAAGCTTTCTGCTAGGATGTAGACCACAAAAGACGCTAAAGACGAAGGTACGATGCTCTCCGGAGCTAAGCGCCGCTCCCAGGCTTCTTTCGGCAGAAGCCACGCTAAGAGAGAACTGTGAGCGGTACAATCGTCTTTGCGCGATGAAGCCGCTTCTTCGGCTCCAGGAGCCGGAGAGAGCGGCAGCATCGGAAACGTGAAGAAGGAAGCTATATTACACTAGGATTGCGTGCGCAGCTTGCCAACTGATAGAAAACAGTACCTTACCACTCTCCTGACTTTTCCAATCACATGAATATTCGATTGGAAGCTGTTTTGGACAGCTTTACTTTTCTTTATGCCAAACACTTGGCAGACCTCCGTGCAACGTCCAGAACACGATGGGAGATGTTTTCTGTGCTCCGGCAGGTTTTCCTTGCCTGACAGAGTGGAAAAGCTTTCTGCTAAGATGTAGACCACAAAAGACGCTAAAGACGAAGGTACGATGCTCTCCGGAGCTAAGAGCCGCTCCCGGGCTTCTTTCGGCAGAAGCCGCTCAAACGAGAACACTGTGAGCGGTACAATCGTCTTTGCGCGAAGAAGCCGCTTCTTCGGCTCCGGGAGCCGGAGAGAGCGGCAGCATCGGAAAGGTGAAGAAGGAAGCTGTACAACACTGGGATTGTGTGCTCAACTTGCCAACTGATAGAAAACAGTACCTTACCATTCTCCTGACTTTTCCTATCACATGAATATTCGATTGGAAGCTGTTTTGGACAGCTTTTCTTTTCTTAATGCCAAACACTTGGCAGACCTCCGTACAACATCCAGATAACGTTGGGAGATGTTTTCTGTGCTCCCGCAGGTTTTCCTTGCCTGACAGAGTGGAAAAGCTTTCTGCTAAGATGTAGACCACAAAAGACGCTAAAGACGAAGGTACGATGCTCTCCGGAGCTAAGCGCCGCTCCCGGGCTTCTTTCGGCAGAAGCCGCTCAAACGAGAACACTGTGAGCGGTACAATCGTCTTTGCGCGAAGAAGCCGCTTCTTCGGCTCCGGGAGCCGGAGAGAGCGGCAGCATCGGAAACGTGAAGAAGGAAGCTGTACAACACTGGGATTGTGTGCTCAACTTGCCAACTGATAGAAAACAGTACCTTACCATTCTCCTGACTTTTCCTATCACATGAATATTCGATTGGAAGCTGTTTTGGACAGCTTTTCTTTTCTTAATGCCAAACAATTGGCAGACCTCCGTGCAACGTCCAGAAGACGATGGGAGATGTTTTCTGTGCTCCGGCATGTTTTCCTTGCCTGACAGAGTGGAAAAGCTTTCTGCTAAGATGTAGACCACAAAAGACGCTAAAGACGAAGGTACGATGCTCTCCGGAGCTAAGAGCCGCTCCCGGGCTTCTTTCGGCAGAAGCCGCTCAAACGAGAACACTGTGAGCGGTACAATCGTCTTTGCGCGAAGAAGCCGCTTCTTCGGCTCCGGGAGCCGGAGAGAGCGGCAGCATCGGAAAGGTGAAGAAGGAAGCTGTACAACACTGGGATTGTGTGCTCAACTTGCCAACTGATAGAAAACAGTACCTTACCATTCTCCTGACTTTTCCTATCACATGAATATTCGATTGGAAGCTGTTTTGGACAGCTTTTCTTTTCTTTATGCCAAACACTTGGCAGACCTCCGTACAACGTCCAGAACACGATGGGATATGTTTTCTGTGCTCCGGCAGGTTTTCCTTGCCAGACAGAGTGCAAAAGCTTTCTGCTAGGATGTAGACCACAAAAGACGCTAAAGACGAAGGTACGATGCTCTCCGGAGCTAAGCTCCGCTCCCGGGCTTCTTTCGGCAGAAGCCGCGCTAAGAGAGCACTGTGAGCGGTACAATCGTCTTTGCGCGAAGAAGCCGCTTCTTCGGCTCCGCGAGCCGGAGAGAGCGGCAGCATCGGAAAGGTGAAGAAGGAAGCTGTACAACACTAGGATTGTGTGCACAGCTTGCCAACTGATAGAAAACAGTACCTTACCATTCTCCTGACTTTTGTAATCACATGAATATTCGATTGGAAGCTGTTTTGGACAGCTTTTCTTTTCTTTATGCCAAACACTTGGCAGACCTCCGTACAACATCCAGATCACGTTGGGAGATGTTTTCGGTGCTCCGGCAGGTTTTCCTTGCCTGACAGAGTGGAAAAGCTTTCTGCTAAGATGTAGACTACAAAAGACGCTAAAGACGAAGGTACGATGCTCTCCGGATTTAAGCTCCGCTCCCGGGCTTCTTTCGGCAGAAGCCGCGCTAAGAGAGCACTGTGAGCGGTACAATCGTCTTTGCGCGAAGAAGCCGCTTCTTCGGCTCCGCGAGCCGGAGAGAGCGGCAGCATCGGAAAGGTGAAGAAGGAAGCTGTACAACACTAGGATTGTGTGCACAGCTTGCCAACTGATAGAAAACAGTACCTTACCATTCTCCTGACTTTTGTAATCACATGAATATTCGATTGGAAGCTGTTTTGGACAGCTTTTCTTTTCTTTATGCCAAACACTTGGCAGACCTCCGTACAACATCCAGATCACGTTGGGAGATGTTTTCTGTGCTCCCGCAGGTTTTCCTTGCCTGACAGAGTGGAAAAGCTTTCTGCTAGGATGTAGACCACAAAAGACGCTAAAGACGAAGGTACGATGCTCTCCGGAGCTAAGAGCCGCTCCCGGGCTTCTTTCGGCAGAAGCCGCTCAAACGAGAACACTGTGAGCGGTACAATCGTCTTTGCGCGAAGAAGCCGCTTCTTCGGCTCCGGGAGCCGGAGAGAGCGGCAGCATCGGAAAGGTGAAGAAGGAAGCTGTACAACACTGGGATTGTGTGCTCAACTTGCCAACTGATAGAAAACAGTACCTTACCATTCTCCTGACTTTTCCTATCACATGAATATTCGATTGGAAGCTGTTTTGGACAGCTTTTCTTTTCTTAATGCCAAAAAATTGGCAGACCTCCGTGCAACGTCCAGAAGACGATGGGAGATGTTTTCTGTGCTCCTGCAGGTTTTCCTTGCCTGACAGAGTGGAAAAGCTTTCTGCTAAGATGTAGACCACAAAAGACGCTAAAGACGAAGGTACGATGCTCTCCGGAGCTAAGAGCCGCTCCCGGGCTTCTTTCGGCAGAAGCCGCTCAAACGAGAACACTGTGAGCGGTACAATCGTCTTTGCGCGAAGAAGCCGCTTCTTCGGCTCCGGGAGCCGGAGAGAGCGGCAGCATCGGAAAGGTGAAGAAGGAAGCTGTACAACACTGGGATTGTGTGCTCAACTTGCCAACTGATAGAAAACAGTACCTTACCATTCTCCTGACTTTTCCTATCACATGAATATTCGATTGGAAGCTGTTTTGGACAGCTTTTCTTTTCTTAATGCCAAACAATTGGCAGACCTCCGTGCAACGTCCAGAAGACGATGGGAGATGTTTTCTGTGCTCCGGCAGGTTTTCCTTGCCTGACAGAGTGGAAAAGCTTTCTGCTAAGATGTAGACCACAAAAGACGCTAAAGACGAAGGTACGATGCTCTCCGGAGCTAAGAGCCGCTCCCGGGCTTCTTTCGGCAGAAGCCGCTCAAACGAGAACACTGTGACCGGTACAATCGTCTTGGCGCGAGGAAGCCGCTTCTTCGGATCCGCGGGCCGGAGAGAGCGGCAGCATCGGAAAGGTGAAGAAGGAAGCTGTACAACACTGGGATTGTGTGCTCAACTTGCCAACGGATAGAAAACAGTACCTTACCATTCTCCTGACTTTTCCTATCACATGAATATTCGATTGGAAGCTGTTTTGGACAGCTTTTCTTTTCTTTATGCCAAACACTTGGCAGACCTCCGTACAACGTCCAGAACACGATGGGATATGTTTTCTGTGCTCCGGCAGGTTTTCCTTGCCAGACAGAGTGCAAAAGCTTTCTGCTAGGATGTAGACCACAAAAGACGCTAAAGACGAAGCTACGATGCTCTCCGGAGCTAAGCGCCGCTGCCGGGCTTCTTTCGGCAGAAGCCGCGCTAAGAGAGCACTGTGATCGGTACAATCGTCTTTGCGCGAAGAAGCCGCTTCTCTGGCTCCAGGAGCCGGAGAGAGCGGCAGCATCGGAAAGGTGAAGAAGGAAGCTGTACAACACTGGGATTGCGTGCGCAGCTTGCCAACTGATAGAAAACAGTACCTTACCACTCTCCTGACTTTTCCAATCACATGAATATTCGATTGGAAGCTGTTTTGGACAGCTTTTCTTTTCTTTATGCCAAACACTTGGCAGACCTCCGTGCAACGTCCAGAACACGATGGGAGATGTTTTCGGTGCTCCGGCAGGTTTTCCTTGCCTGACAGAGTGGAAAAGCTTTCTGCTAGGATGTAGACCACAAAAGACGCTAAAGACGAAGGTACGATGCTCTCCGGATCTAAGCTCCGCTCCCGGGCTTCTTTCGGCAGAAGCCGCGCTAAGAGAGCACTGTGAGCGGTACAATCGTCTTTGCGCGAAGAAGCCGCTTCTTCGGCTCCGCGAGCCGGAGAGAGCGGCAGCATCGGAAAGGTGAAGAAGGAAGCTGTACAACACTGGGATTGTGTGCACAGCTTGCCAACTGATAGAAAACAGTACCTTACCATTCTCCTGACTTTTGTAATCACATGAATATTCGATTGGAAGCTGTTTTGGACAGCTTTTCTTTTCTTTATGCCAAACACTTGGCAGACCTCCGTACAACATCCAGATCACGTTGGGAGATGTTTTCTGTGCTCCCGCAGGTTTTCCTTGCCTGACAGAGTGGAAAAGATTTCTGCTAGGATGTAGACCACAAAAGACGCTAAAGACGAAGGTACGATGCTCTCCGGAGCTAAGCGCCGCTCCCGGGCTTCTTTCGGCAGAAGCCGCGCTAAGAGAGCACTGTGAGCGGTACAATCGTCTTTGCGCGAAGAAGCCGCTTCTTCGGCTCCGCGAGCCGGAGAGAGCGGCAGCATCGGAAAGGTGAAGAAGGAAGCTGTACAACACTAGGATTGTGTGCACAGCTTGCCAACTGATAGAAAACAGTACCTTACCATTCTCCTGACTTTTGTAATCACATGAATATTCGATTGGAAGCTGTTTTGGACAGCTTTTCTTTTCTTTATGCCAAACACTTGGCAGACCTCCGTACAACATCCAGATCACGTTGGGAGATGTTTTCTGTGCTCCCGCAGGTTTTCCTTGCCTGACAGAGTGGAAAAGCTTTCTGCTAGGATGTAGACCACAAAAGACGCTAAAGACGAAGGTACGATGCTCTCCGGAGCTAAGAGCCGCTCCCGGGCTTCTTTCGGCAGAAGCCGCTCAAACGAGAACACTGTGAGCGGTACAATCGTCTTTGCGCGAAGAAGCCGCTTCTTCGGCTCCGGGAGCCGGAGAGAGCGGCAGCATCGGAAAGGTGAAGAAGGAAGCTGTACAACACTGGGATTGTGTGCTCAACTTGCCAACTGATAGAAAACAGTACCTTACCATTCTCCTGACTTTTCCTATCACATGAATATTCGATTGGAAGCTGTTTTGGACAGCTTTTCTTTTCTTAATGCCAAAAAATTGGCAGACCTCCGTGCAACGTCCAGAAGACGATGGGAGATGTTTTCTGTGCTCCTGCAGGTTTTCCTTGCCTGACAGAGTGGAAAAGCTTTCTGCTAAGATGTAGACCACAAAAGACGCTAAAGACGAAGGTACGATGCTCTCCGGAGCTAAGAGCCGCTCCCGGGCTTCTTTCGGCAGAAGCCGCTCAAACGAGAACACTGTGAGCGGTACAATCGTCTTTGCGCGAAGAAGCCGCTTCTTCGGCTCCGGGAGCCGGAGAGAGCGGCAGCATCGGAAAGGTGAAGAAGGAAGCTGTACAACACTGGGATTGTGTGCTCAACTTGCCAACTGATAGAAAACAGTACCTTACCATTCTCCTGACTTTTCCTATCACATGAATATTCGATTGGAAGCTGTTTTGGACAGCTTTTCTTTTCTTAATGCCAAACAATTGGCAGACCTCCGTGCAACGTCCAGAAGACGATGGGAGATGTTTTCTGTGCTCCGGCAGGTTTTCCTTGCCTGACAGAGTGGAAAAGCTTTCTGCTAAGATGTAGACCACAAAAGACGCTAAAGACGAAGGTACGATGCTCTCCGGAGCTAAGAGCCGCTCCCGGGCTTCTTTCGGCAGAAGCCGCTCAAACGAGAACACTGTGACCGGTACAATCGTCTTGGCGCGAGGAAGCCGCTTCTTCGGATCCGCGGGCCGGAGAGAGCGGCAGCATCGGAAAGGTGAAGAAGGAAGCTGTACAACACTGGGATTGTGTGCTCAACTTGCCAACGGATAGAAAACAGTACCTTACCATTCTCCTGACTTTTCCTATCACATGAATATTCGATTGGAAGCTGTTTTGGACAGCTTTTCTTTTCTTTATGCCAAACACTTGGCAGACCTCCGTACAACGTCCAGAACACGATGGGATATGTTTTCTGTGCTCCGGCAGGTTTTCCTTGCCAGACAGAGTGCAAAAGCTTTCTGCTAGGATGTAGACCACAAAAGACGCTAAAGACGAAGCTACGATGCTCTCCGGAGCTAAGCGCCGCTGCCGGGCTTCATTCGGCAGAAGCCGCGCTAAGAGAGCACTGTGATCGGTACAATCGTCTTTGCGCGAAGAAGCCGCTTCTCTGGCTCCAGGAGCCGGAGAGAGCGGCAGCATCGGAAAGGTGAAGAAGGAAGCTGTACAACACTGGGATTGCGTGCGCAGCTTGCCAACTGATAGAAAACAGTACCTTACCACTCTCCTGACTTTTCCAATCACATGAATATTCGATTGGAAGCTGTTTTGGACAGCTTTTCTTTTCTTTATGCCAAACACTTGGCAGACCTCCGTGCAACGTCCAGAACACGATGGGAGATGTTTTCGGTGCTCCGGCAGGTTTTCCTTGCCTGACAGAGTGGAAAAGCTTTCTGCTAGGATGTAGACCACAAAAGACGCTAAAGACGAAGGTACGATGCTCTCCGGATCTAAGCTCCGCTCCCGGGCTTCTTTCGGCAGAAGCCGCGCTAAGAGAGCACTGTGAGCGGTACAATCGTCTTTGCGCGAAGAAGCCGCTTCTTCGGCTCCGCGAGCCGGAGAGAGCGGCAGCATCGGAAAGGTGAAGAAGGAAGCTGTACAACACTGGGATTGTGTGCACAGCTTGCCAACTGATAGAAAACAGTACCTTACCATTCTCCTGACTTTTGTAATCACATGAATATTCGATTGGAAGCTGTTTTGGACAGCTTTTCTTTTCTTTATGCCAAACACTTGGCAGACCTCCGTACAACATCCAGATCACGTTGGGAGATGTTTTCTGTGCTCCCGCAGGTTTTCCTTGCCTGACAGAGTGGAAAAGATTTCTGCTAGGATGTAGACCACAAAAGACGCTAAAGACGAAGGTACGATGCTCTCCGGAGCTAAGCGCCGCTCCCGGGCTTCTTTCGGCAGAAGCCGCTCAAACGAGAACACTGTGAGCGGTACAATCGTCTTTGCGCGAAGAAGCCGCTTCTTCGGCTCCGGGAGCCGGAGAGAGCGGCAGCATCGGAAAGGTGAAGAAGGAAGTTGTACAACACTGGGATTGTGTGCTCAACTTGCCAACGGATAGAAAACAGTACCTTACCATTCTCCTGACTTTTCCTATCACATGAATATTCGATTGGAAGCTGTTTTGGACAGCTTTTCTTTTCTTTATGCCAAACACTTGGCAGACCTCCGTACAACGTCCAGAACACGATGGGATATGTTTTCTGTGCTCCGGCAGGTTTTCCTTGCCAGACGTAGTGCAAAAGCTTTCTGCTAGGATGTAGACCACAAAAGACGCTAAAGACGAAGGTACGATGCTCTCCGGAGCTAAGCGCCGCTCCCGGGCTTCTTTCGGCAGAAGCCGCGCTAAGAGAGCACTGTGAGCGGTACAATCGTCTTTGCGCGAAGAAGCCGCTTCTTCGGCTCCGCGAGCCGGAGAGAGAGGCAGCATCGGAAAGGTGAAGAAGGAAGCTGTACAACACTGGGATTGTGTGCTCAACTTGCCAACTGATAGAAAACAGTACCTTACCATTCTCCTGACTTTTCCTATCACATGAATATTCGATTGGAAGCTGTTTTGGACAGCTTTTCTTTTCTTAATGCCAAACAATTGGCAGACCTCCGTGCAACGTCCAGAACACGATGGGAGATGTTTTCTGTGCTCCGGCAGGTTTTCCTTGCCTGACAGAGTGGAAAAGCTTTCTGCTAAGATGTAGACCACAAAAGACGCTAAAGACGAAGCTACGATGCTCTCCGGAGCTAAGCGCCGCTCCCGGGCTTCTTTCGGCAGAAGCCGCGCTAAGAGAGCACCGTGAGCGGTACAATCGTCTTTGCGCGAAGAAGCCGCTTCTTCGGCTCCAGGAGCCGGAGAGAGCGGCAGCATCGGAAACGTGAAGAAGGATGCTGTATTACACTAGGATTGCGTGCGCAGCTTGCCAACTGATAGAAAACAGTACCTTACCACTCTCCTGACTTTTCCAATCACATGAATATTCGATTGGAAGCTGTTTTGGACAGCTTTTCTTTTCTTTATGCCAAACACTTGGCAGACCTCCGTGCAACGTCCAGAACACGATGGGAGATGTTTTCTGTGCTCCGGCAGGTTTTCCTTGCCTGACAGATTGGAAAAGCTTTCTGCTAAGATGTAGACCACAAAAGACGCTAAAGACGAAGGTACGATGCTCTCCGGAGCTAAGAGCCGCTCCCGGGCTTCTTTCGGCAGAAGCCGCTCAAACGAGAACACTGTGAGCGGTACAATCGTCTTTGCGCGAAGAAGCCGCTTCTTCGGCTCCGGGAGCCGGAGAGAGCGGCAGCATCGGAAAGGTGAAGAAGGAAGCTGTACAACACTGGGATTGTGTGCTCAACTTGCCAACTGATAGAAAACAGTACCTTACCATTCTCCTGACTTTTCCTATCACATGAATATTCGATTGGAAGCTGTTTTGGACAGCTTTTCTTTTCTTTATGCCAAACACTTGGCAGACCTCCGTACAACATCCAGAACACGATGGGAGATGTTTTCTGTGCTCCGGCAGGTTTTCCTTGCCAGACAGAGTGGAAAAGCTTTCTGCTAGGATGTAGACCACAAAAGACGCTAAAGACGAAGGTACGATGCTCTCCGGAGCTAAGCGCCGCTCCCGGGCTTCTTTCGGCAGAAGCCGCTCAAACGAGAACACTGTGACCGGTACAATCGTCTTTGCGCGAGGAAGCCGCTTCTTCGGATCCGCGGGCCGGAGAGAGCGGCAGCATCGGAAAGGTGAAGAAGGAAGCTGTACAACACTGGGATTGTGTGCTCAACTTGCCAACGGATAGAAAACAGTACCTTACCATTCTCCTGACTTTTCCTATCACATGAATATTCGATTGGAAGCTGTTTTGGACAGCTTTTCTTTTCTTTATGCCAAACACTTGGCAGACCTCCGTACAACGTCCAGAACACGATGGGATATGTTTTCTGTGCTCCGGCAGGTTTTCCTTGCCAGACAGAGTGCAAAAGCTTTCTGCTAGGATGTAGACCACAAAAGACGCTAAAGACGAAGCTACGATGCTCTCCGGAGCTAAGCGCCGCTGCCGGGCTTCTTTCGGCAGAAGCCGCGCTAAGAGAGCACTGTGATCGGTACAATCGTCTTTGCGCGAAGAAGCCGCTTCTCTGGCTCCAGGAGCCGGAGAGAGCGGCAGCATCGGAAAGGTGAAGAAGGAAGCTGTACAACACTGGGATTGCGTGCGCAGCTTGCCAACTGATAGAAAACAGTACCTTACCACTCTCCTGACTTTTCCAATCACATGAATATTCGATTGGAAGCTGTTTTGGACAGCTTTTCTTTTCTTTATGCCAAACACTTGGCAGACCTCCGTGCAACGTCCAGAACACGATGGGAGATGTTTTCGGTGCTCCGGCAGGTTTTCCTTGCCTGACAGAGTGGAAAAGCTTTCTGCTAGGATGTAGACCACAAAAGACGCTAAAGACGAAGGTACGATGCTCTCCGGATCTAAGCTCCGCTCCCGGGCTTCTTTCGGCAGAAGCCGCGCTAAGAGAGCACTGTGAGCGGTACAATCGTCTTTGCGCGAAGAAGCCGCTTCTTCGGCTCCGCGAGCCGGAGAGAGCGGCAGCATCGGAAAGGTGAAGAAGGAAGCTGTACAACACTGGGATTGTGTGCACAGCTTGCCAACTGATAGAAAACAGTACCTTACCATTCTCCTGACTTTTGTAATCACATGAATATTCGATTGGAAGCTGTTTTGGACAGCTTTTCTTTTCTTAATGCCAAACAATTGGCAGACCTCCGTACAACATCCAGATCACGTTGGGAGATGTTTTCTGTGCTCCCGCAGGTTTTCCTTGCCTGACAGAGTGGAAAAGATTTCTGCTAGGATGTAGACCACAAAAGACGCTAAAGACGAAGGTACGATGCTCTCCGGAGCTAAGCGCCGCTCCCGGGCTTCTTTCGGCAGAAGCCGCTCAAACGAGAACACTGTGAGCGGTACAATCGTCTTTGCGCGAAGAAGCCGCTTCTTCGGCTCCGCGAGCCGGAGAGAGCGGCAGCATCGGAAAGGTGAAGAAGGAAGCTGTACAACACTGGGATTGTGTGCTCAACTTGCCAACTGATAGAAAACAGTACCTTACCATTCTCCTGACTTTTGTAATCACATGAATATTTGATTGGAAGCTGTTTTGGACAGCTTTTCTTTTCTTTATGCCAAACACTTGGCAGACCTCCGTACAACGTCCAGAACACGATGGGATATGTTTTCTGTGCTCCGGCAGGTTTTCCTTGCCAGACAGAGTGGAAAAGCTTTCTGCTAAGATGTAGACCACAAAAGATGCTAAAGACGAAGCTACGATGCTCTCCGGAGCTAAGCGCCGCTCACGGGCTTCTTTCGGCAGAAGCCGCGCTAAGAGAGCACTGTGAGCGGTACAATCGTCTTTGCGCGATGAAGCCGCTTCTTCGGCTCCAGGAGCCGGAGAGAGCGGCAGCATCGGAAACGTGAAGAAGGATGCTGTATTACACTAGGATTGCGTGCGCAGCTTGCCAACTGATAGAAAACAGTACCTTACCACTCTCCTGACTTTTCCAATCACATGAATATTCGATTGGAAGCTGTTTTGGACAGCTTTTCTTTTCTTTATGCCAAACACTTGGCAGACCTCCGTGCAACGTCCAGAACACGATGGGAGATGTTTTCTGTGCTCCGGCAAGTTTTCCTTGCCTGACAGAGTGGAAAAGCTTTCTGCTAGGATGTAGACCACAAAAGACGCTAAAGACGAAGGTACGATGCTCTCCGGATCTAAGCTCCGCTCCCGGGCTTCTTTCGGCAGAAGCCGCGCTAAGAGAGCACTGTGAGCGGTACAATCGTCTTTGCGCGAAGAAGCCGCTTCTTCGGCTCCGGGAGCCGGAGAGAGCGGCAGCATCGGAAAGGTGAAGAAGGAAGCTGTACAACACTAGGATTGTGTGCACAGCTTGCCAACTGATAGAAAACAGTACCTTACCATTCTCCTGACTTTTCCTATCACATGAATATTCGATTGGAAGCTGTTTTGGACAGCTTTTCTTTTCTTTATGCCAAACACTTGGCAGACCTCCGTACAACATCCAGATAACGTTGGGAGATGTTTTCTGTGCTCCCGCAGGTTTTCCTTGCCTGACAGAGTGGAAAAGCTTTCTGCTAAGATGTAGACCACAAAAGACGCTAAAGACGAAGGTACGATGCTCTCCGGAGCTAAGCGCCGCTCCCGGGCTTCTTTCGGCAGAAGCCTCTGTAACGAGAACACTGTGAGCGGTACAATCGTCTTTGCGCGAAGAAGCCGCTTCTTCGGCTCCGGGAGCCGGAGAGAGCGGCAGCATCGGAAAGGTGAAGAAGGAAGCTGTACAACACTGGGATTGTGTGCTCAACTTGCCAACTGATAGAAAACAGTACCTTACCATTCTCCTGACTTTTCCTATCACATGAATATTCGATTGGAAGCTGTTTTGGACAGCTTTTCTTTTCTTTATGCCAAACACTTGGCAGACCTCCCTACAACGTCCAGAACACGATGGGAGATGTTTTCTGTGCTCCGGCAGGTTTTCCTTGCCAGACAGAGTGCAAAAGCTTTCTGCTAAGATGTAGACCACAAAAGACGCTAAAGACGAAGGTACGATGCTCTCCGGAGCTAAGAGCCGCTCCCGGGCTTCTTTCGGCAGAAGCCGCTCAAACGAGAACACTGTGAGCGGTACAATCGTCTTTGCGCGAAGAAGCCGCTTCTTCGGCTCCGGGAGCCGGAGAGAGCGGCAGCATCGGAAAGGTGAAGAAGGAAGTTGTACAACACTGGGATTGTGTGCTCAACTTGCCAACGGATAGAAAACAGTACCTTACCATTCTCCTGACTTTTCCTATCACATGAATATTCGATTGGAAGCTGTTTTGGACAGCTTTTCTTTTCTTTATGCCAAACACTTGGCAGACCTCCGTACAACGTCCAGAACACGATGGGATATGTTTTCTGTGCTCCGGCAGGTTTTCCTTGCCAGACGTAGTGCAAAAGCTTTCTGCTAGGATGTAGACCACAAAAGACGCTAAAGACGAAGGTACGATGCTCTCCGGAGCTAAGCGCCGCTCCCGGGCTTCTTTCGGCAGAAGCCGCGCTAAGAGAGCACTGTGAGCGGTACAATCGTCTTTGCGCGAAGAAGCCGCTTCTTCGGCTCCGCGAGCCGGAGAGAGAGGCAGCATCGGAAAGGTGAAGAAGGAAGCTGTACAACACTGGGATTGTGTGCTCAACTTGCCAACTGATAGAAAACAGTACCTTACCATTCTCCTGACTTTTCCTATCACATGAATATTCGATTGGAAGCTGTTTTGGACAGCTTTTCTTTTCTTAATGCCAAACAATTGGCAGACCTCCGTGCAACGTCCAGAACACGATGGGAGATGTTTTCTGTGCTCCGGCAGGTTTTCCTTGCCTGACAGAGTGGAAAAGCTTTCTGCTAAGATGTAGACCACAAAAGACGCTAAAGACGAAGCTACGATGCTCTCCGGAGCTAAGCGCCGCTCCCGGGCTTCTTTCGGCAGAAGCCGCGCTAAGAGAGCACCGTGAGCGGTACAATCGTCTTTGCGCGAAGAAGCCGCTTCTTCGGCTCCAGGAGCCGGAGAGAGCGGCAGCATCGGAAACGTGAAGAAGGATGCTGTATTACACTAGGATTGCGTGCGCAGCTTGCCAACTGATAGAAAACAGTACCTTACCACTCTCCTGACTTTTCCAATCACATGAATATTCGATTGGAAGCTGTTTTGGACAGCTTTTCTTTTCTTTATGCCAAACACTTGGCAGACCTCCGTGCAACGTCCAGAACACGATGGGAGATGTTTTCTGTGCTCCGGCAGGTTTTCCTTGCCTGACAGAGTGGAAAAGCTTTCTGCTAGGATGTAGACCACAAAAGACGCTAAAGACGAAGGTACGATGCTCTCCGGAGCTAAGCGCCGCTCCCGGGCTTCTTTTGGCAGAAGCCGCGCTAAGAGAGCACTGTGAGCGGTACAATCGTCTTTGCGCGAAGAAGCCACTTGTTCGGCTCCGCGAGCCAGAGAGAGCGGCAGCATCGGAAAGGTGAAGAAGGAAGCTGTACAACACTAGGATTGTGTGCTCATCTTGCCAAATGATAGAAAACAGTACCTTTGCACTCTCCTGACTTTTCTAATCACATGAATATTCGATTGGAAGCTGTTTTGGACAGCTTTTCTTTTCTTTATGCCAAACACTTGGCAGACCTCCGTACAACGTCCAGATCACGTTGGGAAATGTTTTCTGTGCTGGCGCAAGTTTTCCTTCCCAGACAGAGTGGAAAAGCTTTCTGCTAGGATGTAGACCACAAAAGACGCTAAAGACGAAGCTACGATGCTCTCCGGAGCTAAGCGCCGCTCCCGGGCTTCTTTCGGCAGAAGCCGCGCTAAGAGAGCACTGTGAGCGGTACAATCGTCTTTGCGCGAAGAAGCCGCTTCTTCGGCTCCGGGAGCCGGAGAGAGCGGCAGCATCGGAAAGGTGAAGAAGGAAGCTGTACAACACTGGGATTGTGTGCTCAACTTGCCAACTGATAGAAAACAGTACCTTACCATTCTCCTGACTTTTCCTATCACATGAATATTCGATTGGAAGCTGTTTTGGACAGCTTTTCTTTTCTTAATGCCAAACAATTGGCAGACCTCCGTGCAACGTCCAGAACACGATGGGAGATGTTTTCTGTGCTCCGGCAGGTTTTCCATGCCTGACAGAGTGGAAAAGCTTTCTGCTAAGATGTAGACCACAAAAGACGCTAAAGACGAAGGTACGATGCTCTCCGGAGCTAAGAGCCGCTCCCGGGCTTCTTTCGGCAGAAGCCGCTCAAACGAGAACACTGTGAGCGGTACAATCGTCTTTGCGCGAAGAAGCCGCTTCTTCGGCTCCGGGAGCCGGAGAGAGCGGCAGCATCGGAAAGGTGAAGAAGGAAGCTGTACAACACTGGGATTGTGTGCTCAACTTGCCAACTGATAGAAAACAGTACCTTACCATTCTCCTGACTTTTCCTATCACATGAATATTCGATTGGAAGCTGTTTTGGACAGCTTTTCTTTTCTTTATGCCAAACACTTGGCAGACCTCCGTACAACATCCAGAACACGATGGGAGATGTTTTCTGTGCTCCGGCAGGTTTTCCTTGCCAGACAGAGTGGAAAAGCTTTCTGCTAGGATGTAGACCACAAAAGACGCTAAAGACGAAGGTACGATGCTCTCCGGAGCTAAGCGCCGCTCCCGGGCTTCTTTTGGCAGAAGCCGCGCTAAGAGAGCACTGTGAGCGGTACAATCGTCTTTGCGCGAAGAAGCCACTTGTTCGGCTCCGCGAGCCAGAGAGAGCGGCAGCATCGGAAAGGTCAAGAAGGAAGCTGTACAACACTAGGATTGTGTGCTCATCTTGCCAAATGATAGAAAACAGTACCTTTGCACTCTCCTGACTTTTCTAATCACATGAATATTCGATTGGAAGCTGTTTTGGACAGCTTTTCTTTTCTTTATGCCAAACACTTGGCAGACCTCCGTACAACGTCCAGATCACGTTGGGAAATGTTTTCTGTGCTGGCGCAAGTTTTCCTTCCCAGACAGAGTGGAAAAGCTTTCTGCTAGGATGTAGACCACAAAAGACGCTAAAGACGAAGCTACGATGCTCTCCGGAGCTAAGCGCCGCTCCCGGGCTTCTTTCGGCAGAAGCCGCGCTAAGAGAGCACTGTGAGCGGTACAATCGTCTTTGCGCGAAGAAGCCGCTTCTTCGGCTCCAGGAGCCGGAGAGAGCGGCAGCATCGGAAAGGTGAAGAAGGAAGCTGTACAACACTGGGATTGTGTGCTCAACTTGCCAACTGATAGAAAACAGTACCTTACCATTCTCCTGACTTTTCCTATCACATGAATATTCGATTGGAAGCTGTTTTGGACAGCTTTTCTTTTCTTAATGCCAAACAATTGGCAGACCTCCGTGCAACGTCCAGAACACGATGGGAGATGTTTTCTGTGCTCCGGCAGGTTTTCCATGCCTGACAGAGTGGAAAAGCTTTCTGCTAAGATGTAGACCACAAAAGACGCTAAAGACGAAGGTACGATGCTCTCCGGAGCTAAGAGCCGCTCCCGGGCTTCTTTCGGCAGAAGCCGCTCAAACGAGAACACTGTGAGCGGTACAATCGTCTTTGCGCGAAGAAGCCGCTTCTTCGGCTCCGGGAGCCGGAGAGAGCGGCAGCATCGGAAAGGTGAAGAAGGAAGCTGTACAACACTGGGATTGTGTGCTCAACTTGCCAACTGATAGAAAACAGTACCTTACCATTCTCCTGACTTTTCCTATCACATGAATATTCGATTGGAAGCTGTTTTGGACAGCTTTTCTTTTCTTTATGCCAAACACTTGGCAGACCTCCGTACAACATCCAGAACACGATGGGAGATGTTTTCTGTGCTCCGGCAGGTTTTCCTTGCCAGACAGAGTGCAAAAGCTTTCTGCTAGGATGTAGACCACAAAAGACGCTAAAGACGAAGCTACGAGGCTCTCCGGAGCTAAGCGCCGCTCCCGGGCTTCTTTCGGCAGAAGCCGCGCTAAGAGAGCACTGTGAGCGGTACAATCGTCTTTGCGCGAAGAAGCCGCTTCTTCGGCTCCAGGAGCCGGAGAGAGCGGCAGCATCGGAAACGTGAAGAAGGATGCTGTATTACATTAGGATTGCGTGCGCAGCTTGCCAACTGATAGAAAACAGTACCTTACCACTCTCCTGACTTTTCCAATCACATGAATATTCAATTGGAAGCTGTTTTGGACAGCTTTTCTTTTCTTTATGCCAAACACTTGGCAGACCTCCGTGCAACGTCCAGAACACGATGGGAGATGTTTTCGGTGCTCCGGCAGGTTTTCCTTGCCTGACAGAGTGGAAAAGCTTTCTGCTAGGATGTAGACCACAAAAGACGCTAAAGACGAAGGTACGATGCTCTCCGGAGCTAAGAGCCGCTCCCGGGCTTCTTTCGGCAGAAGCCGCGCTAAGAGAGCACTGTGACCGGTACAATCGTCTTTGCGCGAAGAAGCCGCTTCTTCGGCTCCGCGAGCCGGAGAGAGAGGCAGCATCGGAAAGGTGAAGAAGGAAGCTGTACAACACTGGGATTGTGTGCTCAACTTGCCAACTGATAGAAAACAGTACCTTACCATTCTCCTGACTTTTCCTATCACATGAATATTCGATTGGAAGCTGTTTTGGACAGCTTTTCTTTTCTTAATGCCAAACAGTTGGCAGACCTCCGTGCAACGTCCAGAACACGATGGGAGATGTTTTCTGTGCTCCGGCAGGTTTTCCTTGCCTGACAGAGTGGAAAAGCTTTCTGCTAAGATGTAGACCACAAAAGACGCTAAAGACGAAGCTACGATGCTCTCCGGAGCTAAGCGCCGCTCCCGGGCTTCTTTCGGCAGAAGCCGCGCTAAGAGAGCACCGAGAGCGGTACAATCGTCTTTGCGCGAAGAAGCCGCTTCTTCGGCTCCAGGAGCCGGAGAGAGCGGCAGCATCGGAAACGTGAAGAAGGATGCTGTATTACACTAGGATTGCGTGCGCAGCTTGCCAACTGATAGAAAACAGTACCTTACCACTCTCCTGACTTTTCCAATCACATGAATATTCGATTGGAAGCTGTTTTGGACAGCTTTTCTTTTCTTTATGCCAAACACTTGGCAGACCTCCGTGCAACGTCCAGAACACGATGGGAGATGTTTTCTGTGCTCCGGCAGGTTTTCCTTGCCAGACAGAGTGCAAAAGCTTTCTGCTAGGATGTAGACCACAAAAGACGCTAAAGACGAAGGTACGATGCTCTCCGGAGCTAAGCGCCGCTCCCGGGCTTCTTTTGGCAGAAGCCGCGCTAAGAGAGCACTGTGAGCGGTACAATCGTCTTTGCGCGAAGAAGCCACTTGTTCGGCTCCGCGAGCCAGAGAGAGCGGCAGCATCGGAAAGGTGAAGAAGGAAGCTGTACAACACTAGGATTGTGTGCTCATCTTGCCAAATGATAGAAAACAGTACCTTTGCACTCTCCTGACTTTTCTAATCACATGAATATTCGATTGGAAGCTGTTTTGGACAGCTTTTCTTTTCTTTATGCCAAACACTTGGCAGACCTCCGTACAACGTCCAGATCACGTTGGGAAATGTTTTCTGTGCTGGCGCAAGTTTTCCTTCCCAGACAGAGTGGAAAAGCTTTCTGCTAGGATGTAGACCACAAAAGACGCTAAAGACGAAGCTACGATGCTCTCCGGAGCTAAGCGCCGCTCCCGGGCTTCTTTCGGCAGAAGCCGCGCTAAGAGAGCACTGTGAGCGGTACAATCGTCTTTGCGCGAAGAAGCCGCTTCTTCGGCTCCGGGAGCCGGAGAGAGCGGCAGCATCGGAAAGGTGAAGAAGGAAGCTGTACAACACTGGGATTGTGTGCTCAACTTGCCAACTGATAGAAAACAGTACCTTACCATTCTCCTGACTTTTCCTATCACATGAATATTCGATTGGAAGCTGTTTTGGACAGCTTTTCTTTTCTTAATGCCAAACAATTGGCAGACCTCCGTGCAACGTCCAGAACACGATGGGAGATGTTTTCTGTGCTCCGGCAGGTTTTCCATGCCTGACAGAGTGGAAAAGCTTTCTGCTAAGATGTAGACCACAAAAGACGCTAAAGACGAAGGTACGATGCTCTCCGGAGCTAAGAGCCGCTCCCGGGCTTCTTTCGGCAGAAGCCGCTCAAACGAGAACACTGTGACCGGTACAATCGTCTTTGCGCGAAGAAGCCGCTTCTTCGGCTCCGGGAGCCGGAGAGAGCGGCAGCATCGGAAAGGTGAAGAAGGAAGCTGTACAACACTGGGATTGTGTGCTCAACTTGCCAACTGATAGAAAACAGTACCTTACCATTCTCCTGACTTTTCCTATCACATGAATATTCGATTGGAAGCTGTTTTGGACAGCTTTTCTTTTCTTTATGCCAAACACTTGGCAGACCTCCGTACAACATCCAGAACACGATGGGAGATGTTTTCTGTGCTCCGGCAGGTTTTCCTTGCCAGACAGAGTGGAAAAGCTTTCTGCTAGGATGTAGACCACAAAAGACGCTAAAGACGAAGGTACGATGCTCTCCGGAGCTAAGCGCCGCTCCCGGGCTTCTTTTGGCAGAAGCCGCGCTAAGAGAGCACTGTGAGCGGTACAATCGTCTTTGCGCGAAGAAGCCACTTGTTCGGCTCCGCGAGCCAGAGAGAGCGGCAGCATCGGAAAGGTGAAGAAGGAAGCTGTACAACACTAGGATTGTGTGCTCATCTTGCCAAATGATAGAAAACAGTACCTTTGCACTCTCCTGACTTTTCTAATCACATGAATATTCAATTGGAAGCTGTTTTGGACAGCTTTTCTTTTCTTTATGCCAAACACTTGGCAGACCTCCGTGCAACGTCCAGAACACGATGGGAGATGTTTTCGGTGCTCCGGCAGGTTTTCCTTGCCTGACAGAGTGGAAAAGCTTTCTGCTAGGATGTAGACCACAAAAGACGCTAAAGACGAAGGTACGATGCTCTCCGGATCTAAGCTCCGCTCCCGGGCTTCTTTCGGCAGAAGCCGCGCTAAGAGAGCACTGTGAGCGGTACAATCGTCTTTGCGCGAAGAAGCCGCTTCTTCGGCTCCGCGAGCCGGAGAGAGAGGCAGCATCGGAAAGGTGAAGAAGGAAGCTGTACAACACTGGGATTGTGTGCTCAACTTGCCAACTGATAGAAAACAGTACCTTACCATTCTCCTGACTTTTGTAATCACATGAATCTTCGATTGGAAGCTGTTTTGGACAGCTTTACTTTTCTTTATGCCAAACAATTGGCAGACCTCCGTGCAACGTCCAGAACACGATGGGAGATGTTTTCTGTGCTCCGGCAGGTTTTCCTTGCCTGACAGATCTGAAAAGATTTCTGCTAAGATGTAGACCACAAAAGACGCTAAAGACGAAGGTACGATGCTCTCCGGAGCTAAGCGCCGCTCCCGGGCTTCTTTCGGCAGAAGCCTCTGTAACGAGAACACTGTGAGCGGTACAATCGTCTTTGCGCGAAGAAGCCGCTTCTTCGGCTCCGGGAGCCGGAGCGAGCGGCAGCATCGGAAAGGTGAAGAAGGAAGCTGTACAACACTGGGATTGTGTGCTCAACTTGCCAACTGATAGAAAACAGTACCTTACCATTCTCCTGACTTTTCCTATCACATGAATATTCGATTGGAAGCTGTTTTGGACAGCTTTTCTTTTCTTTATGCCAAACACTTGGCAGACCTCCGTACAACATCCAGATCACGATGGGATATGTTTTCGGTGCTCCGGCAGGTTTTCCTTGCCTGACAGAGTGGAAAAGCTTTCTGCTAGGATGTAGACCACAAAAGACGCTAAAGACGAAGGTACGATGCTCTCCGGAGCTAAGCGCCGCTCCCGGGCTTCTTTCGGCAGAAGCCTCTGTAACGAGAACACTGTGAGCGGTACAATCGTCTTTGCGCGAAGAAGCCGCTTCTTCGGCTCCGGGAGCCGGAGAGAGCGGCAGCATCGGAAAGGTGAAGAAGGAAGCTGTACAACACTGGGATTGTGTGCTCAACTTGCCAACTGATAGAAAACAGTACCTTACCATTCTCCTGACTTTTCCTATCACATGAATATTCGATTGGAAGCTGTTTTGGACAGCTTTTCTTTTCTTTATGCCAAACACTTGGCAGACCTCCGTGCAACGTCCAGAACACGATGGGAGATGTTTTCTGTGCTCCGGCAGGTTTTCCTTGCCTGACAGAGTGCAAAACCTTTCTGCTAGGATGTAGACGACAAAAGACGCTAAAGACGAAGGTACGATGCTCTCCGGAGCTAAGAGCCGCTCCCGGGCTTCTTTCGGCAGAAGCCGCGCTAAGAGAGCACTGTGAGCAGTACAATCGTCTTTGCGCGAAGAAGCCACTTGTTCAGCTCCGCGAGCCGGAGAGAGCGGCAGCATCGGAAAGGTGAAGAAGGAAGCTGTACAACACTGGGATTGTGTGCTCAACTTGCCAACTGATAGAAAACAGTACCTTACCATTCTCCTGACTTTTCCTATCACATGAATATTCGATTGGAAGCTGTTTTGGACAGCTTTTCTTTTCTTTATGCCAAACACTTGGCAGACCTCCGTACAACGTCCAGAACACGATGGGATATGTTTTCTGTGCTCCGGCAGGTTTTCCTTGCCAGACAGAGTGCAAAAGCTTTCTGCTAGGATGTAGACCACAAAAGACGCTAAAGACGAAGGTACGATGCTCTCCGGAGCTAAGAGCCGCTCCCGGGCTTCTTTCGGCAGAAGCCGCGCTAAGAGAGCACTGTGAGCGGTACAATCGTCTTTGCGCGAAGAAGCCGCTTCTTCGGCTCCAGGAGCCGGAGTGAGCGGCAGCATCGGAAACGTGAAGAAGGATGCTGTATTACACTAGGATTGCGTGCGCAGCTTGCCAACTGATAGAAAACAGTACCTTACCACTCTCCTGACTTTTCCAATCACATGAATATTCGATTGGAAGCTGTTTTGGACAGCTTTTCTTTTCTTTATGCCAAACAATTGGCAGACATCGGTGCAACGTCCAGAACACGATGGGAGATGTTTTCTGTGCTCCGGCAGGTTTTCGTTGCCTGACAGAGTGGAAAAGCTTTCTGCTAGGATGTAGACCACAAAAGACGCTAAAGACGAAGGTACGATGCTCTCCGGAGCTAAGAGCCGCTCCCGGGCTTCTTTCGGCAGAAGCCGCTCAAACGAGAACACTGTGACCAGTACAATCGTCTTTGCGCAAAGAAGCCGCTTCTTCGGCTCCGGGAGCCGGAGAGAGCGGCAGCATCGGAAAGGTGAAGAAGGAAGCTGTACAACACTGGGATTGTGTGCTCAACTTGCCAACTGATAGAAAACAGTACCTTACCATTCTCCTGACTTTTCCTATCACATGAATATTTGATTGGAAGCTGTTTTGGACAGCTTTTCTTTTCTTTATGCCAAACACTTGGCAGACCTCCGTACAACGTCCAGAACACGATGGGATATGTTTTCTGTGCTCCGGCAGGTTTTCCTTGCCAGACAGAGTGCAAAAGCTTTCTGCTAGGATGTAGACCACAAAAGACGCTAAAGACGAAGGTACGATGCTCTCTGGAGCTAAGCGCCGCTCCCGGGCTTCTTTCGGCAGAAGCCGCGCTAAGAGAGCACTGTGAGCGGTACAATCGTCTTTGCCCGAAGAAGCCGCTTCTTCGGATCCGCGGGCCGGAGAGAGCGGCAGCATCGGAAAGGTGAAGAAGGAAGCTGTACAACACTGGGATTGTGTGCTCAATTTGCCAACTGATAGAAAACAGTACCTTACCATTCTCCTGACTTTTCCTATCACATGAATATTCGATTGGAAGCTGTTTTGGACAGCTTTTCTTTTCTTAATGCCAAACAATTGGCAGACCTCCGTACAACGTCCAGAACACGATGGGAGATGTTTTCTGTGCTCCGGCAGGTTTTCGTTGCCTGACAGAGTGGAAAAGCTTTCTGCTAAGATGTAGACCACAAAAGACGCTAAAGACGAAGGTACGATGCTCTCCGGAGCTAAGAGCCGCTCCCAGGCTTCTTTCGGCAGAAGCCGCTCAAACGAGAACACTGTGAGCGGTACAATCGTCTTTGCGCGAAGAAGCCGCTTCTTCGGCTCCGGGAGCCGGAGAGAGCGGCAGCATCGGAAAGGTGAAGAAGGAAGCTGTACAACACTGGGATTGTGTGCTCAACTTGCCAACTGATAGAAAACAGTACCTTACCATTCTCCTGACTTTTCCTATCACATGAATATTCGATTGGAAGCTGTTTTGGACAGCTTTTCTTTTCTTAATGCCAAACAATTGGCAGACCTCCGTGCAACGTCCAGAACACGATGGGAGATGTTTTCTGTGCTCCGGCAGGTTTTCCATGCCTGACAGAGTGGAAAAGCTTTCTGCTAAGATGTAGACCACAAAAGACGCTAAAGACGAAGGTACGATGCTCTCCGGAGCTAAGAGCCGCTCCCGGGCTTCTTTCGGCAGAAGCCGCTCAAACGAGAACACTGTGAGCGGTACAATCGTCTTTGCGCGAAGAAGCCGCTTCTTCGGCTCCAGAAGCCGGAGAGAGCGGCAGCATCGGAAACGTGAAGAAGGATGCTGTATTACACTAGGATTGCGTGCGCAGCTTGCCAACTGATAGAAAATAGTACCTTACCACTCTCCTGACTTTTCCAATCACATGAATATTCGATTGGAAGCTGTTTTGGACAGCTTTTCTTTTCTTTATGCCAAACACTTGGCAGACCTCCGTGCAACGTCCAGAACACGATGGGAGATGTTTTCTGTGCTCCGGCAGGTTTTCCTTGCCTGACAGAGTGGAAAAGCTTTCTGCTAGGATGTAGACCACAAAAGACGCTAAAGACGAAGGTACGATGCTCTCCGGATCTAAGCTCCGCTCCCGGGCTTCTTTCGGCAGAAGCCGCGCTAAGAGAGCACTGTGAGCGGTACAATCGTCTTTGCGCGAAGAAGCCGCTTCTTCGGCTCCGCGAGCCGGAGAGAGCGGCAGCATCGGAAAGGTGAAGAAGGAAGCTGTACAACACTAGGATTGTGTGCACAGCTTGCCAAATGATAGAAAACAGTACCTTACCATTCTCCTGACTTTTCCTATCACATGAATATTCGATTAGAAGCTGTTTTGGACAGCTTTTCTTTTCTTTATGCCAAACACTTGGCAGACCTCCGTACAACATCCAGATCACGTTGGGATATGTTTTCTGTGCTCCGGCAGGTTTTCCTTGCCAGACGTAGTACAAAAGCTTTCTGCTCGGATGTAGACCACAAAAGACGCTAAAGACGAAGGTACGATGCTCTCCGGAGCTAAGCGCCGCTCCCGGGCTTCTTTCGGCAGAAGCCGCGCTAAGAGAGCACTGTGAGCGGTACAATTGTCTTTGCGCGAAGAAGCCACTTGTTCGGCTCCGGGAGCCGGAGAGAGCGGCAGCATCGGAAAGGTGAAGAAGGAAGCTGTACAACACTGGGATTGTGTGCTCAACTTGCCAACTGATAGAAAACAGTACCTTACCATTCTCCTGACTTTTCCTATCACATGAATATTCGATTGGAAGCTGTTTTGGACAGCTTTTCTTTTCTTTATGCCAAACACTTGGCAGACCTCCGTACAATGTCCAGAAGACGATGGGAAATGTTTTCTGTGCTGGCGCAGGTTTTCCTTGCCTGACAGAGTGGAAAAGCTTTCTGCTAAGATGTAGACCACAAAAGACGCTAAAGACGAAGGTACGATGCTCTCCGGAGCTAAGAGCCGCTCCCGGGCTTCTTTCGGCAGAAGCCGCTCAAACGAGAACACTGTGACCGGTACAATCGTCTTTGCGCGAAGAAGCCGCTTCTTCGGCTCCGGGAGCCGGAGAGAGCGGCAGCATCGGAAAGGTGAAGAAGGAAGCTGTACAACACTGGGATTGTGTGCTCAACTTGCCAACTGATAGAAAACAGTACCTTACCATTCTCCTGACTTTTCCTATCACATGAATATTCGATTGGAAGCTGTTTTGGACAGCTTTTCTTTTCTTTATGCCAAACACTTGGCAGACCTCCGTACAACGTCCAGAAAACGATGGGATATGTTTTCTGTGCTGGCGCAGGTTTTCCTTGCCAGACAGAGTGCAAAAGCTTTCTGCTAGGATGTAGACCACAAAAGACGCTAAAGACGAAGGTACGATGCTCTCCGGAGCTAAGCGCCGCTCACGGGCTTCTTTCGGCAGAAGCCGCGCTAAGAGAGCACTGTGAGCGGTACAATCGTCTTTGCGCGAAGAAGCCACTTGTTCGGCTCCGCGAGCCGGAGAGAGCGGCAGCATCGGAAAGGTGAAGAAGGAAGCTGTACAACACTGGGATTGTGTGCTCAACTTGCCAACTGATAGAAAACAGTACCTTTGCACTCTCCTGACTTTTCTAATCACATGAATATTCGATTGGAAGCTGTTTTGGACAGCTTTTCTTTTCTTAATGCCAAACAATTGGCAGACCTCCGTGCAACGTCCAGAAGACGATGGGAGATGTTTTCTGTGCTCCGGCAGGTTTTCCTTGCCTGACAGAGTGGAAAAGCTTTCTGCTAGGATGTAGACCACAAAAGACGCTAAAGACGAAGGTACGATGCTCTCCGGAGCTAAGAGCCGCTCCCGGGCTTCTTTCGGCAGAAGCCGCTCAAACGAGAACACTGTGACCGGTACAATCGTCTTTGCGCAAAGAAGCCGCTTCTTCGGCTCCGGGAGCCGGAGAGAGCGGCAGCATCGGAAAGGTGAAGAAGGAAGCTGTACAACACTGGGATTGTGTGCTCAACTTGCCAACTGATAGAAAACAGTACCTTACCATTCTCCTGACTTTTCCTATCACATGAATATTCGATTGGAAGCTGTTTTGGACAGCTTTTCTTTTCTTTATGCCAAACACTTGGCAGACCTCCGTACAACGTCCAGAACACGATGGGATATGTTTTCTGTGCTCCGGCAGGTTTTCCTTGCCTGACAGAGTGGAAAAGCTTTCTGCTAAGATGTAGACCACAAAAGACGCTAAAGACGAAGGTACGATGCTCTCCGGAGCTAAGCGCCGCTCCCGGGCTTCTTTCGGCAGAAGCCGCTCAAACGAGAACACTGTGAGCGGTACAATCGTCTTTGCGCGAAGAAGCCGCTTCTTCGGCTCCGGGAGCCGGAGAGAGCGGCAGCATCGGAAAGGTGAAGAAGGAAGCTGTACAACACTGGGATTGTGTGCTCAACTTGCCAACTGATAGAAAACAGTACCTTACCATTCTCCTGACTTTTCCTATCACATGAATATTCGATTGGAAGCTGTTTTGGACAGCTTTTCTTTTCTTTATGCCAAACACTTGGCAGACCTCCGTACAACGTCCAGAAAACGATGGGATATGTTTTCTGTGCTGGCGCAGGTTTTCCTTGCCAGACAGAGTGCAAAAGCTTTCTGCTAGGATGTAGACCACAAAAGACGCTAAAGACGAAGGTACGATGCTCTCCGGAGCTAAGCGCCGCTCACGGGCTTCTTTCGGCAGAAGCCGCGCTAAGAGAGCACTGTGAGCGGTACAATCGTCTTTGCGCGAAGAAGCCACTTGTTCGGCTCCGCGAGCCGGAGAGAGCGGCAGCATCGGAAAGGTGAAGAAGGAAGCTGTACAACACTGGGATTGTGTGCTCAACTTGCCAACTGATAGAAAACAGTACCTTTGCACTCTCCTGACTTTTCTAATCACATGAATATTCGATTGGAAGCTGTTTTGGACAGCTTTTCTTTTCTTAATGCCAAACAATTGGCAGACCTCCGTGCAACGTCCAGAAGACGATGGGAGATGTTTTCTGTGCTCCGGCAGGTTTTCCTTGCCTGACAGAGTGGAAAAGCTTTCTGCTAGGATGTAGACCACAAAAGACGCTAAAGACGAAGGTACGATGCTCTCCGGAGCTAAGAGCCGCTCCCGGGCTTCTTTCGGCAGAAGCCGCTCAAACGAGAACACTGTGACCGGTACAATCGTCTTTGCGCAAAGAAGCCGCTTCTTCGGCTCCGGGAGCCGGAGAGAGCGGCAGCATCGGAAAGGTGAAGAAGGAAGCTGTACAACACTGGGATTGTGTGCTCAACTTGCCAACTGATAGAAAACAGTACCTTACCATTCTCCTGACTTTTCCTATCACATGAATATTCGATTGGAAGCTGTTTTGGACAGCTTTTCTTTTCTTTATGCCAAACACTTGGCAGACCTCCGTACAACGTCCAGAACACGATGGGATATGTTTTCTGTGCTCCGGCAGGTTTTCCTTGCCTGACAGAGTGGAAAAGCTTTCTGCTAAGATGTAGACCACAAAAGACGCTAAAGACGAAGGTACGATGCTCTCCGGAGCTAAGCGCCGCTCCCGGGCTTCTTTCGGCAGAAGCCGCTCAAACGAGAACACTGTGAGCGGTACAATCGTCTTTGCGCGAAGAAGCCGCTTCTTCGGCTCCGGGAGCCGGAGAGAGCGGCAGCATCGGAAAGGTGAAGAAGGAAGCTGTACAACACTGGGATTGTGTGCTCAACTTGCCAACTGATAGAAAACAGTACCTTACCATTCTCCTGACTTTTCCTATCACATGAATATTCGATTGGAAGCTTTTTTGGACAGCTTTTCTTTTCTTTATGCCAAACACTTGGCAGACCTCCGTGCAACGTCCAGAACACGATGGGATATGTTTTCTGTGCTCCGGCAGGTTTTCCTTGCCAGACGTAGTGCAAAAGCTTTCTGCTAGGATGTAGACCACAAAAGACGCTAAAGACGAAGGTACGATGCTCTCCGGAGCTAAGCGCCGCTCCCGGGCTTCTTTCGGCAGAAGCCGCGCTAAGAGAGCACTGTGAGCGGTACAATCGTCTTTGCGCGAAGAAGCCGCTTCTTCGGCTCCGGGAGCCGGAGAGAGCGGCAGCATCGGAAAGGTGAAGAAGGAAGCTGTACAACACTGGGATTGTGTGCTCAACTTGCCAACTGATAGAAAACAGTACCTTACCATTCTCCTGACTTTTCCTATCACATGAATATTCGATTGGAAGCTGTTTTGGGCAGCTTTTCTTTTCTTTATGCCAAACACTTGGCAGACCTCCGTACAATGTCCAGATCACGTTGGGAAATGTTTTCTGTGCTGGCGCAGGTTTTCCTTGCCAGACAGAGTGCAAAAGCTTTCTGCTAGGATGTAGACCACAAAAGACGCTAAAGACGAAGCTACGATGCTCTCCGGAGCTAAGCGCCGCTCCCGGGCTTCTTTCGGCAGAAGCCTCTGTAACGAGAACACTGTGAGCGGTACAATCGTCTTTGCGCGAAGAAGCCGCTTCTTCGGCTCCGGGAGCCGGAGAGAGCGGCAGCATCGGAAAGGTGAAGAAGGAAGCTGTACAACACTGGGATTATGTGCTCAACTTGCCAACTGATAGAAAACAGTACCTTACCATTCTCCTGACTTTTCCTATCACATGAATATTCGATTGGAAGCTGTTTTGGACAGCTTTTCTTTTCTTTATGCCAAACACTTGGCAGACCTCCGTACAACGTCCAGAACACGATGGGATATGTTTTCTGTGCTGGCGCAGGTTTTCCTTGCCAGACAGAGTGCAAAAGCTTTCTGCTAGGATGTAGACCACAAAAGACGCTAAAGACGAAGGTACGATGCTCTCCGGAGCTAAGCGCCGCTCCCGGGCTTCTTTCGGCAGAAGCCGCGCTAAGAGAGCACTGTGAGCGGTACAATCGTCTTTGCGCGAAGAAGCCGCTTCTTCGGATCCGCGGGCCGGAGAGAGCGGCAGCATCGGAAAGGTGAAGAAGGAAGCTGTACAACACTGGGTTTGTGTGCTCAACTTGCCAACTGATAGAAAACAGTACCTTACCATTCTCCTGACTTTTCCTATCACATGAATATTCGATTGGAAGCTGTTTTGGACAGCTTTTCTTTTCTTTATGCCAAACAATTGGCAGACCTCCGTGCAACGTCCAGAACACGATGGGAGATGTTTTCTGTGCTCCGGCAGGTTTTCCTTGCCTGACAGAGTGGAAAAGCTTTCTGCTAAGATGTAGACCACAAAAGACGCTAAAGACGAAGGTACGATGCTCTCCGGAGCTAAGAGCCGCTCCCGGGCTTCTTTCGGCAGAAGCCGCTCAAACGAGAACACTGTGAGCGGTACAATCGTCTTTGCGCAAAGAAGCCGCTTCTTCGGCTCCGGGAGCCGGAGAGAGCGGCAGCATCGGAAAGGTGAAGAAGGAAGCTGTACAACACTGGGATTGTGTGCTCAACTTGCCAACTGATAGAAAACAGTACCTTACCATTCTCCTGACTTTTCCTATCACATGAATATTCGATTGGAAGCTGTTTTGGACAGCTTTTCTTTTCTTTATGCCAAACACTTGGCAGACCTCCGTACAACGTCCAGAATACGATGGGAGATGTTTCCTGTGCTCCGGCAGGTTTTCCTTGCCTGACAGAGTGGAAAAGCTTTCTGCTAGGATGTAGACCACAAAAGACGCTAAAGACGAAGGTACGATGCTCTCCGGATCTAAGCTCCGCTCCCGGGCTTCTTTCGGCAGAAGCCGCGCTAAGAGAGCACTGTGAGCGGTACAATCGTCTTTGCGCGAAGAAGCCGCTTCTTCGGCTCCGCGAGCCGGAGAGAGAGGCAGCATCGGAAAGGTGAAGAAGGAAGCTGTACAACACTGGGATTGTGTGCTCAACTTGCCAACTGATAGAAAACAGTACCTTACCATTCTCCTGACTTTTGTAATCACATGAATCTTCGATTGGAAGCTGTTTTGGACAGCTTTTCTTTTCTTTATGCCAAACAATTGGCAGACCTCCGTGCAACGTCCAGAACACGATGGGAGATGTTTTCTGTGCTCCGGCAGGTTTTCCTTGCCTGACAGAGTGGAAAAGCTTTCTGCTAAGATGTAGACCACAAAAGATGCTAAAGACGAAGGTACGATGCTCTCCGGAGCTAAGAGCCGCTCCCGGGCTTCTTTCGGCAGAAGCCGCTCAAACGAGAACACTGTGACTGGTACAATCGTCTTTGCGCGAAGAAGCCGCTTCTTCGGCTCCGGGAGCCGGAGAGAGCGGCAGCATCGGAAAGGTGAAGAAGGAAGCTGTACAACACTGGGATTGTGTGCTCAACTTGCCAACTGATAGAAAACAGTACCTTACCATTCTCCTGACTTTTCCTATCACATGAATATTCGATTGGAAGCTGTTTTGGACAGCTTTTCTTTTCTTTATGCCAAACACTTGGCAGACCTCCGTGCAACGTCCAGAACACGATGGGATATATTTTCTGTGCTCCGGCAGATTTTCCTTGCCAGACAGAGTGCAAAAGCTTTCTGCTAGGATGTAGACCACAAAAGACGCTAAAGACGAAGCTACGATGCTCTCCGGAGCTAAGCGCCGCTCACGGGCTTCTTTCGGCAGAAGCCGCGCTAAGAGAGCACTGTGAGCGGTACAATCGTCTTTGCGCGAAGAAGCCGCTTCTTCGGCTCCAGGAGCCGGAGAGAGCGGCAGCATCGGAAACGTGAAGAAGGATGCTGTATTACACTAGGATTGCGTGCGCAGCTTGCCAACTGATAGAAAACAGTACCTTACCACTCCCCTGACTTTTCCAATCACATGAATATTCGATTGGAAGCTGTTTTGGACAGCTTTTCTTTTCTTTATGCCAAACACTTGGCAGACCTCCGTGCAACGTCCAGAACACGATGGGAGATGTTTTCGGTGCTCCGGCAGGTTTTCCTTGCCTGACAGAGTGGAAAAGCTTTCTGCTAGGATGTAGACCACAAAAGACGCTAAAGACGAAGGTACGATGCTCTCCGGATCTACGCTCCGCTCCCGGGCTTCTTTCGGCAGAAGCCGCGCTAAGAGAGCACTGTGAGCGGTACAATCGTCTTTGCGCGAAGAAGCCGCTTCTTCGGCTCCGCGAGCCGGAGAGAGCGGCAGCATCGGAAAGGTGAAGAAGGAAGCTGTACAACACTAGGATTGTGTGCACAGCTTGCCAACTGATAGAAAACAGTACCTTACCATTCTCCTGACTTTTGTAATCACATGAATATTCGATTGGAAGCTGTTTTGGACAGCTTTTCTTTTCTTTATGCCAAACACTTGGCAGACCTCCGTACAACATCCAGATCACGTTGGGAGATGTTTTCTGTGCTCCCGCAGGTTTTCCTTGCCTGACAGAGTGGAAAAGATTTCTGCTAAGATGTAGACCACAAAAGACGCTAAAGACGAAGGTACGATGCTCTCCGGAGCTAAGCGCCGCTCCCGGGCTTCTTTCGGCAGAAGCCTCTGTAACGAGAACACTGTGAGCGGTACAATCGTCTTTGCGCGAAGAAGCCGCTTCTTCGGCTCCGGGAGCCGGAGAGAGCGGCAGCATCGGAAAGGTGAAGAAGGAAGCTGTACAACACTGGGATTGTGTGCTCAACTTGCCAACTGATAGAAAACAGTACCTTACCATTCTCCTGACTTTTCCTATCACATGAATATTCGATTGGAAGCTGTTTTGGACAGCTTTTCTTTTCTTAATGCCAAACAATTGGCAGACCTCCGTGCAACGTCCAGAACACGATGGGAGATGTTTTCTGTGCTCCGGCAGGTTTTCCTTGCCTGACAGAGTGGAAAAGCTTTCTGCTAAGATGTAGACCACAAAAGACGCTAAAGACGAAGGTACGATGCTCTCCGGAGCTAAGAGCCGCTCCCGGGCTTCTTTCGGCAGAAGCCGCTCAAACGAGAACACTGTGAGCGGTACAATCGTCTTTGCGCGAAGAAGCCGCTTCTTCGGCTCCGGGAGCCGGAGAGAGCGGCAGCATCGGAAAGGTGAAGAAGGAAGCTGTACAACACTGGGATTGTGTGCTCAACTTGCCAACTGATAGAAAACAGTACCTTACCATTCTCCTGACTTTTCCTATCACATGAATATTCGATTGGAAGCTGTTTTGGACAGCTTTTCTTTTCTTTATGCCAAACACTTGGCAGACCTCCGTGCAACGTCCAGAACACGATGGGATATGTTTTCTGTGCTCCGGCAGGTTTTCCTTGCCAGACGTAGTGCAAAAGCTTTCTGCTAGGATGTAGACCACAAAAGACGCTAAAGACGAAGGTACGATGCTCTCCGGAGCTAAGCGCCGCTCCCGGGCTTCTTTCGGCAGAAGCCGCGCTAAGAGAGCACTGTGAGCGGTACAATCGTCTTTGCGCGAAGAAGCCGCTTCTTCGGCTCCGGGAGCCGGAGAGAGCGGCAGCATCGGAAAGGTGAAGAAGGAAGCTGTACAACACTGGGATTGTGTGCTCAACTTGCCAACTGATAGAAAACAGTACCTTACCATTCTCCTGACTTTTCCTATCACATGAATATTCGATTGGAAGCTGTTTTGGACAGCTTTTCTTTTCTTTATGCCAAACACTTGGCAGACCTCCGTACAACATCCAGATCACGATGGGAGATGTTTTCGGTGCTCCGGCAGGTTTTCCTTGCCTGACAGAGTGGAAAAGCTTTCTGCTAGGATGTAGACCACAAAAGACGCTAAAGACGAAGGTACGATGCTCTCCAGAGCTAAGCGCCGCTCCCGGGCTTCTTTCGGCAGAAGCCTCTGTAACGAGAACACTGTGAGCGGTACAATCGTCTTTGCGCGAAGAAGCCGCTTCTTCGGCTCCGGGAGCCGGAGAGAGCGGCAGCATCGGAAAGGTGAAGAAGGAAGCTGTACAACACTGGGATTGTGTGCTCAACTTGCCAACTGATAGAAAACAGTACCTTACCATTCTCCTGACTTTTCCTATCACATGAATATTCGATTGGAAGCTGTTTTGGACAGCTTTTCTTTTCTTTATGCCAAACACTTGGCAGACCTCCCTACAACGTCCAGAACACGATGGGAGATGTTTTCTGTGCTCCGGCAGGTTTTCCTTGCCTGACAGAGTGGAAAAGCTTTCTGCTAGGATGTAGACGACAAAAGACGCTAAAGACGAAGGTACGATGCTCTCCGGAGCTAAGAGCCGCTCCCGGGCTTCTTTCGGCAGAAGCCGCTCAAACGAGAACACTGTGAGCGGTACAATCGTCTTTGCGCGAAGAAGCCGCTTCTTCGGCTCCGGGAGCCGGAGAGAGCGGCAGCATCGGAAAGGTGAAGAAGGAAGCTGTACAACACTGGGATTGTGTGCTCAACTTGCCAACTGATAGAAAACAGTACCTTACCATTCTCCTGACTTTTCCTATCACATGAATATTCGATTGGAAGCTGTTTTGGACAGCTTTTCTTTTCTTTATGCCAAACACTTGGCAGACCTCCGTACAACGTCCAGAACACGATGGGATATGTTTTCTGTGCTCCGGCAGGTTTTCCTTGCCAGACAGAGTGCAAAAGCTTTCTGCTAGGATGTAGACCACAAAAGACGCTAAAGACGAAGCTACGATGCTCTCCGGAGCTAAGCGCCGCTCCCGGGCTTCTTTCGGCAGAAGCCGCGCTAAGAGAGCACTGTGAGCGGTACAATCGTCTTTGCGCGAAGAAGCCGCTTCTTCGGCTCCAGAAGCCGGAGAGAGCGGCAGCATCGGAAACGTGAAGAAGGATGCTGTATTACACTAGGATTGCGTGCGCAGCTTGCCAACTGATAGAAAACAGTACCTTACCACTCTCCTGACTTTTCCAATCACATGAATATTCGATTGGAAGCTTTTTTGGACAGCTTTTCTTTTCTTTATGCCAAACACTTGGCAGACCTCCGTGCAACGTCCAGAACACGATGGGAGATGTTTTCTGTGCTCCGGCAGGTTTTCCTTGCCTGACAGAGTGGAAAAGCTTTCTGCTAGGATGTAGACCACAAAAGACGCTAAAGACGAAGGTACGATGCTCTCCGGATCTAAGCTCCGCTCCCGGGCTTCTTTCGGCAGAAGCCGCGCTAAGAGAGCACTGTGAGCGGTACAATCGTCTTTGCGCGAAGAAGCCGCTTCTTCGGCTCCGCGAGCCGGAGAGAGCGGCAGCATCGGAAAGGTGAAGAAGGAAGCTGTACAACACTAGGATTGTGTGCACAGCTTGCCAAATGATAGAAAACAGTACCTTACCATTCTCCTGACTTTTCCTATCACATGAATATTCGATTGGAAGCTGTTTTGGACAGCTTTTCTTTTCTTTATGCCAAACACTTGGCAGACCTCCGTACAACATCCAGATCACGTTGGGATATGTTTTCTGTGCTCCGGCAGGTTTTCCTTGCCAGACGTAGTGCAAAAGCTTTCTGCTAGGATGTAGACCACAAAAGACGCTAAAGACGAAGGTACGATGCTCTCCGGAGCTAAGCGCCGCTCCCGGGCTTCTTTCGGCAGAAGCCGCGCTAAGAGAGCACTGTGAGCGGTACAATCGTCTTTGCGCGAAGAAGCCACTTGTTCGGCTCCGGGAGCCGGAGAGAGCGGCAGCATCGGAAAGGTGAAGAAGGAAGCTGTACAACACTGGGATTGTGTGCTCAACTTGCCAACTGATAGAAAACAGTACCTTACCATTCTCCTGACTTTTCCTATCACATGAATATTCGATTGGAAGCTGTTTTGGACAGCTTTTCTTTTCTTTATGCCAAACACTTGGCAGACCTCCGTACAATGTCCAGATCACGTTGGGAAATGTTTTCTGTGCTCCGGCAGGTTTTCCTTGCCTGACAGAGTGGAAAAGCTTTCTGCTAAGATGTAGACCACAAAAGACGCTAAAGACGAAGGTACGATGCTCTCCGGAGCTAAGAGCCGCTCCCGGGCTTCTTTCGGCAGAAGCCGCTCAAACGAGAACACTGTGAGCGGTACAATCGTCTTTGCGCGAAGAAGCCGCTTCTTCGGCTCCGGGAGCCGGAGAGAGCGGCAGCATCGGAAAGGTGAAGAAGGAAGCTGTACAACACTGGGATTGTGTGCTCAACTTGCCAACTGATAGAAAACAGTACCTTACCATTCTCCTGACTTTTCCTATCACATGAATATTCGATTGGAAGCTGTTTTGGACAGCTTTTCTTTTCTTTATGCCAAACACTTGGCAGACCTCCGTACAACGTCCAGAAAACGATGGGATATGTTTTCTGTGCTGGCGCAGGTTTTCCTTGCCAGACAGAGTGCAAAAGATTTCTGCTAGGATGTAGACCACAAAAGACGCTAAAGACGAAGGTACGATGCTCTCCGGAGCTAAGCGCCGCTCCCGGGCTTCTTTCGGCAGAAGCCGCGCTAAGAGAGCACTGTGAGCGGTACAATCGTCTTTGCGCGAAGAAGCCACTTGTTCGGCTCCGGGAGCCGGAGAGAGCGGCAGCATCGGAAAGGTGAAGAAGGAAGCTGTACAACACTGGGATTGTGTGCTCAACTTGCCAACTGATAGAAAACAGTACCTTTGCACTCTCCTGACTTTTCTAATCACATGAATATTCGATTGGAAGCTGTTTTGGACAGCTTTTCTTTTCTTTATGCCAAACAATTGGCAGACCTCCGTGCAACGTCCAGAACACGATGGGAGATGTTTTCTGTGCTCCGGCAGGTTTTCCTTGCCTGACAGAGTGGTAAAGCTTTCTGCTAAGATGTAGACCACAAAAGACGCTAAAGACGAAGGTACGATGCTCTCCGGAGCTAAGCGCCGCTCCCGGGCTTCTTTCGGCAGAAGCCGCTCTAACGAGAACACTGTGAGCGGTACAATCGTCTTTGCGCAAAGAAGCCGCTTCTTCGGCTCCGGGAGCCGGAGAGAGCGGCAGCATCGGAAAGGTGAAGAAGGAAGCTGTACAACACTGGGATTGTGTGCTCAACTTGCCAACTGATAGAAAACAGTACCTTACCATTCTCCTGACTTTTCCTATCACATGAATATTCGATTGGAAGCTGTTTTGGACAGCTTTTCTTTTCTTTATGCCAAACACTTGGCAGACCTCCGTACAACGTCCAGAACACGATGGGAGATGTTTTCTGTGCTGGCGCAGGTTTTCCTTGCCAGACAGAGTGCAAAAGCTTTCTGCTAAGATGTAGACCACAAAAGACGCTAAAGACGAAGGTACGATGCTCTCCGGAGCTAAGAGCCGCTCCCGGGCTTCTTTCGGCAGAAGCCGCTCAAACGAGAACACTGTGAGCGGTACAATCGTCTTTGCGCGAAGAAGCCGCTTCTTCGGCTCCGGGAGCCGGAGAGAGCGGCAGCATCGGAAAGGTGAAGAAGGAAGCTGTACAACACTGGGATTGTGTGCTCAACTTGCCAACTGATAGAAAACAGTACCTTACCATTCTCCTGACTTTTCCTATCACATGAATATTCGATTGGAAGCTGTTTTGGACAGCTTTTCTTTTCTTTATGCCAAACACTTGGCAGACCTCCGTACAACATCCAGATCACGATGGGAGATGTTTTCGGTGCTCCGGCAGGTTTTCCTTGCCTGACAGAGTGGAAAAGCTTTCTGCTAGGATGTAGACCACAAAAGACGCTAAAGACGAAGGTACGATGCTCTCCAGAGCTAAGCGCCGCTCCCGGGCTTCTTTCGGCAGAAGCCTCTGTAACGAGAACACTGTGAGCGGTACAATCGTCTTTGCGCGAAGAAGCCGCTTCTTCGGCTCCAGGAGCCGGAGAGAGCGGCAGCATCGGAAAGGTGAAGAAGGAAGCTGTACAACACTGGGATTGTGTGCTCAACTTGCCAACTGATAGAAAACAGTACCTTACCATTCTCCTGACTTTTCCTATCACATGAATATTCGATTGGAAGCTGTTTTGGACAGCTTTTCTTTTCTTTATGCCAAACACTTGGCAGACCTCCCTACAACGTCCAGAACACGATGGGAGATGTTTTCTGTGCTCCGGCAGGTTTTCCTTGCCTGACAGAGTGGAAAAGCTTTCTGCTAGGATGTAGACCACAAAAGACGCTAAAGACGAAGGTACGATGCTCTCCGGAGCTAAGAGCCGCTCCCGGGCTTCTTTCGGCAGAAGCCGCTCAAACGAGAACACTGTGAGCGGTACAATCGTCTTTGCGCGAAGAAGCCGCTTCTTCGGCTCCGGGAGCCGGAGAGAGCGGCAGCATCGGAAAGGTGAAGAAGGAAGCTGTACAACACTGGGATTGTGTGCTCAACTTGCCAACTGATAGAAAACAGTACCTTACCATTCTCCTGACTTTTCCTATCACATGAATATTCGATTGGAAGCTGTTTTGGACAGCTTTTCTTTTCTTTATGCCAAACACTTGGCAGACCTCCGTACAACGTCCAGAACACGATGGGATATGTTTTCTGTGCTGGCGCAGGTTTTCCTTGCCAGACAGATTGCAAAAGCTTTCTGCTAGGATGTAGACCACAAAAGACGCTAAAGACGAAGCTACGATGCTCTCCGGAGCTAAGCGCCGCTCACGGGCTTCTTTCGGCAGAAGCCGCGCTAAGAGAGCACTGTGAGCGGTACAATCGTCTTTGCGCGAAGAAGCCGCTTCTTCGGCTCCAGAAGCCGGAGAGAGCGGCAGCATCGGAAAGGTGAAGAAGGATGCTGTATTACACTAGGATTGCGTGCGCAGCTTGCCAACTGATAGAAAACAGTCCCTTACCACTCTCCTGACTTTTCCAATCACATGAATATTCGATTGGAAGCTTTTTTGGACAGCTTTTCTTTTCTTTATGCCAAACACTTGGCAGACCTCCGTGCAACGTCCAGAACACGATGGGAGATTTTTTCGGTGCTCCGGCAGGTTTTCCTTGCCTGACAGAGTGGAAAAGCTTTCTGCTAGGATGTAGACCACAAAAGACGCTAAAGACGAAGGTACGATGCTCTCCGGATCTAAGCTCAGCTCCCGGGCTTCTTTCGGCAGAAGCCGCGCTAAGAGAGCACTGTGAGCGGTACAATCGTCTTTGCGCGAAGAAGCCGCTTCTTCGGCTCCGCGAGCCGGAGAGAGCGGCAGCATCGGAAAGGTGAAGAAGGAAGCTGTACAACACTAGGATTGTGTGCACAGCTTGCCAACTGATAGAAAACAGTACCTTACCATTCTCCTGACTTTTCCTATCACATGAATATTCGATTGGAAGCTGTTTTGGACAGCTTTTCTTTTCTTTATGCCAAACACTTGGCAGACCTCCGTACAACATCCAGATCACGTTGGGATATGTTTTCTGTGCTCCGGCAGGTTTTCCTTGCCAGACGTAGTGCAAAAGCTTTCTGCTAGGATGTAGACCACAAAAGACGCTAAAGACGAAGGTACGATGCTCTCCGGAGCTAAGCGCCGCTCCCGGGCTTCTTTCGGCAGAAGCCGCGCTAAGAGAGCACTGTGAGCGGTACAATCGTCTTTGCGCGAAGAAGCCACTTGTTCGGCTCCGGGAGCCGGAGAGAGCGGCAGCATCGGAAAGGTGAAGAAGGAAGCTGTACAACACTGGGATTGTGTGCTCAACTTGCCAACTGATAGAAAACAGTACCTTACCATTCTCCTGACTTTTCCTATCACATGAATATTCGATTGGAAGCTGTTTTGGACAGCTTTTCTTTTCTTTATGCCAAACACTTGGCAGACCTCCGTACAATGTCCAGATCACGATGGGAAATGTTTTCTGTGCTCCGGCAGGTTTTCCTTGCCTGACAGAGTGGAAAAGCTTTCTGCTAAGATGTAGACCACAAAAGACGCTAAAGACGAAGGTACGATGCTCTCCGGAGCTAAGAGCCGCTCCCGGGCCTCTTTCGGCAGAAGCCGCTCAAACGAGAGCACTGTGACCGGTACAATCGTCTTTGCGCGAAGAAGCCGCTTCTTCGGCTCCGGGAGCCGGAGAGAGCGGCAGCATCGGAAAGGTGAAGAAGGAAGCTGTACAACACTGGGATTGTGTGCTCAACTTGCCAACTGATAGAAAACAGTACCTTACCATTCTCCTGACTTTTCCTATCACATGAATATTCGATTGGAAGCTGTTTTGGACAGCTTTTCTTTTCTTTATGCCAAACACTTGGCAGACCTCCCTACAACGTCCAGAAAACGATGGGATATGTTTTCTGTGCTGGCGCAGGTTTTCCTTGCCAGACAGAGTGCAAAAGATTTCTGCTAGGATGTAGACCACAAAAGACGCTAAAGACGAAGGTACGATGCTCTCCGGAGCTAAGCGCCGCTCCCGGGCTTCTTTCGGCAGAAGCCGCGCTAAGAGAGCACTGTGAGCGGTACAATCGTCTTTGCGCGAAGAAGCCGCTTCTTCGGCTCCGGGAGCCGGAGAGAGCGGCAGCATCGGAAAGGTGAAGAAGGAAGCTGTACAACACTGGGATTGTGTGCTCAACTTGCCAACTGATAGAAAACAGTACCTTACCATTCTCCTGACTTTTCCTATCACATGAATATTCGATTGGAAGCTGTTTTGGACAGCTTTTCTTTTCTTTATGCCAAACAATTGGCAGACCTCCCTACAACGTCCAGAACACGATGGGAGATGTTTTCTGTGCTCCGGCAGGTTTTCCTTGCCTGACAGAGTGGTAAAGCTTTCTGCTAAGATGTAGACCACAAAAGACGCTAAAGACGAAGGTACGATGCTCTCCGGAGCTAAGCGCCGCTCCCGGGCTTCTTTCGGCAGAAGCCGCGCTAAGAGAGCACTGTGAGCGGTACAATCGTCTTTGCGCGAAGAAGCCGCTGCTTCGGATCCGCGGGCCGGAGAGAGCGGCAGCATCGGAAAGGTGAAGAAGGAAGCTGTACAACACTGGGATTGTGTGCTCAACTTGCCAACTGATAGAAAACAGTACCTTACCATTCTCCTGACTTTTGTAATCACATGAATATTCGATTGGAAGCTGTTTTGGACAGCTTTTCTTTTCTTTATGCCAAACACTTGGCAGACCTCCGTGCAACGTCCAGAACACGATGGGATATGTTTTCTGTGCTCCGGCAGGTTTTCCTTGCCAGACGTAGTGCAAAAGCTTTCTGCTAGGATGTAGACCACAAAAGACGCTAAAGACGAAGGTACGATGCTCTCCGGAGCTAAGCGCCGCTCCCGGGCTTCTTTCGGCAGAAGCCGCGCTAAGAGAGCACTGTGAGCGGTACAATCGTCTTTGCGCGAAGAAGCCGCTTCTTCGGCTCCAGGAGCCGGAGAGAGCGGCAGCATCGGAAACGTGAAGAAGGATGCTGTATTACACTAGGATTGCGTGCGCAGCTTGCCAACTGATAGAAAGCAGTACCTTACCACTCTCCTGACTTTTCCAATCACATGAATATTCGATTGGAAGCTGTTTTGGACAGCTTTTCTTTTCTTTATGCCAAACACTTGGCAGACCTCCGTGCAACGTCCAGAAAACGATGGGAGATGTTTTCGGTGCTCCCGCAGGTTTTCCTTGCCTGACAGAGTGGAAAAGCTTTCTGCTAGGATGTAGACCACAAAAGACGCTAAAGACGAAGGTACGATGCTCTCCGGATCTAAGCTCCGCTCCCGGGCTTCTTTCGGCAGAAGCCGCGCTAAGAGAGCACTGTGAGCGGTACAATCGTCTTTGCGCGAAGAAGCCGCTTCTTCGGCTCCGCGAGCCGGAGAGAGCGGCAGCATCGGAAACGTGAAGAAGGAAGCTGTACAACACTAGGATTGTGTGCACAGCTTGCCAACTGATAGAAAACAGTACCTTACCATTCTCCTGACTTTTCCTATCACATGAATATTCGATTGGAAGCTGTTTTGGACAGCTTTTCTTTTCTTTATGCCAAACACTTGGCAGACCTCCGTACAACGTCCAGAAAACGATGGGAGATGTTTTCTGTGCTCCGGCAGGTTTTCCTTGCCTGACAGAGTGGAAAAGCTTTCTGCTAAGATGTAGACCACAAAAGACGCTAAAGACGAAGGTACGATGCTCTCCGGAGCTAAGAGCCGCTCCCCGGGCTTCTTTCGGCAGAAGCCGCTCAAACGAGAACACTGTGAGCGGTACAATCGTCTTTGCGCGAAGAAGCCGCTTCTTCGGCTCCGGGAGCCGGAGAGAGCGGCAGCATCGGAAAGGTGAAGAAGGAAGCTGTACAACACTGGGATTGTGTGCTCAACTTGCCAACTGATAGAAAACAGTACCTTACCATTCTCCTGACTTTTCCTATCACATGAATATTCGATTGGAAGCTGTTTTGGACAGCTTTTCTTTTCTTTATGCCAAACACTTGGCAGACCTCCCTACAACGTCCAGAACACGATGGGAGATGTTTTCTGTGCTCCGGCAGGTTTTCCTTGCCAGACGTAGTGCAAAAGCTTTCTGCTAGGATGTAGACCACAAAAGACGCTAAAGACGAAGGTACGATGCTCTCCGGAGCTAAGCGCCGCTCCCGGGCTTCTTTCGGCAGAAGCCGCGCTAAGAGAGCACTGTGAGCGGTACAATCGTCTTTGCGCGAAGAAGCCACTTGTTCGGCTCCGCGAGCCGGAGAGAGCGGCAGCATCGGAAAGGTGAAGAAGGAAGCTGTACAACACTGGGATTGCGTGCTCAACTTGCCAACTGATAGAAAACAGTCCCTTACCACTCTCCTGACTTTTCCAATCACATGAATATTCGATTGGAAGCTGTTTTGGACAGCTTTTCTTTTCTTTATGCCAAACACTTGGCAGACCTCCGTGCAACGTCCAGAACACGATGGGAGATGTTTTCGGTGCTCCGGCAGGTTTTCCTTGCCTGACAGAGTGGAAAAGCTTTCTGCTAAGATGTAGACCACAAAAGACGCTAAAGACGAAGGTACGATGCTCTCCGGAGCTAAGCGCCGCTCCCGGGCTTCTTTCGGCAGAAGCCGCTCAAACGAGAACACTGTGAGCTGTACAATCGTCTTTGCGCGAAGAAGCCACTTGTTCGGCTCCGGGAGCCGGAGAGAGCGGCAGCATCGGAAAGGTGAAGAAGGACGCTGTACAACACTAGGATTGTGTGCTCAACTTGCCAACTGATAGAAAACAGTACCTTACCATTCTCCTGACTTTTGTAATCACATGAATATTCGATTGGAAGCTGTTTTGGACAGCTTTTCTTTTCTTTATGCCAAACACTTGGCAGACCTCCGTACAACGTCCAGAACACGATGGGATATGTTTTCTGTGCTCCGGCAGGTTTTCCTTGCCAGACGTAGTGCAAAAGCTTTCTGCTAGGATGTAGACCACAAAAGACGCTAAAGACGAAGGTACGATGCTCTCCGGAGCTAAGCGTCGCTCCCGGGCTTCTTTCGGCAGAAGCCGCGCTAAGAGAGCACTGTGAGCGGTACAATCGTCTTTGCGCGAAGAAGCCACTTGTTCGGCTCCGCGAGCCGGAGAGAGCGGCAGCATCGGAAAGGTGAAGAAGGAAGCTGTACAACACTGGGATTGTGTGCTCAACTTGCCAACTGATAGAAAACAGTACCTTACCATTCTCCTGACTTTTCCTATCACATGAATATTCGATTGGAAGCTGTTTTGGACAGCTTTTCTTTTCTTTATGCCAAACACTTGGCAGACCTCCGTACAACGTCCAGAACACGATGGGATATGTTTTCTGTGCTGGCGCAGGTTTTCCTTGCCAGACAGAGTGCAAAAGCTTTCTGCTAGGATGTAGACCACAAAAGACGCTAAAGACGAAGGTACGATGCTCTCCGGAGCTAATCGCCGCTCCCGGGCTTCTTTCGGCAGAAGCCGCGCTAAGAGAGCACTGTGAGCGGTACAATCCTCTTTGCGCGAAGAAGCCACTTGTTCGGCTCCGCGAGCCGGAGAGAGCGGCAGCATCGGAAAGGTGAAGAAGGAAGCTGTACAACACTGGGATTGTGTGCTCAACTTGCCAACTGATAGAAAACAGTACCTTACCATTCTCCTGACTTTTCCTATCACATGAATATTCGATTGGAAGCTGTTTTGGACAGCTTTTCTTTTCTTTATGCCAAACACTTGGCAGACCTCCGTACAACGTCCAGAACACGATGGGATATGTTTTCTGTGCTGGCGCAGGTTTTCCTTGCCAGACAGAGTGCAAAAGCTTTCTGCTAGGATGTAGACCACAAAAGACGCTAAAGACGAAGGTACGATGCTCTCCGGAGCTAAGCGCCGCTCCCGGGCTTCTTTCGGCAGAAGCCGCGCTAAGAGAGCACTGTGAGCGGTACAATCGTCTTTGCGCGAAGAAGCCGCTGCTTCGGATCCGCGGGCCGGAGAGAGCGGCAGCATCGGAAAGGTGAAGAAGGAAGCTGTACAACACTGGGATTGTGTGCTCAACTTGCCAACTGATAGAAAACAGTACCTTACCATTCTCCTGACTTTTCCTATCACATGAATATTCGATTGGAAGCTGTTTTGGACAGCTTTTCTTTTCTTAATGCCAAACACTTGGCAGACCTCCGTGCAACGTCCAGAACACGATGGGAGATGTTTTCTGTGCTCCGGCAGGTTTTCCTTGCCAGACGTAGTGCAAAAGCTTTCTGCTAGGATGTAGACCACAAAAGACGCTAAAGACGAAGGTACGATGCTCTCCGGAGCTAAGCGCCGCTCCCGGGCTTCTTTCGGCAGAAGCCGCGCTAAGAGAGCACTGTGAGCGGTACAATCGTCTTTGCGCGAAGAAGCCGCTTCTTCGGCTCCAGGAGCCGGAGAGAGCGGCAGCATCGGAAACGTGAAGAAGGATGCTGTATTACACTAGGATTGCGTGCGCAGCTTGCCAACTGATAGAAAGCAGTACCTAACCACTCTCCTGACTTTTCCAATCACATGAATATTCGATTGGAAGCTGTTTTGGACAGCTTTTCTTTTCTTTATGCCAAACACTTGGCAGACCTCCGTGCAACGTCCAGAAAACGATGGGAGATGTTTTCGGTGCTCCGGCAGGTTTTCCTTGCCTGACAGAGTGGAAAAGCTTTCTGCTAGGATGTAGACCACAAAAGACGCTAAAGACGAAGGTACGATGCTCTCCGGATCTAAGCTCCGCTCACGGGCTTCTTTCGGCAGAAGCCGCGCTAAGAGAGCACTGTGAGCGGTACAATCGTCTTTGCGCGAAGAAGCCGCTTCTTCGGCTCCGCGAGCCGGAGAGAGCGGCAGCATCGGAAACGTGAAGAAGGAAGCTGTACAACACTAGGATTGTGTGCACAGCTTGCCAACTGATAGAAAACAGTACCTTACCATTCTCCTGACTTTTGTAATCACATGAATATTCGATTGGAAGCTGTTTTGGACAGCTTTTCTTTTCTTTATGCCAAACACTTGGCAGACCTCCGTACAACATCCAGATCACGTTGGGAGATGTTTTCTGTGCTCCCGCAGGTTTTCCTTGCCTGACAGAGTGCAAAAGCTTTCTGCTAAGATGTAGACCACAAAAGACGCTAAAGACGAAGGTACGATGCTCTCCGGAGCTAAGAGCCGCTCCCGGGCTTCTTTCGGCAGAAGCCTCTGTAACGAGAACACTGTGAGCGGTACAATCGTCTTTGCACGAAGAAGCCGCTTCTTCGGCTCCGGGAGCCGGAGAGAGCGGCAGCATCGGAAAGGTGAAGAAGGAAGCTGTACAACACTGGGATTGTGTGCTCAACTTGCCAACAGATAGAAAACAGTACCTTACCATTCTCCTGACTTTTCCTATCACATGAATATTCGATTGGAAGCTGTTTTGGACAGCTTTTCTTTTCTTTATGCCAAACACTTGGCAGACCTCCGTACAACGTCCAGAACACGATGGGAGATGTTTTCTGTGCTCCGGCAGGTTTTCCTTGCCTGACAGAGTGGAAAAGCTTTCTGCTAAGATGTAGACCACAAAAGACGCTAAAGACGAAGGTACGATGCTCTCCGTAGCTAAGCGCCGCTCCCGGGCTTCTTTCGGCAGAAGCCGCGCTAAGAGAGCACTGTGAGCGGTACAATCGTCTTTGCGCGAAGAAGCCACTTGTTCGGCTCCGCGAGCCGGAGAGAGCGGCAGCATCGGAAAGGTGAAGAAGGAAGCTGTACAACACTGGGATTGTGTGCTCAACTTGCCAACTGATAGAAAACAGTACCTTTGCACTCTCCTGACTTTTCTAATCACATGAATATTCGATTGGAAGCTGTTTTGGACAGCTTTTCTTTTCTTTATGCCAAACACTTGGCAGACCTCCGTACAACGTCCAGATCACGTTGGGAAATGTTTTCTGTGCTGGCGCAGGTTTTCCTTTCCAGACAGAGTGGAAAAGCTTTCTGCTAGGATGTAGACCACAAAAGACGCTAAAGACGAAGGTACGATGCTCTCCGGAGCTAAGCGCCGCTCCCGGGCTTCTTTCGGCAGAAGCCGCGCTAAGAGAGCACTGTGAGCGGTACAATCGTCTTTGCGCGAAGAAGCCGCTTCTTCGGCTCCAGGAGCCGGAGAGAGCGGCAGCATCGGAAACGTGAAGAAGGAAGCTGTATTACACTAGTATTGCGTGCGCAGCTTGCCAACTGATAGAAAACAGACCCTTACCACTCTCCTGACTTTTCCAATCACATGAATATTCGATTGGAAGCTGTTTTGGACAGCTTTTCTTTTCTTTATGCCAAACACTTGGCAGACCTCCGTGCAACGTCCAGAACACGATGGGAGATGTTTTCGGTGCTCCGGCAGGTTTTCCTTGCCTGACAGAGTGGAAAAGCTTTCTGCTAAGATGTAGACCACAAAAGACGCTAAAGACGAAGGTACGATGCTCTCCGGAGCTAAGCGCCGCTCCCGGGCTTCTTTCGGCAGAAGCCGCTCAAACGAGAACACTGTGAGCTGTACAATCGTCTTTGCGCGAAGAAGCCACTTTTTCGGCTCCGGGAGCCGGAGAGAGCGGCAGCATCGGAAAGGTGAAGAAGGACGCTGTACAACACTAGGATTGTGTGCTCAACTTGCCAACTGATAGAAAACAGTACCTTACCATTCTCCTGACTTTTGTAATCACATGAATATTCGATTGGAAGCTGTTTTGGACAGCTTTTCTTTTCTTTATGCCAAACACTTGGCAGACCTCCGTACAACGTCCAGAACACGATGGGATATGTTTTCTGTGCTCCGGCAGGTTTTCCTTGCCAGACGTAGTGCAAAAGCTTTCTGCTAGGATGTAGACCACAAAAGACGCTAAAGACGAAGGTACGATGCTCTCCGGAGCTAAGCGTCGCTCCCGGGCTTCTTTCGGCAGAAGCCGCGCTAAGAGAGCACTGTGAGCGGTACAATCGTCTTTGCGCGAAGAAGCCACTTGTTCGGCTCCGCGAGCCGGAGAGAGCGGCAGCATCGGAAAGGTGAAGAAGGAAGCTGTACAACACTGGGATTGTGTGCTCAACTTGCCAACTGATAGAAAACAGTACCTTACCATTCTCCTGACTTTTCCTATCACATGAATATTCGATTGGAAGCTGTTTTGGACAGCTTTTCTTTTCTTTATGCCAAACACTTGGCAGACCTCCGTACAACGTCCAGAACACGATGGGATATGTTTTCTGTGCTGGCGCAGGTTTTCCTTGCCAGACAGAGTGCAAAAGCTTTCTGCTAGGATGTAGACCACAAAAGACGCTAAAGACGAAGGTACGATGCTCTCCGGATCTAAGCGCCGCTCCCGGGCTTCTTTCGGCAGAAGCCGCGCTAAGAGAGCACTGTGAGCGGTACAATCGTCTTTGCGCGAAGAAGCCGCTTCTTCGGATCCGCGGGCCGGAGAGAGCGGCAGCATCGGAAAGGTGAAGAAGGAAGCTGTACAACACTGGGATTGTGTGCTCAACTTGCCAACTGATAGAAAACAGTACCTTACCATTCTCCTGACTTTTCCTATCACATGAATATTCGATTGGAAGCTGTTTTGGACAGCTTTTCTTTTCTTTATGCCAAACACTTGGCAGACCTCCGTACAACGTCCAGAACACGATGGGAGATGTTTTCTGTGCTCCGGCAGGTTTTCCTTGCCTGACAGAGTGGAAAAGCTTTCTGCTAAGATGTAGACCACAAAAGACGCTAAAGACGAAGGTACGATGCTCTCCGGAGCTAAGAGCCGCTCCCGGGCTTCTTTCGGCAGAAGCCGCTCAAACGAGAACACTGTGAGCGGTACAATCGTCTTTGCGCGAAGAAGCCGCTTCTTCGGCTCCGGGAGCCGGAGAGAGTGGCAGCATCGGAAAGGTGAAGAAGGAAGCTGTACAACACTGGGATTGTGTGCTCAACTTGCCAACTGATAGAAAACAGTACCTTACCATTCTCCTGACTTTTCCTATCACATGAATATTCGATTGGAAGCTGTTTTGGACAGCTTTTCTTTTCTTTATGCCAAACACTTGGCAGACCTCCGTACAACGTCCAGAACACGATGGGATATGTTTTCTGTGCTCCGGCAGGTTTTCCTTGCCAGACAGAGTGCAAAAGCTTTCTGCTAGGATGTAGACCACAAAAGACGCTAAAGACGAAGGTACGATGCTCTCCGGAGCTAAGCGCCGCTCCCGGGCTTCTTTCGGCAGAAGCCGCGCTAAGAGAGCACTGTGAGCGGTACAATCGTCTTTGCGCGAAGAAGCCACTTGTTCGGCTCCGCGAGCCGGAGAGAGCGGCAGCATCGGAAAGGTGAAGAAGGAAGCTGTACAACACTGGGATTGTGTGCTCAACTTGCCAACTGATAGAAAACAGTACCTTTGCACTCTCCTGACTTTTCTAATCACATGAATATTCGATTGGAAGCTGTTTTGGACAGCTTTTCTTTTCTTTATGCCAAACACTTGGCAGACCTCCGTACAACGTCCAGATCACGTTGGGAAATGTTTTCTGTGCTGGCGCAGGTTTTCCTTTCCAGACAGAGTGGAAAAGCTTTCTGCTAGGATGTAGACCACAAAAGACGCTAAAGACGAAGGTACGATGCTCTCCGGAGCTAAGCGCCGCTCCCGGGCTTCTTTCGGCAGAAGCCGCTCAAACGAGAACACTGTGACCGGTACAATCGTCTTTGCGCGAAGAAGCCGCTTCTTCGGCTCCGCGAGCCGGAGAGAGCGGCAGCATCGGAAAGGTGAAGAAGGAAGCTGTACAACACTGGGATTGTGTGCTCAACTTGCCAACAGATAGAAAACAGTACCTTACCATTCTCCTGACTTTTCCTATCACATGAATATTCGATTGGAAGCTGTTTTGGACAGCTTTTCTTTTCTTTATGCCAAACACTTGGCAGACCTCCGTGCAACGTCCAGAACACGATGGGATATGTTTTCTGTGCTCCGGCAGGTTTTCCTTGCCAGACGTAGTGCAAAAGCTTTCTGCTAGGATGTAGACCACAAAAGACGCTAAAGACGAAGCTACGATGCTCTCCGGAGCTAAGCGCCGCTCCCGGGCTTCTTTCGGCAGAAGCCGCGCTAAGAGAGCACTGTGAGCGGTACAATCGTCTTTGCGCGAAGAAGCCGCTTCTTCGGCTCCAGGAGCCGGAGAGAGCGGCAGCATCGGAAACGTGAAGAAGGAAGCTGTATTACACTAGGATTGCGTGCGCAGCTTGCCAACTGATAGAAAACAGTACCTTACCACTCTCCTGACTTTTCCAATCACATGAATATTCGATTGGAAGCTGTTTTGGACAGCTTTTCTTTTCTTTATGCCAAACACTTGGCAGACCTCCGTGCAACGTCCAGAACACGATGGGAGATGTTTTCGGTGCTCCGGCAGGTTTTCCTTGCCTGACAGAGTGGAAAAGCTTTCTGCTAAGATGTAGACCACAAAAGACGCTAAAGACGAAGGTACGATGCTCTCCGGAGCTAAGCGCCGCTCCCGGGCTTCTTTCGGCAGAAGCCGCTCAAACGAGAACACTGTGAGCTGTACAATCGTCTTTGCGTGAAGAAGCCACTTGTTCGGCTCCGGGAGCCGGAGAGAGCGGCAGCATCGGAAAGGTGAAGAAGGAAGCTGTACAACACTAGGATTGTGTGCTCAACTTGCCAACTGATAGAAAACAGTACCTTACCATTCTCCTGACTTTTGTAATCACATGAATATTCGATTGGAAGCTGTTTTGGACAGCTTTTCTTTTCTTTATGCCAAACACTTGGCAGACCTCCGTACAACGTCCAGAACACGATGGGATATGTTTTCTGTGCTCCGGCAGGTTTTCCTTGCCAGACGTAGTGCAAAAGCTTTCTGCTAGGATGTAGACCACAAAAGACGCTAAAGACGAAGGTACGATGCTCTCCGGAGCTAAGCGTCGCTCCCGGGCTTCTTTCGGCAGAAGCCGCGCTAAGAGAGCACTGTGAGCGGTACAATCGTCTTTGCGCGAAGAAGCCACTTGTTCGGCTCCGCGAGCCGGAGAGAGCGGCAGCATCGGAAAGGTGAAGAAGGAAGCTGTACAACACTGGGATTGTGTGCTCAACTTGCCAACTGATAGAAAACAGTACCTTACCATTCTCCTGACTTTTCCTATCACATGAATATTCGATTGGAAGCTGTTTTGGACAGCTTTTCTTTTCTTTATGCCAAACACTTGGCAGACCTCCGTACAACGTCCAGAACACGATGGGATATGTTTTCTGTGCTGGCGCAGGTTTTCCTTGCCAGACAGAGTGCAAAAGCTTTCTGCTAGGATGTAGACCACAAAAGACGCTAAAGACGAAGGTACGATGCTCTCCGGAGCTAAGCGCCGCTCCCGGGCTTCTTTCGGCAGAAGCCGCGCTAAGAGAGCACTGTGAGCGGTACAATCGTCTTTGCGCGAAGAAGCCGCTTCTTCGGCTCCAGGAGCCGGAGAGAGCGGCAGCATCGGAAACGTGAAGAAGGAAGCTGTATTACACTAGGATTGCGTGCGCAGCTTGCCAACTGATAGAAAACAGTACCTTACCACTCTCCTGACTTTTCCAATCACATGAATATTCGATTGGAAGCTGTTTTGGACAGCTTTTCTTTTCTTTATGCCAAACACTTGGCAGACCTCCGTGCAACGTCCAGAACACGATGGGAGATGTTTTCGGTGCTCCGGCAGGTTTTCCTTGCCTGACAGAGTGGAAAAGCTTTCTGCTAAGATGTAGACCACAAAAGACGCTAAAGACGAAGGTACGATGCTCTCCGGAGCTAAGCGCCGCTCCCGGGCTTCTTTCGGCAGAAGCCGCGCTAAGAGAGCACTGTGAGCGGTACAATCCTCTTTGCGCGAAGAAGCCACTTGTTCGGCTCCGCGAGCCGGAGAGAGCGGCAGCATCGGAAAGGTGAAGAAGGAAGCTGTACAACACTGGGATTGTGTGCTCAACTTGCCAACTGATAGAAAACAGTACCTTACCATTCTCCTGACTTTTCCTATCACATGAATATTCGATTGGAAGCTGTTTTGGACAGCTTTTCTTTTCTTTATGCCAAACACTTGGCAGACCTCCGTACAACGTCCAGAACACGATGGGATATGTTTTCTGTGCTGGCGCAGGTTTTCCTTGCCAGACAGAGTGGAAAAGCTTTCTGCTAGGATGTAGACCACAAAAGACGCTAAAGACGAAGGTACGATGCTCTCCGGAGCTAAGCGCCGCTCCCGGGCTTCTTTCGGCAGAAGCCGCGCTAAGAGAGCACTGTGAGCGGTACAATCGTCTTTGCGCGAAGAAGCCGCTGCTTCGGATCCGCGGGCCGGAGAGAGCGGCAGCATCGGAAAGGTGAAGAAGGAAGCTGTACAACACTGGGATTGTGTGCTCAACTTGCCAACTGATAGAAAACAGTACCTTACCATTCTCCTGACTTTTCCTATCACATGAATATTCGATTGGAAGCTGTTTTGGACAGCTTTTCTTTTCTTTATGCCAAACACTTGGCAGACCTCCGTGCAACGTCCAGAACACGATGGGAGATGTTTTCTGTGCTCCGGCAGGTTTTCCTTGCCAGACGTAGTGCAAAAGCTTTCTGCTAGGATGTAGACCACAAAAGACGCTAAAGACGAAGGTACGATGCTCTCCGGAGCTAAGCGCCGCTCCCGGGCTTCTTTCGGCAGAAGCCGCGCTAAGAGAGCACTGTGAGCGGTACAATCGTCTTTGCGCGAAGAAGCCGCTTCTTCGGCTCCAGGAGCCGGAGAGAGCGGCAGCATCGGAAACGTGAAGAAGGAAGCTGTATTACACTAGGATTGCGTGCGCAGCTTGCCAACTGATAGAAAGCAGTACCTTACCACTCTCCTGACTTTTCCAATCACATGAATATTCGATTGGAAGCTGTTTTGGACAGCTTTTCTTTTCTTTATGCCAAACACTTGGCAGACCTCCGTACAACATCCAGATCACGTTGGGAGATGTTTTCTGTGCTCCCGCAGGTTTTCCTTGCCTGACAGAGTGCAAAAGCTTTCTGCTAAGATGTAGACCACAAAAGACGCTAAAGACGAAGGTACGATGCTCTCCGGAGCTAAGAGCCGCTCCCGGGCTTCTTTCGGCAGAAGCCTCTGTAACGAGAACACTGTGAGCGGTACAATCGTCTTTGCACGAAGAAGCCGCTTCTTCGGCTCCGGGAGCCGGAGAGAGCGGCAGCATCGGAAAGGTGAAGAAGGAAGCTGTACAACACTGGGATTGTGTGCTCAACTTGCCAACAGATAGAAAACAGTACCTTACCATTCTCCTGACTTTTCCTATCACATGAATATTCGATTGGAAGCTGTTTTGGACAGCTTTTCTTTTCTTTATGCCAAACACTTGGCAGACCTCCGTACAACGTCCAGAACACGATGGGAGATGTTTTCTGTGCTCCGGCAGGTTTTCCTTGCCTGACAGAGTGGAAAAGCTTTCTGCTAAGATGTAGACCACAAAAGACGCTAAAGACGAAGGTACGATGCTCTCCGGAGCTAAGAGCCGCTCACGGGCTTCTTTCGGCAGAAGCCGCTCAAACGAGAACACTGTGAGCGGTACAATCGTCTTTGCGCGAAGAAGCCGCTTCTTCGGCTCCGGGAGCCGGAGAGAGCGGCAGCATCGGAAAGGTGAAGAAGGAAGCTGTACAACACTGGGATTGTGTGCTCAACTTGCCAACTGATAGAAAACAGTACCTTACCATTCTCCTGACTTTTCCTATCACATGAATATTCGATTGGAAGCTGTTTTGGACAGCTTTTCTTTTCTTTATGCCAAACACTTGGCAGACCTCCGTGCAACGTCCAGAACACGATGGGAGATGTTTTCTGTGCTCCGGCAGGTTTTCCTTGCCAGACGTAGTGCAAAAGCTTTCTGCTAGGATGTAGACCACAAAAGACGCTAAAGACGAAGGTACGATGCTCTCCGTAGCTAAGCGCCGCTCCCGGGCTTCTTTCGGCAGAAGCCGCGCTAAGAGAGCACTGTGAGCGGTACAATCGTCTTTGCGCGAAGAAGCCACTTGTTCGGCTCCGCGAGCCGGAGAGAGCGGCAGCATCGGAAAGGTGAAGAAGGAAGCTGTACAACACTGGGATTGTGTGCTCAACTTGCCAACTGATAGAAAACAGTACCTTTGCACTCTCCTGACTTTTCTAATCACATGAATATTCGATTGGAAGCTGTTTTGGACAGCTTTTCTTTTCTTTATGCCAAACACTTGGCAGACCTCCGTACAACGTCCAGATCACGTTGGGAAATGTTTTCTGTGCTGGCGCAGGTTTTCCTTTCCAGACAGAGTGGAAAAGCTTTCTGCTAGGATGTAGACCACAAAAGACGCTAAAGACGAAGGTACGATGCTCTCCGGAGCTAAGCGCCGCTCCCGGGCTTCTTTCGGCAGAAGCCGCGCTAAGAGAGCACTGTGAGCGGTACAATCGTCTTTGCGCGAAGAAGCCGCTTCTTCGGCTCCAGGAGCCGGAGAGAGCGGCAGCATCGGAAACGTGAAGAAGGAAGCTGTATTACACTAGGATTGCGTGCGCAGCTTGCCAACTGATAGAAAACAGACCCTTACCACTCTCCTGACTTTTCCAATCACATGAATATTCGATTGGAAGCTGTTTTGGACAGCTTTTCTTTTCTTTATGCCAAACACTTGGCAGACCTCCGTGCAACGTCCAGAACACGATGGGAGATGTTTTCGGTGCTCCGGCAGGTTTTCCTTGCCTGACAGAGTGGAAAAGCTTTCTGCTAAGATGTAGACCACAAAAGACGCTAAAGACGAAGGTACGATGCTCTCCGGAGCTAAGCGCCGCTCCCGGGCTTCTTTCGGCAGAAGCCGCTCAAACGAGAACACTGTGAGCTGTACAATCGTCTTTGCGCGAAGAAGCCACTTGTTCGGCTCCGGGAGCCGGAGAGAGCGGCAGCATCGGAAAGGTGAAGAAGGACGCTGTACAACACTAGGATTGTGTGCTCAACTTGCCAACTGATAGAAAACAGTACCTTACCATTCTCCTGACTTTTGTAATCACATGAATATTCGATTGGAAGCTGTTTTGGACAGCTTTTCTTTTCTTAATGCCAAACACTTGGCAGACCTCCGTACAACGTCCAGAACACGATGGGATATGTTTTCTGTGCTCCGGCAGGTTTTCCTTGCCAGACGTAGTGCAAAAGCTTTCTGCTAGGATGTAGACCACAAAAGACGCTAAAGACGAAGGTACGATGCTCTCCGGAGCTAAGCGTCGCTCCCGGGCTTCTTTCGGCAGAAGCCGCGCTAAGAGAGCACTGTGAGCGGTACAATCGTCTTTGCGCGAAGAAGCCACTTGTTCGGCTCCGCGAGCCGGAGAGAGCGGCAGCATCGGAAAGGTGAAGAAGGAAGCTGTACAACACTGGGATTGTGTGCTCAACTTGCCAACTGATAGAAAACAGTACCTTACCATTCTCCTGACTTTTCCTATCACATGAATATTCGATTGGAAGCTGTTTTGGACAGCTTTTCTTTTCTTTATGCCAAACACTTGGCAGACCTCCGTACAACGTCCAGAACACGATGGGATATGTTTTCTGTGCTGGCGCAGGTTTTCCTTGCCAGACAGAGTGCAAAAGCTTTCTGCTAGGATGTAGACCACAAAAGACGCTAAAGACGAAGGTACGATGCTCTCCGGAGCTAAGCGCCGCTCCCGGGCTTCTTTCGGCAGAAGCCGCGCTAAGAGAGCACTGTGAGCGGTACAATCGTCTTTGCGCGAAGAAGCCGCTTCTTCGGATCCGCGGGCCGGAGAGAGCGGCAGCATCGGAAAGGTGAAGAAGGAAGCTGTACAACACTGGGATTGTGTGCTCAACTTGCCAACTGATAGAAAACAGTACCTTACCATTCTCCTGACTTTTCCTATCACATGAATATTCGATTGGAAGCTGTTTTGGACAGCTTTTCTTTTCTTTATGCCAAACACTTGGCAGACCTCCGTACAACGTCCAGAACACGATGGGAGATGTTTTCTGTGCTCCGGCAGGTTTTCCTTGCCTGACAGAGTGTAAAAGCTTTCTGCTAAGATGTAGACCACAAAAGACGCTAAAGACGAAGGTACGATGCTCTCCGGAGCTAAGAGCCGCTACCGGGCTTCTTTCGGCAGAAGCCGCTCAAACGAGAACACTGTGAGCGGTACAATCGTCTTTGCGCGAAGAAGCCGCTTCTTCGGCTCCGGGAGCCGGAGAGAGTGGCAGCATCGGAAAGGTGAAGAAGGAAGCTGTACAACACTGGGATTGTGTGCTCAACTTGCCAACTGATAGAAAACAGTACCTTACCATTCTCCTGACTTTTCCTATCACATGAATATTCGATTGGAAGCTGTTTTGGACAGCTTTTCTTTTCTTTATGCCAAACACTTGGCAGACCTCCGTACAACGTCCAGAACACGATGGGATATGTTTTCTGTGCTCCGGCAGGTTTTCCTTGCCAGACAGAGTGCAAAAGCTTTCTGCTAGGATGTAGACCACAAAAGACGCTAAAGACGAAGGTACGATGCTCTCCGGAGCTAAGCGCCGCTCCCGGGCTTCTTTCGGCAGAAGCCGCGCTAAGAGAGCACTGTGAGCGGTACAATCGTCTTTGCGCGAAGAAGCCACTTGTTCGGCTCCGCGAGCCGGAGAGAGCGGCAGCATCGGAAAGGTGAAGAAGGAAGCTGTACAACACTGGGATTGTGTGCTCAACTTGCCAACTGATAGAAAACAGTACCTTTGCACTCTCCTGACTTTTCTAATCACATGAATATTCGATTGGAAGCTGTTTTGGACAGCTTTTCTTTTCTTTATGCCAAACACTTGGCAGACCTCCGTACAACGTCCAGATCACGTTGGGAAATGTTTTCTGTGCTGGCGCAGGTTTTCCTTTCCAGACAGAGTGGAAAAGCTTTCTGCTAGGATGTAGACCACAAAAGACGCTAAAGACGAAGGTACGATGCTCTCCGGAGCTAAGCGCCGCTCCCGGGCTTCTTTCGGCAGAAGCCGCTCAAACGAGAACACTGTGACCGGTACAATCGTCTTTGCGCGAAGAAGCCGCTTCTTCGGCTCCGGGAGCCGGAGAGAGCGGCAGCATCGGAAAGGTGAAGAAGGAAGCTGTACAACACTGGGATTGTGTGCTCAACTTGCCAACAGATAGAAAACAGTACCTTACCATTCTCCTGACTTTTCCTATCACATGAATATTCGATTGGAAGCTGTTTTGGACAGCTTTTCTTTTCTTTATGCCAAACACTTGGCAGACCTCCGTGCAACGTCCAGAACACGATGGGATATGTTTTCTGTGCTCCGGCAGGTTTTCCTTGCCAGACGTAGTGCAAAAGCTTTCTGCTAGGATGTAGACCACAAAAGACGCTAAAGACGAAGCTACGATGCTCTCCGGAGCTAAGCGCCGCTCCCGGGCTTCTTTCGGCAGAAGCCGCGCTAAGAGAGCACTGTGAGCGGTACAATCGTCTTTGCGCGAAGAAGCCGCTTCTTCGGCTCCAGGAGCCGGAGAGAGCGGCAGCATCGGAAACGTGAAGAAGGAAGCTGTATTACACTAGGATTGCGTGCGCAGCTTGCCAACTGATAGAAAACAGTACCTTACCACTCTCCTGACTTTTCCAATCACATGAATATTCGATTGGAAGCTGTTTTGGACAGCTTTTCTTTTCTTTATGCCAAACACTTGGCAGACCTCCGTGCAACGTCCAGAACACGATGGGAGATGTTTTCGGTGCTCCGGCAGGTTTTCCTTGCCTGACAGAGTGGAAAAGCTTTCTGCTGAGATGTAGACCACAAAAGACGCTAAAGACGAAGGTACGATGCTCTCCGGAGCTAAGCGCCGCTCCCGGGCTTCTTTCGGCAGAAGCCGCTCAAACGAGAACACTGTGAGCTGTACAATCGTCTTTGCGCGAAGAAGCCACTTGTTCGGCTCCGGGAGCCGGAGAGAGCGGCAGCATCGGAAAGGTGAAGAAGGAAGCTGTACAAAACTAGGATTGTGTGCTCAACTTGCCAACTGATAGAAAACAGTACCTTCGCACTCTCCTGACTTTTCTAATCACATGAATATTCGATTGGAAGCTGTTTTGGACAGCTTTTCTTTTCTTTATGCCAAACACTTGGCAGACCTCCGTACAACGTCCAGAAGACGATGGGAGATGTTTTCTGTGCTCCCGCAGGTTTTCCTTGCCAGACAGAGTGGAAAAGCTTTCTGCTAGGATGTAGACCACAAAAGACGCTAAAGACGAAGGTACGATGCTCTCCGGATCTAAGCTCCGCTCACGGGCTTCTTTCGGCAGAAGCCGCGCTAAGAGAGCACTGTGAGCGGTACAATCGTCTTTGCGCGAAGAAGCCGCTTCTTCGGCTCCGGGAGCCGGAGAGAGCGGCAGCATCGGAAATGTGAAGAAGGAAGCTGTACAACACTAGGATTGTGTGCACAGCTTGCCAACTGATAGAAAACAGTACCTTACCATTCTCCTGTCTTTTGTAATCACATGAATATTCGATTGGAAGCTGTTTTGGACAGCTTTTCTTTTCTTTATGCCAAACACTTGGCAGACCTCCGTGCAACGTCCAGAACACGATGGGAGATGTTTTCGGTGCTCCGGCAGGTTTTCCTTGCCTGACAGAGTGGAAAAGCTTTCTGCTAAGATGTAGACCACAAAAGACGCTAAAGACGAAGGTACGATGCTCTCCGGAGCTAAGCGCCGCTCCCGGGCTTCTTTCGGCAGAAGCCGCTCAAACGAGAACACTGTGAGCTGTACAATCGTCTTTGCGCGAAGAAGCCACTTGTTCGGCTCCGGGAGCCGGAGAGAGCGGCAGCATCGGAAAGGTGAAGAAGGACGCTGTACAACACTAGGATTGTGTGCTCAACTTGCCAACTGATAGAAAACAGTACCTTACCATTCTCCTGACTTTTGTAATCACATGAATATTCGATTGGAAGCTGTTTTGGACAGCTTTTCTTTTCTTTATGCCAAACACTTGGCAGACCTCCGTACAACGTCCAGAACACGATGGGATATGTTTTCTGTGCTCCGGCAGGTTTTCCTTGCCAGACGTAGTGCAAAAGCTTTCTGCTAGGATGTAGACCACAAAAGACGCTAAAGACGAAGGTACGATGCTCTCCGGAGCTAAGCGTCGCTCCCGGGCTTCTTTCGGCAGAAGCCGCGCTAAGAGAGCACTGTGAGCGGTACAATCGTCTTTGCGCGAAGAAGCCACTTGTTCGGCTCCGCGAGCCGGAGAGAGCGGCAGCATCGGAAAGGTGAAGAAGGAAGCTGTACAACACTGGGATTGTGTGCTCAACTTGCCAACTGATAGAAAACAGTACCTTACCATTCTCCTGACTTTTCCTATCACATGAATATTCGATTGGAAGCTGTTTTGGACAGCTTTTCTTTTCTTTATGCCAAACACTTGGCAGACCTCCGTACAACGTCCAGAACACGATGGGATATGTTTTCTGTGCTGGCGCAGGTTTTCCTTGCCAGACAGAGTGCAAAAGCTTTCTGCTAGGATGTAGACCACAAAAGACGCTAAAGACGAAGGTACGATGCTCTCCGGAGCTAAGCGCCGCTCCCGGGCTTCTTTCGGCAGAAGCCGCGCTAAGAGAGCACTGTGAGCGGTACAATCCTCTTTGCGCGAAGAAGCCACTTGTTCGGCTCCGCGAGCCGGAGAGAGCGGCAGCATCGGAAAGGTGAAGAAGGAAGCTGTACAACACTGGGATTGTGTGCTCAACTTGCCAACTGATAGAAAACAGTACCTTACCATTCTCCTGACTTTTCCTATCACATGAATATTCGATTGGAAGCTGTTTTGGACAGCTTTTCTTTTCTTTATGCCAAACACTTGGCAGACCTCCGTACAACGTCCAGAACACGATGGGATATGTTTTCTGTGCTGGCGCAGGTTTTCCTTGCCAGACAGAGTGGAAAAGCTTTCTGCTAGGATGTAGACCACAAAAGACGCTAAAGACGAAGGTACGATGCTCTCCGGAGCTAAGCGCCGCTCCCGGGCTTCTTTCGGCAGAAGCCGCGCTAAGAGAGCACTGTGAGCGGTACAATCGTCTTTGCGCGAAGAAGCCGCTGCTTCGGATCCGCGGGCCGGAGAGAGCGGCAGCATCGGAAAGGTGAAGAAGGAAGCTGTACAACACTGGGATTGTGTGCTCAACTTGCCAACTGATAGAAAACAGTACCTTACCATTCTCCTGACTTTTCCTATCACATGAATATTCGATTGGAAGCTGTTTTGGACAGCTTTTCTTTTCTTTATGCCAAACACTTGGCAGACCTCCGTGCAACGTCCAGAACACGATGGGAGATGTTTTCTGTGCTCCGGCAGGTTTTCCTTGCCAGACGTAGTGCAAAAGCTTTCTGCTAGGATGTAGACCACAAAAGACGCTAAAGACGAAGGTACGATGCTCTCCGGATCTAAGCGCCGCTCCCGGGCTTCTTTCGGCAGAAGCCGCGCTAAGAGAGCACTGTGAGCGGTACAATCGTCTTTGCGCGAAGAAGCCGCTTCTTCGGCTCCAGGAGCCGGAGAGAGCGGCAGCTTCGGAAAGGTGAAGAAGGATGCTGTATTACACTAGGATTGCGTGCGCAGCTTGCCAACTGATAGAAAGCAGTACCTTACCACTCTCCTGACTTTTCCAATCACATGAATATTCGATTGGAAGCTGTTTTGGACAGCTTTTCTTTTCTTTATGCCAAACACTTGGCAGACCTCCGTGCAACGTCCAGAACACGATGGGATATGTTTTCTGTGCTCCGGCAGGTTTTCCTTGCCAGACGTAGTGCAAAAGCTTTCTGCTAGGATGTAGACCACAAAAGACGCTAAAGACGAAGCTACGATGCTCTCCGGAGCTAAGCGCCGCTCCCGGGCTTCTTTCGGCAGAAGCCGCGCTAAGAGAGCACTGTGAGCGGTACAATCGTCTTTGCGCGAAGAAGCCGCTTCTTCGGCTCCAGGAGCCGGAGAGAGCGGCAGCATCGGAAACGTGAAGAAGGAAGCTGTATTACACTAGGATTGCGTGCGCAGCTTGCCAACTGATAGAAAACAGTACCTTACCACTCTCCTGACTTTTCCAATCACATGAATATTCGATTGGAAGCTGTTTTGGACAGCTTTTCTTTTCTTTATGCCAAACACTTGGCAGACCTCCGTGCAACGTCCAGAACACGATGGGAGATGTTTTCGGTGCTCCGGCAGGTTTTCCTTGCCTGACAGAGTGGAAAAGCTTTCTGCTGAGATGTAGACCACAAAAGACGCTAAAGACGAAGGTACGATGCTCTCCGGAGCTAAGCGCCGCTCCCGGGCTTCTTTCGGCAGAAGCCGCTCAAACGAGAACACTGTGAGCTGTACAATCGTCTTTGCGCGAAGAAGCCACTTGTTCGGCTCCGGGAGCCGGAGAGAGCGGCAGCATCGGAAAGGTGAAGAAGGAAGCTGTACAACACTAGGATTGTGTGCTCAACTTGCCAACTGATAGAAAACAGTACCTTCGCACTCTCCTGACTTTTCTAATCACATGAATATTCGATTGGAAGCTGTTTTGGACAGCTTTTCTTTTCTTTATGCCAAACACTTGGCAGACCTCCGTACAACGTCCAGAAGACGATGGGAGATGTTTTCTGTGCTCCCGCAGGTTTTCCTTGCCAGACAGAGTGGAAAAGCTTTCTGCTAGGATGTAGACCACAAAAGACGCTAAAGACGAAGGTACGATGCTCTCCGGATCTAAGCTCCGCTCACGGGCTTCTTTCGGCAGAAGCCGCGCTAAGAGAGCACTGTGAGCGGTACAATCGTCTTTGCGCGAAGAAGCCGCTTCTTCGGCTCCGGGAGCCGGAGAGAGCGGCAGCATCGGAAATGTGAAGAAGGAAGCTGTACAACACTAGGATTGTGTGCACAGCTTGCCAACTGATAGAAAACAGTACCTTACCATTCTCCTGTCTTTTGTAATCACATGAATATTCGATTGGAAGCTGTTTTGGACAGCTTTTCTTTTCTTTATGCCAAACACTTGGCAGACCTCCGTGCAACGTCCAGAACACGATGGGAGATGTTTTCGGTGCTCCGGCAGGTTTTCCTTGCCTGACAGAGTGGAAAAGCTTTCTGCTAAGATGTAGACCACAAAAGACGCTAAAGACGAAGGTACGATGCTCTCCGGAGCTAAGCGCCGCTCCCGGGCTTCTTTCGGCAGAAGCCGCTCAAACGAGAACACTGTGAGCTGTACAATCGTCTTTGCGCGAAGAAGCCACTTGTTCGGCTCCGGGAGCCGGAGAGAGCGGCAGCATCGGAAAGGTGAAGAAGGACGCTGTACAACACTAGGATTGTGTGCTCAACTTGCCAACTGATAGAAAACAGTACCTTACCATTCTCCTGACTTTTGTAATCACATGAATATTCGATTGGAAGCTGTTTTGGACAGCTTTTCTTTTCTTTATGCCAAACACTTGGCAGACCTCCGTACAACGTCCAGAACACGATGGGATATGTTTTCTGTGCTCCGGCAGGTTTTCCTTGCCAGACGTAGTGCAAAAGCTTTCTGCTAGGATGTAGACCACAAAAGACGCTAAAGACGAAGGTACGATGCTCTCCGGAGCTAAGCGTCGCTCCCGGGCTTCTTTCGGCAGAAGCCGCGCTAAGAGAGCACTGTGAGCGGTACAATCGTCTTTGCGCGAAGAAGCCACTTGTTCGGCTCCGCGAGCCGGAGAGAGCGGCAGCATCGGAAAGGTGAAGAAGGAAGCTGTACAACACTGGGATTGTGTGCTCAACTTGCCAACTGATAGAAAACAGTACCTTACCATTCTCCTGACTTTTCCTATCACATGAATATTCGATTGGAAGCTGTTTTGGACAGCTTTTCTTTTCTTTATGCCAAACACTTGGCAGACCTCCGTACAACGTCCAGAACACGATGGGATATGTTTTCTGTGCTGGCGCAGGTTTTCCTTGCCAGACAGAGTGCAAAAGCTTTCTGCTAGGATGTAGACCACAAAAGACGCTAAAGACGAAGGTACGATGCTCTCCGGAGCTAAGCGCCGCTCCCGGGCTTCTTTCGGCAGAAGCCGCGCTAAGAGAGCACTGTGAGCGGTACAATCCTCTTTGCGCGAAGAAGCCACTTGTTCGGCTCCGCGAGCCGGAGAGAGCGGCAGCATCGGAAAGGTGAAGAAGGAAGCTGTACAACACTGGGATTGTGTGCTCAACTTGCCAACTGATAGAAAACAGTACCTTACCATTCTCCTGACTTTTCCTATCACATGAATATTCGATTGGAAGCTGTTTTGGACAGCTTTTCTTTTCTTTATGCCAAACACTTGGCAGACCTCCGTACAACGTCCAGAACACGATGGGATATGTTTTCTGTGCTGGCGCAGGTTTTCCTTGCCAGACAGAGTGCAAAAGCTTTCTGCTAGGATGTAGACCACAAAAGACGCTAAAGACGAAGGTACGATGCTCTCCGGAGCTAAGCGCCGCTCCCGGGCTTCTTTCGGCAGAAGCCGCGCTAAGAGAGCACTGTGAGCGGTACAATCGTCTTTGCGCGAAGAAGCCGCTGCTTCGGATCCGCGGGCCGGAGAGAGCGGCAGCATCGGAAAGGTGAAGAAGGAAGCTGTACAACACTGGGATTGTGTGCTCAACTTGCCAACTGATAGAAAACAGTACCTTACCATTCTCCTGACTTTTCCTATCACATGAATATTCGATTGGAAGCTGTTTTGGACAGCTTTTCTTTTCTTTATGCCAAACACTTGGCAGACCTCCGTGCAACGTCCAGAACACGATGGGAGATGTTTTCTGTGCTCCGGCAGGTTTTCCTTGCCAGACGTAGTGCAAAAGCTTTCTGCTAGGATGTAGACCACAAAAGACGCTAAAGACGAAGGTACGATGCTCTCCGGAGCTAAGCGCCCCTCCCGGGCTTCTTTCGGCAGAAGCCGCGCTAAGAGAGCACTGTGAGCGGTACAATCGTCTTTGCGCGAAGAAGCCGCTTCTTCGGCTCCAGGAGCCGGAGAGAGCGGCAGCATCGGAAACGTGAAGAAGGATGCTGTATTACACTAGGATTGCGTGCGCAGCTTGCCAACTGATAGAAAGCAGTACCTAACCACTCTCCTGACTTTTCCAATCACATGAATATTCGATTGGAAGCTGTTTTGGACAGCTTTTCTTTTCTTTATGCCAAACACTTGGCAGACCTCCGTGCAACGTCCAGAAAACGATGGGAGATGTTTTCGGTGCTCCGGCAGGTTTTCCTTGCCTGACAGAGTGGAAAAGCTTTCTGCTAGGATGTAGACCACAAAAGACGCTAAAGACGAAGGTACGATGCTCTCCGGATCTAAGCTCCGCTCACGGGCTTCTTTCGGCAGAAGCCGCGCTAAGAGAGCACTGTGAGCGGTACAATCGTCTTTGCGCGAAGAAGCCGCTTCTTCGGCTCCGCGAGCCGGAGAGAGCGGCAGCATCGGAAACGTGAAGAAGGAAGCTGTACAACACTAGGATTGTGTGCACAGCTTGCCAACTGATAGAAAACAGTACCTTACCATTCTCCTGACTTTTGTAATCACATGAATATTCGATTGGAAGCTGTTTTGGACAACTTTTCTTTTCTTTATGCCAAACACTTGGCAGACCTCCGTACAACATCCAGATCACGTTGGGAGATGTTTTCTGTGCTCCCGCAGGTTTTCCTTGCCTGACAGAGTGCAAAAGCTTTCTGCTAAGATGTAGACCACAAAAGACGCTAAAGACGAAGGTACGATGCTCTCCGGAGCTAAGAGCCGCTCCCGGGCTTCTTTCGGCAGAAGCCTCTGTAACGAGAACACTGTGAGCGGTACAATCGTCTTTGCACGAAGAAGCCGCTTCTTCGGCTCCGGGAGCCGGAGAGAGCGGCAGCATCGGAAAGGTGAAGAAGGAAGCTGTACAACACTGGGATTGTGTGCTCAACTTGCCAACAGATAGAAAACAGTACCTTACCATTCTCCTGACTTTTCCTATCACATGAATATTCGATTGGAAGCTGTTTTGGACAGCTTTTCTTTTCTTTATGCCAAACACTTGGCAGACCTCCGTACAACGTCCAGAACACGATGGGAGATGTTTTCTGTGCTCCGGCAGGTTTTCCTTGCCTGACAGAGTGGAAAAGCTTTCTGCTAAGATGTAGACCACAAAAGACGCTAAAGACGAAGGTACGATGCTCTCCGGAGCTAAGAGCCGCTCACGGGCTTCTTTCGGCAGAAGCCGCTCAAACGAGAACACTGTGAGCGGTACAATCGTCTTTGCGCGAAGAAGCCGCTTCTTCGGCTCCGGGAGCCGGAGAGAGCGGCAGCATCGGAAAGGTGAAGAAGGAAGCTGTACAACACTGGGATTGTGTGCTCAACTTGCCAACTGATAGAAAACAGTACCTTACCATTCTCCTGACTTTTCCTATCACATGAATATTCGATTGGAAGCTGTTTTGGACAGCTTTTCTTTTCTTTATGCCAAACACTTGGCAGACCTCCGTGCAACGTCCAGAACACGATGGGAGATGTTTTCTGTGCTCCGGCAGGTTTTCCTTGCCAGACGTAGTGCAAAAGCTTTCTGCTAGGATGTAGACCACAAAAGACGCTAAAGACGAAGGTACGATGCTCTCCGTAGCTAAGCGCCGCTCCCGGGCTTCTTTCGGCAGAAGCCGCGCTAAGAGAGCACTGTGAGCGGTACAATCGTCTTTGCGCGAAGAAGCCACTTGTTCGGCTCCGCGAGCCGGAGAGAGCGGCAGCATCGGAAAGGTGAAGAAGGAAGCTGTACAACACTGGGATTGTGTGCTCAACTTGCCAACTGATAGAAAACAGTACCTTTGCACTCTCCTGACTTTTCTAATCACATGAATATTCGATTGGAAGCTGTTTTGGACAGCTTTTCTTTTCTTTATGCCAAACACTTGGCAGACCTCCGTACAACGTCCAGATCACGTTGGGAAATGTTTTCTGTGCTGGCGCAGGTTTTCCTTTCCAGACAGAGTGGAAAAGCTTTCTGCTAGGATGTAGACCACAAAAGACGCTAAAGACGAAGGTACGATGCTCTCCGGAGCTAAGCGCCGCTCCCGGGCTTCTTTCGGCAGAAGCCGCGCTAAGAGAGCACTGTGAGCGGTACAATCGTCTTTGCGCGAAGAAGCCGCTTCTTCGGCTCCAGGAGCCGGAGAGAGCGGCAGCATCGGAAACGTGAAGAAGGAAGCTGTATTACACTAGTATTGCGTGCGCAGCTTGCCAACTGATAGAAAACAGACCCTTACCACTCTCCTGACTTTTCCAATCACATGAATATTCGATTGGAAGCTGTTTTGGACAGCTTTTCTTTTCTTTATGCCAAACACTTGGCAGACCTCCGTGCAACGTCCAGAACACGATGGGAGATGTTTTCGGTGCTCCGGCAGGTTTTCCTTGCCTGACAGAGTGGAAAAGCTTTCTGCTAAGATGTAGACCACAAAAGACGCTAAAGACGAAGGTACGATGCTCTCCGGAGCTAAGCGCCGCTCCCGGGCTTCTTTCGGCAGAAGCCGCTCAAACGAGAACACTGTGAGCTGTACAATCGTCTTTGCGCGAAGAAGCCACTTTTTCGGCTCCGGGAGCCGGAGAGAGCGGCAGCATCGGAAAGGTGAAGAAGGACGCTGTACAACACTAGGATTGTGTGCTCAACTTGCCAACTGATAGAAAACAGTACCTTACCATTCTCCTGACTTTTGTAATCACATGAATATTCGATTGGAAGCTGTTTTGGACAGCTTTTCTTTTCTTTATGCCAAACACTTGGCAGACCTCCGTACAACGTCCAGAACACGATGGGATATGTTTTCTGTGCTCCGGCAGGTTTTCCTTGCCAGACGTAGTGCAAAAGCTTTCTGCTAGGATGTAGACCACAAAAGACGCTAAAGACGAAGGTACGATGCTCTCCGGAGCTAAGCGTCGCTCCCGGGCTTCTTTCGGCAGAAGCCGCGCTAAGAGAGCACTGTGAGCGGTACAATCGTCTTTGCGCGAAGAAGCCACTTGTTCGGCTCCGCGAGCCGGAGAGAGCGGCAGCATCGGAAAGGTGAAGAAGGAAGCTGTACAACACTGGGATTGTGTGCTCAACTTGCCAACTGATAGAAAACAGTACCTTACCATTCTCCTGACTTTTCCTATCACATGAATATTCGATTGGAAGCTGTTTTGGACAGCTTTTCTTTTCTTTATGCCAAACACTTGGCAGACCTCCGTACAACGTCCAGAACACGATGGGATATGTTTTCTGTGCTGGCGCAGGTTTTCCTTGCCAGACAGAGTGCAAAAGCTTTCTGCTAGGATGTAGACCACAAAAGACGCTAAAGACGAAGGTACGATGCTCTCCGGATCTAAGCGCCGCTCCCGGGCTTCTTTCGGCAGAAGCCGCGCTAAGAGAGCACTGTGAGCGGTACAATCGTCTTTGCGCGAAGAAGCCGCTTCTTCGGATCCGCGGGCCGGAGAGAGCGGCAGCATCGGAAAGGTGAAGAAGGAAGCTGTACAACACTGGGATTGTGTGCTCAACTTGCCAACTGATAGAAAACAGTACCTTACCATTCTCCTGACTTTTCCTATCACATGAATATTCGATTGGAAGCTGTTTTGGACAGCTTTTCTTTTCTTTATGCCAAACACTTGGCAGACCTCCGTACAACGTCCAGAACACGATGGGAGATGTTTTCTGTGCTCCGGCAGGTTTTCCTTGCCTGACAGAGTGGAAAAGCTTTCTGCTAAGATGTAGACCACAAAAGACGCTAAAGACGAAGGTACGATGCTCTCCGGAGCTAAGAGCCGCTCCCGGGCTTCTTTCGGCAGAAGCCGCTCAAACGAGAACACTGTGAGCGGTACAATCGTCTTTGCGCGAAGAAGCCGCTTCTTCGGCTCCGGGAGCCGGAGAGAGTGGCAGCATCGGAAAGGTGAAGAAGGAAGCTGTACAACACTGGGATTGTGTGCTCAACTTGCCAACTGATAGAAAACAGTACCTTACCATTCTCCTGACTTTTCCTATCACATGAATATTCGATTGGAAGCTGTTTTGGACAGCTTTTCTTTTCTTTATGCCAAACACTTGGCAGACCTCCGTACAACGTCCAGAACACGATGGGATATGTTTTCTGTGCTCCGGCAGGTTTTCCTTGCCAGACAGAGTGCAAAAGCTTTCTGCTAGGATGTAGACCACAAAAGACGCTAAAGACGAAGGTACGATGCTCTCCGGAGCTAAGCGCCGCTCCCGGGCTTCTTTCGGCAGAAGCCGCGCTAAGAGAGCACTGTGAGCGGTACAATCGTCTTTGCGCGAAGAAGCCACTTGTTCGGCTCCGCGAGCCGGAGAGAGCGGCAGCATCGGAAAGGTGAAGAAGGAAGCTGTACAACACTGGGATTGTGTGCTCAACTTGCCAACTGATAGAAAACAGTACCTTTGCACTCTCCTGACTTTTCTAATCACATGAATATTCGATTGGAAGCTGTTTTGGACAGCTTTTCTTTTCTTTATGCCAAACACTTGGCAGACCTCCGTACAACGTCCAGATCACGTTGGGAAATGTTTTCTGTGCTGGCGCAGGTTTTCCTTTCCAGACAGAGTGGAAAAGCTTTCTGCTAGGATGTAGACCACAAAAGACGCTAAAGACGAAGGTACGATGCTCTCCGGAGCTAAGCGCCGCTCCCGGGCTTCTTTCGGCAGAAGCCGCTCAAACGAGAACACTGTGACCGGTACAATCGTCTTTGCGCGAAGAAGCCGCTTCTTCGGCTCCGCGAGCCGGAGAGAGCGGCAGCATCGGAAAGGTGAAGAAGGAAGCTGTACAACACTGGGATTGTGTGCTCAACTTGCCAACAGATAGAAAACAGTACCTTACCATTCTCCTGACTTTTCCTATCACATGAATATTCGATTGGAAGCTGTTTTGGACAGCTTTTCTTTTCTTTATGCCAAACACTTGGCAGACCTCCGTGCAACGTCCAGAACACGATGGGATATGTTTTCTGTGCTCCGGCAGGTTTTCCTTGCCAGACGTAGTGCAAAAGCTTTCTGCTAGGATGTAGACCACAAAAGACGCTAAAGACGAAGCTACGATGCTCTCCGGAGCTAAGCGCCGCTCCCGGGCTTCTTTCGGCAGAAGCCGCGCTAAGAGAGCACTGTGAGCGGTACAATCGTCTTTGCGCGAAGAAGCCGCTTCTTCGGCTCCAGGAGCCGGAGAGAGCGGCAGCATCGGAAACGTGAAGAAGGAAGCTGTATTACACTAGGATTGCGTGCGCAGCTTGCCAACTGATAGAAAACAGTACCTTACCACTCTCCTGACTTTTCCAATCACATGAATATTCGATTGGAAGCTGTTTTGGACAGCTTTTCTTTTCTTTATGCCAAACACTTGGCAGACCTCCGTGCAACGTCCAGAACACGATGGGAGATGTTTTCGGTGCTCCGGCAGGTTTTCCTTGCCTGACAGAGTGGAAAAGCTTTCTGCTAAGATGTAGACCACAAAAGACGCTAAAGACGAAGGTACGATGCTCTCCGGAGCTAAGCGCCGCTCCCGGGCTTCTTTCGGCAGAAGCCGCTCAAACGAGAACACTGTGAGCTGTACAATCGTCTTTGCGTGAAGAAGCCACTTGTTCGGCTCCGGGAGCCGGAGAGAGCGGCAGCATCGGAAAGGTGAAGAAGGAAGCTGTACAACACTAGGATTGTGTGCTCAACTTGCCAACTGATAGAAAACAGTACCTTACCATTCTCCTGACTTTTGTAATCACATGAATATTCGATTGGAAGCTGTTTTGGACAGCTTTTCTTTTCTTTATGCCAAACACTTGGCAGACCTCCGTACAACGTCCAGAACACGATGGGATATGTTTTCTGTGCTCCGGCAGGTTTTCCTTGCCAGACGTAGTGCAAAAGCTTTCTGCTAGGATGTAGACCACAAAAGACGCTAAAGACGAAGGTACGATGCTCTCCGGAGCTAAGCGTCGCTCCCGGGCTTCTTTCGGCAGAAGCCGCGCTAAGAGAGCACTGTGAGCGGTACAATCGTCTTTGCGCGAAGAAGCCACTTGTTCGGCTCCGCGAGCCGGAGAGAGCGGCAGCATCGGAAAGGTGAAGAAGGAAGCTGTACAACACTGGGATTGTGTGCTCAACTTGCCAACTGATAGAAAACAGTACCTTACCATTCTCCTGACTTTTCCTATCACATGAATATTCGATTGGAAGCTGTTTTGGACAGCTTTTCTTTTCTTTATGCCAAACACTTGGCAGACCTCCGTACAACGTCCAGAACACGATGGGATATGTTTTCTGTGCTGGCACAGGTTTTCCTTGCCAGACAGAGTGCAAAAGCTTTCTGCTAGGATGTAGACCACAAAAGACGCTAAAGACGAAGGTACGATGCTCTCCGGAGCTAAGCGCCGCTCCCGGGCTTCTTTCGGCAGAAGCCGCGCTAAGAGAGCACTGTGAGCGGTACAATCGTCTTTGCGCGAAGAAGCCGCTTCTTCGGCTCCAGGAGCCGGAGAGAGCGGCAGCATCGGAAACGTGAAGAAGGAAGCTGTATTACACTAGGATTGCGTGCGCAGCTTGCCAACTGATAGAAAACAGTACCTTACCACTCTCCTGACTTTTCCAATCACATGAATATTCGATTGGAAGCTGTTTTGGACAGCTTTTCTTTTCTTTATGCCAAACACTTGGCAGACCTCCGTGCAACGTCCAGAACACGATGGGAGATGTTTTCGGTGCTCCGGCAGGTTTTCCTTGCCTGACAGAGTGGAAAAGCTTTCTGCTAAGATGTAGACCACAAAAGACGCTAAAGACGAAGGTACGATGCTCTCCGGATCTAAGCGCCGCTCCCGGGCTTCTTTCGGCAGAAGCCGCGCTAAGAGAGCACTGTGAGCGGTACAATCCTCTTTGCGCGAAGAAGCCACTTGTTCGGCTCCGCGAGCCGGAGAGAGCGGCAGCATCGGAAAGGTGAAGAAGGAAGCTGTACAACACTGGGATTGTGTGCTCAACTTGCCAACTGATAGAAAACAGTACCTTACCATTCTCCTGACTTTTCCTATCACATGAATATTCGATTGGAAGCTGTTTTGGACAGCTTTTCTTTTCTTTATGCCAAACACTTGGCAGACCTCCGTACAACGTCCAGAACACGATGGGATATGTTTTCTGTGCTGGCGCAGGTTTTCCTTGCCAGACAGAGTGCAAAAGCTTTCTGCTAGGATGTAGACCACAAAAGACGCTAAAGACGAAGGTACGATGCTCTCCGGAGCTAAGCGCCGCTCCCGGGCTTCTTTCGGCAGAAGCCGCGCTAAGAGAGCACTGTGAGCGGTACAATCGTCTTTGCGCGAAGAAGCCGCTGCTTCGGATCCGCGGGCCGGAGAGAGCGGCAGCATCGGAAAGGTGAAGAAGGAAGCTGTACAACACTGGGATTGTGTGCTCAACTTGCCAACTGATAGAAAACAGTACCTTACCATTCTCCTGACTTTTCCTATCACATGAATATTCGATTGGAAGCTGTTTTGGACAGCTTTTCTTTTCTTTATGCCAAACACTTGGCAGACCTCCGTGCAACGTCCAGAACACGATGGGAGATGTTTTCTGTGCTCCGGCAGGTTTTCCTTGCCAGACGTAGTGCAAAAGCTTTCTGCTAGGATGTAGACCACAAAAGACGCTAAAGACGAAGGTACGATGCTCTCCGGAGCTAAGCGCCGCTCCCGGGCTTCTTTCGGCAGAAGCCGCGCTAAGAGAGCACTGTGAGCGGTACAATCGTCTTTGCGCGAAGAAGCCGCTTCTTCGGCTCCAGGAGCCGGAGAGAGCGGCAGCATCGGAAACGTGAAGAAGGATGCTGTATTACACTAGGATTGCGTGCGCAGCTTGCCAACTGATAGAAAGCAGTACCTTACCACTCTCCTGACTTTTCCAATCACATGAATATTCGATTGGAAGCTGTTTTGGACAGCTTTTCTTTTCTTTATGCCAAACACTTGGCAGACCTCCGTGCAACGTCCAGAAAACGATGGGAGATGTTTTCGGTGCTCCGGCAGGTTTTCCTTGCCTGACAGAGTGGAAAAGCTTTCTGCTAGGATGTAGACCACAAAAGACGCTAAAGACGAAGGTACGATGCTCTCCGGATCTAAGCTCCGCTCACGGGCTTCTTTCGGCAGAAGCCGCGCTAAGAGAGCACTGTGAGCGGTACAATCGTCTTTGCGCGAAGAAGCCGCTTCTTCGGCTCCGCGAGCCGGAGAGAGCGGCAGCATCGGAAACGTGAAGAAGGAAGCTGTACAACACTAGGATTGTGTGCACAGCTTGCCAACTGATAGAAAACAGTACCTTACCATTCTCCTGACTTTTGTAATCACATGAATATTCGATTGGAAGCTGTTTTGGACAGCTTTTCTTTTCTTTATGCCAAACACTTGGCAGACCTCCGTACAACATCCAGATCACGTTGGGAGATGTTTTCTGTGCTCCCGCAGGTTTTCCTTGCCTGACAGAGTGCAAAAGCTTTCTGCTAAGATGTAGACCACAAAAGACGCTAAAGACGAAGGTACGATGCTCTCCGGAGCTAAGAGCCGCTCCCGGGCTTCTTTCGGCAGAAGCCTCTGTAACGAGAACACTGTGAGCGGTACAATCGTCTTTGCACGAAGAAGCCGCTTCTTCGGCTCCGGGAGCCGGAGAGAGCGGCAGCATCGGAAAGGTGAAGAAGGAAGCTGTACAACACTGGGATTGTGTGCTCAACTTGCCAACAGATAGAAAACAGTACCTTACCATTCTCCTGACTTTTCCTATCACATGAATATTCGATTGGAAGCTGTTTTGGACAGCTTTTCTTTTCTTTATGCCAAACACTTGGCAGACCTCCGTACAACGTCCAGAACACGATGGGAGATGTTTTCTGTGCTCCGGCAGGTTTTCCTTGCCTGACAGAGTGGAAAAGCTTTCTGCTAAGATGTAGACCACAAAAGACGCTAAAGACGAAGGTACGATGCTCTCCGGAGCTAAGAGCCGCTCACGGGCTTCTTTCGGCAGAAGCCGCTCAAACGAGAACACTGTGAGCGGTACAATCGTCTTTGCGCGAAGAAGCCGCTTCTTCGGCTCCGGGAGCCGGAGAGAGCGGCAGCATCGGAAAGGTGAAGAAGGAAGCTGTACAACACTGGGATTGTGTGCTCAACTTGCCAACTGATAGAAAACAGTACCTTACCATTCTCCTGACTTTTCCTATCACATGAATATTCGATTGGAAGCTGTTTTGGACAGCTTTTCTTTTCTTTATGCCAAACACTTGGCAGACCTCCGTGCAACGTCCAGAACACGATGGGAGATGTTTTCTGTGCTCCGGCAGGTTTTCCTTGCCAGACGTAGTGCAAAAGCTTTCTGCTAGGATGTAGACCACAAAAGACGCTAAAGACGAAGGTACGATGCTCTCCGTAGCTAAGCGCCGCTCCCGGGCTTCTTTCGGCAGAAGCCGCGCTAAGAGAGCACTGTGAGCGGTACAATCGTCTTTGCGCGAAGAAGCCACTTGTTCGGCTCCGCGAGCCGGAGAGAGCGGCAGCATCGGAAAGGTGAAGAAGGAAGCTGTACAACACTGGGATTGTGTGCTCAACTTGCCAACTGATAGAAAACAGTACCTTTGCACTCTCCTGACTTTTCTAATCACATGAATATTCGATTGGAAGCTGTTTTGGACAGCTTTTCTTTTCTTTATGCCAAACACTTGGCAGACCTCCGTACAACGTCCAGATCACGTTGGGAAATGTTTTCTGTGCTGGCGCAGGTTTTCCTTTCCAGACAGAGTGGAAAAGCTTTCTGCTAGGATGTAGACCACAAAAGACGCTAAAGACGAAGGTACGATGCTCTCCGGAGCTAAGCGCCGCTCCCGGGCTTCTTTCGGCAGAAGCCGCGCTAAGAGAGCACTGTGAGCGGTACAATCGTCTTTGCGCGAAGAAGCCGCTTCTTCGGCTCCAGGAGCCGGAGAGAGCGGCAGCATCGGAAACGTGAAGAAGGAAGCTGTATTACACTAGGATTGCGTGCGCAGCTTGCCAACTGATAGAAAACAGACCCTTACCACTCTCCTGACTTTTCCAATCACATGAATATTCGATTGGAAGCTGTTTTGGACAGCTTTTCTTTTCTTTATGCCAAACACTTGGCAGACCTCCGTGCAACGTCCAGAACACGATGGGAGATGTTTTCGGTGCTCCGGCAGGTTTTCCTTGCCTGACAGAGTGGAAAAGCTTTCTGCTAAGATGTAGACCACAAAAGACGCTAAAGACGAAGGTACGATGCTCTCCGGAGCTAAGCGCCGCTCCCGGGCTTCTTTCGGCAGAAGCCGCTCAAACGAGAACACTGTGAGCTGTACAATCGTCTTTGCGCGAAGAAGCCACTTGTTCGGCTCCGGGAGCCGGAGAGAGCGGCAGCATCGGAAAGGTGAAGAAGGACGCTGTACAACACTAGGATTGTGTGCTCAACTTGCCAACTGATAGAAAACAGTACCTTCGCACTCTCCTGACTTTTGTAATCACATGAATATTCGATTGGAAGCTGTTTTGGACAGCTTTTCTTTTCTTAATGCCAAACACTTGGCAGACCTCCGTACAACGTCCAGAACACGATGGGATATGTTTTCTGTGCTCCGGCAGGTTTTCCTTGCCAGACGTAGTGCAAAAGCTTTCTGCTAGGATGTAGACCACAAAAGACGCTAAAGACGAAGGTACGATGCTCTCCGGAGCTAAGCGTCGCTCCCGGGCTTCTTTCGGCAGAAGCCGCGCTAAGAGAGCACTGTGAGCGGTACAATCGTCTTTGCGCGAAGAAGCCACTTGTTCGGCTCCGCGAGCCGGAGAGAGCGGCAGCATCGGAAAGGTGAAGAAGGAAGCTGTACAACACTGGGATTGTGTGCTCAACTTGCCAACTGATAGAAAACAGTACCTTACCATTCTCCTGACTTTTCCTATCACATGAATATTCGATTGGAAGCTGTTTTGGACAGCTTTTCTTTTCTTTATGCCAAACACTTGGCAGACCTCCGTACAACGTCCAGAACACGATGGGATATGTTTTCTGTGCTGGCGCAGGTTTTCCTTGCCAGACAGAGTGGAAAAGCTTTCTGCTAGGATGTAGACCACAAAAGACGCTAAAGACGAAGGTACGATGCTCTCCGGAGCTAAGCGCCGCTCCCGGGCTTCTTTCGGCAGAAGCCGCGCTAAGAGAGCACTGTGAGCGGTACAATCGTCTTTGCGCGAAGAAGCCGCTTCTTCGGATCCGCGGGCCGGAGAGAGCGGCAGCATCGGAAAGGTGAAGAAGGAAGCTGTACAACACTGGGATTGTGTGCTCAACTTGCCAACTGATAGAAAACAGTACCTTACCATTCTCCTGACTTTTCCTATCACATGAATATTCGATTGGAAGCTGTTTTGGACAGCTTTTCTTTTCTTTATGCCAAACACTTGGCAGACCTCCGTACAACGTCCAGAACACGATGGGAGATGTTTTCTGTGCTCCGGCAGGTTTTCCTTGCCTGACAGAGTGTAAAAGCTTTCTGCTAGGATGTAGACCACAAAAGACGCTAAAGACGAAGCTACGATGCTCTCCGGAGCTAAGCGCCGCTCCCGGGCTTCTTTCGGCAGAAGCCGCTCAAACGAGAACACTGTGACCGGTACAATCGTCTTTGCGCGAAGAAGCCGCTTCTTCGGCTCCGGGAGCCGGAGAGAGCGGCAGCATCGGAAAGGTGAAGAAGGAAGCTGTACAACACTGGGATTGTGTGCTCAACTTGCCAACAGATAGAAAACAGTACCTTACCATTCTCCTGACTTTTCCTATCACATGAATATTCGATTGGAAGCTGTTTTGGACAGCTTTTCTTTTCTTTATGCCAAACACTTGGCAGACCTCCGTGCAACGTCCAGAACACGATGGGATATGTTTTCTGTGCTCCGGCAGGTTTTCCTTGCCAGACGTAGTGCAAAAGCTTTCTGCTAGGATGTAGACCACAAAAGACGCTAAAGACGAAGCTACGATGCTCTCCGGAGCTAAGCGCCGCTCCCGGGCTTCTTTCGGCAGAAGCCGCGCTAAGAGAGCACTGTGAGCGGTACAATCGTCTTTGCGCGAAGAAGCCGCTTCTTCGGCTCCAGGAGCCGGAGAGAGCGGCAGCATCGGAAACGTGAAGAAGGAAGCTGTATTACACTAGGATTGCGTGCGCAGCTTGCCAACTGATAGAAAACAGTACCTTACCACTCTCCTGACTTTTCCAATCACATGAATATTCGATTGGAAGCTGTTTTGGACAGCTTTTCTTTTCTTTATGCCAAACACTTGGCAGACCTCCGTGCAACGTCCAGAAAACGATGGGAGATGTTTTCGGTGCTCCGGCAGGTTTTCCTTGCCTGACAGAGTGGAAAAGCTTTCTGCTGAGATGTAGACCACAAAAGACGCTAAAGACGAAGGTACGATGCTCTCCGGAGCTAAGCGCCGCTCCCGGGCTTCTTTCGGCAGAAGCCGCTCAAACGAGAACACTGTGAGCTGTACAATCGTCTTTGCGCGAAGAAGCCACTTGTTCGGCTCCGGGAGCCGGAGAGAGCGGCAGCATCGGAAAGGTGAAGAAGGAAGCTGTACAACACTAGGATTGTGTGCTCAACTTGCCAACTGATAGAAAACAGTACCTTCGCACTCTCCTGACTTTTCCAATCACATGAATATTCGATTGGAAGCTGTTTTGGACAGCTTTTCTTTTCTTTATGCCAAACACTTGGCAGACCTCCGTACAACGTCCAGAAGACGATGGGAGATGTTTTCTGTGCTCCCGCAGGTTTTCCTTGCCAGACAGAGTGGAAAAGCTTTCTGCTAGGATGTAGACCACAAAAGACGCTAAAGACGAAGGTACGATGCTCTCCGGATCTAAGCGCCGCTCACGGGCTTCTTTCGGCAGAAGCCGCGCTAAGAGAGCACTGTGAGCGGTACAATCGTCTTTGCGCGAAGAAGCCGCTTCTTCGGCTCCGGGAGCCGGAGAGAGCGGCAGCATCGGAAATGTGAAGAAGGAAGCTGTACAACACTAGGATTGTGTGCACAGCTTGCCAACTGATAGAAAACAGTACCTTACCATTCTCCTGTCTTTTGTAATCACATGAATATTCGATTGGAAGCTGTTTTGGACAGCTTTTCTTTTCTTTATGCCAAACACTTGGCAGACCTCCGTGCAACGTCCAGAACACGATGGGAGATGTTTTCGGTGCTCCGGCAGGTTTTCCTTGCCTGACAGAGTGGAAAAGCTTTCTGCTAAGATGTAGACCACAAAAGACGCTAAAGACGAAGGTACGATGCTCTCCGGAGCTAAGCGCCGCTCCCGGGCTTCTTTCGGCAGAAGCCGCTCAAACGAGAACACTGTGAGCTGTACAATCGTCTTTGCGCGAAGAAGCCACTTGTTCGGCTCCGGGAGCCGGAGAGAGCGGCAGCATCGGAAAGGTGAAGAAGGACGCTGTACAACACTAGGATTGTGTGCTCAACTTGCCAACTGATAGAAAACAGTACCTTACCATTCTCCTGACTTTTGTAATCACATGAATATTCGATTGGAAGCTGTTTTGGACAGCTTTTCTTTTCTTTATGCCAAACACTTGGCAGACCTCCGTACAACGTCCAGAACACGATGGGATATGTTTTCTGTGCTCCGGCAGGTTTTCCTTGCCAGACGTAGTGCAAAAGCTTTCTGCTAGGATGTAGACCACAAAAGACGCTAAAGACGAAGGTACGATGCTCTCCGGAGCTAAGCGTCGCTCCCGGGCTTCTTTCGGCAGAAGCCGCGCTAAGAGAGCACTGTGAGCGGTACAATCGTCTTTGCGCGAAGAAGCCACTTGTTCGACTCCGCGAGCCGGAGAGAGCGGCAGCATCGGAAAGGTGAAGAAGGAAGCTGTACAACACTGGGATTGTGTGCTCAACTTGCCAACTGATAGAAAACAGTACCTTACCATTCTCCTGACTTTTCCTATCACATGAATATTCGATTGGAAGCTGTTTTGGACAGCTTTTCTTTTCTTTATGCCAAACACTTGGCAGACCTCCGTACAACGTCCAGAACACGATGGGATATGTTTTCTGTGCTGGCGCAGGTTTTCCTTGCCAGACAGAGTGCAAAAGCTTTCTGCTAGGATGTAGACCACAAAAGACGCTAAAGACGAAGGTACGATGCTCTCCGGAGCTAAGCGCCGCTCCCGGGCTTCTTTCGGCAGAAGCCGCGCTAAGAGAGCACTGTGAGCGGTACAATCCTCTTTGCGCGAAGAAGCCACTTGTTCGGCTCCGCGAGCCGGAGAGAGCGGCAGCATCGGAAAGGTGAAGAAGGAAGCTGTACAACACTGGGATTGTGTGCTCAACTTGCCAACTGATAGAAAACAGTACCTTACCATTCTCCTGACTTTTCCTATCACATGAATATTCGATTGGAAGCTGTTTTGGACAGCTTTTCTTTTCTTTATGCCAAACACTTGGCAGACCTCCGTACAACGTCCAGAACACGATGGGATATGTTTTCTGTGCTGGCGCAGGTTTTCCTTGCCAGACAGAGTGCAAAAGCTTTCTGCTAGGATGTAGACCACAAAAGACGCTAAAGACGAAGGTACGATGCTCTCCGGAGCTAAGCGCCGCTCCCGGGCTTCTTTCGGCAGAAGCCGCGCTAAGAGAGCACTGTGAGCGGTACAATCGTCTTTGCGCGAAGAAGCCGCTGCTTCGGATCCGCGGGCCGGAGAGAGCGGCAGCATCGGAAAGGTGAAGAAGGAAGCTGTACAACACTGGGATTGTGTGCTCAACTTGCCAACTGATAGAAAACAGCACCTTACCATTCTCCTGACTTTTCCTATCACATGAATATTCGATTGGAAGCTGTTTTGGACAGCTTTTCTTTTCTTTATGCCAAACACTTGGCAGACCTCCCTACAACGTCCAGAACACGATGGGAGATGTTTTCTGTGCTCCGGCAGGTTTTCCTTGCCTGACAGAGTGGAAAAGCTTTCTGCTAAGATGTAGACCACAAAAGACGCTAAAGACGAAGCTACGATGCTCTCCGGAGCTAAGAGCCGCTCACGGGCTTCTTTCGGCAGAAGCCGCTCAAACGAGAACACTGTGAGCGGTACAATCGTCTTTGCGCGAAGAAGCCGCTTCTTCGGCTCCGGGAGCCGGAGAGAGCGGCAGCATCGGAAAGGTGAAGAAGGAAGCTGTACAACACTGGGATTGTGTGCTCAACTTGCCAACTGATAGAAAACAGTACCTTACCATTCTCCTGACTTTTCCTATCACATGAATATTCGATTGGAAGCTGTTTTGGACAGCTTTTCTTTTCTTTATGCCAAACACTTGGCAGACCTCCGTGCAACGTCCAGAACACGATGGGAGATGTTTTCTGTGCTCCGGCAGGTTTTCCTTGCCAGACGTAGTGCAAAAGCTTTCTGCTAGGATGTAGACCACAAAAGACGCTAAAGACGAAGGTACGATGCTCTCCGTAGCTAAGCGCCGCTCCCGGGCTTCTTTCGGCAGAAGCCGCGCTAAGAGAGCACTGTGAGCGGTACAATCGTCTTTGCGCGAAGAAGCCACTTGTTCGGCTCCGCGAGCCGGAGAGAGCGGCAGCATCGGAAAGGTGAAGAAGGAAGCTGTACAACACTGGGATTGTGTGCTCAACTTGCCAACTGATAGAAAACAGTACCTTTGCACTCTCCTGACTTTTCTAATCACATGAATATTCGATTGGAAGCTGTTTTGGACAGCTTTTCTTTTCTTTATGCCAAACACTTGGCAGACCTCCGTACAACGTCCAGATCACGTTGGGAAATGTTTTCTGTGCTGGCGCAGGTTTTCCTTTCCAGACAGAGTGGAAAAGCTTTCTGCTAGGATGTAGACCACAAAAGACGCTAAAGACGAAGGTACGATGCTCTCCGGAGCTAAGCGCCGCTCCCGGGCTTCTTTCGGCAGAAGCCGCGCTAAGAGAGCACTGTGAGCGGTACAATCGTCTTTGCGCGAAGAAGCCGCTTCTTCGGCTCCAGGAGCCGGAGAGAGCGGCAGCATCGGAAACGTGAAGAAGGAAGCTGTATTACACTAGGATTGCGTGCGCAGCTTGCCAACTGATAGAAAACAGACCCTTACCACTCTCCTGACTTTTCCAATCACATGAATATTCGATTGGAAGCTGTTTTGGACAGCTTTTCTTTTCTTTATGCCAAACACTTGGCAGACCTCCGTGCAACGTCCAGAACACGATGGGAGATGTTTTCGGTGCTCCGGCAGGTTTTCCTTGCCTGACAGAGTGGAAAAGCTTTCTGCTAAGATGTAGACCACAAAAGACGCTAAAGACGAAGGTACGATGCTCTCCGGAGCTAAGCGCCGCTCCCGGGCTTCTTTCGGCAGAAGCCGCTCAAACGAGAACACTGTGAGCTGTACAATCGTCTTTGCGCGAAGAAGCCACTTGTTCGGCTCCGGGAGCCGGAGAGAGCGGCAGCATCGGAAAGGTGAAGAAGGACGCTGTACAACACTAGGATTGTGTGCTCAACTTGCCAACTGATAGAAAACAGTACCTTACCATTCTCCTGACTTTTGTAATCACATGAATATTCGATTGGAAGCTGTTTTGGACAGCTTTTCTTTTCTTTATGCCAAACACTTGGCAGACCTCCGTACAACGTCCAGAACACGATGGGATATGTTTTCTGTGCTCCGGCAGGTTTTCCTTGCCAGACGTAGTGCAAAAGCTTTCTGCTAGGATGTAGACCACAAAAGACGCTAAAGACGAAGGTACGATGCTCTCCGGAGCTAAGCGTCGCTCCCGGGCTTCTTTCGGCAGAAGCCGCGCTAAGAGAGCACTGTGAGCGGTACAATCGTCTTTGCGCGAAGAAGCCACTTGTTCGGCTCCAGGAGCCGGAGAGAGCGGCAGCATCGGAAAGGTGAAGAAGGAAGCTGTACAACACTGGGATTGTGTGCTCAACTTGCCAACTGATAGAAAACAGTACCTTACCATTCTCCTGACTTTTCCTATCACATGAATATTCGATTGGAAGCTGTTTTGGACAGCTTTTCTTTTCTTTATGCCAAACACTTGGCAGACCTCCGTACAACGTCCAGAACACGATGGGATATGTTTTCTGTGCTGGCGCAGGTTTTCCTTGCCAGACAGAGTGCAAAAGCTTTCTGCTAGGATGTAGACCACAAAAGACGCTAAAGACGAAGGTACGATGCTCTCCGGATCTAAGCGCCGCTCCCGGGCTTCTTTCGGCAGAAGCCGCGCTAAGAGAGCACTGTGAGCGGTACAATCGTCTTTGCGCGAAGAAGCCGCTTCTTCGGATCCGCGGGCCGGAGAGAGCGGCAGCATCGGAAAGGTGAAGAAGGAAGCTGTACAACACTGGGATTGTGTGCTCAACTTGCCAACTGATAGAAAACAGTACCTTACCATTCTCCTGACTTTTCCTATCACATGAATATTCGATTGGAAGCTGTTTTGGACAGCTTTTCTTTTCTTTATGCCAAACACTTGGCAGACCTCCGTACAACGTCCAGAACACGATGGGAGATGTTTTCTGTGCTCCGGCAGGTTTTCCTTGCCTGACAGAGTGGAAAAGCTTTCTGCTAAGATGTAGACCACAAAAGACGCTAAAGACGAAGGTACGATGCTCTCCGGAGCTAAGAGCCGCTCCCGGGCTTCTTTCGGCAGAAGCCGCTCAAAGGAGAACACTGTGAGCGGTACAATCGTCTTTGCGCGAAGAAGCCGCTTCTTCGGCTCCGGGAGCCGGAGAGAGCGGCAGCATCGGAAAGGTGAAGAAGGAAGCTGTACAACACTGGGATTGTGTGCTCAACTTGCCAACTGATAGAAAACAGTACCTTACCATTCTCCTGACTTTTCCTATCACATGAATATTCGATTGGAAGCTGTTTTGGACAGCTTTTCTTTTCTTTATGCCAAACACTTGGCAGACCTCCGTACAACGTCCAGAAAACGATGGGATATGTTTTCTGTGCTCCGGCAGGTTTTCCTTGCCAGACAGAGTGCAAAAGCTTTCTGCTAGGATGTAGACCACAAAAGACGCTAAAGACGAAGGTACGATGCTCTCCGGAGCTAAGCGCCGCTCCCGGGCTTCTTTCGGCAGAAGCCGCGCTAAGAGAGCACTGTGAGCGGTACAATCGTCTTTGCGCGAAGAAGCCACTTGTTCGGCTCCGCGAGCCGGAGAGAGCGGCAGCATCGGAAAGGTGAAGAAGGAAGCTGTACAACACTGGGATTGTGTGCTCAACTTGCCAACTGATAGAAAACAGTACCTTTGCACTCTCCTGACTTTTCTAATCACATGAATATTCGATTGGAAGCTGTTTTGGACAGCTTTTCTTTTCTTTATGCCAAACACTTGGCAGACCTCCGTACAACGTCCAGATCACGTTGGGAAATGTTTTCTGTGCTGGCGCAGGTTTTCCTTTCCAGACAGAGTGGAAAAGCTTTCTGCTAGGATGTAGACCACAAAAGACGCTAAAGACGAAGGTACGATGCTCTCCGGATCTAAGCTCCGCTCCCGGGCTTCTTTCGGCAGAAGCCGCTCAAACGAGAACACTGTGAGCGGTACAATCGTCTTTGCGCGAAGAAGCCGCTTCTTCGGCTCCGGGAGCCGGAGAGAGCGGCAGCATCGGAAAGGTGAAGAAGGAAGCTGTATTACACTAGGATTGCGTGCGCAGCTTGCCAACTGATAGAAAACAGTACCTTACCACTCTCCTGACTTTTCCAATCACATGAATATTCGATTGGAAGCTGTTTTGGACAGCTTTTCTTTTCTTTATGCCAAACACTTGGCAGACCTCCGTGCAACGTCCAGAACACGATGGGAGATGTTTTCGGTGCTCCGGCAGGTCTTCCTTGCCTGACAGAGTGGAAAAGCTTTCTGCTAAGATGTAGACCACAAAAGACGCTAAAGACGAAGGTACGATGCTCTCCGGAGCTAAGCGCCGCTCCCGGGCTTCTTTCGGCAGAAGCCGCTCAAACGAGAACACTGTGAGCTGTACAATCGTCTTTGCGCGAAGAAGCCACTTGTTCGGCTCCGGGAGCCGGAGAGAGCGGCAGCATCGGAAAGGTGAAGAAGGAAGCTGTACAACACTAGGATTGTGTGCTCAACTTGCCAACTGATAGAAAACAGTACCTTCGCACTCTCCTGACTTTTCCTATCACATGAATATTCGATTGGAAGCTGTTTTGGACAGCTTTTCTTTTCTTTATGCCAAACACTTGGCAGACCTCCGTGCAACGTCCAGAACACGATGGGATATGTTTTCTGAGCTCCGGCAGGTTTTCCTTGCCAGACGTAGTGCAAAAGCTTTCTGCTAGGATGTAGACCACAAAAGACGCTAAAGACGAAGGTACGATGCTCTCCGGAGCTAAGCGCCGCTCCCGGGCTTCTTTCGGCAGAAGCCGCGCTAAGAGAGCACTGTGAGCGGTACAATCGTCTTTGCGCGAAGAAGCCGCTTCTTCGGCTCCAGGAGCCGGAGAGAGCGGCAGCATCGGAAACGTGAAGAAGGATGCTGTATTACACTAGGATTGCGTGCGCAGCTTGCCAACTGATAGAAAGCAGTACCTTACCACTCTCCTGACTTTTCCAATCACATGAATATTCGATTGGAAGCTGTTTTGGACAGCTTTTCTTTTCTTTATGCCAAACACTTGGCAGACCTCCGTGCAACGTCCAGAAAACGATGGGAGATGTTTTCGGTGCTCCGGCAGGTTTTCCTTGCCTGACAGAGTGGAAAAGCTTTCTGCTAGGATGTAGACCACAAAAGACGCTAAAGACGAAGGTACGATGCTCTCCGGATCTAAGCTCCGCTCACGGGCTTCTTTCGGCAGAAGCCGCGCTAAGAGAGCACTGTGAGCGGTACAATCGTCTTTGCGCGAAGAAGCCGCTTCTTCGGCTCCGCGAGCCGGAGAGAGCGGCAGCATCGGAAACGTGAAGAAGGAAGCTGTACAACACTAGGATTGTGTGCACAGCTTGCCAACTGATAGAAAACAGTACCTTACCATTCTCCTGACTTTTGTAATAACATGAATATTCGATTGGAAGCTGTTTTGGACAGCTTTTCTTTTCTTTATGCCAAACACTTGGCAGACCTCCGTACAACATCCAGATCACGTTGGGAGATGTTTTCTGTGCTCCCGCAGGTTTTCCTTGCCTGACAGAGTGCAAAAGCTTTCTGCTAGGATGTAGACCACAAAAGACGCTAAAGACGAAGGTACGATGCTCTCCGGAGCTAAGAGCCGCTCCCGGGCTTCTTTCGGCAGAAGCCTCTGTAACGAGAACACTGTGAGCGGTACAATCGTCTTTGCACGAAGAAGCCGCTTCTTCGGCTCCGGGAGCCGGAGAGAGCGGCAGCATCGGAAAGGTGAAGAAGGAAGCTGTACAACACTGGGATTGTGTGCTCAACTTGCCAACTGATAGAAAACAGTACCTTACCATTCTCCTGACTTTTCCTATCACATGAATATTCGATTGGAAGCTGTTTTGGACAGCTTTTCTTTTCTTTATGCCAAACACTTGGCAGACCTCCCTACAACGTCCAGAACACGATGGGAGATGTTTTCTGTGCTCCGGCAGGTTTTCCTTGCCTGACAGAGTGGAAAAGCTTTCTGCTAAGATGTAGACCACAAAAGACGCTAAAGACGAAGCTACGATGCTCTCCGGAGCTAAGAGCCGCTCACGGGCTTCTTTCGGCAGAAGCCGCTCAAACGAGAACACTGTGAGCGGTACAATCGTCTTTGCGCGAAGAAGCCGCTTCTTCGGCTCCGGGAGCCGGAGAGAGCGGCAGCATCGGAAAGGTGAAGAAGGAAGCTGTACAACACTGGGATTGTGTGCTCAACTTGCCAACTGATAGAAAACAGTACCTTACCATTCTCCTGACTTTTCCTATCACATGAATATTCGATTGGAAGCTGTTTTGGACAGCTTTTCTTTTCTTTATGCCAAACACTTGGCAGACCTCCGTGCAACGTCCAGAACACGATGGGAGATGTTTTCTGTGCTCCGGCAGGTTTTCCTTGCCAGACGTAGTGCAAAAGCTTTCTGCTAGGATGTAGACCACAAAAGACGCTAAAGACGAAGGTACGATGCTCTCCGGAGCTAAGCGCCGCTCCCGGGCTTCTTTCGGCAGAAGCCGCGCTAAGAGAGCACTGTGAGCGGTACAATCGTCTTTGCGCGAAGAAGCCACTTGTTCGGCTCCGCGAGCCGGAGAGAGCGGCAGCATCGGAAAGGTGAAGAAGGAAGCTGTACAACACTGGGATTGTGTGCTCAACTTGCCAACTGATAGAAAACAGTACCTTTGCACTCTCCTGACTTTTCTAATCACATGAATATTCGATTGGAAGCTGTTTTGGACAGCTTTTCTTTTCTTTATGCCAAACACTTGGCAGACCTCCGTACAACGTCCAGATCACGTTGGGAAATGTTTTCTGTGCTGGCGCAGGTTTTCCTTTCCAGACAGAGTGGAAAAGCTTTCTGCTAGGATGTAGACCACAAAAGACGCTAAAGACGAAGGTACGATGCTCTCCGGAGCTAAGCGCCGCTCCCGGGCTTCTTTCGGCAGAAGCCGCGCTAAGAGAGCACTGTGAGCGGTACAATCGTCTTTGCGCGAAGAAGCCGCTTCTTCGGCTCCAGGAGCCGGAGAGAGCGGCAGCATCGGAAACGTGAAGAAGGAAGCTGTATTACACTAGGATTGCGTGCGCAGCTTGCCAACTGATAGAAAACAGACCCTTACCACTCTCCTGACTTTTCCAATCACATGAATATTCGATTGGAAGCTGTTTTGGACAGCTTTTCTTTTCTTTATGCCAAACACTTGGCAGACCTCCGTGCAACGTCCAGAACACGATGGGAGATGTTTTCGGTGCTCCGGCAGGTTTTCCTTGCCTGACAGAGTGGAAAAGCTTTCTGCTAAGATGTAGACCACAAAAGACGCTAAAGACGAAGGTACGATGCTCTCCGGAGCTAAGCGCCGCTCCCGGGCTTCTTTCGGCAGAAGCCGCTCAAACGAGAACACTGTGAGCTGTACAATCGTCTTTGCGCGAAGAAGCCACTTGTTCGGCTCCGGGAGCCGGAGAGAGCGGCAGCATCGGAAAGGTGAAGAAGGACGCTGTACAACACTAGGATTGTGTGCTCAACTTGCCAACTGATAGAAAACAGTACCTTACCATTCTCCTGACTTTTGTAATCACATGAATATTCGATTGGAAGCTGTTTTGGACAGCTTTTCTTTTCTTTATGCCAAACACTTGGCAGACCTCCGTACAACGTCCAGAACACGATGGGATATGTTTTCTGTGCTCCGGCAGGTTTTCCTTGCCAGACGTAGTGCAAAAGCTTTCTGCTAGGATGTAGACCACAAAAGACGCTAAAGACGAAGGTACGATGCTCTCCGGAGCTAAGCGTCGCTCCCGGGCTTCTTTCGGCAGAAGCCGCGCTAAGAGAGCACTGTGAGCGGTACAATCGTCTTTGCGCGAAGAAGCCACTTGTTCGGCTCCAGGAGCCGGAGAGAGCGGCAGCATCGGAAAGGTGAAGAAGGAAGCTGTACAACACTGGGATTGTGTGCTCAACTTGCCAACTGATAGAAAACAGTACCTTACCATTCTCCTGACTTTTCCTATCACATGAATATTCGATTGGAAGCTGTTTTGGACAGCTTTTCTTTTCTTTATGCCAAACACTTGGCAGACCTCCGTACAACGTCCAGAACACGATGGGATATGTTTTCTGTGCTGGCGCAGGTTTTCCTTGCCAGACAGAGTGCAAAAGCTTTCTGCTAGGATGTAGACCACAAAAGACGCTAAAGACGAAGGTACGATGCTCTCCGGATCTAAGCGCCGCTCCCGGGCTTCTTTCGGCAGAAGCCGCGCTAAGAGAGCACTGTGAGCGGTACAATCGTCTTTGCGCGAAGAAGCCGCTTCTTCGGATCCGCGGGCCGGAGAGAGCGGCAGCATCGGAAAGGTGAAGAAGGAAGCTGTAAAACACTGGGATTGTGTGCTCAACTTGCCAACTGATAGAAAACAGTACCTTACCATTCTCCTGACTTTTCCTATCACATGAATATTCGATTGGAAGCTGTTTTGGACAGCTTTTCTTTTCTTTATGCCAAACACTTGGCAGACCTCCGTACAACGTCCAGAACACGATGGGAGATGTTTTCTGTGCTCCGGCAGGTTTTCCTTGCCTGACAGAGTGGAAAAGCTTTCTGCTAAGATGTAGACCACAAAAGACGCTAAAGACGAAGGTACGATGCTCTCCGGAGCTAAGAGCCGCTCCCGGGCTTCTTTCGGCAGAAGCCGCTCAAACGAGAACACTGTGAGCGGTACAATCGTCTTTGCGCGAAGAAGCCGCTTCTTCGGCTCCGGGAGCCGGAGAGAGTGGCAGCATCGGAAAGGTGAAGAAGGAAGCTGTACAACACTGGGATTGTGTGCTCAACTTGCCAACTGATAGAAAACAGTACCTTACCATTCTCCTGACTTTTCCTATCACATGAATATTCGATTGGAAGCTGTTTTGGACAGCTTTTCTTTTCTTTATGCCAAACACTTGGCAGACCTCCGTACAACGTCCAGAACACGATGGGATATGTTTTCTGTGCTGGCGCAGGTTTTCCTTGCCAGACAGAGTGCAAAAGCTTTCTGCTAGGATGTAGACCACAAAAGACGCTAAAGACGAAGGTACGATGCTCTCCGGATCTAAGCGCCGCTCCCGGGCTTCTTTCGGCAGAAGCCGCGCTAAGAGAGCACTGTGAGCGGTACAATCGTCTTTGCGCGAAGAAGCCGCTTCTTCGGATCCGCGGGCCGGAGAGAGCGGCAGCATCGGAAAGGTGAAGAAGGAAGCTGTACAACACTGGGATTGTGTGCTCAACTTGCCAACTGATAGAAAACAGTACCTTACCATTCTCCTGACTTTTCCTATCACATGAATATTCGATTGGAAGCTGTTTTGGACAGCTTTTCTTTTCTTTATGCCAAACACTTGGCAGACCTCCGTACAACGTCCAGAACACGATGGGAGATGTTTTCTGTGCTCCGGCAGGTTTTCCTTGCCTGACAGAGTGTAAAAGCTTTCTGCTAAGATGTAGACCACAAAAGACGCTAAAGACGAAGGTACGATGCTCTCCGGAGCTAAGAGCCGCTCCCGGGCTTCTTTCGGCAGAAGCCGCTCAAAGGAGAACACTGTGAGCGGTACAATCGTCTTTGCGCGAAGAAGCCGCTTCTTCGGCTCCGGGAGCCGGAGAGAGCGGCAGCATCGGAAAGGTGAAGAAGGAAGCTGTACAACACTGGGATTGTGTGCTCAACTTGCCAACTGATAGAAAACAGTACCTTACCATTCTCCTGACTTTTCCTATCACATGAATATTCGATTGGAAGCTGTTTTGGACAGCTTTTCTTTTCTTTATGCCAAACACTTGGCAGACCTCCGTACAACGTCCAGAACACGATGGGATATGTTTTCTGTGCTCCGGCAGGTTTTCCTTGCCAGACAGAGTGCAAAAGCTTTCTGCTAGGATGTAGACCACAAAAGACGCTAAAGACGAAGGTACGATGCTCTCCGGAGCTAAGCGCCGCTCCCGGGCTTCTTTCGGCAGAAGCCGCGCTAAGAGAGCACTGTGAGCGGTACAATCGTCTTTGCGCGAAGAAGCCACTTGTTCGGCTCCGCGAGCCGGAGAGAGCGGCAGCATCGGAAAGGTGAAGAAGGAAGCTGTACAACACTGGGATTGTGTGCTCAACTTGCCAACTGATAGAAAACAGTACCTTTGCACTCTCCTGACTTTTCTAATCACATGAATATTCGATTGGAAGCTGTTTTGGACAGCTTTTCTTTTCTTTATGCCAAACACTTGGCAGACCTCCGTACAACGTCCAGATCACGTTGGGAAATGTTTTCTGTGCTGGCGCAGGTTTTCCTTTCCAGACAGAGTGGAAAAGCTTTCTGCTAGGATGTAGACCACAAAAGACGCTAAAGACGAAGGTACGATGCTCTCCGGATCTAAGCTCCGCTCCCGGGCTTCTTTCGGCAGAAGCCGCTCAAACGAGAACACTGTGACCAATACAATCGTCTTTGCGCGAAGAAGCCGCTTCTTCGGCTCCGGGAGCCGGAGAGAGCGGCAGCATCGGAAAGGTGAAGAAGGAAGCTGTACAACACTGGGATTGTGTGCTCAACTTGCCAACTGATAGAAAACAGTACCTTACCATTCTCCTGACTTTTCCTATCACATGAATATTCGATTGGAAGCTGTTTTGGACAGCTTTTCTTTTCTTTATGCCAAACACTTGGCAGACCTCCGTGCAACGTCCAGAACACGATGGGAGATGTTTTCGGTGCTCCGGCAGGTTTTCCTTGCCAGACGTAGTGCAAAAGCTTTCTGCTAGGATGTAGACCACAAAAGACGCTAAAGACGAAGCTACGATGCTCTCCGGAGCTAAGCGCCGCTCACGGGCTTCTTTCGGCAGAAGCCGCGCTAAGAGAGCACTGTGAGCGGTACAATCGTCTTTGCGCGAAGAAGCCGCTTCTTCGGCTCCAGGAGCCGGAGAGAGCGGCAGCATCGGAAACGTGAAGAAGGAAGCTGTATTACACTAGGATTGCGTGCGCAGCTTGCCAACTGATAGAAAACAGTACCTTACCACTCTCCTGACTTTTCCAATCACATGAATATTCGATTGGAAGCTGTTTTGGACAGCTTTTCTTTTCTTTATGCCAAACACTTGGCAGACCTCCGTGCAACGTCCAGAACACGATGGGAGATGTTTTCGGTGCTCCGGCAGGTTTTCCTTGCCTGACAGAGTGGAAAAGCTTTCTGCTAAGATGTAGACCACAAAAGACGCTAAAGACGAAGGTACGATGCTCTCCGGAGCTAAGCGCCGCTCCCGGGCTTCTTTCGGCAGAAGCCGCTCAAACGAGAACACTGTGAGCTGTACAATCGTCTTTGCGCGAAGAAGCCACTTGTTCGGCTCCGGGAGCCGGAGAGAGCGGCAGCATCGGAAAGGTGAAGAAGGAAGCTGTACAACACTAGGATTGTGTGCTCAACTTGCCAACTGATAGAAAACAGTACCTTCGCACTCTCCTGACTTTTCTAATCACATGAATATTCGATTGGAAGCTGTTTTGGACAGCTTTTCTTTTCTTTATGCCAAACACTTGGCAGACCTCCGTACAACGTCCAGAAGACGATGGGAGATGTTTTCTGTGCTCCCGCAGGTTTTCCTTGCCAGACAGAGTGGAAAAGCTTTCTGCTAGGATGTAGACCACAAAAGACGCTAAAGACGAAGGTACGATGCTCTCCGGATCTAAGCTCCGCTCACGGGCTTCTTTCGGCAGAAGCCGCGCTAAGAGAGCACTGTGAGCGGTACAATCGTCTTTGCGCGAAGAAGCCGCTTCTTCGGCTCCGGGAGCCGGAGAGAGCGGCAGCATCGGAAACGTGAAGAAGGAAGCTGTACAACACTAGGATTGTGTGCACAGCTTGCCAACTGATAGAAAACAGTACCTTACCATTCTCCTGACTTTTGTAATCACATGAATATTCGATTGGAAGCTGTTTTGGACAGCTTTTCTTTTCTTTATGCCAAACACTTGGCAGACCTCCGTACAACATCCAGATCACGTTGGGAGATGTTTTCTGTGCTCCCGCAGGTTTTCCTTGCCTGACAGAGTGCAAAAGCTTTCTGCTAGGATGTAGACCACAAAAGACGCTAAAGACGAAGGTACGATGCTCTCCGGAGCTAAGAGCCGCTCCCGGGCTTCTTTCGGCAGAAGCCTCTGTAACGAGAACACTGTGAGCGGTACAATCGTCTTTGCACGAAGAAGCCGCTTCTTCGGCTCCGGGAGCCGGAGAGAGCGGCAGCATCGGAAAGGTGAAGAAGGAAGCTGTACAACACTGGGATTGTGTGCTCAACTTGCCAACTGATAGAAAACAGTACCTTACCATTCTCCTGACTTTTCCTATCACATGAATATTCGATTGGAAGCTGTTTTGGACAGCTTTTCTTTTCTTTATGCCAAACACTTGGCAGACCTCCGTGCAACGTCCAGAACACGATGGGATATGTTTTCTGAGCTCCGGCAGGTTTTCCTTGCCAGACGTAGTGCAAAAGCTTTCTGCTAGGATGTAGACCACAAAAGACGCTAAAGACGAAGGTACGATGCTCTCCGGAGCTAAGCGCCGCTCCCGGGCTTCTTTCGGCAGAAGCCGCGCTAAGAGAGCACTGTGAGCGGTACAATCGTCTTTGCGCGAAGAAGCCGCTTCTTCGGCTCCAGGAGCCGGAGAGAGCGGCAGCATCGGAAACGTGAAGAAGGATGCTGTATTACACTAGGATTGCGTGCGCAGCTTGCCAACTGATAGAAAGCAGTACCTTACCACTCTCCTGACTTTTCCAATCACATGAATATTCGATTGGAAGCTGTTTTGGACAGCTTTTCTTTTCTTTATGCCAAACACTTGGCAGACCTCCGTGCAACGTCCAGAAAACGATGGGAGATGTTTTCGGTGCTCCGGCAGGTTTTCCTTGCCTGACAGAGTGGAAAAGCTTTCTGCTAGGATGTAGACCACAAAAGACGCTAAAGACGAAGGTACGATGCTCTCCGGATCTAAGCTCCGCTCACGGGCTTCTTTCGGCAGAAGCCGCGCTAAGAGAGCACTGTGAGCGGTACAATCGTCTTTGCGCGAAGAAGCCGCTTCTTCGGCTCCGCGAGCCGGAGAGAGCGGCAGCATCGGAAACGTGAAGAAGGAAGCTGTACAACACTAGGATTGTGTGCACAGCTTGCCAACTGATAGAAAACAGTACCTTACCATTCTCCTGACTTTTGTAATAACATGAATATTCGATTGGAAGCTGTTTTGGACAGCTTTTCTTTTCTTTATGCCAAACACTTGGCAGACCTCCGTACAACATCCAGATCACGTTGGGAGATGTTTTCTGTGCTCCCGCAGGTTTTCCTTGCCTGACAGAGTGCAAAAGCTTTCTGCTAGGATGTAGACCACAAAAGACGCTAAAGACGAAGGTACGATGCTCTCCGGAGCTAAGCGCCCCTCCCGGGCTTCTTTCGGCAGAAGCCTCTGTAACGAGAACACTGTGAGCGGTACAATCGTCTTTGCACGAAGAAGCCGCTTCTTCGGCTCCGGGAGCCGGAGAGAGCGGCAGCATCGGAAAGGTGAAGAAGGAAGCTGTACAACACTGGGATTGTGTGCTCAACTTGCCAACTGATAGAAAACAGTACCTTACCATTCTCCTGACTTTTCCTATCACATGAATATTCGATTGGAAGCTGTTTTGGACAGCTTTTCTTTTCTTTATGCCAAACACTTGGCAGACCTCCCTACAACGTCCAGAACACGATGGGAGATGTTTTCTGTGCTCCGGCATGTTTTCCTTGCCTGACAGAGTGGAAAAGCTTTCTGCTAAGATGTAGACCACAAAAGACGCTAAAGACGAAGCTACGATGCTCTCCGGAGCTAAGAGCCGCTCACGGGCTTCTTTCGGCAGAAGCCGCTCAAACGAGAACACTGTGAGCGGTACAATCGTCTTTGCGCGAAGAAGCCGCTTCTTCGGCTCCGGGAGCCGGAGAGAGCGGCAGCATCGGAAAGGTGAAGAAGGAAGCTGTACAACACTGGGATTGTGTGCTCAACTTGCCAACTGATAGAAAACAGTACCTTACCATTCTCCTGACTTTTCCTATCACATGAATATTCGATTGGAAGCTGTTTTGGACAGCTTTTCTTTTCTTTATGCCAAACACTTGGCAGACCTCCGTGCAACGTCCAGAACACGATGGGAGATGTTTTCTGTGCTCCGGCAGGTTTTCCTTGCCAGACGTAGTGCAAAAGCTTTCTGCTAGGATGTAGACCACAAAAGACGCTAAAGACGAAGGTACGATGCTCTCCGTAGCTAAGCGCCGCTCCCGGGCTTCTTTCGGCAGAAGCCGCGCTAAGAGAGCACTGTGAGCGGTACAATCGTCTTTGCGCGAAGAAGCCACTTGTTCGGCTCCGCGAGCCGGAGAGAGCGGCAGCATCGGAAAGGTGAAGAAGGAAGCTGTACAACACTGGGATTGTGTGCTCAACTTGCCAACTGATAGAAAACAGTACCTTTGCACTCTCCTGACTTTTCTAATCACATGAATATTCGATTGGAAGCTGTTTTGGACAGCTTTTCTTTTCTTTATGCCAAACACTTGGCAGACCTCCGTACAACGTCCAGATCACGTTGGGAAATGTTTTCTGTGCTGGCGCAGGTTTTCCTTTCCAGACAGAGTGGAAAAGCTTTCTGCTAGGATGTAGACCACAAAAGACGCTAAAGACGAAGGTACGATGCTCTCCGGAGCTAAGCGCCGCTCCCGGGCTTCTTTCGGCAGAAGCCGCGCTAAGAGAGCACTGTGAGCGGTACAATCGTCTTTGCGCGAAGAAGCCGCTTCTTCGGCTCCAGGAGCCGGAGAGAGCGGCAGCATCGGAAACGTGAAGAAGGAAGCTGTATTACACTAGGATTGCGTGCGCAGCTTGCCAACTGATAGAAAACAGACCCTTACCACTCTCCTGACTTTTCCAATCACATGAATATTCGATTGGAAGCTGTTTTGGACAGCTTTTCTTTTCTTTATGCCAAACACTTGGCAGACCTCCGTGCAACGTCCAGAACACGATGGGAGATGTTTTCGGTGCTCCGGCAGGTTTTCCTTGCCTGACAGAGTGGAAAAGCTTTCTGCTAAGATGTAGACCACAAAAGACGCTAAAGACGAAGGTACGATGCTCTCCGGAGCTAAGCGCCGCTCCCGGGCTTCTTTCGGCAGAAGCCGCTCAAACGAGAACACTGTGAGCTGTACAATCGTCTTTGCGCGAAGAAGCCACTTGTTCGGCTCCGGGAGCCGGAGAGAGCGGCAGCATCGGAAAGGTGAAGAAGGACGCTGTACAACACTAGGATTGTGTGCTCAACTTGCCAACTGATAGAAAACAGTACCTTACCATTCTCCTGACTTTTCTAATCACATGAATATTCGATTGGAAGCTGTTTTGGACAGCTTTTCTTTTCTTTATGCCAAACACTTGGCAGACCTCCGTACAACGTCCAGAACACGATGGGATATGTTTTCTGTGCTCCGGCAGGTTTTCCTTGCCAGACGTAGTGCAAAAGCTTTCTGCTAGGATGTAGACCACAAAAGACGCTAAAGACGAAGGTACGATGCTCTCCGGAGCTAAGCGTCGCTCCCGGGCTTCTTTCGGCAGAAGCCGCGCTAAGAGAGCACTGTGAGCGGTACAATCGTCTTTGCGCGAAGAAGCCACTTGTTCGGCTCCAGGAGCCGGAGAGAGCGGCAGCATCGGAAAGGTGAAGAAGGAAGCTGTACAACACTGGGATTGTGTGCTCAACTTGCCAACTGATAGAAAACAGTACCTTACCATTCTCCTGACTTTTCCTATCACATGAATATTCGATTGGAAGCTGTTTTGGACAGCTTTTCTTTTCTTTATGCCAAACACTTGGCAGACCTCCGTACAACGTCCAGAACACGATGGGATATGTTTTCTGTGCTGGCGCAGGTTTTCCTTGCCAGACAGAGTGCAAAAGCTTTCTGCTAGGATGTAGACCACAAAAGACGCTAAAGACGAAGGTACGATGCTCTCCGGATCTAAGCGCCGCTCCCGGGCTTCTTTCGGCAGAAGCCGCGCTAAGAGAGCACTGTGAGCGGTACAATCGTCTTTGCGCGAAGAAGCCGCTTCTTCGGATCCGCGGGCCGGAGAGAGCGGCAGCATCGGAAAGGTGAAGAAGGAAGCTGTAAAACACTGGGATTGTGTGCTCAACTTGCCAACTGATAGAAAACAGTACCTTCGCACTCTCCTGACTTTTCTAATCACATGAATATTCGATTGGAAGCTGTTTTGGACAGCTTTTCTTTTCTTTATGCCAAACACTTGGCAGACCTCCGTACAACGTCCAGAAGACGATGGGAGATGTTTTCTGTGCTCCCGCAGGTTTTCCTTGCCAGACAGAGTGGAAAAGCTTTCTGCTAGGATGTAGACCACAAAAGACGCTAAAGACGAAGGTACGATGCTCTCCGGATCTAAGCTCCGCTCACGGGCTTCTTTCGGCAGAAGCCGCGCTAAGAGAGCACTGTGAGCGGTACAATCGTCTTTGCGCGAAGAAGCCGCTTCTTCGGCTCCGGGAGCCGGAGAGAGCGGCAGCATCGGAAACGTGAAGAAGGAAGCTGTACAACACTAGGATTGTGTGCACAGCTTGCCAACTGATAGAAAACAGTACCTTACCATTCTCCTGACTTTTGTAATCACATGAATATTCGATTGGAAGCTGTTTTGGACAGCTTTTCTTTTCTTTATGCCAAACACTTGGCAGACCTCCGTACAACATCCAGATCACGTTGGGAGATGTTTTCTGTGCTCCCGCAGGTTTTCCTTGCCTGACAGAGTGCAAAAGCTTTCTGCTAGGATGTAGACCACAAAAGACGCTAAAGACGAAGGTACGATGCTCTCCGGAGCTAAGAGCCGCTCCCGGGCTTCTTTCGGCAGAAGCCTCTGTAACGAGAACACTGTGAGCGGTACAATCGTCTTTGCACGAAGAAGCCGCTTCTTCGGCTCCGGGAGCCGGAGAGAGCGGCAGCATCGGAAAGGTGAAGAAGGAAGCTGTACAACACTGGGATTGTGTGCTCAACTTGCCAACTGATAGAAAACAGTACCTTACCATTCTCCTGACTTTTCCTATCACATGAATATTCGATTGGAAGCTGTTTTGGACAGCTTTTCTTTTCTTTATGCCAAACACTTGGCAGACCTCCGTGCAACGTCCAGAACACGATGGGATATGTTTTCTGAGCTCCGGCAGGTTTTCCTTGCCAGACGTTGTGCAAAAGCTTTCTGCTAGGATGTAGACCACAAAAGACGCTAAAGACGAAGGTACGATGCTCTCCGGAGCTAAGCGCCGCTCCCGGGCTTCTTTCGGCAGAAGCCGCGCTAAGAGAGCACTGTGAGCGGTACAATCGTCTTTGCGCGAAGAAGCCGCTTCTTCGGCTCCAGGAGCCGGAGAGAGCGGCAGCATCGGAAACGTGAAGAAGGATGCTGTATTACACTAGGATTGCGTGCGCAGCTTGCCAACTGATAGAAAGCAGTACCTTACCACTCTCCTGACTTTTCCAATCACATGAATATTCGATTGGAAGCTGTTTTGGACAGCTTTTCTTTTCTTTATGCCAAACACTTGGCAGACCTCCGTGCAACGTCCAGAAAACGATGGGAGATGTTTTCGGTGCTCCGGCAGGTTTTCCTTGCCTGACAGAGTGGAAAAGCTTTCTGCTAGGATGTAGACCACAAAAGACGCTAAAGACGAAGGTACGATGCTCTCCGGATCTAAGCTCCGCTCACGGGCTTCTTTCGGCAGAAGCCGCGCTAAGAGAGCACTGTGAGCGGTACAATCGTCTTTGCGCGAAGAAGCCGCTTCTTCGGCTCCGCGAGCCGGAGAGAGCGGCAGCATCGGAAACGTGAAGAAGGAAGCTGTACAACACTAGGATTGTGTGCACAGCTTGCCAACTGATAGAAAACAGTACCTTACCATTCTCCTGACTTTTGTAATAACATGAATATTCGATTGGAAGCTGTTTTGGACAGCTTTTCTTTTCTTTATGCCAAACACTTGGCAGACCTCCGTACAACATCCAGATCACGTTGGGAGATGTTTTCTGTGCTCCCGCAGGTTTTCCTTGCCTGACAGAGTGCAAAAGCTTTCTGCTAGGATGTAGACCACAAAAGACGCTAAAGACGAAGGTACGATGCTCTCCGGAGCTAAGAGCCGCTCCCGGGCTTCTTTCGGCAGAAGCCTCTGTAACGAGAACACTGTGAGCGGTACAATCGTCTTTGCACGAAGAAGCCGCTTCTTCGGCTCCGGGAGCCGGAGAGAGCGGCAGCATCGGAAAGGTGAAGAAGGAAGCTGTACAACACTGGGATTGTGTGCTCAACTTGCCAACTGATAGAAAACAGTACCTTACCATTCTCCTGACTTTTCCTATCACATGAATATTCGATTGGAAGCTGTTTTGGACAGCTTTTCTTTTCTTTATGCCAAACACTTGGCAGACCTCCCTACAACGTCCAGAACACGATGGGAGATGTTTTCTGTGCTCCGGCAGGTTTTCCTTGCCTGACAGAGTGGAAAAGCTTTCTGCTAAGATGTAGACCACAAAAGACGCTAAAGACGAAGCTACGATGCTCTCCGGAGCTAAGAGCCGCTCACGGGCTTCTTTCGGCAGAAGCCGCTCAAACGAGAACACTGTGAGCGGTACAATCGTCTTTGCGCGAAGAAGCCGCTTCTTCGGCTCCGGGAGCCGGAGAGAGCGGCAGCATCGGAAAGGTGAAGAAGGAAGCTGTACAACACTGGGATTGTGTGCTCAACTTGCCAACTGATAGAAAACAGTACCTTACCATTCTCCTGACTTTTCCTATCACATGAATATTCGATTGGAAGCTGTTTTGGACAGCTTTTCTTTTCTTTATGCCAAACACTTGGCAGACCTCCGTGCAACGTCCAGAACACGATGGGAGATGTTTTCTGTGCTCCGGCAGGTTTTCCTTGCCAGACGTAGTGCAAAAGCTTTCTGCTAGGATGTAGACCACAAAAGACGCTAAAGACGAAGGTACGATGCTCTCCGTAGCTAAGCGCCGCTCCCGGGCTTCTTTCGGCAGAAGCCGCGCTAAGAGAGCACTGTGAGCGGTACAATCGTCTTTGCGCGAAGAAGCCACTTGTTCGGCTCCGCGAGCCGGAGAGAGCGGCAGCATCGGAAAGGTGAAGAAGGAAGCTGTACAACACTGGGATTGTGTGCTCAACTTGCCAACTGATAGAAAACAGTACCTTTGCACTCTCCTGACTTTTCTAATCACATGAATATTCGATTGGAAGCTGTTTTGGACAGCTTTTCTTTTCTTTATGCCAAACACTTGGCAGACCTCCGTACAACGTCCAGATCACGTTGGGAAATGTTTTCTGTGCTGGCGCAGGTTTTCCTTTCCAGACAGAGTGGAAAAGCTTTCTGCTAGGATGTAGACCACAAAAGACGCTAAAGACGAAGGTACGATGCTCTCCGGAGCTAAGCGCCGCTCCCGGGCTTCTTTCGGCAGAAGCCGCGCTAAGAGAGCACTGTGAGCGGTACAATCGTCTTTGCGCGAAGAAGCCGCTTCTTCGGCTCCAGGAGCCGGAGAGAGCGGCAGCATCGGAAACGTGAAGAAGGAAGCTGTATTACACTAGGATTGCGTGCGCAGCTTGCCAACTGATAGAAAACAGACCCTTACCACTCTCCTGACTTTTCCAATCACATGAATATTCGATTGGAAGCTGTTTTGGACAGCTTTTCTTTTCTTTATGCCAAACACTTGGCAGACCTCCGTGCAACGTCCAGAACACGATGGGAGATGTTTTCGGTGCTCCGGCAGGTTTTCCTTGCCTGACAGAGTGGAAAAGCTTTCTGCTAAGATGTAGACCACAAAAGACGCTAAAGACGAAGGTACGATGCTCTCCGGAGCTAAGCGCCGCTCCCGGGCTTCTTTCGGCAGAAGCCGCTCAAACGAGAACACTGTGAGCTGTACAATCGTCTTTGCGCGAAGAAGCCACTTGTTCGGCTCCGGGAGCCGGAGAGAGCGGCAGCATCGGAAAGGTGAAGAAGGACGCTGTACAACACTAGGATTGTGTGCTCAACTTGCCAACTGATAGAAAACAGTACCTTACCATTCTCCTGACTTTTGTAATCACATGAATATTCGATTGGAAGCTGTTTTGGACAGCTTTTCTTTTCTTTATGCCAAACACTTGGCAGACCTCCGTACAACGTCCAGAACACGATGGGATATGTTTTCTGTGCTCCGGCAGGTTTTCCTTGCCAGACGTAGTGCAAAAGCTTTCTGCTAGGATGTAGACCACAAAAGACGCTAAAGACGAAGGTACGATGCTCTCCGGAGCTAAGCGTCGCTCCCGGGCTTCTTTCGGCAGAAGCCGCGCTAAGAGAGCACTGTGAGCGGTACAATCGTCTTTGCGCGAAGAAGCCACTTGTTCGGCTCCAGGAGCCGGAGAGAGCGGCAGCATCGGAAAGGTGAAGAAGGAAGCTGTACAACACTGGGATTGTGTGCTCAACTTGCCAACTGATAGAAAACAGTACCTTACCATTCTCCTGACTTTTCCTATCACATGAATATTCGATTGGAAGCTGTTTTGGACAGCTTTTCTTTTCTTTATGCCAAACACTTGGCAGACCTCCGTACAACGTCCAGAACACGATGGGATATGTTTTCTGTGCTGGCGCAGGTTTTCCTTGCCAGACAGAGTGCAAAAGCTTTCTGCTAGGATGTAGACCACAAAAGACGCTAAAGACGAAGGTACGATGCTCTCCGGATCTAAGCGCCGCTCCCGGGCTTCTTTCGGCAGAAGCCGCGCTAAGAGAGCACTGTGAGCGGTACAATCGTCTTTGCGCGAAGAAGCCGCTTCTTCGGATCCGCGGGCCGGAGAGAGCGGCAGCATCGGAAAGGTGAAGAAGGAAGCTGTAAAACACTGGGATTGTGTGCTCAACTTGCCAACTGATAGAAAACAGTACCTTACCATTCTCCTGACTTTTCCTATCACATGAATATTCGATTGGAAGCTGTTTTGGACAGCTTTTCTTTTCTTTATGCCAAACACTTGGCAGACCTCCGTACAACGTCCAGAACACGATGGGAGATGTTTTCTGTGCTCCGGCAGGTTTTCCTTGCCTGACAGAGTGGAAAAGCTTTCTGCTAAGATGTAGACCACAAAAGACGCTAAAGACGAAGGTACGATGCTCTCCGGAGCTAAGAGCCGCTCCCGGGCTTCTTTCGGCAGAAGCCGCTCAAACGAGAACACTGTGAGCGGTACAATCGTCTTTGCGCGAAGAAGCCGCTTCTTCGGCTCCGGGAGCCGGAGAGAGTGGCAGCATCGGAAAGGTGAAGAAGGAAGCTGTACAACACTGGGATTGTGTGCTCAACTTGCCAACTGATAGAAAACAGTACCTTTGCACTCTCCTGACTTTTCTAATCACATGAATATTCGATTGGAAGCTGTTTTGGACAGCTTTTCTTTTCTTTATGCCAAACACTTGGCAGACCTCCGTACAACGTCCAGATCACGTTGGGAAATGTTTTCTGTGCTGGCGCAGGTTTTCCTTTCCAGACAGAGTGGAAAAGCTTTCTGCTAGGATGTAGACCACAAAAGACGCTAAAGACGAAGGTACGATGCTCTCCGGAGCTAAGCGCCGCTCCCGGGCTTCTTTCGGCAGAAGCCGCGCTAAGAGAGCACTGTGAGCGGTACAATCGTCTTTGCGCGAAGAAGCCGCTTCTTCGGCTCCAGGAGCCGGAGAGAGCGGCAGCATCGGAAACGTGAAGAAGGAAGCTGTATTACACTAGGATTGCGTGCGCAGCTTGCCAACTGATAGAAAACAGACCCTTACCACTCTCCTGACTTTTCCAATCACATGAATATTCGATTGGAAGCTGTTTTGGACAGCTTTTCTTTTCTTTATGCCAAACACTTGGCAGACCTCCGTGCAACGTCCAGAACACGATGGGAGATGTTTTCGGTGCTCCGGCAGGTTTTCCTTGCCTGACAGAGTGGAAAAGCTTTCTGCTAAGATGTAGACCACAAAAGACGCTAAAGACGAAGGTACGATGCTCTCCGGAGCTAAGCGCCGCTCCCGGGCTTCTTTCGGCAGAAGCCGCTCAAACGAGAACACTGTGAGCTGTACAATCGTCTTTGCGCGAAGAAGCCACTTGTTCGGCTCCGGGAGCCGGAGAGAGCGGCAGCATCGGAAAGGTGAAGAAGGACGCTGTACAACACTAGGATTGTGTGCTCAACTTGCCAACTGATAGAAAACAGTACCTTACCATTCTCCTGACTTTTGTAATCACATGAATATTCGATTGGAAGCTGTTTTGGACAGCTTTTCTTTTCTTTATGCCAAACACTTGGCAGACCTCCGTACAACGTCCAGAACACGATGGGATATGTTTTCTGTGCTCCGGCAGGTTTTCCTTGCCAGACGTAGTGCAAAAGCTTTCTGCTAGGATGTAGACCACAAAAGACGCTAAAGACGAAGGTACGATGCTCTCCGGAGCTAAGCGTCGCTCCCGGGCTTCTTTCGGCAGAAGCCGCGCTAAGAGAGCACTGTGAGCGGTACAATCGTCTTTGCGCGAAGAAGCCACTTGTTCGGCTCCAGGAGCCGGAGAGAGCGGCAGCATCGGAAAGGTGAAGAAGGAAGCTGTACAACACTGGGATTGTGTGCTCAACTTGCCAACTGATAGAAAACAGTACCTTACCATTCTCCTGACTTTTCCTATCACATGAATATTCGATTGGAAGCTGTTTTGGACAGCTTTTCTTTTCTTTATGCCAAACACTTGGCAGACCTCCGTACAACGTCCAGAACACGATGGGATATGTTTTCTGTGCTGGCGCAGGTTTTCCTTGCCAGACAGAGTGCAAAAGCTTTCTGCTAGGATGTAGACCACAAAAGACGCTAAAGACGAAGGTACGATGCTCTCCGGATCTAAGCGCCGCTCCCGGGCTTCTTTCGGCAGAAGCCGCGCTAAGAGAGCACTGTGAGCGGTACAATCGTCTTTGCGCGAAGAAGCCGCTTCTTCGGATCCGCGGGCCGGAGAGAGCGGCAGCATCGGAAAGGTGAAGAAGGAAGCTGTAAAACACTGGGATTGTGTGCTCAACTTGCCAACTGATAGAAAACAGTACCTTACCATTCTCCTGACTTTTCCTATCACATGAATATTCGATTGGAAGCTGTTTTGGACAGCTTTTCTTTTCTTTATGCCAAACACTTGGCAGACCTCCGTACAACGTCCAGAACACGATGGGAGATGTTTTCTGTGCTCCGGCAGGTTTTCCTTGCCTGACAGAGTGGAAAAGCTTTCTGCTAAGATGTAGACCACAAAAGACGCTAAAGACGAAGGTACGATGCTCTCCGGAGCTAAGAGCCGCTCCCGGGCTTCTTTCGGCAGAAGCCGCTCAAACGAGAACACTGTGAGCGGTACAATCGTCTTTGCGCGAAGAAGCCGCTTCTTCGGCTCCGGGAGCCGGAGAGAGTGGCAGCATCGGAAAGGTGAAGAAGGAAGCTGTACAACACTGGGATTGTGTGCTCAACTTGCCAACTGATAGAAAACAGTACCTTACCATTCTCCTGACTTTTCCTATCACATGAATATTCGATTGGAAGCTGTTTTGGACAGCTTTTCTTTTCTTTATGCCAAACACTTGGCAGACCTCCGTACAACGTCCAGATCACGTTGGGAAATGTTTTCTGTGCTGGCGCAGGTTTTCCTTTCCAGACAGAGTGGAAAAGCTTTCTGCTAGGATGTAGACCACAAAAGACGCTAAAGACGAAGGTACGATGCTCTCCGGAGCTAAGCGCCGCTCCCGGGCTTCTTTCGGCAGAAGCCGCTCAAACGAGAACACTGTGACCGGTACAATCGTCTTTGCGCGAAGAAGCCGCTTCTTCGGCTCCGGGAGCCGGAGAGAGCGGCAGCATCGGAAACGTGAAGAAGGAAGTTGTACAACACTAGGATTGTGTGCACAGCTTGCCAACTGATAGAAAACAGTACCTTACCATTCTCCTGACTTTTGTAATCACATGAATATTCGATTGGAAGCTGTTTTGGACAGCTTTTCTTTTCTTTATGCCAAACACTTGGCAGACCTCCGTACAACATCCAGATCACGTTGGGAGATGTTTTCTGTGCTCCCGCAGGTTTTCCTTGCCTGACAGAGTGCAAAAGCTTTCTGCTAGGATGTAGACCACAAAAGACGCTAAAGACGAAGGTACGATGCTCTCCGGAGCTAAGAGCCGCTCACGGGCTTCTTTCGGCAGAAGCCTCTGTAACGAGAACACTGTGAGCGGTACAATCGTCTTTGCACGAAGAAGCCGCTTCTTCGGCTCCGGGAGCCGGAGAGAGCGGCAGCATCGGAAAGGTGAAGAAGGAAGCTGTACAACACTGGGATTGTGTGCTCAACTTGCCAACTGATAGAAAACAGTACCTTACCATTCTCCTGACTTTTCCTATCACATGAATATTCGATTGGAAGCTGTTTTGGACAGCTTTTCTTTTCTTTATGCCAAACACTTGGCAGACCTCCGTGCAACGTCCAGAACACGATGGGAGATGTTTTCTGTGCTCCGGCAGGTTTTCCTTGCCAGACGTAGTGCAAAAGCTTTCTGCTAGGATGTAGACCACAAAAGACGCTTAAGACGAAGGTACGATGCTCTCCGGAGCTAAGCGCCGCTCCCGGGCTTCTTTCGGCAGAAGCCGCGCTAAGAGAGCACTGTGAGCGGTACAATCGTCTTTGCGCGAAGAAGCCACTTGTTCGGCTCCGCGAGCCGGAGAGAGCGGCAGCATCGGAAAGGTGAAGAAGGAAGCTGTACAACACTGGGATTGTGTGCTCAACTTGCCAACTGATAGAAAACAGTACCTTTGCACTCTCCTGACTTTTCTAATCACATGAATATTCGATTGGAAGCTGTTTTGGACAGCTTTTCTTTTCTTTATGCCAAACACTTGGCAGACCTCCGTACAACGTCCAGATCACGTTGGGAAATGTTTTCTGTGCTGGCGCAGGTTTTCCTTTCCAGACAGAGTGGAAAAGCTTTCTGCTAGGATGTAGACCACAAAAGACGCTAAAGACGAAGGTACGATGCTCTCCGGAGCTAAGCGCCGCTCCCGGGCTTCTTTCGGCAGAAGCCGCGCTAAGAGAGCACTGTGAGCGGTACAATCGTCTTTGCGCGAAGAAGCCGCTTCTTCGGCTCCAGGAGCCGGAGAGAGCGGCAGCATCGGAAACGTGAAGAAGGAAGCTGTATTACACTAGGATTGGGTGCGCAGCTTGCCAACTGATAGAAAACAGTACCTTACCACTCTCCTGACTTTTCCAATCACATGAATATTCGATTGGAAGCTGTTTTGGACAGCTTTTCTTTTCTTTATGCCAAACACTTGGCAGACCTCCGTGCAACGTCCAGAACACGATGGGAGATGTTTTCGGTGCTCCGGCAGGTTTTCCTTGCCAGACAGAGTGGAAAAGCTTTCTGCTAAGATGTAGACCACAAAAGACGCTAAAGACGAAGGTACGATGCTCTCCGGAGCTAAGCGCCGCTCCCGGGCTTCTTTCGGCAGAAGCCGCTCAAACGAGAACACTGTGAGCTGTACAATCGTCTTTGCGCGAAGAAGCCACTTGTTCGGCTCCGGGAGCCGGAGAGAGCGGCAGCATCGGAAAGGTGAAGAAGGAAGCTGTACAACACTAGGATTGTGTGCTCAACTTTCCAACTGATAGAAAACAGTACCTTTGCACTCTCCTGACTTTTCTAATCACATGAATATTCGATTGGAAGCTGTTTTGGACAGCTTTTCTTTTCTTTATGCCAAACACTTGGCAGACCTCCGTACAACGTCCAGATCACGATGGGAAATGTTTTCTGTGCTGGCGCAGGTTTTCCTTGCCAGACAGAGTGGAAAAGCTTTCTGCTAGGATGTAGACCACAAAAGACGCTAAAGACGAAGGTACGATGCTCTCCGTATCTAAGCTCCGCTCACGGGCTTCTTTCGGCAGAAGCCGCGCTAAGAGAGCACTGTGAGCGGTACAATCGTCTTTGCGCGAAGAAGCCGCTTCTTCGGCTCCGCGAGCCGGAGAGAGCGGCAGCATCGGAAACGTGAAGAAGGAAGCTGTACAACACTAGGATTGTGTGCACAGCTTGCCAACTGATAGAAAACAGTACCTTACCATTCTCCTGACTTTTGTAATCACATGAATATTCGATTGGAAGCTGTTTTGGACAGCTTTTCTTTTCTTTATGCCAAACACTTGGCAGACCTCCGTACAACATCCAGATCACGTTGGGAGATGTTTTCTGTGCTGGCGCAGGTTTTCCTTGCCTGACAGAGTGGAAAAGCTTTCTGCTAGGATGTAGACCACAAAAGACGCTAAAGACGAAGGTACGATGCTCTCCGGAGCTAAGAGCCGCTCACGGGCTTCTTTCGGCAGAAGCCGCTCAAACGAGAACACTGTGAGCGGTACAATCGTCTTTGCGCGAAGAAGCCGCTTCTTCGGCTCCGGGAGCCGGAGAGAGCGGCAGCATCGGAAAGGTGAAGAAGGAAGCTGTACAACACTGGGATTGTGTGCTCAACTTGCCAACTGATAGAAAACAGTACCTTACCATTCTCCTGACTTTTCCAATCACATGAATATTCGATTGGAAGCTGTTTTGGACAGCTTTTCTTTTCTTTATGCCAAACACTTGGCAGACCTCCGTGCAACGTCCAGAACACGATGGGAGATGTTTTCTGTGCTCCGGCAGGTTTTCCTTGCCAGACGTAGTGCAAAAGCTTTCTGCTAGGATGTAGACCACAAAAGACGCTAAAGACGAAGGTACGATGCTCTCCGGAGCTAAGCGCCGCTCCCGGGCTTCTTTCGGCAGAAGCCGCGCTAAGAGAGCACTGTGAGCGGTACAATCGTCTTTGCGCGAAGAAGCCACTTGTTCGGCTCCGCGAGCCGGAGAGAGCGGCAGCATCGGAAAGGTGAAGAAGGAAGCTGTACAACACTGGGATTGTGTGCTCAACTTGCCAACTGATAGAAAACAGTACCTTTGCACTCTCCTGACTTTTCTAATCACATGAATATTCGATTGGAAGCTGTTTTGGACAGCTTTTCTTTTCTTTATGCCAAACACTTGGCAGACCTCCGTACAACGTCCAGATCACGTTGGGAGATGTTTTCTGTGCTCCGGCAGGTTTTCCTTTCCAGACAGAGTGGAAAAGCTTTCTGCTAGGATGTAGACCACAAAAGACGCTAAAGACGAAGGTACGATGCTCTCCGGAGCTAAGCGCCGCTCCCGGGCTTCTTTCGGCAGAAGCCGCGCTAAGAGAGCACTGTGAGCGGTACAATCGTCTTTGCGCGAAGAAGCCGCTTCTTCGGCTCCAGGAGCCGGAGAGAGCGGCAGCATCGGAAACGTGAAGAAGGAAGCTGTATTACACTAGGATTGCGTGCGCAGCTTGCCAACTGATAGAAAACAGACCCTTACCACTCTCCTGACTTTTCCAATCACATGAATATTCGATTGGAAGCTGTTTTGGACAGCTTTTCTTTTCTTTATGCCAAACACTTGGCAGACCTCCGTGCAACGTCCAGAACACGATGGGAGATGTTTTCGGTGCTCCGGCAGGTTTTCCTTGCCTGACAGAGTGGAAAAGCTTTCTGCTAAGATGTAGACCACAAAAGACGCTAAAGACGAAGGTACGATGCTCTCCGGAGCTAAGCGCCGCTCCCGGGCTTCTTTCGGCAGAAGCCGCTCAAACGAGAACACTGTGAGCTGTACAATCGTCTTTGCGCGAAGAAGCCACTTGTTCGGCTCCGGGAGCCGGAGAGAGCGGCAGCATCCGAAAGGTGAAGAAGGACGCTGTACAACACTAGGATTGTGTGCTCAACTTGCCAACTGATAGAAAACAGTACCTTACCATTCTCCTGACTTTTGTAATCACATGAATATTCGATTGGAAGCTGTTTTGGACAGCTTTTCTTTTCTTTATGCCAAACACTTGGCAGACCTCCGTACAACGTCCAGAACACGATGGGATATGTTTTCTGTGCTCCGGCAGGTTTTCCTTGCCAGACGTAGTGCAAAAGCTTTCTGCTAGGATGTAGACCACAAAAGACGCTAAAGACGAAGGTACGATGCTCTCCGGAGCTAAGCGTCGCTCCCGGGCTTCTTTCGGCAGAAGCCGCGCTAAGAGAGCACTGTGAGCGGTACAATCGTCTTTGCGCGAAGAAGCCACTTGTTCGGCTCCGCGAGCCGGAGAGAGCGGCAGCATCGGAAAGGTGAAGAAGGAAGCTGTACAACACTGGGATTGTGTGCTCAACTTGCCAACTGATAGAAAACAGTACCTTACCATTCTCCTGACTTTTCCTATCACATGAATATTCGATTGGAAGCTGTTTTGGACAGCTTTTCTTTTCTTTATGCCAAACACTTGGCAGACCTCCGTACAACGTCCAGAACACGATGGGATATGTTTTCTGTGCTGGCGCAGGTTTTCCTTGCCAGACAGAGTGCAAAAGCTTTCTGCTAGGATGTAGACCACAAAAGACGCTAAAGACGAAGGTACGATGCTCTCCGGATCTAAGCGCCGCTCCCGGGCTTCTTTCGGCAGAAGCCGCGCTAAGAGAGCACTGTGACCGGTACAATCGTCTTTGCGCGAAGAAGCCGCTTCTTCGGCTCCAGGAGCCGGAGAGAGCGGCAGCATCGGAAAGGTGAAGAAGGAAGCTGTACAACACTGGGATTGTGTGCTCAACTTGCCAACTGATAGAAAACAGTACCTTACCATTCTCCTGACTTTTCCTATCACATGAATATTCGATTGGAAGCTGTTTTGGACAGCTTTTCTTTTCTTTATGCCAAACACTTGGCAGACCTCCGTACAACGTCCAGAACACGATGGGAGATGTTTTCTGTGCTCCGGCAGGTTTTCCTTGCCTGACAGAGTGGAAAAGCTTTCTGCTAAGATGTAGACCACAAAAGACGCTAAAGACGAAGGTACGATGCTCTCCGGAGCTAAGAGCCGCTCCCGGGCTTCTTTCGGCAGAAGCCGCTCAAACGAGAACACTGTGAGCGGTACAATCGTCTTTGCGCGAAGAAGCCGCTTCTTCGGCTCCGGGAGCCGGAGAGAGTGGCAGCATCGGAAAGGTGAAGAAGGAAGCTGTACAACACTGGGATTGTGTGCTCAACTTGCCAACTGATAGAAAACAGTACCTTTGCACTCTCCTGACTTTTCTAATCACATGAATATTCGATTGGAAGCTGTTTTGGACAGCTTTTCTTTTCTTTATGCCAAACACTTGGCAGACCTCCGTACAACGTCCAGATCACGTTGGGAAATGTTTTCTGTGCTGGCGCAGGTTTTCCTTTCCAGACAGAGTGGAAAAGCTTTCTGCTAGGATGTAGACCACAAAAGACGCTAAAGACGAAGGTACGATGCTCTCCGGATCTAAGCTCCGCTCCCGGGCTTCTTTCGGCAGAAGCCGCTCAAACGAGAACACTGTGACCGGTACAATCGTCTTTGCGCGAAGAAGCCGCTTCTTCGGCTCCGGGAGCCGGAGAGAGCGGCAGCATCGGAAAGGTGAAGAAGGAAGCTGTACAACACTGGGATTGTGTGCTCAACTTGCCAACTGATAGAAAACAGTACCTTACCATTCTCCTGACTTTTCCTATCACATGAATATTCGATTGGAAGCTGTTTTGGACAGCTTTTCTTTTCTTTATGCCAAACACTTGGCAGACCTCCGTGCAACGTCCAGAACACGATGGGAGATGTTTTCGGTGCTCCGGCAGGTTTTCCTTGCCAGACGTAGTGCAAAAGCTTTCTGCTAGGATGTAGACCACAAAAGACGCTAAAGACGAAGCTACGATGCTCTCCGGAGCTAAGCGCCGCTCCCGGGCTTCTTTCGGCAGAAGCCGCGCTAAGAGAGCACTTTGAGCGGTACAATCGTCTTTGCGCGAAGAAGCCGCTTCTTCGGCTCCAGGAGCCGGAGAGAGCGGCAGCATCGGAAACGTGAAGAAGGAAGCTGTATTACACTAGGATTGCGTGCGCAGCTTGCCAACTGATAGAAAACAGACCCTTACCACTCTCCTGACTTTTCCAATCACATGAATATTCGATTGGAAGCTGTTTTGGACAGCTTTTCTTTTCTTTATGCCAAACACTTGGCAGACCTCCGTGCAACGTCCAGAACACGATGGGAGATGTTTTCGGTGCTCCGGCAGGTTTTCCTTGCCTGACAGAGTGGAAAAGCTTTCTGCTAAGATGTAGACCACAAAAGACGCTAAAGACGAAGGTACGATGCTCTCCGGAGCTAAGCGCCGCTCCCGGGCTTCTTTCGGCAGAAGCCGCTCAAACGAGAACACTGTGAGCTGTACAATCGTCTTTGCGCGAAGAAGCCACTTGTTTTGCTCCGGGAGCCGGAGAGAGCGGCAGCATCGGAAAGGTGAAGAAGGAAGCTGTACAACACCAGGATTGTGTGCTCAACTTGCCAACTGATAGAAAACAGTACCTTCGCACTCTCCTGACTTTTCTAATCACATGAATATTCGATTGGAAGCTGTTTTGGACAGCTTTTCTTTTCTTTATGCCAAACACTTGGCAGACCTCCGTACAACGTCCAGAAGACGATGGGAGATGTTTTCTGTGCTCCCGCAGGTTTTCCTTGCCAGACAGAGTGGAAAAGCTTTCTGCTAGGATGTAGACCACAAAAGACGCTAAAGACGAAGGTACGATGCTCTCCGGAGCTAAGCGCCGCTCCCGGGCTTCTTTCGGCAGAAGCCTCTGTAACGAGAACACTGTGAGCGGTACAATCGTCTTTGCACGAAGAAGCCGCTTCTTCGGCTCCGGGAGCCGGAGAGAGCGGCAGCATCGGAAAGGTGAAGAAGGAAGCTGTACAACACTGGGATTGTGTGCTCAACTTGCCAACTGATAGAAAACAGTACCTTACCATTCTCCTGACTTTTCCTATCACATGAATATTCGATTGGAAGCTGTTTTGGACAGCTTTTCTTTTCTTTATGCCAAACACTTGGCAGACCTCCGTGCAACGTCCAGAACACGATGGGATATGTTTTCTGAGCTCAGGCAGGTTTTCCTTGCCAGACGTAGTGCAAAAGCTTTCTGCTAGGATGTAGACCACAAAAGACGCTAAAGACGAAGGTACGATGCTCTCCGGAGCTAAGCGCCGCTCCCGGGCTTCTTTCGGCAGAAGCCGCGCTAAGAGAGCACTGTGAGCGGTACAATCGTCTTTGCGCGAAGAAGCCGCTTCTTCGGCTCCAGGAGCCGGAGAGAGCGGCAGCATCGGAAACGTGAAGAAGGATGCTGTATTACACTAGGATTGCGTGCGCAGCTTGCCAACTGATAGAAAGCAGTACCTTACCACTCTCCTGACTTTTCCAATCACATGAATATTCGATTGGAAGCTGTTTTGGACAGCTTTTCTTTTCTTTATGCCAAACACTTGGCAGACCTCCGTGCAACGTCCAGAAAACGATGGGAGATGTTTTCGGTGCTCCGGCAGGTTTTCCTTGCCTGACAGAGTGGAAAAGCTTTCTGCTAGGATGTAGACCACAAAAGACGCTAAAGACGAAGGTACGATGCTCTCCGGATCTAAGCTCCGCTCACGGGCTTCTTTCGGCAGAAGCCGCGCTAAGAGAGCACTGTGAGCGGTACAATCGTCTTTGCGCGAAGAAGCCGCTTCTTCGGCTCCGCGAGCCGGAGAGAGCGGCAGCATCGGAAACGTGAAGAAGGAAGCTGTACAACACTAGGATTGTGTGCACAGCTTGCCAACTGATAGAAAACAGTACCTTACCATTCTCCTGACTTTTGTAATAACATGAATATTCGATTGGAAGCTGTTTTGGACAGCTTTTCTTTTCTTTATGCCAAACACTTGGCAGACCTCCGTACAACATCCAGATCACGTTGGGAGATGTTTTCTGTGCTCCCGCAGGTTTTCCTTGCCTGACAGAGTGCAAAAGCTTTCTGCTAGGATGTAGACCACAAAAGACGCTAAAGACGAAGGTACGATGCTCTCCGGAGCTAAGAGCCGCTCCCGGGCTTCTTTCGGCAGAAGCCTCTGTAACGAGAACACTGTGAGCGGTACAATCGTCTTTGCACGAAGAAGCCGCTTCTTCGGCTCCGGGAGCCGGAGAGAGCGGCAGCATCGGAAAGGTGAAGAAGGAAGCTGTACAACACTGGGATTGTGTGCTCAACTTGCCAACTGATAGAAAACAGTACCTTACCATTCTCCTGACTTTTGTGATCACATGAATATTCGATTGGAAGCTGTTTTGGACAGCTTTTCTTTTCTTTATGCCAAACACTTGGCAGACCTCCCTACAACGTCCAGAACACGATGGGAGATGTTTTCTGTGCTCCGGCAGGTTTTCCTTGCCTGACAGAGTGGAAAAGCTTTCTGCTAAGATGTAGACCACAAAAGACGCTAAAGACGAAGCTACGATGCTCTCCGGAGCTAAGAGCCGCTCACGGGCTTCTTTCGGCAGAAGCCGCTCAAACGAGAACACTGTGAGCGGTACAATCGTCTTTGCGCGAAGAAGCCGCTTCTTCGGCTCCGGGAGCCGGAGAGAGCGGCAGCATCGGAAAGGTGAAGAAGGAAGCTGTACAACACTGGGATTGTGTGCTCAACTTGCCAACTGATAGAAAACAGTACCTTACCATTCTCCTGACTTTTCCTATCACATGAATATTCGATTGGAAGCTGTTTTGGACAGCTTTTCTTTTCTTTATGCCAAACACTTGGCAGACCTCCGTACAACGTCCAGATCACGTTGGGAAATGTTTTCTGTGCTGGCGCACGTTTTCCTTTCCAGACAGAGTGGAAAAGCTTTCTGCTAGGATGTAGACCACAAAAGACGCTAAAGACGAAGGTACGATGCTCTCCGGAGCTAAGCGCCGCTCCCGGGCTTCTTTCGGCAGAAGCCGCGCTAAGAGAGCACTGTGAGCGGTACAATCGTCTTTGCGCGAAGAAGCCGCTTCTTCGGCTCCAGGAGCCGGAGAGAGCGGCAGCATCGGAAACGTGAAGAAGGAAGCTGTATTACACTAGGATTGCGTGCGCAGCTTGCCAACTGATAGAAAACAGACCCTTACCACTCTCCTGACTTTTCCAATCACATGAATATTCGATTGGAAGCTGTTTTGGACAGCTTTTCTTTTCTTTATGCCAAACACTTGGCAGACCTCCGTGCAACGTCCAGAACACGATGGGAGATGTTTTCGGTGCTCCGGCAGGTTTTCCTTGCCTGACAGAGTGGAAAAGCTTTCTGCTAAGATGTAGACCACAAAAGACGCTAAAGACGAAGGTACGATGCTCTCCGGAGCTAAGCGCCGCTCCCGGGCTTCTTTCGGCAGAAGCCGCTCAAACGAGAACACTGTGAGCTGTACAATCGTCTTTGCGCGAAGAAGCCACTTGTTCGGCTCCGGGAGCCGGAGAGAGCGGCAGCATCGGAAAGGTGAAGAAGGACGCTGTACAACACTAGGATTGTGTGCTCAACTTGCCAACTGATAGAAAACAGTACCTTACCATTCTCCTGACTTTTGTAATCACATGAATATTCGATTGGAAGCTGTTTTGGACAGCTTTTCTTTTCTTTATGCCAAACACTTGGCAGACCTCCGTACAACGTCCAGAACACGATGGGATATGTTTTCTGTGCTCCGGCAGGTTTTCCTTGCCAGACGTAGTGCAAAAGCTTTCTGCTAGGATGTAGACCACAAAAGACGCTAAAGACGAAGGTACGATGCTCTCCGGAGCTAAGCGTCGCTCCCGGGCTTCTTTCGGCAGAAGCCGCGCTAAGAGAGCACTGTGAGCGGTACAATCGTCTTTGCGCGAAGAAGCCACTTGTTCGGCTCCAGGAGCCGGAGAGAGCGGCAGCATCGGAAAGGTGAAGAAGGAAGCTGTACAACACTGGGATTGTGTGCTCAACTTGCCAACTGATAGAAAACAGTACCTTACCATTCTCCTGACTTTTCCTATCACATGAATATTCGATTGGAAGCTGTTTTGGACAGCTTTTCTTTTCTTTATGCCAAACACTTGGCAGACCTCCGTACAACGTCCAGAACACGATGGGATATGTTTTCTGTGCTGGCGCAGGTTTTCCTTGCCAGACAGAGTGCAAAAGCTTTCTGCTAGGATGTAGACCACAAAAGACGCTAAAGACGAAGGTACGATGCTCTCCGGATCTAAGCGACGCTCCCGGGCTTCTTTCGGCAGAAGCCGCGCTAAGAGAGCACTGTGAGCGGTACAATCGTCTTTGCGCGAAGAAGCCGCTTCTTCGGATCCGCGGGCCGGAGAGAGCGGCAGCATCGGAAAGGTGAAGAAGGAAGCTGTAAAACACTGGGATTGTGTGCTCAACTTGCCAACTGATAGAAAACAGTACCTTACCATTCTCCTGACTTTTCCTATCACATGAATATTCGATTGGAAGCTGTTTTGGACAGCTTTTCTTTTCTTTATGCCAAACACTTGGCAGACCTCCGTACAACGTCCAGAACACGATGGGAGATGTTTTCTGTGCTCCGGCAGGTTTTCCTTGCCTGACAGAGTGGAAAAGCTTTCTGCTAAGATGTAGACCACAAAAGACGCTAAAGACGAAGGTACGATGCTCTCCGGAGCTAAGAGCCGCTCCCGGGCTTCTTTCGGCAGAAGCCGCGCTAAGAGAGCACTGTGAGCGGTACAATCGTCTTTGCGCGAAGAAGCCGCTTCTTCGGCTCCGGGAGCCGGAGAGAGTGGCAGCATCGGAAAGGTGAAGAAGGAAGCTGTACAACACTGGGATTGTGTGCTCAACTTGCCAACTGATAGAAAACAGTACCTTACCATTCTCCTGACTTTTCCTATCACATGAATATTCGATTGGAAGCTGTTTTGGACAGCTTTTCTTTTCTTTATGCCAAACACTTGGCAGACCTCCGTACAACGTCCAGAACACGATGGGATATGTTTTCTGTGCTGGCGCAGGTTTTCCTTGCCAGACAGAGTGCAAAAGCTTTCTGCTAGGATGTAGACCACAAAAGACGCTAAAGACGAAGGTACGATGCTCTCCGGATCTAAGCGCCGCTCCCGGGCTTCTTTCGGCAGAAGCCGCGCTAAGAGAGCACTGTGAGCGGTACAATCGTCTTTGCGCGAAGAAGCCGCTTCTTCGGATCCGCGGGCCGGAGAGAGCGGCAGCATCGGAAAGGTGAAGAAGGAAGCTGTACAACACTGGGATTGTGTGCTCAACTTGCCAACTGATAGAAAACAGTACCTTACCATTCTCCTGACTTTTCCTATCACATGAATATTCGATTGGAAGCTGTTTTGGACAGCTTTTCTTTTCTTTATGCCAAACACTTGGCAGACCTCCGTACAACGTCCAGAACACGATGGGAGATGTTTTCTGTGCTCCGGCAGGTTTTCCTTGCCTGACAGAGTGGAAAAGCTTTCTGCTAAGATGTAGACCACAAAAGACGCTAAAGACGAAGGTACGATGCTCTCCGGAGCTAAGAGCCGCTCCCGGGCTTCTTTCGGCAGAAGCCGCTCAAAGGAGAACACTGTGAGCGGTACAATCGTCTTTGCGCGAAGAAGCCGCTTCTTCGGCTCCGGGAGCCGGAGAGAGCGGCAGCATCGGAAAGGTGAAGAAGGAAGCTGTACAACACTGGGATTGTGTGCTCAACTTGCCAACTGATAGAAAACAGTACCTTACCATTCTCCTGACTTTTCCTATCACATGAATATTCGATTGGAAGCTGTTTTGGACAGCTTTTCTTTTCTTTATGCCAAACACTTGGCAGACCTCCGTACAACGTCCAGAACACGATGGGATATGTTTTCTGTGCTCCGGCAGGTTTTCCTTGCCAGACAGAGTGCAAAAGCTTTCTGCTAGGATGTAGACCACAAAAGACGCTAAAGACGAAGGTACGATGCTCTCCGGAGCTAAGCGCCGCTCCCGGGCTTCTTTCGGCAGAAGCCGCGCTAAGAGAGCACTGTGAGCGGTACAATCGTCTTTGCGCGAAGAAGCCACTTGTTCGGCTCCGCGAGCCGGAGAGAGCGGCAGCATCGGAAAGGTGAAGAAGGAAGCTGTACAACACTGGGATTGTGTGCTCAACTTGCCAACTGATAGAAAACAGTACCTTTGCACTCTCCTGACTTTTCTAATCACATGAATATTCGATTAGAAGCTGTTTTGGACAGCTTTTCTTTTCTTTATGCCAAACACTTGGCAGACCTCCGTACAACGTCCAGATCACGTTGGGAAATGTTTTCTGTGCTGGCGCAGGTTTTCCTTTCCAGACAGAGTGGAAAAGCTTTCTGCTAGGATGTAGACCACAAAAGACGCTAAAGACGAAGGTACGATGCTCTCCGGATCTAAGCTCCGCTCCCGGGCTTCTTTCGGCAGAAGCCGCTCAAACGAGAACACTGTGACCGGTACAATCGTCTTTGCGCGAAGAAGCCGCTTCTTCGGCTCCGGGAGCCGGAGAGAGCGGCAGCATCGGAAAGGTGAAGAAGGAAGCTGTACAACACTGGGATTGTGTGCTCAACTTGCCAACTGATAGAAAACAGTACCTTACCATTCTCCTGACTTTTCCTATCACATGAATATTCGATTGGAAGCTGTTTTGGACAGCTTTTCTTTTCTTTATGCCAAACACTTGGCAGACCTCCGTGCAACGTCCAGAACACGATGGGAGATGTTTTCGGTGCTCCGGCAGGTTTTCCTTGCCAGACGTAGTGCAAAAGCTTTCTGCTAGGATGTAGACCACAAAAGACGCTAAAGACGAAGCTACGATGCTCTCCGGAGCTAAGCGCCGCTCCCGGGCTTCTTTCGGCAGAAGCCGCGCTAAGAGAGCACTGTGAGCGGTACAATCGTCTTTGCGCGAAGAAGCCGCTTCTTCGGCTCCAGGAGCCGGAGAGAGCGGCAGCATCGGAAACGTGAAGAAGGAAGCTGTATTACACTAGGATTGCGTGCGCAGCTTGCCAACTGATAGAAAACAGTACCTTACCACTCTCCTGACTTTTCCAATCACATGAATATTCGATTGGAAGCTGTTTTGGACAGCTTTTCTTTTCTTTATGCCAAACACTTGGCAGACCTCCGTGCAACGTCCAGAACACGATGGGAGATGTTTTCGGTGCCCCGGCAGGTTTTCCTTGCCTGACAGAGTGGAAAAGCTTTCTGCTAAGATGTAGACCACAAAAGACGCTAAAGACGAAGGTACGATGCTCTCCGGAGCTAAGCGCCGCTCCCGGGCTTCTTTCGGCAGAAGCCGCTCAAACGAGAACACTGTGAGCTGTACAATCGTCTTTGCGCGAAGAAGCCACTTGTTCGGCTCCGGGAGCCGGAGAGAGCGGCAGCATCGGAAAGGTGAAGAAGGAAGCTGTACAACACTAGGATTGTGTGCTCAACTTGCCAACTGATAGAAAACAGTACCTTCGCACTCTCCTGACTTTTCTAATCACATGAATATTCGATTGGAAGCTGTTTTGGACAGCTTTTCTTTTCTTTATGCCAAACACTTGGCAGACCTCCGTACAACGTCCAGAAGACGATGGGAGATGTTTTCTGTGCTCCCGCAGGTTTTCCTTGCCTGACAGAGTGGAAAAGCTTTCTGCTAGGATGTAGACCACAAAAGACGCTAAAGACGAAGGTACGATGCTCTCCGGATCTAAGCTCCGCTCACGGGCTTCTTTCGGCAGAAGCCGCGCTAAGAGAGCACTGTGAGCGGTACAATCGTCTTTGCGCGAAGAAGCCGCTTCTTCGGCTCCGGGAGCCGGAGAGAGCGGCAGCATCGGAAACGTGAAGAAGGAAGCTGTACAACACTAGGATTGTGTGCACAGCTTGCCAACTGATAGAAAACAGTACCTTACCATTCTCCTGACTTTTGTAATCACATGAATATTCGATTGGAAGCTGTTTTGGACAGCTTTTCTTTTCTTTATGCCAAACACTTGGCAGACCTCCGTACAACATCCAGATCACGTTGGGAGATGTTTTCTGTGCTCCCGCAGGTTTTCCTTGCCTGACAGAGTGCAAAAGCTTTCTGCTAGGATGTAGACCACAAAAGACGCTAAAGACGAAGGTACGATGCTCTCCGGAGCTAAGAGCCGCTCCCGGGCTTCTTTCGGCAGAAGCCTCTGTAACTAGAACACTGTGAGCGGTACAATCGTCTTTGCACGAAGAAGCCGCTTCTTCGGCTCCGGGAGCCGGAGAGAGCGGCAGCATCGGAAAGGTGAAGAAGGAAGCTGTACAACACTGGGATTGTGTGCTCAACTTGCCAACTGATAGAAAACAGTACCTTACCATTCTCCTGACTTTTCCTATCACATGAATATTCGATTGGAAGCTGTTTTGGACAGCTTTTCTTTTCTTTATGCCAAACACTTGGCAGACCTCCGTGCAACGTCCAGAACACGATGGGAGATGTTTTCTGTGCTCCGGCAGGTTTTCCTTGCCAGACGTAGTGCAAAAGCTTTCTGCTAGGATGTAGACCACAAAAGACGCTTAAGACGAAGGTACGATGCTCTCCGGAGCTAAGCGCCGCTCCCGGGCTTCTTTCGGCAGAAGCCGCGCTAAGAGAGCACTGTGAGCGGTACAATCGTCTTTGCGCGAAGAAGCCACTTGTTCGGCTCCGCGAGCCGGAGAGAGCGGCAGCATCGGAAAGGTGAAGAAGGAAGCTGTACAACACTGGGATTGTGTGCTCAACTTGCCAACTGATAGAAAACAGTACCTTTGCACTCTCCTGACTTTTCTAATCACATGAATATTCGATTGGAAGCTGTTTTGGACAGCTTTTCTTTTCTTTATGCCAAACACTTGGCAGACCTCCGTACAACGTCCAGATCACGTTGGGAAATGTTTTCTGTGCTGGCGCAGGTTTTCCTTTCCAGACAGAGTGGAAAAGCTTTCTGCTAGGATGTAGACCACAAAAGACGCTAAAGACGAAGGTACGATGCTCTCCGGAGCTAAGCGCCGCTCCCGGGCTTCTTTCGGCAGAAGCCGCGCTAAGAGAGCACTGTGAGCGGTACAATCGTCTTTGCGCGAAGAAGCCGCTTCTTCGGCTCCAGGAGCCGGAGAGAGCGGCAGCATCGGAAACGTGAAGAAGGAAGCTGTATTACACTAGGATTGCGTGCGCAGCTTGCCAACTGATAGAAAACAGTACCTTACCACTCTCCTGACTTTTCCAATCACATGAATATTCGATTGGAAGCTGTTTTGGACAGCTTTTCTTTTCTTTATGCCAAACACTTGGCAGACCTCCGTGCAACGTCCAGAACACGATGGGAGATGTTTTCGGTGCTCCGGCAGGTTTTCCTTGCCAGACAGAGTGGAAAAGCTTTCTGCTAAGATGTAGACCACAAAAGACGCTAAAGACGAAGGTACGATGCTCTCCGGAGCTAAGCGCCGCTCCCGGGCTTCTTTCGGCAGAAGCCGCTCAAACGAGAACACTGTGAGCTGTACAATCGTCTTTGCGCGAAGAAGCCACTTGTTCGGCTCCGCGAGCCGGAGAGAGCGGCAGCATCGGAAAGGTGAAGAAGGAAGCTGTACAACACTAGGATTGTGTGCTCAACTTTCCAACTGATAGAAAACAGTACCTTTGCACTCTCCTGACTTTTCTAATCACATGAATATTCGATTGGAAGCTGTTTTGGACAGCTTTTCTTTTCTTTATGCCAAACACTTGGCAGACCTCCGTACAACGTCCAGATCACGATGGGAAATGTTTTCTGTGCTGGCGCAGGTTTTCCTTGCCAGACAGAGTGGAAAAGCTTTCTGCTAGGATGTAGACCACAAAAGACGCTAAAGACGAAGGTACGATGCTCTCCGGATCTAAGCTCCGCTCACGGGCTTCTTTCGGCAGAAGCCGCGCTAAGAGAGCACTGTGAGCGGTACAATCGTCTTTGCGCGAAGAAGCCGCTTCTTCGGCTCCGCGAGCCGGAGAGAGCGGCAGCATCGGAAACGTGAAGAAGGAAGCTGTACAACACTAGGATTGTGTGCACAGCTTGCCAACTGATAGAAAACAGTACCTTACCATTCTCCTGACTTTTGTAATCACATGAATATTCGATTGGAAGCTGTTTTGGACAGCTTTTCTTTTCTTTATGCCAAACACTTGGCAGACCTCCGTACAACGTCCAGAACACGATGGGATATGTTTTCTGTGCTCCGGCAGGTTTTCCTTGCCAGACAGAGTGCAAAAGCTTTCTGCTAGGATGTAGACCACAAAAGACGCTAAAGACGAAGGTACGATGCTCTCCGGAGCTAAGCGCCGCTCCCGGGCTTCTTTCGGCAGAAGCCGCGCTAAGAGAGCACTGTGAGCGGTACAATCGTCTTTGCGCGAAGAAGCCACTTGTTCGGCTCCGCGAGCCGGAGAGAGCGGCAGCATCGGAAAGGTGAAGAAGGAAGCTGTACAACACTGGGATTGTGTGCTCAACTTGCCAACTGATAGAAAACAGTACCTTACCATTCTCCTGACTTTTCCTATCACATGAATATTCGATTGGAAGCTGTTTTGGACAGCTTTTCTTTTCTTTATGCCAAACACTTGGCAGACCTCCGTACAACGTCCAGAACACGATGGGATATGTTTTCTGTGCTCCGGCAGGTTTTCCTTGCCAGACAGAGTGCAAAAGCTTTCTGCTAGGATGTAGACCACAAAAGACGCTAAAGACGAAGGTACGATGCTCTCCGGAGCTAAGCGCCGCTCCCGGGCTTCTTTCGGCAGAAGCCGCGCTAAGAGAGCACTGTGAGCGGTACAATCGTCTTTGCGCGAAGAAGCCACTTGTTCGGCTCCGCGAGCCGGAGAGAGCGGCAGCATCGGAAAGGTGAAGAAGGAAGCTGTACAACACTGGGATTGTGTGCTCAACTTGCCAACTGATAGAAAACAGTACCTTACCATTCTCCTGACTTTTCCTATCACATGAATATTCGATTGGAAGCTGTTTTGGACAGCTTTTCTTTTCTTTATGCCAAACACTTGGCAGACCTCCGTGCAACGTCCAGAACACGATGGGAGATGTTTTCGGTGCTCCGGCAGGTTTTCCTTGCCAGACGTAGTGCAAAAGCTTTCTGCTAGGATGTAGACCACAAAAGACGCTAAAGACGAAGCTACGATGCTCTCCGGAGCTAAGCGCCGCTCCCGGGCTTCTTTCGGCAGAAGCCGCGCTAAGAGAGCACTGTGAGCGGTACAATCGTCTTTGCGCGAAGAAGCCGCTTCTTCGGCTCCAGGAGCCGGAGAGAGCGGCAGCATCGGAAACGTGAAGAAGGAAGCTGTATTACACTAGGATTGCGTGCGCAGCTTGCCAACTGATAGAAAACAGTACCTTACCACTCTCCTGACTTTTCCAATCACATGAATATTCGATTGGAAGCTGTTTTGGACAGCTTTTCTTTTCTTTATGCCAAACACTTGGCAGACCTCCGTGCAACGTCCAGAACACGATGGGAGATGTTTTCGGTGCCCCGGCAGGTTTTCCTTGCCTGACAGAGTGGAAAAGCTTTCTGCTAAGATGTAGACCACAAAAGACGCTAAAGACGAAGGTACGATGCTCTCCGGAGCTAAGCGCCGCTCCCGGGCTTCTTTCGGCAGAAGCCGCTCAAACGAGAACACTGTGAGCTGTACAATCGTCTTTGCGCGAAGAAGCCACTTGTTCGGCTCCGGGAGCCGGAGAGAGCGGCAGCATCGGAAAGGTGAAGAAGGAAGCTGTACAACACTAGGATTGTGTGCTCAACTTGCCAACTGATAGAAAACAGTACCTTCGCACTCTCCTGACTTTTCTAATCACATGAATATTCGATTGGAAGCTGTTTTGGACAGCTTTTCTTTTCTTTATGCCAAACACTTGGCAGACCTCCGTACAACGTCCAGAAGACGATGGGAGATGTTTTCTGTGCTCCCGCAGGTTTTCCTTTCCTGACAGAGTGGAAAAGCTTTCTGCTAGGATGTAGACCACAAAAGACGCTAAAGACGAAGGTACGATGCTCTCCGGATCTAAGCTCCGCTCACGGGCTTCTTTCGGCAGAAGCCGCGCTAAGAGAGCACTGTGAGCGGTACAATCGTCTTTGCGCGAAGAAGCCGCTTCTTCGGCTCCGGGAGCCGGAGAGAGCGGCAGCATCGGAAACGTGAAGAAGGAAGTTGTACAACACTAGGATTGTGTGCACAGCTTGCCAACTGATAGAAAACAGTACCTTACCATTCTCCTGACTTTTGTAATCACATGAATATTCGATTGGAAGCTGTTTTGGACAGCTTTTCTTTTCTTTATGCCAAACACTTGGCAGACCTCCGTACAACATCCAGATCACGTTGGGAGATGTTTTCTGTGCTCCCGCAGGTTTTCCTTGCCTGACAGAGTGCAAAAGCTTTCTGCTAGGATGTAGACCACAAAAGACGCTAAAGACGAAGGTACGATGCTCTCCGGAGCTAAGAGCCGCTCCCGGGCTTCTTTCGGCAGAAGCCTCTGTAACGAGAACACTGTGAGCGGTACAATCGTCTTTGCACGAAGAAGCCGCTTCTTCGGCTCCGGGAGCCGGAGAGAGCGGCAGCATCGGAAAGGTGAAGAAGGAAGCTGTACAACACTGGGATTGTGTGCTCAACTTGCCAACTGATAGAAAACAGTACCTTACCATTCTCCTGACTTTTCCTATCACATGAATATTCGATTGGAAGCTGTTTTGGACAGCTTTTCTTTTCTTTATGCCAAACACTTGGCAGACCTCCGTGCAACGTCCAGAACACGATGGGAGATGTTTTCTGTGCTCCGGCAGGTTTTCCTTGCCAGACGTAGTGCAAAAGCTTTCTGCTAGGATGTAGACCACAAAAGACGCTTAAGACGAAGGTACGATGCTCTCCGGAGCTAAGCGCCGCTCCCGGGCTTCTTTCGGCAGAAGCCGCGCTAAGAGAGCACTGTGAGCGGTACAATCGTCTTTGCGCGAAGAAGCCACTTGTTCGGCTCCGCGAGCCGGAGAGAGCGGCAGCATTGGAAAGGTGAAGAAGGAAGCTGTACAACACTGGGATTGTGTGCTCAACTTGCCAACTGATAGAAAACAGTACCTTTGCACTCTCCTGACTTTTCTAATCACATGAATATTCGATTGGAAGCTGTTTTGGACAGCTTTTCTTTTCTTTATGCCAAACACTTGGCAGACCTCCGTACAACGTCCAGATCACGATGGGAAATGTTTTCTGTGCTGGCGCAGGTTTTCCTTTCCAGACAGAGTGGAAAAGCTTTCTGCTAGGATGTAGACCACAAAAGACGCTAAAGACGAAGGTACGATGCTCTCCGGAGCTAAGCGCCGCTCCCGGGCTTCTTTCGGCAGAAGCCGCGCTAAGAGAGCACTGTGAGCGGTACAATCGTCTTTGCGCGAAGAAGCCGCTTCTTCGGCTCCAGGAGCCGGAGAGAGCGGCAGCATCGGAAACGTGAAGAAGGAAGCTGTATTACACTAGGATTGCGTGCGCAGCTTGCCAACTGATAGAAAACAGTACCTTACCACTCTCCTGACTTTTCCAATCACATGAATATTCGATTGGAAGCTGTTTTGGACAGCTTTTCTTTTCTTTATGCCAAACACTTGGCAGACCTCCGTGCAACGTCCAGAACACGATGGGAGATGTTTTCGGTGCTCCGGCAGGTTTTCCTTGCCAGACAGAGTGGAAAAGCTTTCTGCTAAGATGTAGACCACAAAAGACGCTAAAGACGAAGGTACGATGCTCTCCGGAGCTAAGCGCCGCTCCCGGGCTTCTTTCGGCAGAAGCCGCTCAAACGAGAACACTGTGAGCTGTACAATCGTCTTTGCGCGAAGAAGCCACTTGTTCGGCTCCGCGAGCCGGAGAGAGCGGCAGCATCGGAAAGGTGAAGAAGGAAGCTGTACAACACTAGGATTGTGTGCTCAACTTTCCAACTGATAGAAAACAGTACCTTTGCACTCTCCTGACTTTTCTAATCACATGAATATTCGATTGGAAGCTGTTTTGGACAGCTTTTCTTTTCTTTATGCCAAACACTTGGCAGACCTCCGTACAACGTCCAGATCACGATGGGAAATGTTTTCTGTGCTGGCGCAGGTTTTCCTTGCCAGACAGAGTGGAAAAGCTTTCTGCTAGGATGTAGACCACAAAAGACGCTAAAGACGAAGGTACGATGCTCTCCGGATCTAAGCTCCGCTCACGGGCTTCTTTCGGCAGAAGCCGCGCTAAGAGAGCACTGTGAGCGGTACAATCGTCTTTGCGCGAAGAAGCCGCTTCTTCGGCTCCGCGAGCCGGAGAGAGCGGCAGCATCGGAAACGTGAAGAAGGAAGCTGTACAACACTAGGATTGTGTGCACAGCTTGCCAACTGATAGAAAACAGTACCTTACCATTCTCCTGACTTTTGTAATCACATGAATATTCGATTGGAAGCTGTTTTGGACAGCTTTTCTTTTCTTTATGCCAAACACTTGGCAGACCTCCGTACAACGTCCAGAACACGATGGGATATGTTTTCTGTGCTCCGGCAGGTTTTCCTTGCCAGACAGAGTGCAAAAGCTTTCTGCTAGGATGTAGACCACAAAAGACGCTAAAGACGAAGGTACGATGCTCTCCGGAGCTAAGCGCCGCTCCCGGGCTTCTTTCGGCAGAAGCCGCGCTAAGAGAGCACTGTGAGCGGTACAATCGTCTTTGCGCGAAGAAGCCACTTGTTCGGCTCCGCGAGCCGGAGAGAGCGGCAGCATCGGAAAGGTGAAGAAGGAAGCTGTACAACACTGGGATTGTGTGCTCAACTTGCCAACTGATAGAAAACAGTACCTTACCATTCTCCTGACTTTTCCTATCACATGAATATTCGATTGGAAGCTGTTTTGGACAGCTTTTCTTTTCTTTATGCCAAACACTTGGCAGACCTCCGTACAACGTCCAGAACACGATGGGATATGTTTTCTGTGCTCCGGCAGGTTTTCCTTGCCAGACAGAGTGCAAAAGCTTTCTGCTAGGATGTAGACCACAAAAGACGCTAAAGACGAAGGTACGATGCTCTCCGGAGCTAAGCGCCGCTCCCGGGCTTCTTTCGGCAGAAGCCGCGCTAAGAGAGCACTGTGAGCGGTACAATCGTCTTTGCGCGAAGAAGCCACTTGTTCGGCTCCGCGAGCCGGAGAGAGCGGCAGCATCGGAAAGGTGAAGAAGGAAGCTGTACAACACTGGGATTGTGTGCTCAACTTGCCAACTGATAGAAAACAGTACCTTTGCACTCTCCTGACTTTTCTAATCACATGAATATTCGATTGGAAGCTGTTTTGGACAGCTTTTCTTTTCTTTATGCCAAACACTTGGCAGACCTCCGTACAACGTCCAGATCACGTTGGGAAATGTTTTCTGTGCTGGCGCAGGTTTTCCTTTCCAGACAGAGTGGAAAAGCTTTCTGCTAGGATGTAGACCACAAAAGACGCTAAAGACGAAGGTACGATGCTCTCCGGATCTAAGCTCCGCTCCCGGGCTTCTTTCGGCAGAAGCCGCTCAAACGAGAACACTGTGAGCGGTACAATCGTCTTTGCGCGAAGAAGCCGCTTCTTCGGCTCCGGGAGCCGGAGAGAGCGGCAGCATCGGAAAGGTGAAGAAGGAAGCTGTACAACACTGGGATTGTGTGCTCAACTTGCCAACTGATAGAAAACAGTACCTTACCATTCTCCTGACTTTTCCTATCACATGAATATTCGATTGGAAGCTGTTTTGGACAGCTTTTCTTTTCTTTATGCCAAACACTTGGCAGACCTCCGTGCAACGTCCAGAACACGATGGGAGATGTTTTCGGTGCTCCGGCAGGTTTTCCTTGCCAGACGTAGTGCAAAAGCTTTCTGCTAGGATGTAGACCACAAAAGACGCTAAAGACGAAGGTACGATGCTCTCCGGAGCTAAGCGCCGCTCCCGGGCTTCTTTCGGCAGAAGCCGCGCTAAGAGAGCACTGTGAGCGGTACAATCGTCTTTGCGCGAAGAAGCCGCTTCTTCGGCTCCAGGAGCCGGAGAGAGCGGCAGCATCGGAAACGTGAAGAAGGAAGCTGTATTACACTAGGATTGCGTGCGCAGCTTGCCAACTGATAGAAAACAGTACCTTACCACTCTCCTGACTTTTCCAATCACATGAATATTCGATTGGAAGCTGTTTTGGACAGCTTTTCTTTTCTTTATGCCAAACACTTGGCAGACCTCCGTGCAACGTCCAGAACACGATGGGAGATGTTTTCGGTGCTCCGGCAGGTTTTCCTTGCCAGACAGAGTGGAAAAGCTTTCTGCTAAGATGTAGACCACAAAAGACGCTAAAGACGAAGGTACGATGCTCTCCGGAGCTAAGCGCCGCTCCCGGGCTTCTTTCGGCAGAAGCCGCTCAAACGAGAACACTGTGAGCTGTACAATCGTCTTTGCGCGAAGAAGCCACTTGTTCGGCTCCGCGAGCCGGAGAGAGCGGCAGCATCGGAAAGGTGAAGAAGGAAGCTGTACAACACTAGGATTGTGTGCTCAACTTTCCAACTGATAGAAAACAGTACCTTTGCACTCTCCTGACTTTTCTAATCACATGAATATTCGATTGGAAGCTGTTTTGGACAGCTTTTCTTTTCTTTATGCCAAACACTTGGCAGACCTCCGTACAACGTCCAGATCACGATGGGAAATGTTTTCTGTGCTGGCGCAGGTTTTCCTTGCCAGACAGAGTGGAAAAGCTTTCTGCTAGGATGTAGACCACAAAAGACGCTAAAGACGAAGGTACGATGCTCTCCGGATCTAAGCTCCGCTCACGGGCTTCTTTCGGCAGAAGCCGCGCTAAGAGAGCACTGTGAGCGGTACAATCGTCTTTGCGCGAAGAAGCCGCTTCTTCGGCTCCGCGAGCCGGAGAGAGCGGCAGCATCGGAAACGTGAAGAAGGAAGCTGTACAACACTAGGATTGTGTGCACAGCTTGCCAACTGATAGAAAACAGTACCTTACCATTCTCCTGACTTTTGTAATCACATGAATATTCGATTGGAAGCTGTTTTGGACAGCTTTTCTTTTCTTTATGCCAAACACTTGGCAGACCTCCGTACAACGTCCAGAACACGATGGGATATGTTTTCTGTGCTCCGGCAGGTTTTCCTTGCCAGACAGAGTGCAAAAGCTTTCTGCTAGGATGTAGACCACAAAAGACGCTAAAGACGAAGGTACGATGCTCTCCGGAGCTAAGCGCCGCTCCCGGGCTTCTTTCGGCAGAAGCCGCGCTAAGAGAGCACTGTGAGCGGTACAATCGTCTTTGCGCGAAGAAGCCACTTGTTCGGCTCCGCGAGCCGGAGAGAGCGGCAGCATCGGAAAGGTGAAGAAGGAAGCTGTACAACACTGGGATTGTGTGCTCAACTTGCCAACTGATAGAAAACAGTACCTTACCATTCTCCTGACTTTTCCTATCACATGAATATTCGATTGGAAGCTGTTTTGGACAGCTTTTCTTTTCTTTATGCCAAACACTTGGCAGACCTCCGTACAACGTCCAGAACACGATGGGATATGTTTTCTGTGCTCCGGCAGGTTTTCCTTGCCAGACAGAGTGCAAAAGCTTTCTGCTAGGATGTAGACCACAAAAGACGCTAAAGACGAAGGTACGATGCTCTCCGGAGCTAAGCGCCGCTCCCGGGCTTCTTTCGGCAGAAGCCGCGCTAAGAGAGCACTGTGAGCGGTACAATCGTCTTTGCGCGAAGAAGCCACTTGTTCGGCTCCGCGAGCCGGAGAGAGCGGCAGCATCGGAAAGGTGAAGAAGGAAGCTGTACAACACTGGGATTGTGTGCTCAACTTGCCAACTGATAGAAAACAGTACCTTTGCACTCTCCTGACTTTTCTAATCACATGAATATTCGATTGGAAGCTGTTTTGGACAGCTTTTCTTTTCTTTATGCCAAACACTTGGCAGACCTCCGTACAACGTCCAGATCACGTTGGGAAATGTTTTCTGTGCTGGCGCAGGTTTTCCTTTCCAGACAGAGTGGAAAAGCTTTCTGCTAGGATGTAGACCACAAAAGACGCTAAAGACGAAGGTACGATGCTCTCCGGATCTAAGCTCCGCTCCCGGGCTTCTTTCGGCAGAAGCCGCTCAAACGAGAACACTGTGAGCGGTACAATCGTCTTTGCGCGAAGAAGCCGCTTCTTCGGCTCCGGGAGCCGGAGAGAGCGGCAGCATCGGAAAGGTGAAGAAGGAAGCTGTACAACACTGGGATTGTGTGCTCAACTTGCCAACTGATAGAAAACAGTACCTTACCATTCTCCTGACTTTTCCTATCACATGAATATTCGATTGGAAGCTGTTTTGGACAGCTTTTCTTTTCTTTATGCCAAACACTTGGCAGACCTCCGTGCAACGTCCAGAACACGATGGGAGATGTTTTCGGTGCTCCGGCAGGTTTTCCTTGCCAGACGTAGTGCAAAAGCTTTCTGCTAGGATGTAGACCACAAAAGACGCTAAAGACGAAGCTACGATGCTCTCCGGAGCTAAGCGCCGCTCCCGGGCTTCTTTCGGCAGAAGCCGCGCTAAGAGAGCACTGTGAGCGGTACAATCGTCTTTGCGCGAAGAAGCCGCTTCTTCGGCTCCAGGAGCCGGAGAGAGCGGCAGCATCGGAAACGTGAAGAAGGAAGCTGTATTACACTAGGATTGCGTGCGCAGCTTGCCAACTGATAGAAAACAGTACCTTACCACTCTCCTGACTTTTCCAATCACATGAATATTCGATTGGAAGCTGTTTTGGACAGCTTTTCTTTTCTTTATGCCAAACACTTGGCAGACCTCCGTGCAACGTCCAGAACACGATGGGAGATGTTTTCGGTGCCCCGGCAGGTTTTCCTTGCCTGACAGAGTGGAAAAGCTTTCTGCTAAGATGTAGACCACAAAAGACGCTAAAGACGAAGGTACGATGCTCTCCGGAGCTAAGCGCCGCTCCCGGGCTTCTTTCGGCAGAAGCCGCTCAAACGAGAACACTGTGAGCTGTACAATCGTCTTTGCGCGAAGAAGCCACTTGTTCGGCTCCGCGAGCCGGAGAGAGCGGCAGCATCGGAAAGGTGAAGAAGGAAGCTGTACAACACTAGGATTGTGTGCTCAACTTTCCAACTGATAGAAAACAGTACCTTTGCACTCTCCTGACTTTTCTAATCACATGAATATTCGATTGGAAGCTGTTTTGGACAGCTTTTCTTTTCTTTATGCCAAACACTTGGCAGACCTCCGTACAACGTCCAGATCACGATGGGAAATGTTTTCTGTGCTGGCGCAGGTTTTCCTTGCCAGACAGAGTGCAAAAGCTTTCTGCTAGGATGTAGACCACAAAAGACGCTAAAGACGAAGGTACGATGCTCTCCGGATCTAAGCTCCGCTCACGGGCTTCTTTCGGCAGAAGCCGCGCTAAGAGAGCACTGTGAGCGGTACAATCGTCTTTGCGCGAAGAAGCCGCTTCTTCGGCTCCGCGAGCCGGAGAGAGCGGCAGCATCGGAAACGTGAAGAAGGAAGCTGTACAACACTAGGATTGTGTGCACAGCTTGCCAACTGATAGAAAACAGTACCTTACCATTCTCCTGACTTTTGTAATCACATGAATATTCGATTGGAAGCTGTTTTGGACAGCTTTTCTTTTCTTTATGCCAAACACTTGGCAGACCTCCGTACAACGTCCAGAACACGATGGGATATGTTTTCTGTGCTCCGGCAGGTTTTCCTTGCCAGACAGAGTGCAAAAGCTTTCTGCTAGGATGTAGACCACAAAAGACGCTAAAGACGAAGGTACGATGCTCTCCGGAGCTAAGCGCCGCTCCCGGGCTTCTTTCGGCAGAAGCCGCGCTAAGAGAGCACTGTGAGCGGTACAATCGTCTTTGCGCGAAGAAGCCACTTGTTCGGCTCCGCGAGCCGGAGAGAGCGGCAGCATCGGAAAGGTGAAGAAGGAAGCTGTACAACACTGGGATTGTGTGCTCAACTTGCCAACTGATAGAAAACAGTACCTTACCATTCTCCTGACTTTTCCTATCACATGAATATTCGATTGGAAGCTGTTTTGGACAGCTTTTCTTTTCTTTATGCCAAACACTTGGCAGACCTCCGTACAACGTCCAGAACACGATGGGATATGTTTTCTGTGCTCCGGCAGGTTTTCCTTGCCAGACAGAGTGCAAAAGCTTTCTGCTAGGATGTAGACCACAAAAGACGCTAAAGACGAAGGTACGATGCTCTCCGGAGCTAAGCGCCGCTCCCGGGCTTCTTTCGGCAGAAGCCGCGCTAAGAGAGCACTGTGAGCGGTACAATCGTCTTTGCGCGAAGAAGCCACTTGTTCGGCTCCGCGAGCCGGAGAGAGCGGCAGCATCGGAAAGGTGAAGAAGGAAGCTGTACAACACTGGGATTGTGTGCTCAACTTGCCAACTGATAGAAAACAGTACCTTTGCACTCTCCTGACTTTTCTAATCACATGAATATTCGATTGGAAGCTGTTTTGGACAGCTTTTCTTTTCTTTATGCCAAACACTTGGCAGACCTCCGTACAACGTCCAGATCACGTTGGGAAATGTTTTCTGTGCTGGCGCAGGTTTTCCTTTCCAGACAGAGTGGAAAAGCTTTCTGCTAGGATGTAGACCACAAAAGACGCTAAAGACGAAGGTACGATGCTCTCCGGATCTAAGCTCCGCTCCCGGGCTTCTTTCGGCAGAAGCCGCTCAAACGAGAACACTGTGACCGGTACAATCGTCTTTGCGCGAAGAAGCCGCTTCTTCGGCTCCGGGAGCCGGAGAGAGCGGCAGCATCGGAAAGGTGAAGAAGGAAGCTGTACAACACTGGGATTGTGTGCTCAACTTGCCAACTGATAGAAAACAGTACCTTACCATTCTCCTGACTTTTCCTATCACATGAATATTCGATTGGAAGCTGTTTTGGACAGCTTTTCTTTTCTTTATGCCAAACACTTGGCAGACCTCCGTGCAACGTCCAGAACACGATGGGAGATGTTTTCGGTGCTCCGGCAGGTTTTCCTTGCCAGACGTAGTGCAAAAGCTTTCTGCTAGGATGTAGACCACAAAAGACGCTAAAGACGAAGCTACGATGCTCTCCGGAGCTAAGCGCCGCTCCCGGGCTTCTTTCGGCAGAAGCCGCGCTAAGAGAGCACTGTGAGCGGTACAATCGTCTTTGCGCGAAGAAGCCGCTTCTTCGGCTCCAGGAGCCGGAGAGAGCGGCAGCATCGGAAACGTGAAGAAGGAAGCTGTATTACACTAGGATTGCGTGCGCAGCTTGCCAACTGATAGAAAACAGTACCTTACCACTCTCCTGACTTTTCCAATCACATGAATATTCGATTGGAAGCTGTTTTGGACAGCTTTTCTTTTCTTTATGCCAAACACTTGGCAGACCTCCGTGCAACGTCCAGAACACGATGGGAGATGTTTTCGGTGCCCCGGCAGGTTTTCCTTGCCTGACAGAGTGGAAAAGCTTTCTGCTAAGATGTAGACCACAAAAGACGCTAAAGACGAAGGTACGATGCTCTCCGGAGCTAAGCGCCGCTCCCGGGCTTCTTTCGGCAGAAGCCGCTCAAACGAGAACACTGTGAGCTGTACAATCGTCTTTGCGCGAAGAAGCCACTTGTTCGGCTCCGGGAGCCGGAGAGAGCGGCAGCATCGGAAAGGTGAAGAAGGAAGCTGTACAACACTAGGATTGTGTGCTCAACTTGCCAACTGATAGAAAACAGTACCTTCGCACTCTCCTGACTTTTCTAATCACATGAATATTCGATTGGAAGCTGTTATGGACAGCTTTTCTTTTCTTTATGCCAAACACTTGGCAGACCTCCGTACAACGTCCAGAAGACGATGGGAGATGTTTTCTGTGCTCCCGCAGGTTTTCCTTTCCTGACAGAGTGGAAAAGCTTTCTGCTAGGATGTAGACCACAAAAGACGCTAAAGACGAAGGTACGATGCTCTCCGGATCTAAGCTCCGCTCACGGGCTTCTTTCGGCAGAAGCCGCGCTAAGAGAGCACTGTTACCGGTACAATCGTCTTTGCGCGAAGAAGCCGCTTCTTCGGCTCCGGGAGCCGGAGAGAGCGGCAGCATCGGAAACGTGAAGAAGGAAGTTGTACAACACTAGGATTGTGTGCACAGCTTGCCAACTGATAGAAAACAGTACCTTACCATTCTCCTGACTTTTGTAATCACATGAATATTCGATTGGAAGCTGTTTTGGACAGCTTTTCTTTTCTTTATGCCAAACACTTGGCAGACCTCCGTACAACATCCAGATCACGTTGGGAGATGTTTTCTGTGCTCCCGCAGGTTTTCCTTGCCTGACAGAGTGCAAAAGCTTTCTGCTAGGATGTAGACCACAAAAGACGCTAAAGACGAAGGTACGATGCTCTCCGGAGCTAAGAGCCGCTCCCGGGCTTCTTTCGGCAGAAGCCTCTGTAACGAGAACACTGTGAGCGGTACAATCGTCTTTGCACGAAGAAGCCGCTTCTTCGGCTCCGGGAGCCGGAGAGAGCGGCAGCATCGGAAAGGTGAAGAAGGAAGCTGTACAACACTGGGATTGTGTGCTCAACTTGCCAACTGATAGAAAACAGTACCTTACCATTCTCCTGACTTTTCCTATCACATGAATATTCGATTGGAAGCTGTTTTGGACAGCTTTTCTTTTCTTTATGCCAAACACTTGGCAGACCTCCGTGCAACGTCCAGAACACGATGGGAGATGTTTTCTGTGCTCCGGCAGGTTTTCCTTGCCAGACGTAGTGCAAAAGCTTTCTGCTAGGATGTAGACCACAAAAGACGCTTAAGACGAAGGTACGATGCTCTCCGGAGCTAAGCGCCGCTCCCGGGCTTCTTTCGGCAGAAGCCGCGCTAAGAGAGCACTGTGAGCGGTACAATCGTCTTTGCGCGAAGAAGCCACTTGTTCGGCTCCGCGAGCCGGAGAGAGCGGCAGCATCGGAAAGGTGAAGAAGGAAGCTGTACAACACTGGGATTGTGTGCTCAACTTGCCAACTGATAGAAAACAGTACCTTTGCACTCTCCTGACTTTTCTAATCACATGAATATTCGATTGGAAGCTGTTTTGGACAGCTTTTCTTTTCTTTATGCCAAACACTTGGCAGACCTCCGTACAACGTCCAGATCACGTTGGGAAATGTTTTCTGTGCTGGCGCAGGTTTTCCTTTCCAGACAGAGTGGAAAAGCTTTCTGCTAGGATGTAGACCACAAAAGACGCTAAAGACGAAGCTACGATGCTCTCCGGAGCTAAGCGCCGCTCCCGGGCTTCTTTCGGCAGAAGCCGCGCTAAGAGAGCACTGTGAGCGGTACAATCGTCTTTGCGCGAAGAAGCCGCTTCTTCGGCTCCAGGAGCCGGAGAGAGCGGCAGCATCGGAAACGTGAAGAAGGAAGCTGTATTACACTAGGATTGCGTGCGCAGCTTGCCAACTGATAGAAAACAGTACCTTACCACTCTCCTGACTTTTCCAATCACATGAATATTCGATTGGAAGCTGTTTTGGACAGCTTTTCTTTTCTTTATGCCAAACACTTGGCAGACCTCCGTGCAACGTCCAGAACACGATGGGAGATGTTTTCGGTGCTCCGGCAGGTTTTCCTTGCCAGACAGAGTGGAAAAGCTTTCTGCTAGGATGTAGACCACAAAAGACGCTAAAGACGAAGGTACGATGCTCTCCGGAGCTAAGCACCGCTCCCGGGCTTCTTTCGGCAGAAGCCTCTGTAACGAGAACACTGTGAGCGGTACAATCGTCTTTGCACGAAGAAGCCGCTTCTTCGGCTCCGGGAGCCGGAGAGAGCGGCAGCATCGGAAAGGTGAAGAAGGAAGCTGTACAACACTGGGATTGTGTGCTCAACTTGCCAACTGATAGAAAACAGTACCTTACCATTCTCCTGACTTTTCCTATCACATGAATATTCGATTGGAAGCTGTTTTGGACAGCTTTTCTTTTCTTTATGCCAAACACTTGGCAGACCTCCGTACAACGTCCAGAACACGATGGGAGATGTTTTCTGTGCTCCGGCAGGTTTTCCTTGCCTGACAGAGTGGAAAAGCTTTCTGCTAAGATGTAGACCACAAAAGACGCTAAAGACGAAGGTACGATGCTCTCCGGAGCAAAGAGCCGCTCACGGGCTTCTTTCGGCAGAAGCCGCTCAAACGAGAACACTGTGAGCGGTACAATCGTCTTTGCGCGAAGAAGCCGCTTCTTCGGCTCCGGGAGCCGGAGAGAGCGGCAGCATCGGAAAGGTGAAGAAGGAAGCTGTACAACACTGGGATTGTGTGCTCAACTTGCCAACTGATAGAAAACAGTACCTTACCATTCTCCTGACTTTTCCTATCACATGAATATTCGATTGGAACCTGTTTTGGACAGCTTTTCTTTTCTTTATGCCAAACACTTGGCAGACCTCCGTGCAACGTCCAGAACACGATGGGAGATGTTTTCGGTGCTCCGGCAGGTTTTCCTTGCCAGACGTAGTGCAAAAGCTTTCTGCTAGGATGTAGACCACAAAAGACGCTAAAGACGAAGCTACGATGCTCTCCGGAGCTAAGCGCCGCTCCCGGGCTTCTTTCGGCAGAAGCCGCGCTAAGAGAGCACTGTGAGCGGTACAATCGTCTTTGCGCGAAGAAGCCGCTTCTTCGGCTCCAGGAGCCGGAGAGAGCGGCAGCATCGGAAACGTGAAGAAGGAAGCTGTATTACACTAGGATTGCGTGCGCAGCTTGCCAACTGATAGAAAACAGTACCTTACCACTCTCCTGACTTTTCCAATCACATGAATATTCGATTGGAAGCTGTTTTGGACAGCTTTTCTTTTCTTTATGCCAAACACTTGGCAGACCTCCGTGCAACGTCCAGAACACGATGGGAGATGTTTTCGGTGCCCCGGCAGGTTTTCCTTGCCTGACAGAGTGGAAAAGCTTTCTGCTAAGATGTAGACCACAAAAGACGCTAAAGACGAAGGTACGATGCTCTCCGGAGCTAAGCGCCGCTCCCGGGCTTCTTTCGGCAGAAGCCGCTCAAACGAGAACACTGTGAGCTGTACAATCGTCTTTGCGCGAAGAAGCCACTTGTTCGGCTCCGGGAGCCGGAGAGAGCGGCAGCATCGGAAAGGTGAAGAAGGAAGCTGTACAACACTAGGATTGTGTGCTCAACTTGCCAACTGATAGAAAACAGTACCTTCGCACTCTCCTGACTTTTCTAATCACATGAATATTCGATTGGAAGCTGTTTTGGACAGCTTTTCTTTTCTTTATGCCAAACACTTGGCAGACCTCCGTACAACGTCCAGAAGACGATGGGAGATGTTTTCTGTGCTCCCGCAGGTTTTCCTTTCCTGACAGAGTGGAAAAGCTTTCTGCTAGGATGTAGACCACAAAAGACGCTAAAGACGAAGGTACGATGCTCTCCGGATCTAAGCTCCGCTCACGGGCTTCTTTCGGCAGAAGCCGCGCTAAGAGAGCACTGTGAGCGGTACAATCGTCTTTGCGCGAAGAAGCCGCTTCTTCGGCTCCGGGAGCCGGAGAGAGCGGCAGCATCGGAAACGTGAAGAAGGAAGCTGTACAACACTAGGATTGTGTGCACAGCTTGCCAACTGATAGAAAACAGTACCTTACCATTCTCCTGACTTTTGTAATCACATGAATATTCGATTGGAAGCTGTTTTGGACAGCTTTTCTTTTCTTTATGCCAAACACTTGGCAGACCTCCGTACAACATCCAGATCACGTTGGGAGATGTTTTCTGTGCTCCCGCAGGTTTTCCTTGCCTGACAGAGTGCAAAAGCTTTCTGCTAGGATGTAGACCACAAAAGACGCTAAAGACGAAGGTACGATGCTCTCCGGATCTAAGCTCCGCTCACGGGCTTCTTTCGGCAGAAGCCGCGCTAAGAGAGCACTGTGAGCGGTACAATCGTCTTTGCGCGAAGAAGCCGCTTCTTCGGCTCCGCGAGCCGGAGAGAGCGGCAGCATCGGAAACGTGAAGAAGGAAGCTGTACAACACTAGGATTGTGTGCACAGCTTGCCAACTGATAGAAAACAGTACCTTACCATTCTCCTGACTTTTGTAATCACATGAATATTCGATTGGAAGCTGTTTTGGACAGCTTTTCTTTTCTTTATGCCAAACACTTGGCAGACCTCCGTACAACGTCCAGAACACGATGGGATATGTTTTCTGTGCTCCGGCAGGTTTTCCTTGCCAGACAGAGTGCAAAAGCTTTCTGCTAGGATGTAGACCACAAAAGACGCTAAAGACGAAGGTACGATGCTCTCCGGAGCTAAGCGCCGCTCCCGGGCTTCTTTCGGCAGAAGCCGCGCTAAGAGAGCACTGTGAGCGGTACAATCGTCTTTGCGCGAAGAAGCCACTTGTTCGGCTCCGCGAGCCGGAGAGAGCGGCAGCATCGGAAAGGTGAAGAAGGAAGCTGTACAACACTGGGATTGTGTGCTCAACTTGCCAACTGATAGAAAACAGTACCTTTGCACTCTCCTGACTTTTCTAATCACATGAATATTCGATTGGAAGCTGTTTTGGACAGCTTTTCTTTTCTTTATGCCAAACACTTGGCAGACCTCCGTACAACGTCCAGATCACGTTGGGAAATGTTTTCTGTGCTGGCGCAGGTTTTCCTTTCCAGACAGAGTGGAAAAGCTTTCTGCTAGGATGTAGACCACAAAAGACGCTAAAGACGAAGGTACGATGCTCTCCGGAGCTAAGCGCCGCTCCCGGGCTTCTTTCGGCAGAAGCCGCGCTAAGAGAGCACTGTGAGCGGTACAATCGTCTTTGCGCGAAGAAGCCGCTTCTTCGGCTCCAGGAGCCGGAGAGAGCGGCAGCATCGGAAACGTGAAGAAGGAAGCTGTATTACACTAGGATTGCGTGCGCAGCTTGCCAACTGATAGAAAACAGTACCTTACCACTCTCCTGACTTTTCCAATCACATGAATATTCGATTGGAAGCTGTTTTGGACAGCTTTTCTTTTCTTTATGCCAAACACTTGGCAGACCTCCGTGCAACGTCCAGAACACGATGGGAGATGTTTTCGGTGCTCCGGCAGGTTTTCCTTGCCAGACAGAGTGGAAAAGCTTTCTGCTAAGATGTAGACCACAAAAGACGCTAAAGACGAAGGTACGATGCTCTCCGGAGCTAAGCGCCGCTCCCGGGCTTCTTTCGGCAGAAGCCGCTCAAACGAGAACACTGTGAGCTGTACAATCGTCTTTGCGCGAAGAAGCCACTTGTTCGGCTCCGGGAGCCGGAGAGAGCGGCAGCATCGGAAAGGTGAAGAAGGAAGCTGTACAACACTAGGATTGTGTGCTCAACTTTCCAACTGATAGAAAACAGTACCTTTGCACTCTCCTGACTTTTCTAATCACATGAATATTCGATTGGAAGCTGTTTTGGACAGCTTTTCTTTTCTTTATGCCAAACACTTGGCAGACCTCCGTACAACGTCCAGATCACGATGGGAAATGTTTTCTGTGCTGGCGCAGGTTTTCCTTGCCAGACAGAGTGGAAAAGCTTTCTGCTAGGATGTAGACCACAAAAGACGCTAAAGACGAAGGTACGATGCTCTCCGGATCTAAGCTCCGCTCCCGGGCTTCTTTCGGCAGAAGCCGCGCTAAGAGAGCACTGTGAGCGGTACAATCGTCTTTGCGCGAAGAAGCCGCTTCTTCGGCTCCGCGAGCCGGAGAGAGCGGCAGCATCGGAAACGTGAAGAAGGAAGCTGTACAACACTAGGATTGTGTGCACAGCTTGCCAACTGATAGAAAACAGTACCTTACCATTCTCCTGACTTTTGTAATCACATGAATATTCGATTGGAAGCTGTTTTGGACAGCTTTTCTTTTCTTTATGCCAAACACTTGGCAGACCTCCGTACAACGTCCAGAACACGATGGGATATGTTTTCTGTGCTCCGGCAGGTTTTCCTTGCCAGACAGAGTGCAAAAGCTTTCTGCTAGGATGTAGACCACAAAAGACGCTAAAGACGAAGGTACGATGCTCTCCGGAGCTAAGCGCCGCTCCCGGGCTTCTTTCGGCAGAAGCCGCGCTAAGAGAGCACTGTGAGCGGTACAATCGTCTTTGCGCGAAGAAGCCACTTGTTCGGCTCCGCGAGCCGGAGAGAGCGGCAGCATCGGAAAGGTGAAGAAGGAAGCTGTACAACACTGGGATTGTGTGCTCAACTTGCCAACTGATAGAAAACAGTACCTTTGCACTCTCCTGACTTTTCTAATCACATGAATATTCGATTGGAAGCTGTTTTGGACAGCTTTTCTTTTCTTTATGCCAAACACTTGGCAGACCTCCGTACAACGTCCAGATCACGTTGGGAAATGTTTTCTGTGCTGGCGCAGGTTTTCCTTTCCAGACAGAGTGGAAAAGCTTTCTGCTAGGATGTAGACCACAAAAGACGCTAAAGACGAAGGTACGATGCTCTCCGGATCTAAGCTCCGCTCCCGGGCTTCTTTCGGCAGAAGCCGCTCAAACGAGAACACTGTGACCGGTACAATCGTCTTTGCGCGAAGAAGCCGCTTCTTCGGCTCCGGGAGCCGGAGAGAGCGGCAGCATCGGAAAGGTGAAGAAGGAAGCTGTACAACACTGGGATTGTGTGCTCAACTTGCCAACTGATAGAAAACAGTACCTTACCATTCTCCTGACTTTTCCTATCACATGAATATTCGATTGGAAGCTGTTTTGGACAGCTTTTCTTTTCTTTATGCCAAACACTTGGCAGACCTCCGTGCAACGTCCAGAACACGATGGGAGATGTTTTCGGTGCTCCGGCAGGTTTTCCTTGCCAGACGTAGTGCAAAAGCTTTCTGCTAGGATGTAGACCACAAAAGACGCTAAAGACGAAGCTACGATGCTCTCCGGAGCTAAGCGCCGCTCCCGGGCTTCTTTCGGCAGAAGCCGCGCTAAGAGAGCACTGTGAGCGGTACAATCGTCTTTGCGCGAAGAAGCCGCTTCTTCGGCTCCAGGAGCCGGAGAGAGCGGCAGCATCGGAAACGTGAAGAAGGAAGCTGTATTACACTAGGATTGCGTGCGCAGCTTGCCAACTGATAGAAAACAGTACCTTACCACTTTCCTGACTTTTCCAATCACATGAATATTCGATTGGAAGCTGTTTTGGACAGCTTTTCTTTTCTTTATGCCAAACACTTGGCAGACCTCCGTGCAACGTCCAGAACACGATGGGAGATGTTTTCGGTGCCCCGGCAGGTTTTCCTTGCCTGACAGAGTGGAAAAGCTTTCTGCTAAGATGTAGACCACAAAAGACGCTAAAGACGAAGGTACGATGCTCTCCGGAGCTAAGCGCCGCTCCCGGGCTTCTTTCGGCAGAAGCCGCTCAAACGAGAACACTGTGAGCTGTACAATCGTCTTTGCGCGAAGAAGCCACTTGTTCGGCTCCGGGAGCCGGAGAGAGCGGCAGCATCGGAAAGGTGAAGAAGGAAGCTGTACAACACTAGGATTGTGTGCTCAACTTGCCAACTGATAGAAAACAGTACCTTCGCACTCTCCTGACTTTTCTAATCACATGAATATTCGATTGGAAGCTGTTTTGGACAGCTTTTCTTTTCTTTATGCCAAACACTTGGCAGACCTCCGTACAACGTCCAGAAGACGATGGGAGATGTTTTCTGTGCTCCCGCAGGTTTTCCTTTCCTGACAGAGTGGAAAAGCTTTCTGCTAGGATGTAGACCACAAAAGACGCTAAAGACGAAGGTACGATGCTCTCCGGATCTAAGCTCCGCTCACGGGCTTCTTTCGGCAGAAGCCGCGCTAAGAGAGCACTGTGAGCGGTACAATCGTCTTTGCGCGAAGAAGCCGCTTCTTCGGCTCCGGGAGCCGGAGAGAGCGGCAGCATCGGAAACGTGAAGAAGGAAGCTGTACAACACTAGGATTGTGTGCACAGCTTGCCAACTGATAGAAAACAGTACCTTACCATTCTCCTGACTTTTGTAATCACATGAATATTCGATTGGAAGCTGTTTTGGACAGCTTTTCTTTTCTTTATGCCAAACACTTGGCAGACCTCCGTACAACATCCAGATCACGTTGGGAGATGTTTTCTGTGCTCCCGCAGGTTTTCCTTGCCTGACAGAGTGCAAAAGCTTTCTGCTAGGATGTAGACCACAAAAGACGCTAAAGACGAAGGTACGATGCTCTCCGGAGCTAAGAGCCGCTCCCGGGCTTCTTTCGGCAGAAGCCTCTGTAACGAGAACACTGTGAGCGGTACAATCGTCTTTGCACGAAGAAGCCGCTTCTTCGGCTCCGGGAGCCGGAGAGAGCGGCAGCATCGGAAAGGTGAAGAAGGAAGCTGTACAACACTGGGATTGTGTGCTCAACTTGCCAACTGATAGAAAACAGTACCTTACCATTCTCCTGACTTTTCCTATCACATGAATATTCGATTGGAAGCTGTTTTGGACAGCTTTTCTTTTCTTTATGCCAAACACTTGGCAGACCTCCGTGCAACGTCCAGAACACGATGGGAGATGTTTTCTGTGCTCCGGCAGGTTTTCCTTGCCAGACGTAGTGCAAAAGCTTTCTGCTAGGATGTAGACCACAAAAGACGCTTAAGACGAAGGTACGATGCTCTCCGGAGCTAAGCGCCGCTCCCGGGCTTCTTTCGGCAGAAGCCGCGCTAAGAGAGCACTGTGAGCGGTACAATCGTCTTTGCGCGAAGAAGCCACTTGTTCGGCTCCGCGAGCCGGAGAGAGCGGCAGCATCGGAAAGGTGAAGAAGGAAGCTGTACAACACTGGGATTGTGTGCTCAACTTGCCAACTGATAGAAAACAGTACCTTTGCACTCTCCTGACTTTTCCAATCACATGAATATTCGATTGGAAGCTGTTTTGGACAGCTTTTCTTTTCTTTATGCCAAACACTTGGCAGACCTCCGTACAACGTCCAGATCACGTTGGGAAATGTTTTCTGTGCTGGCGCAGGTTTTCCTTTCCAGACAGAGTGGAAAAGCTTTCTGCTAGGATGTAGACCACAAAAGACGCTAAAGACGAAGGTACGATGCTCTCCGGAGCTAAGCGCCGCTCCCGGGCTTCTTTCGGCAGAAGCCGCGCTAAGAGAGCACTGTGAGCGGTACAATCGTCTTTGCGCGAAGAAGCCGCTTCTTCGGCTCCAGGAGCCGGAGAGAGCGGCAGCATCGGAAACGTGAAGAAGGATGCTGTATTACACTAGGATTGCGTGCGCAGCTTGCCAACTGATAGAAAACAGTACCTTACCACTCTCCTGACTTTTCCAATCACATGAATATTCGATTGGAAGCTGTTTTGGACAGCTTTTCTTTTCTTTATGCCAAACACTTGGCAGACCTCCGTGCAACGTCCAGAACACGATGGGAGATGTTTTCGGTGCTCCGGCAGGTTTTCCTTGCCAGACAGAGTGGAAAAGCTTTCTGCTAAGATGTAGACCACAAAAGACGCTAAAGACGAAGGTACGATGCTCTCCGGAGCTAAGCGCCGCTCCCGGGCTTCTTTCGGCAGAAGCCGCTCAAACGAGAACACTGTGAGCTGTACAATCGTCTTTGCGCGAAGAAGCCACTTGTTCGGCTCCGGGAGCCGGAGAGAGCGGCAGCATCGGAAAGGTGAAGAAGGAAGCTGTACAACACTAGGATTGTGTGCTCAACTTTCCAACTGATAGAAAACAGTACCTTTGCACTCTCCTGACTTTTCTAATCACATGAATATTCGATTGGAAGCTGTTTTGGACAGCTTTTCTTTTCTTTATGCCAAACACTTGGCAGACCTCCGTACAACGTCCAGATCACGATGGGAAATGTTTTCTGTGCTGGCGCAGGTTTTCCTTGCCAGACAGAGTGGAAAAGCTTTCTGCTAGGATGTAGACCACAAAAGACGCTAAAGACGAAGGTACGATGCTCTCCGGATCTAAGCTCCGCTCACGGGCTTCTTTCGGCAGAAGCCGCGCTAAGAGAGCACTGTGAGCGGTACAATCGTCTTTGCGCGAAGAAGCCGCTTCTTCGGCTCCGCGAGCCGGAGAGAGCGGCAGCATCGGAAACGTGAAGAAGGAAGCTGTACAACACTAGGATTGTGTGCACAGCTTGCCAACTGATAGAAAACAGTACCTTACCATTCTCCTGACTTTTGTAATCACATGAATATTCGATTGGAAGCTGTTTTGGACAGCTTTTCTTTTCTTTATGCCAAACACTTGGCAGACCTCCGTACAACATCCAGATCACGTTGGGAGATGTTTTCTGTGCTCCCGCAGGTTTTCCTTGCCTGACAGAGTGGAAAAGCTTTCTGCTAGGATGTAGACCACAAAAGACGCTAAAGACGAAGGTACGATGCTCTCCGGAGCTAAGCACCGCTCCCGGGCTTCTTTCGGCAGAAGCCTCTGTAACGAGAACACTGTGAGCGGTACAATCGTCTTTGCACGAAGAAGCCGCTTCTTCGGCTCCGGGAGCCGGAGAGAGCGGCAGCATCGGAAAGGTGAAGAAGGAAGCTGTACAACACTGGGATTGTGTGCTCAACTTGCCAACTGATAGAAAACAGTACCTTACCATTCTCCTGACTTTTCTAATCACATGAATATTCGATTGGAAGCTGTTTTGGACAGCTTTTCTTTTCTTTATGCCAAACACTTGGCAGACCTCCGTACAACGTCCAGAACACGATGGGAGATGTTTTCTGTGCTCCGGCAGGTTTTCCTTGCCTGACAGAGTGGAAAAGCTTTCTGCTAAGATGTAGACCACAAAAGACGCTAAAGACGAAGGTACGATGCTCTCCGGAGCAAAGAGCCGCTCACGGGCTTCTTTCGGCAGAAGCCGCTCAAACGAGAACACTGTGAGCGGTACAATCGTCTTTGCGCGAAGAAGCCGCTTCTTCGGCTCCGGGAGCCGGAGAGAGCGGCAGCATCGGAAAGGTGAAGAAGGAAGCTGTACAACACTGGGATTGTGTGCTCAACTTGCCAACTGATAGAAAACAGTACCTTACCATTCTCCTGACTTTTCCTATCACATGAATATTCGATTGGAAGCTGTTTTGGACAGCTTTTCTTTTCTTTATGCCAAACACTTGGCAGACCTCCGTGCAACGTCCAGAACACGATGGGAGATGTTTTCTGTGCTCCGGCAGGTTTTCCTTGCCAGACGTAGTGCAAAAGCTTTCTGCTAGGATGTAGACCACAAAAGACGCTAAAGACGAAGCTACGATGCTCTCCGGAGCTAAGCGCCGCTCCCGGGCTTCTTTCGGCAGAAGCCGCGCTAAGAGAGCACTGTGAGCGGTACAATCGTCTTTGCGCGAAGAAGCCACTTGTTCGGCTCCGCGAGCCGGAGAGAGCGGCAGCATCGGAAAGGTGAAGAAGGAAGCTGTACAACACTGGGATTGTGTGCTCAACTTGCCAACTGATAGAAAACAGTACCTTTGCACTCTCCTGACTTTTCTAATCACATGAATATTCGATTGGAAGCTGTTTTGGACAGCTTTTCTTTTCTTTATGCCAAACACTTGGCAGACCTCCGTACAACGTCCAGATCACGTTGGGAAATGTTTTCTGTGCTGGCGCAGGTTTTCCTTTCCAGACAGAGTGGAAAAGCTTTCTGCTAGGATGTAGACCACAAAAGACGCTAAAGACGAAGGTACGATGCTCTCCGGAGCTAAGCGCCGCTCCCGGGCTTCTTTCGGCAGAAGCCGCGCTAAGAGAGCACTGTGAGCGGTACAATCGTCTTTGCGCGAAGAAGCCGCTTCTTCGGCTCCAGGAGCCGGAGAGAGCGGCAGCATCGGAAACGTGAAGAAGGAAGCTGTATTACACTAGGATTGCGTGCGCAGCTTGCCAACTGATAGAAAACAGACCCTTACCACTCTCCTGACTTTTCCAATCACATGAATATTCGATTGGAAGCTGTTTTGGACAGCTTTTCTTTTCTTTATGCCAAACACTTGGCAGACCTCCGTGCAACGTCCAGAACACGATGGGAGATGTTTTCGGTGCTCCGGCAGGTTTTCCTTGCCAGACAGAGTGGAAAAGCTTTCTGCTAAGATGTAGACCACAAAAGACGCTAAAGACGAAGGTACGATGCTCTCCGGAGCTAAGCGCCGCTCCCGGGCTTCTTTCGGCAGAAGCCGCTCAAACGAGAACACTGTGAGCTGTACAATCGTCTTTGCGCGAAGAAGCCACTTGTTCGGCTCCGGGAGCCGGAGAGAGCGGCAGCATCGGAAAGGTGAAGAAGGAAGCTGTACAACACTAGGATTGTGTGCTCAACTTGCCAACTGATAGAAAACAGTACCTTACCATTCTCCTGACTTTTCCTATCACATGAATATTCGATTGGAAGCTGTTTTGGACAGCTTTTCTTTTCTTTATGCCAAACACTTGGCAGACCTCCGTACAACGTCCAGAACACGATGGGATATGTTTTCTGTGCTCCGGCAGGTTTTCCTTGCCAGACGTAGTGCAAAAGCTTTCTGCTAGGATGTAGACCACAAAAGACGCTAAAGACGAAGGTACGATGCTCTCCGGAGCTAAGCGTCGCTCCCGGGCTTCTTTCGGCAGAAGCCGCGCTAAGAGAGCACTGTGAGCGGTACAATCGTCTTTGCGCGAAGAAGCCACTTGTTCGGCTCCAGGAGCCGGAGAGAGCGGCAGCATCGGAAAGGTGAAGAAGGAAGCTGTACAACACTGGGATTGTGTGCTCAACTTGCCAACTGATAGAAAACAGTACCTTACCATTCTCCTGACTTTTCCTATCACATGAATATTCGATTGGAAGCTGTTTTGGACAGCTTTTCTTTTCTTTATGCCAAACACTTGGCAGACCTCCGTACAACGTCCAGAACACGATGGGATATGTTTTCTGTGCTGGCGCAGGTTTTCCTTGCCAGACAGAGTGCAAAAGCTTTCTGCTAGGATGTAGACCACAAAAGACGCTAAAGACGAAGGTACGATGCTCTCCGGATCTAAGCGCCGCTCCCGGGCTTCTTTCGGCAGAAGCCGCGCTAAGAGAGCACTGTGAGCGGTACAATCGTCTTTGCGCGAAGAAGCCGCTTCTTCGGCTCCGGGAGCCGGAGAGAGCGGCAGCATCGGAAAGGTGAAGAAGGAAGCTGTACAACACTGGGATTGTGTGCTCAACTTGCCAACTGATAGAAAACAGTACCTTACCATTCTCCTGACTTTTCCTATCACATGAATATTCGATTGGAAGCTGTTTTGGACAGCTTTTCTTTTCTTTATGCCAAACACTTGGCAGACCTCCGTACAACGTCCAGAACACGATGGGAGATGTTTTCTGTGCTCCGGCAGGTTTTCATTGCCTGACAGAGTGGAAAAGCTTTCTGCTAAGATGTAGACCACAAAAGACGCTAAAGACGAAGGTACGATGCTCTCCGGAGCTAAGAGCCGCTCCCGGGCTTCTTTCGGCAGAAGCCGCTCAAACGAGAACACTGTGAGCGGTACAATCGTCTTTGCGCGAAGAAGCCGCTTCTTCGGCTCCGGGAGCCGGAGAGAGTGGCAGCATCGGAAAGGTGAAGAAGGAAGCTGTACAACACTGGGATTGTGTGCTCAACTTGCCAACTGATAGAAAACAGTACCTTACCATTCTCCTGACTTTTCCTATCACATGAATATTCGATTGGAAGCTGTTTTGGACAGCTTTTCTTTTCTTTATGCCAAACACTTGGCAGACCTCCGTACAACGTCCAGAACACGATGGGATATGTTTTCTGTGCTGGCGCAGGTTTTCCTTGCCAGACAGAGTGCAAAAGCTTTCTGCTAGGATGTAGACCACAAAAGACGCTAAAGACGAAGGTACGATGCTCTCCGGATCTAAGCGCCGCTCCCGGGCTTCTTTCGGCAGAAGCCGCGCTAAGAGAGCACTGTGAGCGGTACAATCGTCTTTGCGCGAAGAAGCCGCTTCTTCGGATCCGCGGGCCGGAGAGAGCGGCAGCATCGGAAAGGTGAAGAAGGAAGCTGTACAACACTGGGATTGTGTGCTCAACTTGCCAACTGATAGAAAACAGTACCTTACCATTCTCCTGACTTTTCCTATCACATGAATATTCGATTGGAAGCTGTTTTGGACAGCTTTTCTTTTCTTTATGCCAAACACTTGGCAGACCTCCGTACAACGTCCAGAACACGATGGGAGATGTTTTCTGTGCTCCGGCAGGTTTTCCTTGCCTGACAGAGTGGAAAAGCTTTCTGCTAAGATGTAGACCACAAAAGACGCTAAAGACGAAGGTACGATGCTCTCCGGAGCTAAGAGCCGCTCCCGGGCTTCTTTCGGCAGAAGCCGCTCAAAGGAGAACACTGTGAGCGGTACAATCGTCTTTGCGCGAAGAAGCCGCTTCTTCGGCTCCGGGAGCCGGAGAGAGCGGCAGCATCGGAAAGGTGAAGAAGGAAGCTGTACAACACTGGGATTGTGTGCTCAACTTGCCAACTGATAGAAAACAGTACCTTACCATTCTCCTGACTTTTCCTATCACATGAATATTCGATTGGAAGCTGTTTTGGACAGCTTTTCTTTTCTTTATGCCAAACACTTGGCAGACCTCCGTACAACGTCCAGAACACGATGGGATATGTTTTCTGTGCTCCGGCAGGTTTTCCTTGCCAGACAGAGTGCAAAAGCTTTCTGCTAGGATGTAGACCACAAAAGACGCTAAAGACGAAGGTACGATGCTCTCCGGAGCTAAGCGCCGCTCCCGGGCTTCTTTCGGCAGAAGCCGCGCTAAGAGAGCACTGTGAGCGGTACAATCGTCTTTGCGCGAAGAAGCCACTTGTTCGGCTCCGCGAGCCGGAGAGAGCGGCAGCATCGGAAAGGTGAAGAAGGAAGCTGTACAACACTGGGATTGTGTGCTCAACTTGCCAACTGATAGAAAACAGTACCTTTGCACTCTCCTGACTTTTCTAATCACATGAATATTCGATTGGAAGCTGTTTTGGACAGCTTTTCTTTTCTTTATGCCAAACACTTGGCAGACCTCCGTACAACGTCCAGATCACGTTGGGAAATGTTTTCTGTGCTGGCGCAGGTTTTCCTTTCCAGACAGAGTGGAAAAGCTTTCTGCTAGGATGTAGACCACAAAAGACGCTAAAGACGAAGGTACGATGCTCTCCGGATCTAAGCTCCGCTCCCGGGCTTCTTTCGGCAGAAGCCGCTCAAACGAGAACACTGTGACCGGTACAATCGTCTTTGCGCGAAGAAGCCGCTTCTTCGGCTCCGGGAGCCGGAGAGAGCGGCAGCATCGGAAAGGTGAAGAAGGAAGCTGTACAACACTGGGATTGTGTGCTCAACTTGCCAACTGATAGAAAACAGTACCTTACCATTCTCCTGACTTTTCCTATCACATGAATATTCGATTGGAAGCTGTTTTGGACAGCTTTTCTTTTCTTTATGCCAAACACTTGGCAGACCTCCGTGCAACGTCCAGAACACGATGGGAGATGTTTTCGGTGCTCCGGCAGGTTTTCCTTGCCAGACGTAGTGCAAAAGCTTTCTGCTAGGATGTAGACCACAAAAGACGCTAAAGACGAAGCTACGATGCTCTCCGGAGCTAAGCGCCGCTCCCGGGCTTCTTTCGGCAGAAGCCGCGCTAAGAGAGCACTGTGAGCGGTACAATCGTCTTTGCGCGAAGAAGCCGCTTCTTCGGCTCCAGGAGCCGGAGAGAGCGGCAGCATCGGAAACGTGAAGAAGGAAGCTGTATTACACTAGGATTGCGTGCGCAGCTTGCCAACTGATAGAAAACAGTACCTTACCACTCTCCTGACTTTTCCAATCACATGAATATTCGATTGGAAGCTGTTTTGGACAGCTTTTCTTTTCTTTATGCCAAACACTTGGCAGACCTCCGTGCAACGTCCAGAACACGATGGGAGATGTTTTCGGTGCTCCGGCAGGTTTTCCTTGCCTGACAGAGTGGAAAAGCTTTCTGCTAAGATGTAGACCACAAAAGACGCTAAAGACGAAGGTACGATGCTCTCCGGAGCTAAGCGCCGCTCCCGGGCTTCTTTCGGCAGAAGCCGCTCAAACGAGAACACTGTGAGCTGTACAATCGTCTTTGCGCGAAGAAGCCACTTGTTCGGCTCCGGGAGCCGGAGAGAGCGGCAGCATCGGAAAGGTGAAGAAGGAAGCTGTACAACACTAGGATTGTGTGCTCAACTTGCCAACTGATAGAAAACAGTACCTTCGCACTCTCCTGACTTTTCTAATCACATGAATATTCGATTGGAAGCTGTTTTGGACAGCTTTTCTTTTCTTTATGCCAAACACTTGGCAGACCTCCGTACAACGTCCAGAAGACGATGGGAGATGTTTTCTGTGCTCCCGCAGGTTTTCCTTGCCAGACAGAGTGGAAAAGCTTTCTGCTAGGATGTAGACCACAAAAGACGCTAAAGACGAAGGTACGATGCTCTCCGGATCTAAGCTCCGCTCACGGGCTTCTTTCGGCAGAAGCCGCGCTAAGAGAGCACTGTGAGCGGTACAATCGTCTTTGCGCGAAGAAGCCGCTTCTTCGGCTCCGGGAGCCGGAGAGAGCGGCAGCATCGGAAACGTGAAGAAGGAAGCTGTACAACACTAGGATTGTGTGCACAGCTTGCCAACTGATAGAAAACAGTACCTTACCATTCTCCTGACTTTTGTAATCACATGAATATTCGATTGGAAGCTGTTTTGGACAGCTTTTCTTTTCTTTATGCCAAACACTTGGCAGACCTCCGTACAACATCCAGATCACGTTGGGAGATGTTTTCTGTGCTCCCGCAGGTTTTCCTTGCCTGACAGAGTGCAAAAGCTTTCTGCTAGGATGTAGACCACAAAAGACGCTAAAGACGAAGGTACGATGCTCTCCGGAGCTAAGAGCCGCTCCCGGGCTTCTTTCGGCAGAAGCCTCTGTAACGAGAACACTGTGAGCGGTACAATCGTCTTTGCACGAAGAAGCCGCTTCTTCGGCTCCGGGAGCCGGAGAGAGCGGCAGCATCGGAAAGGTGAAGAAGGAAGCTGTACAACACTGGGATTGTGTGCTCAACTTGCCAACTGATAGAAAACAGTACCTTACCATTCTCCTGACTTTTCCTATCACATGAATATTCGATTGGAAGCTGTTTTGGACAGCTTTTCTTTTCTTTATGCCAAACACTTGGCAGACCTCCGTGCAACGTCCAGAACACGATGGGATATGTTTTCTGAGCTCCGGCAGGTTTTCCTTGCCAGACGTAGTGCAAAAGCTTTCTGCTAGGATGTAGACCACAAAAGACGCTAAAGACGAAGGTACGATGCTCTCCGGAGCTAAGCGCCGCTCCCGGGCTTCTTTCGGCAGAAGCCGCGCTAAGAGAGCACTGTGAGCGGTACAATCGTCTTTGCGCGAAGAAGCCGCTTCTTCGGCTCCAGGAGCCGGAGAGAGCGGCAGCATCGGAAACGTGAAGAAGGATGCTGTATTACACTAGGATTGCGTGCGCAGCTTGCCAACTGATAGAAAGCAGTACCTTACCACTCTCCTGACTTTTCCAATCACATGAATATTCGATTGGAAGCTGTTTTGGACAGCTTTTCTTTTCTTTATGCCAAACACTTGGCAGACCTCCGTGCAACGTCCAGAAAACGATGGGAGATGTTTTCGGTGCTCCGGCAGGTTTTCCTTGCCTGACAGAGTGGAAAAGCTTTCTGCTAGGATGTAGACCACAAAAGACGCTAAAGACGAAGGTACGATGCTCTCCGGATCTAAGCTCCGCTCACGGGCTTCTTTCGGCAGAAGCCGCGCTAAGAGAGCACTGTGAGCGGTACAATCGTCTTTGCGCGAAGAAGCCGCTTCTTCGGCTCCGCGAGCCGGAGAGAGCGGCAGCATCGGAAACGTGAAGAAGGAAGCTGTACAACACTAGGATTGTGTGCACAGCTTGCCAACTGATAGAAAACAGTACCTTACCATTCTCCTGACTTTTGTAATAACATGAATATTCGATTGGAAGCTGTTTTGGACAGCTTTTCTTTTCTTTATGCCAAACACTTGGCAGACCTCCGTACAACATCCAGATCACGTTGGGAGATGTTTTCTGTGCTGGCGCAGGTTTTCCTTGCCTGACAGAGTGCAAAAGCTTTCTGCTAGGATGTAGACCACAAAAGACGCTAAAGACGAAGGTACGATGCTCTCCGGAGCTAAGAGCCGCTCCCGGGCTTCTTTCGGCAGAAGCCTCTGTAACGAGAACACTGTGAGCGGTACAATCGTCTTTGCACGAAGAAGCCGCTTCTTCGGCTCCGGGAGCCGGAGAGAGCGGCAGCATCGGAAAGGTGAAGAAGGAAGCTGTACAACACTGGGATTGTGTGCTCAACTTGCCAACTGATAGAAAACAGTACCTTCGCACTCTCCTGACTTTTCTAATCACATGAATATTCGATTGGAAGCTGTTTTGGACAGCTTTTCTTTTCTTTATGCCAAACACTTGGCAGACCTCCCTACAACGTCCAGAACACGATGGGAGATGTTTTCTGTGCTCCGGCAGGTTTTCCTTGCCTGACAGAGTGGAAAAGCTTTCTGCTAAGATGTAGACCACAAAAGACGCTAAAGACGAAGCTACGATGCTCTCCGGAGCTAAGAGCCGCTCACGGGCTTCTTTCGGCAGAAGCCGCTCAAACGAGAACACTGTGAGCGGTACAATCGTCTTTGCGCGAAGAAGCCGCTTCTTCGGCTCCGGGAGCCGGAGAGAGCGGCAGCATCGGAAAGGTGAAGAAGGAAGCTGTACAACACTGGGATTGTGTGCTCAACTTGCCAACTGATAGAAAACAGTACCTTACCATTCTCCTGACTTTTCCTATCACATGAATATTCGATTGGAAGCTGTTTTGGACAGCTTTTCTTTTCTTTATGCCAAACACTTGGCAGACCTCCGTGCAACGTCCAGAACACGATGGGAGATGTTTTCTGTGCTCCGGCAGGTTTTCCTTGCCAGACGTAGTGCAAAAGCTTTCTGCTAGGATGTAGACCACAAAAGACGCTAAAGACGAAGGTACGATGCTCTCCGTAGCTAAGCGCCGCTCCCGGGCTTCTTTCGGCAGAAGCCGCGCTAAGAGAGCACTGTGAGCGGTACAATCGTCTTTGCGCGAAGAAGCCACTTGTTCGGCTCCGCGAGCCGGAGAGAGCGGCAGCATCGGAAAGGTGAAGAAGGAAGCTGTACAACACTGGGATTGTGTGCTCAACTTGCCAACTGATAGAAAACAGTACCTTTGCACTCTCCTGACTTTTCTAATCACATGAATATTCGATTGGAAGCTGTTTTGGACAGCTTTTCTTTTCTTTATGCCAAACACTTGGCAGACCTCCGTACAACGTCCAGATCACGTTGGGAAATGTTTTCTGTGCTGGCGCAGGTTTTCCTTTCCAGACAGAGTGGAAAAGCTTTCTGCTAGGATGTAGACCACAAAAGACGCTAAAGACGAAGGTACGATGCTCTCCGGAGCTAAGCGCCGCTCCCGGGCTTCTTTCGGCAGAAGCCGCGCTAAGAGAGCACTGTGAGCGGTACAATCGTCTTTGCGCGAAGAAGCCGCTTCTTCGGCTCCAGGAGCCGGAGAGAGCGGCAGCATCGGAAACGTGAAGAAGGAAGCTGTATTACACTAGGATTGCGTGCGCAGCTTGCCAACTGATAGAAAACAGACCCTTACCACTCTCCTGACTTTTCCAATCACATGAATATTCGATTGGAAGCTGTTTTGGACAGCTTTTCTTTTCTTTATGCCAAACACTTGGCAGACCTCCGTGCAACGTCCAGAACACGATGGGAGATGTTTTCGGTGCTCTGGCAGGTTTTCCTTGCCTGACAGAGTGGAAAAGCTTTCTGCTAAGATGTAGACCACAAAAGACGCTAAAGACGAAGGTACGATGCTCTCCGGAGCTAAGCGCCGCTCCCGGGCTTCTTTCGGCAGAAGCCGCTCAAACGAGAACACTGTGAGCTGTACAATCGTCTTTGCGCGAAGAAGCCACTTGTTCGGCTCCGGGAGCCGGAGAGAGCGGCAGCATCGGAAAGGTGAAGAAGGACGCTGTACAACACTAGGATTGTGTGCTCAACTTGCCAACTGATAGAAAACAGTACCTTACCATTCTCCTGACTTTTGTAATCACATGAATATTCGATTGGAAGCTGTTTTGGACAGCTTTTCTTTTCTTTATGCCAAACACTTGGCAGACCTCCGTACAACGTCCAGAACACGATGGGATATGTTTTATGTGCTCCGGCAGGTTTTCCTTGCCAGACGTAGTGCAAAAGCTTTCTGCTAGGATGTAGACCACAAAAGACGCTAAAGACGAAGGTACGATGCTCTCCGGAGCTAAGCGTCGCTCCCGGGCTTCTTTCGGCAGAAGCCGCGCTAAGAGAGCACTGTGAGCGGTACAATCGTCTTTGCGCGAAGAAGCCACTTGTTCGGCTCCAGGAGCCGGAGAGAGCGGCAGCATCGGAAAGGTGAAGAAGGAAGCTGTACAACACTGGGATTGTGTGCTCAACTTGCCAACTGATAGAAAACAGTACCTTACCATTCTCCTGACTTTTCCTATCACATGAATATTCGATTGGAAGCTGTTTTGGACAGCTTTTCTTTTCTTTATGCCAAACACTTGGCAGACCTCCGTACAACGTCCAGAACACGATGGGATATGTTTTCTGTGCTGGCGCAGGTTTTCCTTGCCAGACAGAGTGCAAAAGCTTTCTGCTAGGATGTAGACCACAAAAGACGCTAAAGACGAAGGTACGATGCTCTCCGGATCTAAGCGCCGCTCCCGGGCTTCTTTCGGCAGAAGCCGCGCTAAGAGAGCACTGTGAGCGGTACAATCGTCTTTGCGCGAAGAAGCCGCTTCTTCGGATCCGCGGGCCGGAGAGAGCGGCAGCATCGGAAAGGTGAAGAAGGAAGCTGTACAACACTGGGATTGTGTGCTCAACTTGCCAACTGATAGAAAACAGTACCTTACCATTCTCCTGACTTTTCCTATCACATGAATATTCGATTGGAAGCTGTTTTGGACAGCTTTTCTTTTCTTTATGCCAAACACTTGGCAGACCTCCGTACAACGTCCAGAACACGATGGGATATGTTTTCTGTGCTGGCGCAGGTTTTCCTTGCCAGACAGAGTGCAAAAGCTTTCTGCTAGGATGTAGACCACAAAAGACGCTAAAGACGAAGGTACGATGCTCTCCGGATCTAAGCGCCGCTCCCGGGCTTCTTTCGGCAGAAGCCGCGCTAAGAGAGCACTGTGAGCGGTACAATCGTCTTTGCTCGAAGAAGCCGCTTCTTCGGATCCGCGGGCCGGAGAGAGCGGCAGCATCGGAAAGGTGAAGAAGGAAGCTGTACAACACTGGGATTGTGTGCTCAACTTGCCAACTGATAGAAAACAGTACCTTACCATTCTCCTGACTTTTCCTATCACATGAATATTCGATTGGAAGCTGTTTTGGACAGCTTTTCTTTTCTTTATGCCAAACACTTGGCAGACCTCCGTACAACGTCCAGAACACGATGGGAGATGTTTTCTGTGCTCCGGCAGGTTTTCCTTGCCTGACAGAGTGGAAAAGCTTTCTGCTAAGATGTAGACCACAAAAGACGCTAAAGACGAAGGTACGATGCTCTCCGGAGCTAAGAGCCGCTCCCGGGCTTCTTTCGGCAGAAGCCGCTCAAAGGAGAACACTGTGAGCGGTACAATCGTCTTTGCGCGAAGAAGCCGCTTCTTCGGCTCCGGGAGCCGGAGAGAGCGGCAGCATCGGAAAGGTGAAGAAGGAAGCTGTACAACACTGGGATTGTGTGCTCAACTTGCCAACTGATAGAAAACAGTACCTTACCATTCTCCTGACTTTTCCTATCACATGAATATTCGATTGGAAGCTGTTTTGGACAGCTTTTCTTTTCTTTATGCCAAACACTTGGCAGACCTCCGTACAACGTCCAGAACACGATGGGATATGTTTTCTGTGCTCCGGCAGGTTTTCCTTGCCAGACAGAGTGCAAAAGCTTTCTGCTAGGATGTAGACCACAAAAGACGCTAAAGACGAAGGTACGATGCTCTCCGGAGCTAAGCGCCGCTCCCGGGCTTCTTTCGGCAGAAGCCGCGCTAAGAGAGCACTGTGAGCGGTACAATCGTCTTTGCGCGAAGAAGCCACTTGTTCGGCTCCGCGAGCCGGAGAGAGCGGCAGCATCGGAAAGGTGAAGAAGGAAGCTGTACAACACTGGGATTGTGTGCTCAACTTGCCAACTGATAGAAAACAGTACCTTTGCACTCTCCTGACTTTTCTAATCACATGAATATTCGATTGGAAGCTGTTTTGGACAGCTTTTCTTTTCTTTATGCCAAACACTTGGCAGACCTCCGTACAACGTCCAGATCACGTTGGGAAATGTTTTCTGTGCTGGCGCAGGTTTTCCTTTCCAGACAGAGTGGAAAAGCTTTCTGCTAGGATGTAGACCACAAAAGACGCTAAAGACGAAGGTACGATGCTCTCCGGATCTAAGCTCCGCTCCCGGGCTTCTTTCGGCAGAAGCCGCTCAAACGAGAACACTGTGACCGGTACAATCGTCTTTGCGCGAAGAAGCCGCTTCTTCGGCTCCGGGAGCCGGAGAGAGCGGCAGCATCGGAAAGGTGAAGAAGGAAGCTGTATTACACTAGGATTGCGTGCGCAGCTTGCCAACTGATAGAAAACAGTACCTTACCACTCTCCTGACTTTTCCAATCACATGAATATTCGATTGGAAGCTGTTTTGGACAGCTTTTCTTTTCTTTATGCCAAACACTTGGCAGACCTCCGTGCAACGTCCAGAACACGATGGGAGATGTTTTCGGTGCTCCGGCAGGTTTTCCTTGCCTGACAGAGTGGAAAAGCTTTCTGCTAAGATGTAGACCACAAAAGACGCTAAAGACGAAGGTACGATGCTCTCCGGAGCTAAGCGCCGCTCCCGGGCTTCTTTCGGCAGAAGCCGCTCAAACGAGAACACTGTGAGCTGTACAATCGTCTTTGCGCGAAGAAGCCACTTGTTCGGCTCCGGGAGCCGGAGAGAGCGGCAGCATCGGAAAGGTGAAGAAGGAAGCTGTACAACACTAGGATTGTGTGCTCAACTTGCCAACTGATAGAAAACAGTACCTTCGCACTCTCCTGACTTTTCTAATCACATGAATATTCGATTGGAAGCTGTTTTGGACAGCTTTTCTTTTCTTTATGCCAAACACTTGGCAGACCTCCGTACAACGTCCAGAAGACGATGGGAGATGTTTTCTGTGCTCCCGCAGGTTTTCCTTGCCTGACAGAGTGCAAAAGCTTTCTGCTAGGATGTAGACCACAAAAGACGCTAAAGACGAAGGTACGATGCTCTCCGGAGCTAAGAGCCGCTCCCGGGCTTCTTTCGGCAGAAGCCTCTGTAACGAGAACACTGTGAGCGGTACAATCGTCTTTGCACGAAGAAGCCGCTTCTTCGGCTCCGGGAGCCGGAGAGAGCGGCAGCATCGGAAAGGTGAAGAAGGAAGCTGTACAACACTGGGATTGTGTGCTCAACTTGCCAACTGATAGAAAACAGTACCTTACCATTCTCCTGACTTTTCCTATCACATGAATATTCGATTGGAAGCTGTTTTGGACAGCTTTTCTTTTCTTTATGCCAAACACTTGGCAGACCTCCGTGCAACGTCCAGAACACGATGGGATATGTTTTCTGAGCTCCGGCAGGTTTTCCTTGCCAGACGTAGTGCAAAAGCTTTCTGCTAGGATGTAGACCACAAAAGACGCTAAAGACGAAGGTACGATGCTCTCCGGAGCTAAGCGCCGCTCCCGGGCTTCTTTCGGCAGAAGCCGCGCTAAGAGAGCACTGTGAGCGGTACAATCGTCTTTGCGCGAAGAAGCCGCTTCTTCGGCTCCAGGAGCCGGAGAGAGCGGCAGCATCGGAAACGTGAAGAAGGATGCTGTATTACACTAGGATTGCGTGCGCAGCTTGCCAACTGATAGAAAGCAGTACCTTACCACTCTCCTGACTTTTCCAATCACATGAATATTCGATTGGAAGCTGTTTTGGACAGCTTTTCTTTTCTTTATGCCAAACACTTGGCAGACCTCCGTACAACGTCCAGAACACGATGGGATATGTTTTCTGTGCTGGCGCAGGTTTTCCTTGCCAGACAGAGTGCAAAAGCTTTCTGCTAGGATGTAGACCACAAAAGACGCTAAAGACGAAGGTACGATGCTCTCCGGATCTAAGCGCCGCTCCCGGGCTTCTTTCGGCAGAAGCCGCGCTAAGAGAGCACTGTGAGCGGTACAATCGTCTTTGCTCGAAGAAGCCGCTTCTTCGGATCCGCGGGCCGGAGAGAGCGGCAGCATCGGAAAGGTGAAGAAGGAAGCTGTACAACACTGGGATTGTGTGCTCAACTTGCCAACTGATAGAAAACAGTACCTTACCATTCTCCTGACTTTTCCTATCACATGAATATTCGATTGGAAGCTGTTTTGGACAGCTTTTCTTTTCTTTATGCCAAACACTTGGCAGACCTCCGTACAACGTCCAGAACACGATGGGAGATGTTTTCTGTGCTCCGGCAGGTTTTCCTTGCCTGACAGAGTGGAAAAGCTTTCTGCTAAGATGTAGACCACAAAAGACGCTAAAGACGAAGGTACGATGCTCTCCGGAGCTAAGAGCCGCTCCCGGGCTTCTTTCGGCAGAAGCCGCTCAAAGGAGAACACTGTGAGCGGTACAATCGTCTTTGCGCGAAGAAGCCGCTTCTTCGGCTCCGGGAGCCGGAGAGAGCGGCAGCATCGGAAAGGTGAAGAAGGAAGCTGTACAACACTGGGATTGTGTGCTCAACTTGCCAACTGATAGAAAACAGTACCTTACCATTCTCCTGACTTTTCCTATCACATGAATATTCGATTGGAAGCTGTTTTGGACAGCTTTTCTTTTCTTTATGCCAAACACTTGGCAGACCTCCGTACAACGTCCAGAACACGATGGGATATGTTTTCTGTGCTCCGGCAGGTTTTCCTTGCCAGACAGAGTGCAAAAGCTTTCTGCTAGGATGTAGACCACAAAAGACGCTAAAGACGAAGGTACGATGCTCTCCGGAGCTAAGCGCCGCTCCCGGGCTTCTTTCGGCAGAAGCCGCGCTAAGAGAGCACTGTGAGCGGTACAATCGTCTTTGCGCGAAGAAGCCACTTGTTCGGCTCCGCGAGCCGGAGAGAGCGGCAGCATCGGAAAGGTGAAGAAGGAAGCTGTACAACACTGGGATTGTGTGCTCAACTTGCCAACTGATAGAAAACAGTACCTTTGCACTCTCCTGACTTTTCTAATCACATGAATATTCGATTGGAAGCTGTTTTGGACAGCTTTTCTTTTCTTTATGCCAAACACTTGGCAGACCTCCGTACAACGTCCAGATCACGTTGGGAAATGTTTTCTGTGCTGGCGCAGGTTTTCCTTTCCAGACAGAGTGGAAAAGCTTTCTGCTAGGATGTAGACCACAAAAGACGCTAAAGACGAAGGTACGATGCTCTCCGGATCTAAGCTCCGCTCCCGGGCTTCTTTCGGCAGAAGCCGCTCAAACGAGAACACTGTGACCGGTACAATCGTCTTTGCGCGAAGAAGCCGCTTCTTCGGCTCCGGGAGCCGGAGAGAGCGGCAGCATCGGAAAGGTGAAGAAGGAAGCTGTATTACACTAGGATTGCGTGCGCAGCTTGCCAACTGATAGAAAACAGTACCTTACCACTCTCCTGACTTTTCCAATCACATGAATATTCGATTGGAAGCTGTTTTGGACAGCTTTTCTTTTCTTTATGCCAAACACTTGGCAGACCTCCGTGCAACGTCCAGAACACGATGGGAGATGTTTTCGGTGCTCCGGCAGGTTTTCCTTGCCTGACAGAGTGGAAAAGCTTTCTGCTAAGATGTAGACCACAAAAGACGCTAAAGACGAAGGTACGATGCTCTCCGGAGCTAAGCGCCGCTCCCGGGCTTCTTTCGGCAGAAGCCGCTCAAACGAGAACACTGTGAGCTGTACAATCGTCTTTGCGCGAAGAAGCCACTTGTTCGGCTCCGGGAGCCGGAGAGAGCGGCAGCATCGGAAAGGTGAAGAAGGAAGCTGTACAACACTAGGATTGTGTGCTCAACTTGCCAACTGATAGAAAACAGTACCTTCGCACTCTCCTGACTTTTCTAATCACATGAATATTCGATTGGAAGCTGTTTTGGACAGCTTTTCTTTTCTTTATGCCAAACACTTGGCAGACCTCCGTACAACGTCCAGAAGACGATGGGAGATGTTTTCTGTGCTCCCGCAGGTTTTCCTTGCCAGACAGAGTGGAAAAGCTTTCTGCTAGGATGTAGACCACAAAAGACGCTAAAGACGAAGGTACGATGCTCTCCGGATCTAAGCTCCGCTCACGGGCTTCTTTCGGCAGAAGCCGCGCTAAGAGAGCACTGTGAGCGGTACAATCGTCTTTGCGCGAAGAAGCCGCTTCTTCGGCTCCGGGAGCCGGAGAGAGCGGCAGCATCGGAAACGTGAAGAAGGAAGCTGTACAACACTAGGATTGTGTGCACAGCTTGCCAACTGATAGAAAACAGTACCTTACCATTCTCCTGACTTTTGTAATCACATGAATATTCGATTGGAAGCTGTTTTGGACAGCTTTTCTTTTCTTTATGCCAAACACTTGGCAGACCTCCGTACAACATCCAGATCACGTTGGGAGATGTTTTCTGTGCTCCCGCAGGTTTTCCTTGCCTGACAGAGTGCAAAAGCTTTCTGCTAGGATGTAGACCACAAAAGACGCTAAAGACGAAGGTACGATGCTCTCCGGAGCTAAGAGCCGCTCCCGGGCTTCTTTCGGCAGAAGCCTCTGTAACGAGAACACTGTGAGCGGTACAATCGTCTTTGCACGAAGAAGCCGCTTCTTCGGCTCCGGGAGCCGGAGAGAGCGGCAGCATCGGAAAGGTGAAGAAGGAAGCTGTACAACACTGGGATTGTGTGCTCAACTTGCCAACTGATAGAAAACAGTACCTTACCATTCTCCTGACTTTTCCTATCACATGAATATTCGATTGGAAGCTGTTTTGGACAGCTTTTCTTTTCTTTATGCCAAACACTTGGCAGACCTCCGTGCAACGTCCAGAACACGATGGGATATGTTTTCTGAGCTCCGGCAGGTTTTCCTTGCCAGACGTAGTGCAAAAGCTTTCTGCTAGGATGTAGACCACAAAAGACGCTAAAGACGAAGGTACGATGCTCTCCGGAGCTAAGCGCCGCTCCCGGGCTTCTTTCGGCAGAAGCCGCGCTAAGAGAGCACTGTGAGCGGTACAATCGTCTTTGCGCGAAGAAGCCGCTTCTTCGGCTCCAGGAGCCGGAGAGAGCGGCAGCATCGGAAACGTGAAGAAGGATGCTGTATTACACTAGGATTGCGTGCGCAGCTTGCCAACTGATAGAAAGCAGTACCTTACCACTCTCCTGACTTTTCCAATCACATGAATATTCGATTGGAAGCTGTTTTGGACAGCTTTTCTTTTCTTTATGCCAAACACTTGGCAGACCTCCGTGCAACGTCCAGAAAACGATGGGAGATGTTTTCGGTGCTCCGGCAGGTTTTCCTTGCCTGACAGAGTGGAAAAGCTTTCTGCTAGGATGTAGACCACAAAAGACGCTAAAGACGAAGGTACGATGCTCTCCGGATCTAAGCTCCGCTCACGGGCTTCTTTCGGCAGAAGCCGCGCTAAGAGAGCACTGTGAGCGGGACAATCGTCTTTGCGCGAAGAAGCCGCTTCTTCGGCTCCGCGAGCCGGAGAGAGCGGCAGCATCGGAAACGTGAAGAAGGAAGCTGTACAACACTGGGATTGTGTGCTCAACTTGCCAACTGATAGAAAACAGTACCTTACCATTCTCCTGACTTTTCCTATCACATGAATATTCGATTGGAAGCTGTTTTGGACAGCTTTTCTTTTCTTTATGCCAAACACTTGGCAGACCTCCCTACAACGTCCAGAACACGATGGGAGATGTTTTCTGTGCTCCGGCAGGTTTTCCTTGCCAGACGTAGTGCAAAAGCTTTCTGCTAGGATGTAGACCACAAAAGACGCTAAAGACGAAGGTACGATGCTCTCCGTAGCTAAGCGCCGCTCCCGGGCTTCTTTCGGCAGAAGCCGCGCTAAGAGAGCACTGTGAGCGGTACAATCGTCTTTGCGCGAAGAAGCCACTTGTTCGGCTCCGCGAGCCGGAGAGAGCGGCAGCATCGGAAAGGTGAAGAAGGAAGCTGTACAACACTGGGATTGTGTGCTCAACTTGCCAACTGATAGAAAACAGTACCTTTGCACTCTCCTGACTTTTCTAATCACATGAATATTCGATTGGAAGCTGTTTTGGACAGCTTTTCTTTTCTTTATGCCAAACACTTGGCAGACCTCCGTACAACGTCCAGATCACGTTGGGAAATGTTTTCTGTGCTGGCGCAGGTTTTCCTTTCCAGACAGAGTGGAAAAGCTTTCTGCTAGGATGTAGACCACAAAAGACGCTAAAGACGAAGGTACGATGCTCTCCGGAGCTAAGCGCCGCTCCCGGGCTTCTTTCGGCAGAAGCCGCGCTAAGAGAGCACTGTGAGCGGTACAATCGTCTTTGCGCGAAGAAGCCGCTTCTTCGGCTCCAGGAGCCGGAGAGAGCGGCAGCATCGGAAACGTGAAGAAGGAAGCTGTATTACACTAGGATTGCGTGCGCAGCTTGCCAACTGATAGAAAACAGACCCTTACCACTCTCCTGACTTTTCCAATCACATGAATATTCGATTGGAAGCTGTTTTGGACAGCTTTTCTTTTCTTTATGCCAAACACTTGGCAGACCTCCGTGCAACGTCCAGAACACGATGGGAGATGTTTTCGGTGCTCCGGCAGGTTTTCCTTGCCTGACAGAGTGGAAAAGCTTTCTGCTAAGATGTAGACCACAAAAGACGCTAAAGACGAAGGTACGATGCTCTCCGGAGCTAAGCGCCGCTCCCGGGCTTCTTTCGGCAGAAGCCGCTCAAACGAGAACACTGTGAGCTGTACAATCGTCTTTGCGCGAAGAAGCCACTTGTTCGGCTCCGGGAGCCGGAGAGAGCGGCAGCATCGGAAAGGTGAAGAAGGACGCTGTACAACACTAGGATTGTGTGCTCAACTTGCCAACTGATAGAAAACAGTACCTTACCATTCTCCTGACTTTTGTAATCACATGAATATTCGATTGGAAGCTGTTTTGGACAGCTTTTCTTTTCTTTATGCCAAACACTTGGCAGACCTCCGTACAACGTCCAGAACACGATGGGATATGTTTTCTGTGCTCCGGCAGGTTTTCCTTGCCAGACGTAGTGCAAAAGCTTTCTGCTAGGATGTAGACCACAAAAGACGCTAAAGACGAAGGTACGATGCTCTCCGGAGCTAAGCGTCGCTCCCGGGCTTCTTTCGGCAGAAGCCGCGCTAAGAGAGCACTGTGAGCGGTACAATCGTCTTTGCGCGAAGAAGCCACTTGTTCGGCTCCAGGAGCCGGAGAGAGCGGCAGCATCGGAAAGGTGAAGAAGGAAGCTGTACAACACTGGGATTGTGTGCTCAACTTGCCAACTGATAGAAAACAGTACCTTACCATTCTCCTGACTTTTCCTATCACATGAATATTCGATTGGAAGCTGTTTTGGACAGCTTTTCTTTTCTTTATGCCAAACACTTGGCAGACCTCCGTACAACGTCCAGAACACGATGGGATATGTTTTCTGTGCTGGCGCAGGTTTTCCTTGCCAGACAGAGTGCAAAAGCTTTCTGCTAGGATGTAGACCACAAAAGACGCTAAAGACGAAGGTACGATGCTCTCCGGATCTAAGCGCCGCTCCCGGGCTTCTTTCGGCAGAAGCCGCGCTAAGAGAGCACTGTGAGCGGTACAATCGTCTTTGCGCGAAGAAGCCGCTTCTTCGGATCCGCGGGCCGGAGAGAGCGGCAGCATCGGAAAGGTGAAGAAGGAAGCTGTACAACACTGGGATTGTGTGCTCAACTTGCCAACTGATAGAAAACAGTACCTTACCATTCTCCTGACTTTTCCTATCACATGAATATTCGATTGGAAGCTGTTTTGGACAGCTTTTCTTTTCTTTATGCCAAACACTTGGCAGACCTCCGTACAACGTCCAGAACACGATGGGAGATGTTTTCTGTGCTCCGGCAGGTTTTCCTTGCCTGACAGAGTGGAAAAGCTTTCTGCTAAGATGTAGACCACAAAAGACGCTAAAGACGAAGGTACGATGCTCTCCGGAGCTAAGAGCCGCTCCCGGGCTTCTTTCGGCAGAAGCCGCTCAAACGAGAACACTGTGAGCGGTACAATCGTCTTTGCGCGAAGAAGCCGCTTCTTCGGCTCCGGGAGCCGGAGAGAGTGGCAGCATCGGAAAGGTGAAGAAGGAAGCTGTACAACACTGGGATTGTGTGCTCAACTTGCCAACTGATAGAAAACAGTACCTTACCATTCTCCTGACTTTTCCTATCACATGAATATTCGATTGGAAGCTGTTTTGGACAGCTTTTCTTTTCTTTATGCCAAACACTTGGCAGACCTCCGTACAACGTCCAGAACACGATGGGATATGTTTTCTGTGCTCCGGCAGGTTTTCCTTGCCTGACAGAGTGCAAAAGCTTTCTGCTAGGATGTAGACCACAAAAGACGCTAAAGACGAAGGTACGATGCTCTCCGGAGCTAAGCGCCGCTCCCGGGCTTCTTTCGGCAGAAGCCGCGCTAAGAGAGCACTGTGAGCGGTACAATCGTCTTTGCGCGAAGAAGCCACTTGTTCGGCTCCGCGAGCCGGAGAGAGCGGCAGCATCGGAAAGGTGAAGAAGGAAGCTGTACAACACTGGGATTGTGTGCTCAACTTGCCAACTGATAGAAAACAGTACCTTTGCACTCTCCTGACTTTTCTAATCACATGAATATTCGATTGGAAGCTGTTTTGGACAGCTTTTCTTTTCTTTATGCCAAACACTTGGCAGACCTCCGTACAACGTCCAGATCACGTTGGGAAATGTTTTCTGTGCTGGCGCAGGTTTTCCTTTCCAGACAGAGTGGAAAAGCTTTCTGCTAGGATGTAGACCACAAAAGACGCTAAAGACGAAGGTACGATGCTCTCCGGAGCTAAGCGCCGCTCCCGGGCTTCTTTCGGCAGAAGCCGCTCAAACGAGAACACTGTGACCGGTACAATCGTCTTTGCGCGAAGAAGCCGCTTCTTCGGCTCCGGGAGCCGGAGAGAGCGGCAGCATCGGAAAGGTGAAGAAGGAAGCTGTACAACACTGGGATTGTGTGCTCAACTTGCCAACTGATAGAAAACAGTACCTTACCATTCTCCTGACTTTTCCTATCACATGAATATTCGATTGGAAGCTGTTTTGGACAGCTTTTCTTTTCTTTATGCCAAACACTTGGCAGACCTCCGTGCAACGTCCAGAACACGATGGGAGATGTTTTCGGTGCTCCGGCAGGTTTTCCTTGCCAGACGTAGTGCAAAAGCTTTCTGCTAGGATGTAGACCACAAAAGACGCTAACGACGAAGCTACGATGCTCTCCGGAGCTAAGCGCCGCTCCCGGGCTTCTTTCGGCAGAAGCCGCGCTAAGAGAGCACTGTGAGCGGTACAATCGTCTTTGCGCGAAGAAGCCGCTTCTTCGGCTCCAGGAGCCGGAGAGAGCGGCAGCATCGGAAACGTGAAGAAGGAAGCTGTATTACACTAGGATTGCGTGCGCAGCTTGCCAACTGATAGAAAACAGTACCTTACCACTCTCCTGACTTTTCCAATCACATGAATATTCGATTGGAAGCTGTTTTGGACAGCTTTTCTTTTCTTTATGCCAAACACTTGGCAGACCTCCGTGCAACGTCCAGAACACGATGGGAGATGTTTTCGGTGCTCCGGCAGGTTTTCCTTGCCTGACAGAGTGGAAAAGCTTTCTGCTAAGATGTAGACCACAAAAGACGCTAAAGACGAAGGTACGATGCTCTCCGGAGCTAAGCGCCGCTCCCGCGCTTCTTTCGGCAGAAGCCGCTCAAACGAGAACACTGTGAGCTGTACAATCGTCTTTGCGCGAAGAAGCCACTTGTTCGGCTCCGGGAGCCGGAGAGAGCGGCAGCATCGGAAAGGTGAAGAAGGAAGCTGTACAACACTAGGATTGTGTGCTCAACTTGCCAACTGATAGAAAACAGTACCTTCGCACTCTCCTGACTTTTCTAATCACATGAATATTCGATTGGAAGCTGTTTTGGACAGCTTTTCTTTTCTTTATGCCAAACACTTGGCAGACCTCCGTACAACGTCCAGAAGACGATGGGAGATGTTTTCTGTGCTCCCGCAGGTTTTCCTTGCCTGACAGAGTGGAAAAGCTTTCTGCTAGGATGTAGACCACAAAAGACGCTAAAGACGAAGGTACGATGCTCTCCGGATCTAAGCTCCGCTCACGGGCTTCTTTCGGCAGAAGCCGCGCTAAGAGAGCACTGTGAGCGGTACAATCGTCTTTGCGCGAAGAAGCCGCTTCTTCGGCTCCGGGAGCCGGAGAGAGCGGCAGCATCGGAAACGTGAAGAAGGAAGCTGTACAACACTAGGATTGTGTGCACAGCTTGCCAACTGATAGAAAACAGTACCTTACCATTCTCCTGACTTTTGTAATCACATGAATATTCGATTGGAAGCTGTTTTGGACAGCTTTTCTTTTCTTTATGCCAAACACTTGGCAGACCTCCGTACAACATCCAGATCACGTTGGGAGATGTTTTCTGTGCTCCCGCAGGTTTTCCTTGCCTGACAGAGTGCAAAAGCTTTCTGCTAGGATGTAGACCACAAAAGACGCTAAAGACGAAGGTACGATGCTCTCCGGAGCTAAGAGCCGCTCCCGGGCTTCTTTCGGCAGAAGCCTCTGTAACGAGAACACTGTGAGCGGTACAATCGTCTTTGCACGAAGAAGCCGCTTCTTCGGCTCCGGGAGCCGGAGAGAGCGGCAGCATCGGAAAGGTGAAGAAGGAAGCTGTACAACACTGGGATTGTGTGCTCAACTTGCCAACTGATAGAAAACAGTACCTTACCATTCTCCTGACTTTTCCTATCACATGAATATTCGATTGGAAGCTGTTTTGGACAGCTTTTCTTTTCTTTATGCCAAACACTTGGCAGACCTCCGTGCAACGTCCAGAACACGATGGGAGATGTTTTCTGTGCTCCGGCAGGTTTTCCTTGCCAGACGTAGTGCAAAAGCTTTCTGCTAGGATGTAGACCACAAAAGACGCTTAAGACGAAGGTACGATGCTCTCCGGAGCTAAGCGCCGCTCCCGGGCTTCTTTCGGCAGAAGCCGCGCTAAGAGAGCACTGTGAGCGGTACAATCGTCTTTGCGCGAAGAAGCCACTTGTTCGGCTCCGCGAGCCGGAGAGAGCGGCAGCATCGGAAAGGTGAAGAAGGAAGCTGTACAACACTGGGATTGTGTGCTCAACTTGCCAACTGATAGAAAACAGTACCTTTGCACTCTCCTGACTTTTCTAATCACATGAATATTCGATTGGAAGCTGTTTTGGACAGCTTTTCTTTTCTTTATGCCAAACACTTGGCAGACCTCCGTACAACGTCCAGATCACGTTGGGAAATGTTTTCTGTGCTGGCGCAGGTTTTCCTTTCCAGACAGAGTGGAAAAGCTTTCTGCTAGGATGTAGACCACAAAAGACGCTAAAGACGAAGGTACGATGCTCTCCGGAGCTAAGCGCCGCTCCCGGGCTTCTTTCGGCAGAAGCCGCGCTAAGAGAGCACTGTGAGCGGTACAATCGTCTTTGCGCGAAGAAGCCGCTTCTTCGGCTCCAGGAGCCGGAGAGAGCGGCAGCATCGGAAACGTGAAGAAGGAAGCTGTATTACACTAGGATTGCGTGCGCAGCTTGCCAACTGATAGAAAACAGTACCTTACCACTCTCCTGACTTTTCCAATCACATGAATATTCGATTGGAAGCTGTTTTGGACAGCTTTTCTTTTCTTTATGCCAAACACTTGGCAGACCTCCGTGCAACGTCCAGAACACGATGGGAGATGTTTTCGGTGCTCCGGCAGGTTTTCCTTGCCAGACAGAGTGGAAAAGCTTTCTGCTAAGATGTAGACCACAAAAGACGCTAAAGACGAAGGTACGATGCTCTCCGGAGCTAAGCGCCGCTCCCGGGCTTCTTTCGGCAGAAGCCGCTCAAACGAGAACACTGTGAGCTGTACAATCGTCTTTGCGCGAAGAAGCCACTTGTTCGGCTCCGGGAGCCGGAGAGAGCGGCAGCATCGGAAAGGTGAAGAAGGAAGCTGTACAACACTAGGATTGTGTGCTCAACTTTCCAACTGATAGAAAACAGTACCTTTGCACTCTCCTGACTTTTCTAATCACATGAATATTCGATTGGAAGCTGTTTTGGACAGCTTTTCTTTTCTTTATGCCAAACACTTGGCAGACCTCCGTACAACGTCCAGATCACGATGGGAAATGTTTTCTGTGCTGGCGCAGGTTTTCCTTGCCAGACAGAGTGGAAAAGCTTTCTGCTAGGATGTAGACCACAAAAGACGCTAAAGACGAAGGTACGATGCTCTCCGGATCTAAGCTCCGCTCACGGGCTTCTTTCGGCAGAAGCCGCGCTAAGAGAGCACTGTGAGCGGTACAATCGTCTTTGCGCGAAGAAGCCGCTTCTTCGGCTCCGCGAGCCGGAGAGAGCGGCAGCATCGGAAACGTGAAGAAGGAAGCTGTACAACACTAGGATTGTGTGCACAGCTTGCCAACTGATAGAAAACAGTACCTTACCATTCTCCTGACTTTTGTAATCACATGAATATTCGATTGGAAGCTGTTTTGGACAGCTTTTCTTTTCTTTATGCCAAACACTTGGCAGACCTCCGTACAACATCCAGATCACGTTGGGAGATGTTTTCTGTGCTCCCGCAGGTTTTCCTTGCCTGACAGAGTGGAAAAGCTTTCTGCTAGGATGTAGACCACAAAAGACGCTAAAGACGAAGGTACGATGCTCTCCGGAGCTAAGCACCGCTCCCGGGCTTCTTTCGGCAGAAGCCTCTGTAACGAGAACACTGTGAGCGGTACAATCGTCTTTGCACGAAGAAGCCGCTTCTTCGGCTCCGGGAGCCGGAGAGAGCGGCAGCATCGGAAAGGTGAAGAAGGAAGCTGTACAACACTGGGATTGTGTGCTCAACTTGCCAACTGATAGAAAACAGTACCTTACCATTCTCCTGACTTTTCCTATCACATGAATATTCGATTGGAAGCTGTTTTGGACAGCTTTTCTTTTCTTTATGCCAAACACTTGGCAGACCTCCGTACAACGTCCAGAACACGATGGGAGATGTTTTCTGTGCTCCGGCAGGTTTTCCTTGCCTGACAGAGTGGAAAAGCTTTCTGCTAAGATGTAGACCACAAAAGACGCTAAAGACGAAGGTACGATGCTCTCCGGAGCTAAGAGCCGCTCACGGGCTTCTTTCGGCAGAAGCCGCTCAAACGAGAACACTGTGAGCGGTACAATCGTCTTTGCGCGAAGAAGCCGCTTCTTCGGCTCCGGGAGCCGGAGAGAGCGGCAGCATCGGAAAGGTGAAGAAGGAAGCTGTACAACACTGGGATTGTGTGCTCAACTTGCCAACTGATAGAAAACAGTACCTTACCATTCTCCTGACTTTTCCAATCACATGAATATTCGATTGGAAGCTGTTTTGGACAGCTTTTCTTTTCTTTATGCCAAACACTTGGCAGACCTCCGTGCAACGTCCAGAACACGATGGGAGATGTTTTCTGTGCTCCGGCAGGTTTTCCTTGCCAGACGTAGTGCAAAAGCTTTCTGCTAGGATGTAGACCACAAAAGACGCTAAAGACGAAGGTACGATGCTCTCCGGAGCTAAGCGCCGCTCCCGGGCTTCTTTCGGCAGAAGCCGCGCTAAGAGAGCACTGTGAGCGGTACAATCGTCTTTGCGCGAAGAAGCCACTTGTTCGGCTCCGCGAGCCGGAGAGAGCGGCAGCATCGGAAAGGTGAAGAAGGAAGCTGTACAACACTGGGATTGTGTGCTCAACTTGCCAACTGATAGAAAACAGTACCTTTGCACTCTCCTGACTTTTCTAATCACATGAATATTCGATTGGAAGCTGTTTTGGACAGCTTTTCTTTTCTTTATGCCAAACACTTGGCAGACCTCCGTACAACGTCCAGATCACGTTGGGAGATGTTTTCTGTGCTCCCGCAGGTTTTCCTTTCCAGACAGAGTGGAAAAGCTTTCTGCTAGGATGTAGACCACAAAAGACGCTAAAGACGAAGGTACGATGCTCTCCGGAGCTAAGCGCCGCTCCCGGGCTTCTTTCGGCAGAAGCCGCGCTAAGAGAGCACTGTGAGCGGTACAATCGTCTTTGCGCGAAGAAGCCGCTTCTTCGGCTCCAGGAGCCGGAGAGAGCGGCAGCATCGGAAACGTGAAGAAGGAAGCTGTATTACACTAGGATTGCGTGCGCAGCTTGCCAACTGATAGAAAACAGACCCTTACCACTCTCCTGACTTTTCCAATCACATGAATATTCGATTGGAAGCTGTTTTGGACAGCTTTTCTTTTCTTTATGCCAAACACTTGGCAGACCTCCGTGCAACGTCCAGAACACGATGGGAGATGTTTTCGGTGCTCCGGCAGGTTTTCCTTGCCTGACAGAGTGGAAAAGCTTTCTGCTAAGATGTAGACCACAAAAGACGCTAAAGACGAAGGTACGATGCTCTCCGGAGCTAAGCGCCGCTCCCGGGCTTCTTTCGGCAGAAGCCGCTCAAACGAGAACACTGTGAGCTGTACAATCGTCTTTGCGCGAAGAAGCCACTTGTTCGGATCCGGGAGCCGGAGAGAGCGGCAGCATCGGAAAGGTGAAGAAGGACGCTGTACAACACTAGGATTGTGTGCTCAACTTGCCAACTGATAGAAAACAGTACCTTACCATTCTCCTGACTTTTGTAATCACATGAATATTCGATTGGAAGCTGTTTTGGACAGCTTTTCTTTTCTTTATGCCAAACACTTGGCAGACCTCCGTACAACGTCCAGAACACGATGGGATATGTTTTCTGTGCTCCGGCAGGTTTTCCTTGCCAGACGTAGTGCAAAAGCTTTCTGCTAGGATGTAGACCACAAAAGACGCTAAAGACGAAGGTACGATGCTCTCCGGAGCTAAGCGTCGCTCCCGGGCTTCTTTCGGCAGAAGCCGCGCTAAGAGAGCACTGTGAGCGGTACAATCGTCTTTGCGCGAAGAAGCCACTTGTTCGGCTCCGCGAGCCGGAGAGAGCGGCAGCATCGGAAAGGTGAAGAAGGAAGCTGTACAACACTGGGATTGTGTGCTCAACTTGCCAACTGATAGAAAACAGTACCTTACCATTCTCCTGACTTTTCCTATCACATGAATATTCGATTGGAAGCTGTTTTGGACAGCTTTTCTTTTCTTTATGCCAAACACTTGGCAGACCTCCGTACAACGTCCAGAACACGATGGGATATGTTTTCTGTGCTGGCGCAGGTTTTCCTTGCCAGACAGAGTGCAAAAGCTTTCTGCTAGGATGTAGACCACAAAAGACGCTAAAGACGAAGGTACGATGCTCTCCGGATCTAAGCGCCGCTCCCGGGCTTCTTTCGGCAGAAGCCGCGCTAAGAGAGCACTGTGAGCGGTACAATCGTCTTTGCGCGAAGAAGCCGCTTCTTCGGATCCGCGGGCCGGAGAGAGCGGCAGCATCGGAAAGGTGAAGAAGGAAGCTGTACAACACTGGGATTGTGTGCTCAACTTGCCAACTGATAGAAAACAGTACCTTACCATTCTCCTGACTTTTCCTATCACATGAATATTCGATTGGAAGCTGTTTTGGACAGCTTTTCTTTTCTTTATGCCAAACACTTGGCAGACCTCCGTACAACGTCCAGAACACGATGGGAGATGTTTTCTGTGCTCCGGCAGGTTTTCCTTGCCTGACAGAGTGGAAAAGCTTTCTGCTAAGATGTAGACCACAAAAGACGCTAAAGACGAAGGTACGATGCTCTCCGGAGCTAAGAGCCGCTCCCGGGCTTCTTTCGGCAGAAGCCGCTCAAACGAGAACACTGTGAGCGGTACAATCGTCTTTGCGCGAAGAAGCCGCTTCTTCGGCTCCGGGAGCCGGAGAGAGTGGCAGCATCGGAAAGGTGAAGAAGGAAGCTGTACAACACTGGGATTGTGTGCTCAACTTGCCAACTGATAGAAAACAGTACCTTACCATTCTCCTGACTTTTCCTATCACATGAATATTCGATTGGAAGCTGTTTTGGACAGCTTTTCTTTTCTTTATGCCAAACACTTGGCAGACCTCCGTACAACGTCCAGAACACGATGGGATATGTTTTCTGTGCTCCGGCAGGTTTTCCTTGCCAGACAGAGTGCAAAAGCTTTCTGCTAGGATGTAGACCACAAAAGACGCTAAAGACGAAGGTACGATGCTCTCCGGAGCTAAGCGCCGCTCCCGGGCTTCTTTCGGCAGAAGCCGCGCTAAGAGAGCACTGTGAGCGGTACAATCGTCTTTGCGCGAAGAAGCCACTTGTTCGGCTCCGCGAGCCGGAGAGAGCGGCAGCATCGGAAAGGTGAAGAAGGAAGCTGTACAACACTGGGATTGTGTGCTCAACTTGCCAACTGATAGAAAACAGTACCTTTGCACTCTCCTGACTTTTCTAATCACATGAATATTCGATTGGAAGCTGTTTTGGACAGCTTTTCTTTTCTTTATGCCAAACACTTGGCAGACCTCCGTACAACGTCCAGATCACGTTGGGAAATGTTTTCTGTGCTGGCGCAGGTTTTCCTTTCCAGACAGAGTGGAAAAGCTTTCTGCTAGGATGTAGACCACAAAAGACGCTAAAGACGAAGGTACGATGCTCTCCGGAGCTAAGCGCCGCTCCCGGGCTTCTTTCGGCAGAAGCCGCTCAAACGAGAACACTGTGACCGGTACAATCGTCTTTGCGCGAAGAAGCCGCTTCTTCGGCTCCGGGAGCCGGAGAGAGCGGCAGCATCGGAAAGGTGAAGAAGGAAGCTGTACAACACTGGGATTGTGTGCTCAACTTGCCAACTGATAGAAAACAGTACCTTACCATTCTCCTGACTTTTCCTATCACATGAATATTCGATTGGAAGCTGTTTTGGACAGCTTTTCTTTTCTTTATGCCAAACACTTGGCAGACCTCCGTGCAACGTCCAGAACACGATGGGAGATGTTTTCGGTGCTCCGGCAGGTTTTCCTTGCCAGACGTAGTGCAAAAGCTTTCTGCTAGGATGTAGACCACAAAAGACGCTAAAGACGAAGCTACGATGCTCTCCGGAGCTAAGCGCCGCTCCCGGGCTTCTTTCGGCAGAAGCCGCGCTAAGAGAGCACTGTGAGCGGTACAATCGTCTTTGCGCGAAGAAGCCGCTTCTTCGGCTCCAGGAGCCGGAGAGAGCGGCAGCATCGGAAACGTGAAGAAGGAAGCTGTATTACACTAGGATTGCGTGCGCAGCTTGCCAACTGATAGAAAACAGTACCTTACCACTCTCCTGACTTTTCCAATCACATGAATATTCGATTGGAAGCTGTTTTGGACAGCTTTTCTTTTCTTTATGCCAAACACTTGGCAGACCTCCGTGCAACGTCCAGAACACGATGGGAGATGTTTTCGGTGCTCCGGCAGGTTTTCCTTGCCTGACAGAGTGGAAAAGCTTTCTGCTAAGATGTAGACCACAAAAGACGCTAAAGACGAAGGTACGATGCTCTCCGGAGCTAAGCGCCGCTCCCGGGCTTCTTTCGGCAGAAGCCGCTCAAACGAGAACACTGTGAGCTGTACAATCGTCTTTGCGCGAAGAAGCCACTTGTTCGGCTCCGGGAGCCGGAGAGAGCGGCAGCATCGGAAAGGTGAAGAAGGAAGCTGTACAACACTAGGATTGTGTGCTCAACTTGCCAACTGATAGAAAACAGTACCTTCGCACTCTCCTGACTTTTCTAATCACATGAATATTCGATTGGAAGCTGTTTTGGACAGCTTTTCTTTTCTTTATGCCAAACACTTGGCAGACCTCCGTACAACGTCCAGAAGACGATGGGAGATGTTTTCTGTGCTCCCGCAGGTTTTCCTTGCCAGACAGAGTGGAAAAGCTTTCTGCTAGGATGTAGACCACAAAAGACGCTAAAGACGAAGGTACGATGCTCTCCGGATCTAAGCTCCGCTCACGGGCTTCTTTCGGCAGAAGCCGCGCTAAGAGAGCACTGTGAGCGGTACAATCGTCTTTGCGCGAAGAAGCCGCTTCTTCGGCTCCGGGAGCCGGAGAGAGCGGCAGCATCGGAAACGTGAAGAAGGAAGCTGTACAACACTAGGATTGTGTGCACAGCTTGCCAACTGATAGAAAACAGTACCTTACCATTCTCCTGACTTTTGTAATCACATGAATATTCGATTGGAAGCTGTTTTGGACAGCTTTTCTTTTCTTTATGCCAAACACTTGGCAGACCTCCGTACAACATCCAGATCACGTTGGGAGATGTTTTCTGTGCTCCCGCAGGTTTTCCTTGCCTGACAGAATGCAAAAGCTTTCTGCTAGGATGTAGACCACAAAAGACGCTAAAGACGAAGGTACGATGCTCTCCGGAGCTAAGAGCCGCTCCCGGGCTTCTTTCGGCAGAAGCCTCTGTAACGAGAACACTGTGAGCGGTACAATCGTCTTTGCACGAAGAAGCCGCTTCTTCGGCTCCGGGAGCCGGAGAGAGCGGCAGCATCGGAAAGGTGAAGAAGGAAGCTGTACAACACTGGGATTGTGTGCTCAACTTGCCAACTGATAGAAAACAGTACCTTACCATTCTCCTGACTTTTCCTATCACATGAATATTCGATTGGAAGCTGTTTTGGACAGCTTTTCTTTTCTTTATGCCAAACACTTGGCAGACCTCCGTGCAACGTCCAGAACACGATGGGAGATGTTTTCTGTGCTCCGGCAGGTTTTCCTTGCCAGACGTAGTGCAAAAGCTTTCTGCTAGGATGTAGACCACAAAAGACGCTAAAGACGAAGGTACGATGCTCTCCGGAGCTAAGCGCCGCTCCCGGGCTTCTTTCGGCAGAAGCCGCGCTAAGAGAGCACTGTGAGCGGTACAATCGTCTTTGCGCGAAGAAGCCACTTGTTCGGCTCCGCGAGCCGGAGAGAGCGGCAGCATCGGAAAGGTGAAGAAGGAAGCTGTACAACACTGGGATTGTGTGCTCAACTTGCCAACTGATAGAAAACAGTACCTTTGCACTCTCCTGACTTTTCTAATCACATGAATATTCGATTGGAAGCTGTTTTGGACAGCTTTTCTTTTCTTTATGCCAAACACTTGGCAGACCTCCGTACAACGTCCAGATCACGTTGGGAAATGTTTTCTGTGCTGGCGCAGGTTTTCCTTTCCAGACAGAGTGGAAAAGCTTTCTGCTAGGATGTAGACCACAAAAGACGCTAAAGACGAAGGTACGATGCTCTCCGGAGCTAAGCGCCGCTCCCGGGCTTCTTTCGGCAGAAGCCGCGCTAAGAGAGCACTGTGAGCGGTACAATCGTCTTTGCGCGAAGAAGCCGCTTCTTCGGCTCCAGGAGCCGGAGAGAGCGGCAGCATCGGAAACGTGAAGAAGGAAGCTGTATTACACTAGGATTGCGTGCGCAGCTTGCCAACTGATAGAAAACAGTACCTTACCACTCTCCTGACTTTTCCAATCACATGAATATTCGATTGGAAGCTGTTTTGGACAGCTTTTCTTTTCTTTATGCCAAACACTTGGCAGACCTCCGTGCAACGTCCAGAACACGATGGGAGATGTTTTCGGTGCTCCGGCAGGTTTTCCTTGCCTGACAGAGTGGAAAAGCTTTCTGCTAAGATGTAGACCACAAAAGACGCTAAAGACGAAGGTACGATGCTCTCCGGAGCTAAGCGCCGCTCCCGGGCTTCTTTCGGCAGAAGCCGCTCAAACGAGAACACTGTGAGCTGTACAATCGTCTTTGCGCGAAGAAGCCACTTGTTCGGCTCCGGGAGCCGGAGAGAGCGGCAGCATCGGAAAGGTGAAGAAGGAAGCTGTACAACACTAGGATTGTGTGCTCAACTTTCCAACTGATAGAAAACAGTACCTTTGCACTCTCCTGACTTTTCTAATCACATGAATATTCGATTGGAAGCTGTTTTGGACAGCTTTTCTTTTCTTTATGCCAAACACTTGGCAGACCTCCGTACAACGTCCAGATCACGTTGGGAAATGTTTTCTGTGCTGGCGCAGGTTTTCCTTGCCAGACAGAGTGGAAAAGCTTTCTGCTAGGATGTAGACCACAAAAGACGCTAAAGACGAAGGTACGATGCTCTCCGGATCTAAGCTCCGCTCACGGGCTTCTTTCGGCAGAAGCCGCGCTAAGAGAGCACTGTGAGCGGTACAATCGTCTTTGCGCGAAGAAGCCGCTTCTTCGGCTCCGCGAGCCGGAGAGAGCGGCAGCATCGGAAACGTGAAGAAGGAAGCTGTACAACACTAGGATTGTGTGCACAGCTTGCCAACTGATAGAAAACAGTACCTTACCATTCTCCTGACTTTTGTAATCACATGAATATTCGATTGGAAGCTGTTTTGGACAGCTTTTCTTTTCTTTATGCCAAACACTTGGCAGACCTCCGTACAACGTCCAGAACACGATGGGAGATGTTTTCTGTGCTCCGGCAGGTTTTCCTTGCCTGACAGAGTGGAAAAGCTTTCTGCTAAGATGTAGACCACAAAAGACGCTAAAGACGAAGGTACGATGCTCTCCGGAGCTAAGCACCGCTCCCGGGCTTCTTTCGGCAGAAGCCTCTGTAACGAGAACACTGTGAGCGGTACAATCGTCTTTGCACGAAGAAGCCGCTTCTTCGGCTCCGGGAGCCGGAGAGAGCGGCAGCATCGGAAAGGTGAAGAAGGAAGCTGTACAACACTGGGATTGTGTGCTCAACTTGCCAACTGATAGAAAACAGTACCTTACCATTCTCCTGACTTTTCCTATCACATGAATATTCGATTGGAAGCTGTTTTGGACAGCTTTTCTTTTCTTTATGCCAAACACTTGGCAGACCTCCGTACAACGTCCAGAACACGATGGGAGATGTTTTCTGTGCTCCGGCAGGTTTTCCTTGCCTGACAGAGTGGAAAAGCTTTCTGCTAAGATGTAGACCACAAAAGACGCTAAAGACGAAGGTACGATGCTCTCCGGAGCTAAGAGCCGCTCCCGGGCTTCTTTCGGCAGAAGCCGCTCAAACGAGAACACTGTGAGCGGTACAATCGTCTTTGCGCGAAGAAGCCGCTTCTTCGGCTCCGGGAGCCGGAGAGAGCGGCAGCATCGGAAAGGTGAAGAAGGAAGCTGTACAACACTGGGATTGTGTGCTCAACTTGCCAACTGATAGAAAACAGTACCTTACCATTCTCCTGACTTTTCCTATCACATGAATATTCGATTGGAAGCTGTTTTGGACAGCTTTTCTTTTCTTTATGCCAAACACTTGGCAGACCTCCGTGCAACGTCCAGAACACGATGGGAGATGTTTTCTGTGCTCCGGCAGGTTTTCCTTGCCAGACGTAGTGCAAAAGCTTTCTGCTAGGATGTAGACCACAAAAGACGCTAAAGACGAAGGTACGATGCTCTCCGGAGCTAAGCGCCGCTCCCGGGCTTCTTTCGGCAGAAGCCGCGCTAAGAGAGCACTGTGAGCGGTACAATCGTCTTTGCGCGAAGAAGCCACTTGTTCGGCTCCGCGAGCCGGAGAGAGCGGCAGCATCGGAAAGGTGAAGAAGGAAGCTGTACAACACTGGGATTGTGTGCTCAACTTGCCAACTGATAGAAAACAGTACCTTTGCACTCTCCTGACTTTTCTAATCACATGAATATTCGATTGGAAGCTGTTTTGGACAGCTTTTCTTTTCTTTATGCCAAACACTTGGCAGACCTCCGTACAACGTCCAGATCACGTTGGGAAATGTTTTCTGTGCTCCGGCAGGTTTTCCTTTCCAGACAGAGTGGAAAAGCTTTCTGCTAGGATGTAGACCACAAAAGACGCTAAAGACGAAGGTACGATGCTCTCCGGAGCTAAGCGCCGCTCCCGGGCTTCTTTCGGCAGAAGCCGCTCAAACGAGAACACTGTGACCGGTACAATCGTCTTTGCGCGAAGAAGCCGCTTCTTCGGCTCCGGGAGCCGGAGAGAGCGGCAGCATCGGAAAGGTGAAGAAGGAAGCTGTACAACACTGGGATTGTGTGCTCAACTTGCCAACTGATAGAAAACAGTACCTTACCATTCTCCTGACTTTTCCTATCACATGAATATTCGATTGGAAGCTGTTTTGGACAGCTTTTCTTTTCTTTATGCCAAACACTTGGCAGACCTCCGTGCAACGTCCAGAACACGATGGGAGATGTTTTCGGTGCTCCGGCAGGTTTTCCTTGCCAGACGTAATGCAAAAGCTTTCTGCTAGGATGTAGACCACAAAAGACGCTAAAGACGAAGGTACGATGCTCTCCGGAGCTAAGCGCCGCTCCCGGGCTTCTTTCGGCAGAAGCCGCGCTAAGAGAGCACTGTGAGCGGTACAATCGTCTTTGCGCGAAGAAGCCGCTTCTTCGGCTCCAGGAGCCGGAGAGAGCGGCAGCATCGGAAACGTGAAGAAGGAAGCTGTATTACACTAGGATTGCGTGCGCAGCTTGCCAACTGATAGAAAACAGTACCTTACCACTCTCCTGACTTTTCCAATCACATGAATATTCGATTGGAAGCTGTTTTGGACAGCTTTTCTTTTCTTTATGCCAAACACTTGGCAGACCTCCGTGCAACGTCCAGAACACGATGGGAGATGTTTTCGGTGCTCCGGCAGGTTTTCCTTGCCTGACAGAGTGGAAAAGCTTTCTGCTAAGATGTAGACCACAAAAGACGCTAAAGACGAAGGTACGATGCTCTCCGTAGCTAAGCGCCGCTCCCGGGCTTCTTTCGGCAGAAGCCGCTCAAACGAGAACACTGTGAGCTGTACAATCGTCTTTGCGCGAAGAAGCCACTTGTTCGGCTCCGGGAGCCGGAGAGAGCGGCAGCATCGGAAAGGTGAAGAAGGAAGCTGTACAACACTAGGATTGTGTGCTCAACTTGCCAACTGATAGAAAACAGTACCTTCGCACTCTCCTGACTTTTCTAATCACATGAATATTCGATTGGAAGCTGTTTTGGACAGCTTTTCTTTTCTTTATGCCAAACACTTGGCAGACCTCCGTACAACGTCCAGAAGACGATGGGAGATGTTTTCTGTGCTCCCGCATGTTTTCCTTGCCAGACAGAGTGGAAAAGCTTTCTGCTAGGATGTAGACCACAAAAGACGCTAAAGACGAAGGTACGATGCTCTCCGGATCTAAGCTCCGCTCACGGGCTTCTTTCGGCAGAAGCCGCGCTAAGAGAGCACTGTGAGCGGTACAATCGTCTTTGCGCGAAGAAGCCGCTTCTTCGGCTCCGGGAGCCGGAGAGAGCGGCAGCATCGGAAACGTGAAGAAGGAAGCTGTACAACACTAGGATTGTGTGCACAGCTTGCCAACTGATAGAAAACAGTACCTTACCATTCTCCTGACTTTTGTAATCACATGAATATTCGATTGGAAGCTGTTTTGGACAGCTTTTCTTTTCTTTATGCCAAACACTTGGCAGACCTCCGTACAACATCCAGATCACGTTGGGAGATGTTTTCTGTGCTCCCGCAGGTTTTCCTTGCCTGACAGAGTGCAAAAGCTTTCTGCTAGGATGTAGACCACAAAAGACGCTAAAGACGAAGGTACGATGCTCTCCGGAGCTAAGAGCCGCTCCCGGGCTTCTTTCGGCAGAAGCCTCTGTAACGAGAACACTGTGAGCGGTACAATCGTCTTTGCACGAAGAAGCCGCTTCTTCGGCTCCGGGAGCCGGAGAGAGCGGCAGCATCGGAAAGGTGAAGAAGGAAGCTGTACAACACTGGGATTGTGTGCTCAACTTGCCAACTGATAGAAAACAGTACCTTACCATTCTCCTGACTTTTCCTATCACATGAATATTCGATTGGAAGCTGTTTTGGACAGCTTTTCTTTTCTTTATGCCAAACACTTGGCAGACCTCCCTACAACGTCCAGAACACGATGGGAGATGTTTTCTGTGCTCCGGCAGGTTTTCCTTGCCTGACAGAGTGGAAAAGCTTTCTGCTAAGATGTAGACCACAAAAGACGCTAAAGACGAAGCTACGATGCTCTCCGGAGCTAAGAGCCGCTCACGGGCTTCTTTCGGCAGAAGCCGCTCAAACGAGAACACTGTGACCGGTACAATCGTCTTTGCGCGAAGAAGCCGCTTCTTCGGCTCCGGGAGCCGGAGAGAGCGGCAGCATCGGAAAGGTGAAGAAGGAAGCTGTACAACACTGGGATTGTGTGCTCAACTTGCCAACTGATAGAAAACAGTACCTTACCATTCTCCTGACTTTTCCTATCACATGAATATTCGATTGGAAGCTGTTTTGGACAGCTTTTCTTTTCTTTATGCCAAACACTTGGCAGACCTCCGTGCAACGTCCAGAACACGATGGGAGATGTTTTCTGTGCTCCGGCAGGTTTTCCTTGCCAGACGTAGTGCAAAAGCTTTCTGCTAGGATGTAGACCACAAAAGACGCTAAAGACGAAGGTACGATGCTCTCCGGAGCTAAGCGCCGCTCCCGGGCTTCTTTCGGCAGAAGCCGCGCTAAGAGAGCACTGTGAGCGGTACAATCGTCTTTGCGCGAAGAAGCCACTTGTTCGGCTCCGCGAGCCGGAGAGAGCGGCAGCATCGGAAAGGTGAAGAAGGAAGCTGTACAACACTGGGATTGTGTGCCCAACTTGCCAACTGATAGAAAACAGTACCTTTGCACTCTCCTGACTTTTCTAATCACATGAATATTCGATTGGAAGCTGTTTTGGACAGCTTTTCTTTTCTTTATGCCAAACACTTGGCAGACCTCCGTACAACGTCCAGATCACGTTGGGAAATGTTTTCTGTGCTGGCGCAGGTTTTCCTTTCCAGACAGAGTGGAAAAGCTTTCTGCTAGGATGTAGACCACAAAAGACGCTAAAGACGAAGGTACGATGCTCTCCGGAGCTAAGCGCCGCTCCCGGGCTTCTTTCGGCAGAAGCCGCGCTAAGAGAGCACTGTGAGCGGTACAATCGTCTTTGCGCGAAGAAGCCGCTTCTTCGGCTCCAGGAGCCGGAGAGAGCGGCAGCATCGGAAACGTGAAGAAGGAAGCTGTATTACACTAGGATTGCGTGCGCAGCTTGCCAACTGATAGAAAACAGTACCTTACCACTCTCCTGACTTTTCCAATCACATGAATATTCGATTGGAAGCTGTTTTGGACAGCTTTTCTTTTCTTTATGCCAAACACTTGGCAGACCTCCGTGCAACGTCCAGAACACGATGGGAGATGTTTTCGGTGCTCCGGCAGGTTTTCCTTGCCTGACAGAGTGGAAAAGCTTTCTGCTAAGATGTAGACCACAAAAGACGCTAAAGACGAAGGTACGATGCTCTCCGGAGCTAAGCGCCGCTCCCGGGCTTCTTTCGGCAGAAGCCGCTCAAACGAGAACACTGTGAGCTGTACAATCGTCTTTGCGCGAAGAAGCCGCTTCTTCGGCTCCAGGAGCCGGAGAGAGCGGCAGCATCGGAAAGGTGAAGAAGGATGCTGTATTACACTGGGATTACGTGCGCAGCTTGCCAACTGATAGAAAGCAGTACCTTACCACTCTCCTGACTTTTCCAATCACATGAATATTCGATTGGAAGCTGTTTTGGACAGCTTTTCTTTTCTTTATGCCAAACACTTGGCAGACCTCCGTGCAACGTCCAGAACACGATGGGAGATGTTTTCGGTGCTCCGGCAGGTTTTCCTTGCCTGACAGAGTGGAAAAGCTTTCTGCTAAGATGTAGACCACAAAAGACGCTAAAGACGAAGCTACGATGCTCTCCGGATCTAAGCTCCGCTCCCGGGCTTCTTTCGGCAGAAGCCGCGCTAAGAGAGCACTGTGAGCGGTACAATCGTCTTTGCGCGAAGAAGCCGCTTCTTCGGCTCCGCGAGCCGGAGAGAGCGGCAGCATCGGAATGGTGAAGAAGGAAGCTGTACAACACTAGGATTGTGTGCACAGCTTGCCAACTGATAGAATACAGTACCTTACCATTCTCCTGACTTTTGTAATCACATGAATATTCGATTGGAAGCTGTTTTGGACAGCTTTTCTTTTCTTTATGCCAAACACTTGGCAGACCTCCGTACAACGTCCAGAACACGATGGGAGATGTTTTCTGTGCTCCGGCAGGTTTTCCTTGCCTGACAGAGTGGAAAAGCTTTCTGCTAAGATGTAGACCACAAAAGACGCTAAAGACGAAGGTACGATGCTCTCCGGAGCTAAGAGCCGCTCCCGGGCTTCTTTCGGCAGAAGCCGCTCAAACGAGAACACTGTGAGCGGTACAATCGTCTTTGCGCGAAGAAGCCGCTTCTTCGGCTCCGGGAGCCGGAGAGAGTGGCAGCATCGGAAAGGTGAAGAAGGAAGCTGTACAACACTGGGATTGTGTGCTCAACTTGCCAACTGATAGAAAACAGTACCTTACCATTCTCCTGACTTTTCCTATCACATGAATATTCGATTGGAAGCTGTTTTGGACAGCTTTTCTTTTCTTTATGCCAAACACTTGGCAGACCTCCGTACAACGTCCAGAACACGATGGGATATGTTTTCTGTGCTCCGGCAGGTTTTCCTTGCCAGACAGAGTGCAAAAGCTTTCTGCTAGGATGTAGACCACAAAAGACGCTAAAGACGAAGCTACGATGCTCTCCGGAGCTAAGCGCCGCTCCCGGGCTTCTTTCGGCAGAAGCCGCGCTAAGAGAGCACTGTGAGCGGTACAATCGTCTTTGCGCGAAGAAGCCGCTTCTTCGGCTCCGGGAGCCGGAGAGAGCGGCAGCATCGGAAAGGTGAAGAAGGAAGCTGTACAACACTGGGATTGTGTGCTCAACTTGCCAACTGATAGAAAACAGTACCTTACCACTCTCCTGACTTTTCTAATCACATGAATATTCGATTGGAAGCTGTTTTGGACAGCTTTTCTTTTCTTTATGCCAAACACTTGGCAGACCTCCGTACAACATCCAGATCACGTTGGGAGATGTTTTCTGTGCTCCCGCAGGTTTTCCTTGCCTGACAGAGTGCAAAAGCTTTCTGCTAGGATGTAGACCACAAAAGACGCTAAAGACGAAGGTACGATGCTCTCCGGAGCTAAGAGCCGCTCCCGGGCTTCTTTCGGCAGAAGCCTCTGTAACGAGAACACTGTGAGCGGTACAATCGTCTTTGCACGAAGAAGCCGCTTCTTCGGCTCCGGGAGCCGGAGAGAGCGGCAGCATCGGAAAGGTGAAGAAGGAAGCTGTACAACACTGGGATTGTGTGCTCAACTTGCCAACAGATAGAAAACAGTACCTTACCATTCTCCTGACTTTTCCTATCACATGAATATTCGATTGGAAGCTGTTTTGGACAGCTTTTCTTTTCTTTATGCCAAACACTTGGCAGACCTCCCTACAACGTCCAGAACACGATGGGAGATGTTTTCTGTGCTCCGGCAGGTTTTCCTTGCCTGACAGAGTGGAAAAGCTTTCTGCTAAGATGTAGACCACAAAAGACGCTAAAGACGAAGCTACGATGCTCTCCGGAGCTAAGAGCCGCTCACGGGCTTCTTTCGGCAGAAGCCGCTCAAACGAGAACACTGTGACCGGTACAATCGTCTTTGCGCGAAGAAGCCGCTTCTTCGGCTCCGGGAGCCGGAGAGAGCGGCAGCATCGGAAAGGTGAAGAAGGAAGCTGTACAACACTGGGATTGTGTGCTCAACTTGCCAACTGATAGAAAACAGTACCTTACCATTCTCCTGACTTTTCCTATCACATGAATATTCGATTGGAAGCTGTTTTGGACAGCTTTTCTTTTCTTTATGCCAAACACTTGGCAGACCTCCGTGCAACGTCCAGAACACGATGGGAGATGTTTTCTGTGCTCCGGCAGGTTTTCCTTGCCAGACGTAGTGCAAAAGCTTTCTGCTAGGATGTAGACCACAAAAGACGCTAAAGACGAAGGTACGATGCTCTCCGGAGCTAAGCGCCGCTCCCGGGCTTCTTTCGGCAGAAGCCGCGCTAAGAGAGCACTGTGAGCGGTACAATCGTCTTTGCGCGAAGAAGCCACTTGTTCGGCTCCGCGAGCCGGAGAGAGCGGCAGCATCGGAAAGGTGAAGAAGGAAGCTGTACAACACTGGGATTGTGTGCTCAACTTGCCAACTGATAGAAAACAGTACCTTTGCACTCTCCTGACTTTTCTAATCACATGAATATTCGATTGGAAGCTGTTTTGGACAGCTTTTCTTTTCTTTATGCCAAACACTTGGCAGACCTCCGTGCAACGTCCAGAACACGATGGGAGATGTTTTCGGTGCTCCGGCAGGTTTTCCTTGCCTGACAGAGTGGAAAAGCTTTCTGCTAGGATGTAGACCACAAAAGACGCTAAAGACGAAGCTACGATGCTCTCCGGATCTAAGCTCCGCTCCCGGGCTTCTTTCGGCAGAAGCCGCGCTAAGAGAGCACTGTGAGCGGTACAATCGTCTTTGCGCGAAGAAGCCGCTTCTTCGGCTCCGCGAGCCGGAGAGAGCGGCAGCATCGGAATGGTGAAGAAGGAAGCTGTACAACACTAGGATTGTGTGCACAGCTTGCCAACTGATAGAAAACAGTACCTTACCATTCTCCTGACTTTTGTAATCACATGAATATTCGATTGGAAGCTGTTTTGGACAGCTTTTCTTTTCTTTATGCCAAACACTTGGCAGACCTCCGTACAACGTCCAGAACACGATGGGAGATGTTTTCTGTGCTCCGGCAGGTTTTCCTTGCCTGACAGAGTGGAAAAGCTTTCTGCTAAGATGTAGACCACAAAAGACGCTAAAGACGAAGGTACGATGCTCTCCGGAGCTAAGAGCCGCTCCCGGGCTTCTTTCGGCAGAAGCCGCTCAAACGAGAACACTGTGAGCGGTACAATCGTCTTTGCGCGAAGAAGCCGCTTCTTCGGCTCCGGGAGCCGGAGAGAGTGGCAGCATCGGAAAGGTGAAGAAGGAAGCTGTACAACACTGGGATTGTGTGCTCAACTTGCCAACTGATAGAAAACAGTACCTTACCATTCTCCTGACTTTTCCTATCACATGAATATTCGATTGGAAGCTGTTTTGGACAGCTTTTCTTTTCTTTATGCCAAACACTTGGCAGACCTCCGTACAACGTCCAGAACACGATGGGATATGTTTTCTGTGCTCCGGCAGGTTTTCCTTGCCAGACAGAGTGCAAAAGCTTTCTGCTAGGATGTAGACCACAAAAGACGATAAAGACGAAGCTACGATGCTCTCCGGAGCTAAGCGCCGCTCCCGGGCTTCTTTCGGCAGAAGCCGCGCTAAGAGAGCACTGTGAGCGGTACAATCGTCTTTGCGCGAAGAAGCCGCTTCTTCGGCTCCGGGAGCCGGAGAGAGCGGCAGCATCGGAAAGGTGAAGAAGGAAGCTGTACAACACTGGGATTGTGTGCTCAACTTGCCAACTGATAGAAAACAGTACCTTACCACTCTCCTGACTTTTCTAATCACATGAATATTCGATTGGAAGCTGTTTTGGACAGCTTTTCTTTTCTTTATGCCAAACACTTGGCAGACCTCCGTACAACATCCAGATCACGTTGGGAGATGTTTTCTGTGCTCCCGCAGGTTTTCCTTGCCTGACAGAGTGCAAAAGCTTTCTGCTAGGATGTAGACCACAAAAGACGCTAAAGACGAAGGTACGATGCTCTCCGGAGCTAAGAGCCGCTCCCGGGCTTCTTTCGGCAGAAGCCTCTGTAACGAGAACACTGTGAGCGGTACAATCGTCTTTGCACGAAGAAGCCGCTTCTTCGGCTCCGGGAGCCGGAGAGAGCGGCAGCATCGGAAAGGTGAAGAAGGAAGCTGTACAACACTGGGATTGTGTGCTCAACTTGCCAACAGATAGAAAACAGTACCTTACCATTCTCCTGACTTTTCCTATCACATGAATATTCGATTGGAAGCTGTTTTGGACAGCTTTTCTTTTCTTTATGCCAAACACTTGGCAGACCTCCCTACAACGTCCAGAACACGATGGGAGATGTTTTCTGTGCTCCGGCAGGTTTTCCTTGCCTGACAGAGTGGAAAAGCTTTCTGCTAAGATGTAGACCACAAAAGACGCTAAAGACGAAGCTACGATGCTCTCCGGAGCTAAGAGCCGCTCACGGGCTTCTTTCGGCAGAAGCCGCTCAAACGAGAACACTGTGACCGGTACAATCGTCTTTGCGCGAAGAAGCCGCTTCTTCGGCTCCGGGAGCCGGAGAGAGCGGCAGCATCGGAAAGGTGAAGAAGGAAGCTGTACAACACTGGGATTGTGTGCTCAACTTGCCAACTGATAGAAAACAGTACCTTACCATTCTCCTGACTTTTCCTATCACATGAATATTCGATTGGAAGCTGTTTTGGACAGCTTTTCTTTTCTTTATGCCAAACACTTGGCAGACCTCCGTGCAACGTCCAGAACACGATGGGAGATGTTTTCTGTGCTCCGGCAGGTTTTCCTTGCCAGACGTAGTGCAAAAGCTTTCTGCTAGGATGTAGACCACAAAAGACGCTAAAGACGAAGGTACGATGCTCTCCGGAGCTAAGCGCCGCTCCCGGGCTTCTTTCGGCAGAAGCCGCGCTAAGAGAGCACTGTGAGCGGTACAATCGTCTTTGCGCGAAGAAGCCACTTGTTCGGCTCCGCGAGCCGGAGAGAGCGGCAGCATCGGAAAGGTGAAGAAGGAAGCTGTACAACACTGGGATTGTGTGCTCAACTTGCCAACTGATAGAAAACAGTACCTTTGCACTCTCCTGACTTTTCTAATCACATGAATATTCGATTGGAAGCTGTTTTGGACAGCTTTTCTTTTCTTTATGCCAAACACTTGGCAGACCTATGTACAACGTCCAGATCACGTTGGGAAATGTTTTCTGTGCTGGCGCAGGTTTTCCTTTCCAGACAGAGTGGAAAAGCTTTCTGCTAGGATGTAGACCACAAAAGACGCTAAAGACGAAGGTACGATGCTCTCCGGAGCTAAGCGCCGCTCCCGGGCTTCTTTCGGCAGAAGCCGCGCTAAGAGAGCACTGTGAGCGGTACAATCGTCTTTGCGCGAAGAAGCCGCTTCTTCGGCTCCAGGAGCCGGAGAGAGCGGCAGCATCGGAAACGTGAAGAAGGAAGCTGTATTACACTAGGATTGCGTGCGCAGCTTGCCAACTGGTAGAAAACAGTACCTTACCACTCTCCTGACTTTTCCAATCACATGAATATTCGATTGGAAGCTGTTTTGGACAGCTTTTCTTTTCTTTATGCCAAACACTTGGCAGACCTCCGTGCAACGTCCAGAACACGATGGGAGATGTTTTCGGTGCTCCGGCAGGTTTTCCTTGCCTGACAGAGTGGAAAAGCTTTCTGCTAAGATGTAGACCACAAAAGACGCTAAAGACGAAGGTACGATGCTCTCCGGAGCTAAGCGCCGCTCCCGGGCTTCTTTCAGCAGAAGCCGCTCAAACGAGAACACTGTGAGCTGTACAATCGTCTTTGCGCGAAGAAGCCACTTGTTCGGCTCCGGGAGCCGGAGAGAGCGGCAGCATCGGAAAGGTGAAGAAGGAAGCTGTACAACACTAGGATTGTGTGCTCAACTTTCCAACTGATAGAAAACAGTACCTTTGCACTCTCCTGACTTTTCTAATCACATGAATATTCGATTGGAAGCTGTTTTGGACAGCTTTTCTTTTCTTTATGCCAAACACTTGGCAGACCTCCGTACAACGTCCAGATCACGTTGGGAAATGTTTTCTGTGCTGGCGCAGGTTTTCCTTGCCAGACAGAGTGGAAAAGCTTTCTGCTAGGATGTAGACCACAAAAGACGCTAAAGACGAAGGTACGATGCTCTCCGGATCTAAGCTCCGCTCACGGGCTTCTTTCGGCAGAAGCCGCGCTAAGAGAGCACTGTGAGCGGTACAATCGTCTTTGCGCGAAGAAGCCGCTTCTTCGGCTCCGCGAGCCGGAGAGAGCGGCAGCATCGGAAACGTGAAGAAGGAAGCTGTACAACACTAGGATTGTGTGCACAGCTTGCCAACTGATAGAAAACAGTACCTTACCATTCTCCTGACTTTTGTAATCACATGAATATTCGATTGGAAGCTGTTTTGGACAGCTTTTCTTTTCTTTATGCCAAACACTTGGCAGACCTCCGTACAACATCCAGATCACGTTGGGAGATGTTTTCTGTGCTCCCGCAGGTTTTCCTTGCCTGACAGAGTGGAAAAGCTTTCTGCTAGGATGTAGACCACAAAAGACGCTAAAGACGAAGGTACGATGCTCTCCGGAGCTAAGCACCGCTCCCGGGCTTCTTTCGGCAGAAGCCTCTGTAACGAGAACACTGTGAGCGGTACAATCGTCTTTGCACGAAGAAGCCGCTTCTTCGGCTCCGGGAGCCGGAGAGAGCGGCAGCATCGGAAAGGTGAAGAAGGAAGCTGTACAACACTGGGATTGTGTGCTCAACTTGCCAACTGATAGAAAACAGTACCTTACCATTCTCCTGACTTTTCCTATCACATGAATATTCGATTGGAAGCTGTTTTGGACAGCTTTTCTTTTCTTTATGCCAAACACTTGGCAGACCTCCGTACAACGTCCAGAACACGATGGGAGATGTTTTCTGTGCTCCGGCAGGTTTTCCTTGCCTGACAGAGTGGAAAAGCTTTCTGCTAAGATGTAGACCACAAAAGACGCTAAAGACGAAGGTACGATGCTCTCCGGAGCTAAGAGCCGCTCACGGGCTTCTTTCGGCAGAAGCCGCTCAAACGAGAACACTGTGAGCGGTACAATCGTCTTTGCGCGAAGAAGCCGCTTCTTCGGCTCCGGGAGCCGGAGAGAGCGGCAGCATCGGAAAGGTGAAGAAGGAAGCTGTACAACACTGGGATTGTGTGCTCAACTTGCCAACTGATAGAAAACAGTACCTTACCATTCTCCTGACTTTTCCTATCACATGAATATTCGATTGGAAGCTGTTTTGGACAGCTTTTCTTTTCTTTATGCCAAACACTTGGCAGACCTCCGTGCAACGTCCAGAACACGATGGGAGATGTTTTCTGTGCTCCGGCAGGTTTTCCTTGCCAGACGTAGTGCAAAAGCTTTCTGCTAGGATGTAGACCACAAAAGACGCTAAAGACGAAGGTACGATGCTCTCCGGAGCTAAGCGCCGCTCCCGGGCTTCTTTCGGCAGAAGCCGCGCTAAGAGAGCACTGTGAGCGGTACAATCGTCTTTGCGCGAAGAAGCCACTTGTTCGGCTCCGCGAGCCGGAGAGAGCAGCAGCATCGGAAAGGTGAAGAAGGAAGCTGTACAACACTGGGATTGTGTGCTCAACTTGCCAACTGATAGAAAACAGTACCTTACCACTCTCCTGACTTTTCTAATCACATGAATATTCGATTGGAAGCTGTTTTGGACAGCTTTTCTTTTCTTTATGCCAAACACTTGGCAGACCTCCGTACAACGTCCAGATCACGTTGGGAAATGTTTTCTGTGCTGGCGCAGGTTTTCCTTTCCAGACAGAGTGGAAAAGCTTTCTGCTAGGATGTAGACCACAAAAGACGCTAAAGACGAAGGTACGATGCTCTCCGGAGCTAAGCACCGCTCCCGGGCTTCTTTCGGCAGAAGCCGCGCTAAGAGAGCACTGTGAGCGGTACAATCGTCTTTGCGCGAAGAAGCCGCTTCTTCGGCTCCGGGAGCCGGAGAGAGTGGCAGCATCGGAAAGGTGAAGAAGGAAGCTGTACAACACTGGGATTGTGTGCTCAACTTGCCAACTGATAGAAAACAGTACCTTACCATTCTCCTGACTTTTCCTATCACATGAATATTCGATTGGAAGCTGTTTTGGACAGCTTTACTTTTCTTTATGCCAAACACTTGGCAGACCTCCGTACAACGTCCAGAACACGATGGGATATGTTTTCTGTGCTCCGGCAGGTTTTCCTTGCCAGACAGAGTGCAAAAGCTTTCTGCTAGGATGTAGACCACAAAAGACGCTAAAGACGAAGCTACGATGCTCTCCGGAGCTAAGCGCCGCTCACGGGCTTCTTTCGGCAGAAGCGGCGCTAAGAGAGCACTGTGAGCGGTACAATCGTCTTTGCGCGAAGAAGCCGCTTCTTCGGCTCCAGGAGCCGGAGAGAGCGGCAGCATCGGAAAGGTGAAGAAGGATGCTGTATTACACTGGGATTACGTGCGCAGCTTGCCAACTGATAGAAAGCAGTACCTTACCACTCTCCTGACTTTTCCAATCACATGAATATTCGATTGGAAGCTGTTTTGGACAGCTTTTCTTTTCTTTATGCCAAACACTTGGCAGACCTCCGTGCAACGTCCAGAACACGATGGGAGATGTTTTCGGTGCTCCGGCAGGTTTTCCTTGCCTGACAGAGTGGAAAAGCTTTCTGCTAGGATGTAGACCACAAAAGACGCTAAAGACGAAGCTACGATGCTCTCCGGATCTAAGCTCCGCTCCCGGGCTTCTTTCGGCAGAAGCCGCGCTAAGAGAGCACTGTGAGCGGTACAATCGTCTTTGCGCGAAGAAGCCGCTTCTTCGGCTCCGCGAGCCGGAGAGAGCGGCAGCATCGGAATGGTGAAGAAGGAAGCTGTACAACACTAGGATTGTGTGCACAGCTTGCCAACTGATAGAAAACAGTACCTTACCATTCTCCTGACTTTTGTAATCACATGAATATTCGATTGGAAGCTGTTTTGGACAGCTTTTCTTTTCTTTATGCCAAACACTTGGCAGACCTCCGTACAACGTCCAGAACACGATGGGAGATGTTTTCTGTGCTCCGGCAGGTTTTCCTTGCCTGACAGAGTGGAAAAGCTTTCTGCTAAGATGTAGACCACAAAAGACGCTAAAGACGAAGGTACGATGCTCTCCGGAGCTAAGAGCCGCTCCCGGGCTTCTTTCGGCAGAAGCCGCTCAAACGAGAACACTGTGAGCGGTACAATCGTCTTTGCGCGAAGAAGCCGCTTCTTCGGCTCCGGGAGCCGGAGAGAGTGGCAGCATCGGAAAGGTGAAGAAGGAAGCTGTACAACACTGGGATTGTGTGCTCAACTTGCCAACTGATAGAAAACAGTACCTTACCATTCTCCTGACTTTTCCTATCACATGAATATTCGATTGGAAGCTGTTTTGGACAGCTTTTCTTTTCTTTATGCCAAACACTTGGCAGACCTCCGTACAACGTCCAGAACACGATGGGATATGTTTTCTGTGCTCCGGCAGGTTTTCCTTGCCAGACAGAGTGCAAAAGCTTTCTGCTAGGATGTAGACCACAAAAGACGCTAAAGACGAAGGTACGATGCTCTCCGGAGCTAAGCGCCGCTCCCGGGCTTCTTTCGGCAGAAGCCGCGCTAAGAGAGCACTGTGAGCGGTACAATCGTCTTTGCGCGAAGAAGCCGCTTCTTCGGCTCCGGGAGCCGGAGAGAGCGGCAGCATCGGAAAGGTGAAGAAGGAAGCTGTACAACACTGGGATTGTGTGCTCAACTTGCCAACTGATAGAAAACAGTACCTTACCACTCTCCTGACTTTTCTAATCACATGAATATTCGATTGGAAGCTGTTTTGGACAGCTTTTCTTTTCTTTATGCCAAACACTTGGCAGACCTCCGTACAACGTCCAGAACACGATGGGAGATGTTTTCTGTGCTCCGGCAGGTTTTCCTTGCCAGACAGAGTGGAAAAGCTTTCTGCTAAGATGTAGACCACAAAAGACGCTAAAGACGAAGGTACGATGCTCTCCGGAGCTAAGAGCCGCTCCCGGGCTTCTTTCGGCAGAAGCCGCTCAAACGAGAACACTGTGACCGGTACAATCGTCTTTGCGCGAAGAAGCCGCTTCTTCGGCTCCGGGAGCCGGAGAGAGCGGCAGCATCGGAAAGGTGAAGAAGGAAGCTGTACAACACTGGGATTGTGTGCTCAACTTGCCAACTGATAGAAAACAGTACCTTACCATTCTCCTGACTTTTCCAATCACATGAATATTCGATTGGAAGCTGTTTTGGACAGCTTTTCTTTTCTTTATGCCAAACACTTGGCAGACCTCCGTGCAACGTCCAGAACACGATGGGAGATGTTTTCGGTGCTCCGGCAGGTTTTCCTTGCCAGACGTAGTGCAAAAGCTTTCTGCTAGGATGTAGACCACAAAAGACGCTAAAGACGAAGCTACGATGCTCTCCGGAGCTAAGCGCCGCTCCCGGGCTTCTTTCGGCAGAAGCCGCGCTAAGAGAGCACTGTGACCGGTACAATCGTCTTTGCGCGAAGAAGCCGCTTCTTCGGCTCCGCGAGCCGGAGAGAGCGGCAGCATCGGAAACGTGAAGAAGGAAGCTGTATTACACTAGGAATGCGTGCGCAGCTTGCCAACTGATAGAAAACAGTACCTTACCACTCTCCTGACTTTTCCAATCACATGAATATTCGATTGGAAGCTGTTTTGGACAGCTTTTCTTTTCTTTATGCCAAACACTTGGCAGACCTCCGTGCAACGTCCAGAACACGATGGGAGATGTTTTCGGTGCTCCGGCAGGTTTTCCTTGCCTGACAGAGTGGAAAAGCTTTCTGCTAGGATGTAGACCACAAAAGACGCTAAAGACGAAGCTACGATGCTCTCCGGATCTAAGCTCCGCTCCCGGGCTTCTTTCGGCAGAAGCCGCGCTAAGAGAGCACTGTGAGCGGTACAATCGTCTTTGCGCGAAGAAGCCGCTTCTTCGGCTCCGGGAGCCGGAGAGAGCGGCAGCATCGGAATGGTGAAGAAGGAAGCTGTACAACACTAGGATTGTGTGCACAGCTTGCCAACTGATAGAAAACAGTACCTTACCATTCTCCTGACTTTTGTAATCACATGAATATTCGATTGGAAGCTGTTTTGGACAGCTTTTCTTTTCTTTATGCCAAACACTTGGCAGACCTCCGTACAACGTCCAGAACACGATGGGAGATGTTTTCTGTGCTCCGGCAGGTTTTCCTTGCCTGACAGAGTGGAAAAGCTTTCTGCTAAGATGTAGACCACAAAAGACGCTAAAGACGAAGGTACGATGCTCTCCGGAGCTAAGAGCCGCTCCCGGGCTTCTTTCGGCAGAAGCCGCTCAAACGAGAACACTGTGAGCGGTACAATCGTCTTTGCGCGAAGATGCCCCTTCTTCGGCTCCGGGAGCCGGAGAGAGTGGCAGCATCGGAAAGGTGAAGAAGGAAGCTGTACAACACTGGGATTGTGTGCTCAACTTGCCAACTGATAGAAAACAGTACCTTACCATTCTCCTGACTTTTCCTATCACATGAATATTCGATTGGAAGCTGTTTTGGACAGCTTTTCTTTTCTTTATGCCAAACACTTGGCAGACCTCCGTACAACGTCCAGAACACGATGGGATATGTTTTCTGTGCTCCGGCAGGTTTTCCTTGCCAGACAGAGTGCAAAAGCTTTCTGCTAGGATGTAGACCACAAAAGACGCTAAAGACGAAGGTACGATGCTCTCCGGAGCTAAGCGCCGCTCCCGGGCTTCTTTCGGCAGAAGCCGCGCTAAGAGAGCACTGTGAGCGGTACAATCGTCTTTGCGCGAAGAAGCCGCTTCTTCGGCTCCAGGAGCCGGAGAGAGCGGCAGCATCGGAAAGGTGAAGAAGGAAGCTGTACAACACTGGGATTGTGTGCTCAACTTGCCAACTGATAGAAAACAGTACCTTACCATTCTCCTGACTTTTCCTATCACATGAATATTCGATTGGAAGCTGTTTTGGACAGCTTTTCTTTTCTTTATGCCAAACACTTGGCAGACCTCCGTACAACGTCCAGAACACGATGGGAGATGTTTTCTGTGCTCCGGCAGGTTTTCCTTGCCAGACAGAGTGGAAAAGCTTTCTGCTAAGATGTAGACCACAAAAGACGCTAAAGACGAAGGTACGATGCTCTCCGGAGCTAAGAGCCGCTCCCGGGCTTCTTTCGGCAGAAGCCGCTCAAACGAGAACACTGTGACCGGTACAATCGTCTTTGCGCGAAGAAGCCGCTTCTTCGGCTCCGGGAGCCGGAGAGAGCGGCAGCATCGGAAAGGTGAAGAAGGAAGCTGTACAACACTGGGATTGTGTGCTCAACTTGCCAACTGATAGAAAACAGTACCTTACCATTCTCCTGACTTTTCCAATCACATGAATATTCGATTGGAAGCTGTTTTGGACAGCTTTTCTTTTCTTTATGCCAAACACTTGGCAGACCTCCGTGCAACGTCGAGAACACGATGGGAGATGTTTTCGGTGCTCCGGCAGGTTTTCCTTGCCAGACGTAGTGCAAAAGCTTTCTGCTAGGATGTAGACCACAAAAGACGCTAAAGACGAAGCTACGATGCTCTCCGGAGCTAAGCGCCGCTCCCGGGCTTCTTTCGGCAGAAGCCGCGCTAAGAGAGCACTGTGACCGGTACAATCGTCTTTGCGCGAAGAAGCCGCTTCTTCGGCTCCGCGAGCCGGAGAGAGCGGCAGCATCGGAAACGTGAAGAAGGAAGCTGTATTACACTAGGATTGCGTGCGCAGCTTGCCAACTGATAGAAAACAGTACCTTACCACTCTCCTGACTTTTCCAATCACATGAATATTCGATTGGAAGCTGTTTTGGACAGCTTTTCTTTTCTTTATGCCAAACACTTGGCAGACCTCCGTGCAACGTCCAGAACACGATGGGAGATGTTTTCGGTGCTCCGGCAGGTTTTCCTTGCCTGACAGAGTGCAAAAGCTTTCTGCTAAGATGTAGACCACAAAAGACGCTAAAGACGAAGGTACGATGCTCTCCGGAGCTAAGCGCCGCTCCCGGGCTTCTTTCGGCAGAAGCCGCTCAAACGAGAACACTGTGAGCGGTACAATCGTCTTTGCGCGAAGAAGCCGCTTCTTCGGATCCGCGGGCCGGAGAGAGCGGCAGCATCGGAAAGGTGAAGAAGGAAGCTGTACAACACTGGGATTGGGTGCTCAACTTGCCAACTGATAGAAAACAGTACCTTACCATTCTCCTGACTTTTCCTATCACATGAATATTCGATTGGAAGCTGTTTTGGACAGCTTTTCTTTTCTTAATGCCAAACAATTGGCAGACCTCCGTGCAACGTCCAGAACACGATGGGAGATGTTTTCTGTGCTCCGGCAGGTTTTCCTTGCCAGACAGAGTGCAAAAGCTTTCTGCTAGGATGTAGACCACAAAAGACGCTAAAGACGAAGGTACGATGCTCTCCGGAGCTAAGCGCCGCTCCCGGGCTTCTTTCGGCAGAAGCCGCGCTAAGAGAGCACTGTGAGCGGTACAATCGTCTTTGCGCGAAGAAGCCGCTTCTTCGGCTCCGGGAGCCGGAGAGAGTGGCAGCATCGGAAAGGTGAAGAAGGAAGCTGTACAACACTGGGATTGTGTGCTCAACTTGCCAACTGATAGAAAACAGTACCTTACCATTCTCCTGACTTTTCCTATCACATGAATATTCGATTGGAAGCTGTTTTGGACAGCTTTACTTTTCTTTATGCCAAACACTTGGCAGACCTCCGTACAACGTCCAGAACACGATGGGATATGTTTTCTGTGCTCCGGCAGGTTTTCCTTGCCAGACAGAGTGCAAAAGCTTTCTGCTAGGATGTAGACCACAAAAGACGCTAAAGACGAAGCTACGATGCTCTCCGGAGCTAAGCGCCGCTCACGGGCTTCTTTCGGCAGAAGCCGCGCTAAGAGAGCACTGTGAGCGGTACAATCGTCTTTGCGCGAAGAAGCCGCTTCTTCGGCTCCAGGAGCCGGAGAGAGCGGCAGCATCGGAAAGGTGAAGAAGGATGCTGTATTACACTAGGATTGCGTGCGCAGCTTGCCAACTGATAGAAAGCAGTACCTTACCACTCTCCTGACTTTTCCAATCACATGAATATTCGATTGGAAGCTGTTTTGGACAGCTTTTCTTTTCTTTATGCCAAACACTTGGCAGACCTCCGTGCAACGTCCAGAACACGATGGGAGATGTTTTCGGTGCTCCGGCAGGTTTTCCTTGCCTGACAGAGTGGAAAAGCTTTCTGCTAGGTTGTAGACCACAAAAGACGCTAAAGACGAAGGTACGATGCTCTCCGGATCTAAGCTCCGCTCCCGGGCTTCTTTCGGCAGAAGCCGCGCTAAGAGAGCACTGTGAGCGGTACAATCGTCTTTGCGCGAAGAAGCCGCTTCTTCGGCTCCGCGAGCCGGAGAGAGCGGCAGCATCGGAATGGTGAAGAAGGAAGCTGTACAACACTAGGATTGTGTGCACAGCTTGCCAACTGATAGAAAACAGTACCTTACCATTCTCCTGACTTTTGTAATCACATGAATATTCGATTGGAAGCTGTTTTGGACAGCTTTTCTTTTCTTTATGCCAAACACTTGGCAGACCTCCGTACAACGTCCAGAACACGATGGGAGATGTTTTCTGTGCTCCGGCAGGTTTTCCTTGCCAGACAGAGTGCAAAAGCTTTCTGCTAGGATGTAGACCACAAAAGACGCTAAAGACGAAGCTACGATGCTCTCCGGAGCTAAGCGCCGCTCCCGGGCTTCTTTCGGCAGAAGCCGCGCTAAGAGAGCACTGTGAGCGGTACAATCGTCTTTGCGCGAAGAAGCCGCTTCTTCGGCTCCGGGAGCCGGAGAGAGCGGCAGCATCGGAAAGGTGAAGAAGGAAGCTGTACAACACTGGGATTGTGTGCTCAACTTGCCAACTGATAGAAAACAGTACCTTACCATTCTCCTGACTTTTCTAATCACATGAATATTCGATTGGAAGCTGTTTTGGACAGCTTTTCTTTTCTTTATGCCAAACACTTGGCAGACCTCCGTACAACGTCCAGAACACGATGGGAGATGTTTTCTGTGCTCCGGCAGGTTTTCCTTGCCAGACAGAGTGGAAAAGCTTTCTGCTAAGATGTAGACCACAAAAGACGCTAAAGACGAAGGTACGATGCTCTCCGGAGCTAAGCGCCGCTCCCGGGCTTCTTTCGGCAGAAGCCGCTCAAACGAGAACACTGTGAGCTGTACAATCGTCTTTGCGCGAAGAAGCCACTTGTTCGGCTCCGGGAGCCGGAGAGAGCGGCAGCATCGGAAAGGTGAAGAAGGAAGCTGTACAACACTAGGATTGTGTGCTCAACTTTCCAACTGATAGAAAACAGTACCTTTGCACTCTCCTGACTTTTCTAATCACATGAATATTCGATTGGAAGCTGTTTTGGACAGCTTTTCTTTTCTTTATGCCAAACACTTGGCAGACCTCCGTACAACGTCCAGATCACGTTGGGAAATGTTTTCTGTGCTGGCGCAGGTTTTCCTTGCCAGACAGAGTGGAAAAGCTTTCTGCTAGGATGTAGACCACAAAAGACGCTAAAGACGAAGGTACGATGCTCTCCGGAGCTAAGCGCCGCTCCCGGGCTTCTTTCGGCAGAAGCCGCGCTAAGAGAGCACTGTGAGCGGTACAATCGTCTTTGCGCGAAGAAGCCGCTTCTTCGGCTCCAGGAGCCGGAGAGAGCGGCAGCATCGGAAACGTGAAGAAGGAAGCTGTATTACACTAGGATTGCGTGCGCAGCTTGCCAACTGATAGAAAACAGTACCTTACCATTCTCCTGACTTTTGTAATCACATGAATATTCGATTGGAAGCTGTTTTGGACAGCTTTTCTTTTCTTAATGCCAAACAATTGGCAGACCTCCGTGCAACGTCCAGAACACGATGGGAGATGTTTTCTGTGCTCCGGCAGGTTTTCCTTGCCAGACAGAGTGCAAAAGCTTTCTGCTAGGATGTAGACCACAAAAGACGCTAAAGACGAAGGTACGATGCTCTCCGGAGCTAAGCGCCGCTCCCGGGCTTCTTTCGGCAGAAGCCGCGCTAAGAGAGCACTGTGAGCGGTACAATCGTCTTTGCGCGAAGAAGCCGCTTCTTCGGCTCCAGGAGCCGGAGAGAGCGGCAGCATCGGAAACGTGAAGAAGGAAGCTGTATTACACTAGGATTGCGTGCGCAGCTTGCCAACTGATAGAAAACAGTACCTTACCACTCTCCTGACTTTTCCAATCACATGAATATTCGATTGGAAGCTGTTTTGGACAGCTTTTCTTTTCTTTATGCCAAACACTTGGCAGACCTCCGTGCAACGTCCAGAACACGATGGGAGATGTTTTCGGTGCTCCGGCAGGTTTTCCTTGCCTGACAGAGTGGAAAAGCTTTCTGCTAAGATGTAGACCACAAAAGACGCTAAAGACGAAGGTACGATGCTCTCCGGAGCTAAGCGCCGCTCCCGGGCTTCTTTCGGCAGAAGCCGCTCAAACGAGAACACTGTGAGCTGTACAATCGTCTTTGCGCGAAGAAGCCACTTGTTCGGCTCCGGGAGCCGGAGAGAGCGGCAGCATCGGAAAGGTGAAGAAGGAAGCTGTACAACACTAGGATTGTGTGCTCAACTTTCCAACTGATAGAAAACAGTACCTTTGCACTCTCCTGACTTTTCTAATCACATGAATATTCGATTGGAAGCTGTTTTGGACAGCTTTTCTTTTCTTTATGCCAAACACTTGGCAGACCTCCGTACAACGTCCAGATCACGTTGGGAAATGTTTTCTGTGCTGGCGCAGGTTTTCCTTGCCAGACAGAGTGGAAAAGCTTTCTGCTAGGATGTAGACCACAAAAGACGCTAAAGACGAAGGTACGATGCTCTCCGGATCTAAGCTCCGCTCACGGGCTTCTTTCGGCAGAAGCCGCGCTAAGAGAGCACTGTGAGCGGTACAATCGTCTTTGCGCGAAGAAGCCGCTTCTTCGGCTCCGCGAGCCGGAGAGAGCGGCAGCATCGGAAACGTGAAGAAGGAAGCTGTACAACACTAGGATTGTGTGCACAGCTTGCCAACTGATAGAAAACAGTACCTTACCATTCTCCTGACTTTTGTAATCACATGAATATTCGATTGGAAGCTGTTTTGGACAGCTTTTCTTTTCTTTATGCCAAACACTTGGCAGACCTCCGTACAACATCCAGATCACGTTGGGAGATGTTTTCTGTGCTCCCGCAGGTTTTCCTTGCCTGACAGAGTGGAAAAGCTTTCTGCTAGGATGTAGACCACAAAAGACGCTAAAGACGAAGGTACGATGCTCTCCGGAGCTAAGCACCGCTCCCGGGCTTCTTTCGGCAGAAGCCTCTGTAACGAGAACACTGTGAGCGGTACAATCGTCTTTGCACGAAGAAGCCGCTTCTTCGGCTCCGGGAGCCGGAGAGAGCGGCAGCATCGGAAAGGTGAAGAAGGAAGCTGTACAACACTGGGATTGTGTGCTCAACTTGCCAACTGATAGAAAACAGTACCTTACCATTCTCCTGACTTTTCCTATCACATGAATATTCGATTGGAAGCTGTTTTGGACAGCTTTTCTTTTCTTTATGCCAAACACTTGGCAGACCTCCGTACAACGTCCAGAACACGATGGGAGATGTTTTCTGTGCTCCGGCAGGTTTTCCTTGCCTGACAGAGTGGAAAAGCTTTCTGCTAAGATGTAGACCACAAAAGACGCTAAAGACGAAGGTACGATGCTCTCCGGAGCTAAGAGCCGCTCACGGGCTTCTTTCGGCAGAAGCCGCTCAAACGAGAACACTGTGAGCGGTACAATCGTCTTTGCGCGAAGAAGCCGCTTCTTCGGCTCCGGGAGCCGGAGAGAGCGGCAGCATCGGAAAGGTGAAGAAGGAAGCTGTACAACACTGGGATTGTGTGCTCAACTTGCCAACTGATAGAAAACAGTACCTTACCATTCTCCTGACTTTTCCTATCACATGAATATTCGATTGGAAGCTGTTTTGGACAGCTTTTCTTTTCTTTATGCCAAACACTTGGCAGACCTCCGTGCAACGTCCAGAACACGATGGGAGATGTTTTCTGTGCTCCGGCAGGTTTTCCTTGCCAGACGTAGTGCAAAAGCTTTCTGCTAGGATGTAGACCACAAAAGACGCTAAAGACGAAGGTACGATGCTCTCCGGAGCTAAGCGCCGCTCCCGGGCTTCTTTCGGCAGAAGCCGCGCTAAGAGAGCACTGTGAGCGGTACAATCGTCTTTGCGCGAAGAAGCCACTTGTTCGGCTCCGCGAGCCGGAGAGAGCGGCAGCATCGGAAAGGTGAAGAAGGAAGCTGTACAACACTGGGATTGTGTGCTCAACTTGCCAACTGATAGAAAACAGTACCTTTGCACTCTCCTGACTTTTCTAATCACATGAATATTCGATTGGAAGCTGTTTTGGACAGCTTTTCTTTTCTTTATGCCAAACACTTGGCAGACCTCCGTACAACGTCCAGATCACGTTGGGAAATGTTTTCTGTGCTCCGGCAGGTTTTCCTTTCCAGACAGAGTGGAAAAGCTTTCTGCTAGGATGTAGACCACAAAAGACGCTAAAGACGAAGGTACGATGCTCTCCGGAGCTAAGCGCCGCTCCCGGGCTTCTTTCGGCAGAAGCCGCTCAAACGAGAACACTGTGACCGGTACAATCGTCTTTGCGCGAAGAAGCCGCTTCTTCGGCTCCGGGAGCCGGAGAGAGCGGCAGCATCGGAAAGGTGAAGAAGGAAGCTGTACAACACTGGGATTGTGTGCTCAACTTGCCAACTGATAGAAAACAGTACCTTACCATTCTCCTGACTTTTCCTATCACATGAATATTCGATTGGAAGCTGTTTTGGACAGCTTTTCTTTTCTTTATGCCAAACACTTGGCAGACCTCCGTGCAACGTCCAGAACACGATGGGAGATGTTTTCGGTGCTCCGGCAGGTTTTCCTTGCCAGACGTAGTGCAAAAGCTTTCTGCTAGGATGTAGACCACAAAAGACGCTAAAGACGAAGGTACGATGCTCTCCGGAGCTAAGCGCCGCTCCCGGGCTTCTTTCGGCAGAAGCCGCGCTAAGAGAGCACTGTGAGCGGTACAATCGTCTTTGCGCGAAGAAGCCGCTTCTTCGGCTCCAGGAGCCGGAGAGAGCGGCAGCATCGGAAACGTGAAGAAGGAAGCTGTATTACACTAGGATTGCGTGCGCAGCTTGCCAACTGATAGAAAACAGTACCTTACCACTCTCCTGACTTTTCCAATCACATGAATATTCGATTGGAAGCTGTTTTGGACAGCTTTTCTTTTCTTTATGCCAAACACTTGGCAGACCTCCGTGCAACGTCCAGAACACGATGGGAGATGTTTTCGGTGCTCCGGCAGGTTTTCCTTGCCTGACAGAGTGGAAAAGCTTTCTGCTAAGATGTAGACCACAAAAGACGCTAAAGACGAAGGTACGATGCTCTCCGTAGCTAAGCGCCGCTCCCGGGCTTCTTTCGGCAGAAGCCGCTCAAACGAGAACACTGTGAGCTGTACAATCGTCTTTGCGCGAAGAAGCCACTTGTTCGGCTCCGGGAGCCGGAGAGAGCGGCAGCATCGGAAAGGTGAAGAAGGAAGCTGTACAACACTAGGATTGTGTGCTCAACTTGCCAACTGATAGAAAACAGTACCTTCGCACTCTCCTGACTTTTCTAATCACATGAATATTCGATTGGAAGCTGTTTTGGACAGCTTTTCTTTTCTTTATGCCAAACACTTGGCAGACCTCCGTACAACGTCCAGAAGACGATGGGAGATGTTTTCGGTGCTCCGGCAGGTTTTCCTTGCCAGACAGAGTGGAAAAGCTTTCTGCTAGGATGTAGACCACAAAAGACGCTAAAGACGAAGGTACGATGCTCTCCGGATCTAAGCTCCGCTCACGGGCTTCTTTCGGCAGAAGCCGCGCTAAGAGAGCACTGTGAGCGGTACAATCGTCTTTGCGCGAAGAAGCCGCTTCTTCGGCTCCGCGAGCCGGAGAGAGCGGCAGCATCGGAAACGTGAAGAAGGAAGCTGTACAACACTAGGATTGTGTGCACAGCTTGCCAACTGATAGAAAACAGTACCTTACCATTCTCCTGACTTTTGTAATCACATGAATATTCGATTGGAAGCTGTTTTGGACAGCTTTTCTTTTCTTTATGCCAAACACTTGGCAGACCTCCGTACAACATCCAGATCACGTTGGGAGATGTTTTCTGTGCTCCCGCAGGTTTTCCTTGCCTGACAGAGTGCAAAAGCTTTCTGCTAGGATGTAGACCACAAAAGACGCTAAAGACGAAGGTACGATGCTCTCCGGAGCTAAGAGCCGCTCCCGGGCTTCTTTCGGCAGAAGCCTCTGTAACGAGAACACTGTGAGCGGTACAATCGTCTTTGCACGAAGAAGCCGCTTCTTCGGCTCCGGGAGCCGGAGAGAGCGGCAGCATCGGAAAGGTGAAGAAGGAAGCTGTACAACACTGGGATTGTGTGCTCAACTTGCCAACAGATAGAAAACAGTACCTTACCATTCTCCTGACTTTTCCTATCACATGAATATTCGATTGGAAGCTGTTTTGGACAGCTTTTCTTTTCTTTATGCCAAACACTTGGCAGACCTCCCTACAACGTCCAGAACACGATGGGAGATGTTTTCTGTGCTCCGGCAGGTTTTCCTTGCCTGACAGAGTGGAAAAGCTTTCTGCTAAGATGTAGACCACAAAAGACGCTAAAGACGAAGCTACGATGCTCTCCGGAGCTAAGAGCCGCTCACGGGCTTCTTTCGGCAGAAGCCGCTCAAACGAGAACACTGTGACCGGTACAATCGTCTTTGCGCGAAGAAGCCGCTTCTTCGGCTCCGGGAGCCGGAGAGAGCGGCAGCATCGGAAAGGTGAAGAAGGAAGCTGTACAACACTGGGATTGTGTGCTCAACTTGCCAACTGATAGAAAACAGTACCTTACCATTCTCCTGACTTTTCCTATCACATGAATATTCGATTGGAAGCTGTTTTGGACAGCTTTTCTTTTCTTTATGCCAAACACTTGGCAGACCTCCGTGCAACGTCCAGAACACGATGGGAGATGTTTTCTGTGCTCCGGCAGGTTTTCCTTGCCAGACGTAGTGCAAAAGCTTTCTGCTAGGATGTAGACCACAAAAGACGCTAAAGACGAAGGTACGATGCTCTCCGGAGCTAAGCGCCGCTCCCGGGCTTCTTTCGGCAGAAGCCGCGCTAAGAGAGCACTGTGAGCGGTACAATCGTCTTTGCGCGAAGAAGCCACTTGTTCGGCTCCGCGAGCCGGAGAGAGCGGCAGCATCGGAAAGGTGAAGAAGGAAGCTGTACAACACTGGGATTGTGTGCTCAACTTGCCAACTGATAGAAAACAGTACCTTTGCACTCTCCTGACTTTTCTAATCACATGAATATTCGATTGGAAGCTGTTTTGGACAGCTTTTCTTTTCTTTATGCCAAACACTTGGCAGACCTCCGTACAACGTCCAGATCACGTTGGGAAATGTTTTCTGTGCTGGCGCAGGTTTTCCTTTCCAGACAGAGTGGAAAAGCTTTCTGCTAGGATGTAGACCACAAAAGACGCTAAAGACGAAGGTACGATGCTCTCCGGAGCTAAGCGCCGCTCCCGGGCTTCTTTCGGCAGAAGCCGCGCTAAGAGAGCACTGTGAGCGGTACAATCGTCTTTGCGCGAAGAAGCCGCTTCTTCGGCTCCAGGAGCCGGAGAGAGCGGCAGCATCGGAAACGTGAAGAAGGAAGCTGTATTACACTAGGATAGCGTGCGCAGCTTGCCAACTGATAGAAAACAGTACCTTACCACTCTCCTGACTTTTCCAATCACATGAATATTCGATTGGAAGCTGTTTTGGACAGCTTTTCTTTTCTTTATGCCAAACACTTGGCAGACCTCCGTGCAACGTCCAGAACACGATGGGAGATGTTTTCGGTGCTCCGGCAGGTTTTCCTTGCCTGACAGAGTGGAAAAGCTTTCTGCTAAGATGTAGACCACAAAAGACGCTAAAGACGAAGGTACGATGCTCTCCGGAGCTAAGCGCCGCTCCCGGGCTTCTTTCGGCAGAAGCCGCTCAAACGAGAACACTGTGAGCTGTACAATCGTCTTTGCGCGAAGAAGCCGCTTCTTCGGCTCCAGGAGCCGGAGAGAGCGGCAGCATCGGAAAGGTGAAGAAGGATGCTGTATTACACTGGGATTACGTGCGCAGCTTGCCAACTGATAGAAAGCAGTACCTTACCACTCTCCTGACTTTTCCAATCACATGAATATTCGATTGGAAGCTGTTTTGGACAGCTTTTCTTTTCTTTATGCCAAACACTTGGCAGACCTCCGTGCAACGTCCAGAACACGATGGGAGATGTTTTCGGTGCTCCGGCAGGTTTTCCTTGCCTGACAGAGTGGAAAAGCTTTCTGCTAGGATGTAGACCACAAAAGACGCTAAAGACGAAGCTACGATGCTCTCCGGATCTAAGCTCCGCTCCCGGGCTTCTTTCGGCAGAAGCCGCGCTAAGAGAGCACTGTGAGCGGTACAATCGTCTTTGCGCGAAGAAGCCGCTTCTTCGGCTCCGCGAGCCGGAGAGAGCGGCAGCATCGGAATGGTGAAGAAGGAAGCTGTACAACACTAGGATTGTGTGCACAGCTTGCCAACTGATAGAAAACAGTACCTTACCATTCTCCTGACTTTTGTAATCACATGAATATTCGATTGGAAGCTGTTTTGGACAGCTTTTCTTTTCTTTATGCCAAACACTTGGCAGACCTCCGTACAACGTCCAGAACACGATGGGAGATGTTTTCTGTGCTCCGGCAGGTTTTCCTTGCCTGACAGAGTGGAAAAGCTTTCTGCTAAGATGTAGACCACAAAAGACGCTAAAGACGAAGGTACGATGCTCTCCGGAGCTAAGAGCCGCTCCCGGGCTTCTTTCGGCAGAAGCCGCTCAAACGAGAACACTGTGAGCGGTACAATCGTCTTTGCGCGAAGAAGCCGCTTCTTCGGCTCCGGGAGCCGGAGAGAGTGGCAGCATCGGAAAGGTGAAGAAGGAAGCTGTACAACACTGGGATTGTGTGCTCAACTTGCCAACTGATAGAAAACAGTACCTTACCATTCTCCTGACTTTTCCTATCACATGAATATTCGATTGGAAGCTGTTTTGGACAGCTTTTCTTTTCTTTATGCCAAACACTTGGCAGACCTCCGTACAACGTCCAGAACACGATGGGATATGTTTTCTGTGCTCCGGCAGGTTTTCCTTGCCAGACAGAGTGCAAAAGCTTTCTGCTAGGATGTAGACCACAAAAGACGCTAAAGACGAAGCTACGATGCTCTCCGGAGCTAAGCGCCGCTCCCGGGCTTCTTTCGGCAGAAGCCGCGCTAAGAGAGCACTGTGACCGGTACAATCGTCTTTGCGCGAAGAAGCCGCTTCTTCGGCTCCGGGAGCCGGAGAGAGCGGCAGCATCGGAAAGGTGAAGAAGGAAGCTGTACAACACTGGGATTGTGTGCTCAACTTGCCAACTGATAGAAAACAGTACCTTACCACTCTCCTGACTTTTCCTATCACATGAATATTCGATTGGAAGCTGTTTTGGACAGCTTTTCTTTTCTTTATGCCAAACACTTGGCAGACCTCCGTACAACATCCAGATCACGTTGGGAGATGTTTTCTGTGCTCCCGCAGGTTTTCCTTGCCTGACAGAGTGCAAAAGCTTTCTGCTAGGATGTAGACCACAAAAGACGCTAAAGACGAAGGTACGATGCTCTCCGGAGCTAAGAGCCGCTCCCGGGCTTCTTTCGGCAGAAGCCTCTGTAACGAGAACACTGTGAGCGGTACAATCGTCTTTGCACGAAGAAGCCGCTTCTTCGGCTCCGGGAGCCGGAGAGAGCGGCAGCATCGGAAAGGTGAAGAAGGAAGCTGTACAACACTGGGATTGTGTGCTCAACTTGCCAACAGATAGAAAACAGTACCTTACCATTCTCCTGACTTTTCCTATCACATGAATATTCGATTGGAAGCTGTTTTGGACAGCTTTTCTTTTCTTTATGCCAAACACTTGGCAGACCTCCCTACAACGTCCAGAACACGATGGGAGATGTTTTCTGTGCTCCGGCAGGTTTTCCTTGCCTGACAGAGTGGAAAAGCTTTCTGCTAAGATGTAGACCACAAAAGACGCTAAAGACGAAGCTACGATGCTCTCCGGAGCTAAGAGCCGCTCACGGGCTTCTTTCGGCAGAAGCCGCTCAAACGAGAACACTGTGACCGGTACAATCGTCTTTGCGCGAAGAAGCCGCTTCTTCGGCTCCGGGAGCCGGAGAGAGCGGCAGCATCGGAAAGGTGAAGAAGGAAGCTGTACAACACTGGGATTGTGTGCTCAACTTGCCAACTGATAGAAAACAGTACCTTACCATTCTCCTGACTTTTCCTATCACATGAATATTCGATTGGAAGCTGTTTTGGACAGCTTTTCTTTTCTTTATGCCAAACACTTGGCAGACCTCCGTGCAACGTCCAGAACACGATGGGAGATGTTTTCTGTGCTCCGGCAGGTTTTCCTTGCCAGACGTAGTGCAAAAGCTTTCTGCTAGGATGTAGACCACAAAAGACGCTAAAGACGAAGGTACGATGCTCTCCGGAGCTAAGCGCCGCTCCCGGGCTTCTTTCGGCAGAAGCCGCGCTAAGAGAGCACTGTGAGCGGTACAATCGTCTTTGCGCGAAGAAGCCACTTGTTCGGCTCCGCGAGCCGGAGAGAGCGGCAGCATCGGAAAGGTGAAGAAGGAAGCTGTACAACACTGGGATTGTGTGCTCAACTTGCCAACTGATAGAAAACAGTACCTTTGCACTCTCCTGACTTTTCTAATCACATGAATATTCGATTGGAAGCTGTTTTGGACAGCTTTTCTTTTCTTTATGCCAAACACTTGGCAGACCTATGTACAACGTCCAGATCACGTTGGGAAATGTTTTCTGTGCTGGCGCAGGTTTTCCTTTCCAGACAGAGTGGAAAAGCTTTCTGCTAGGATGTAGACCACAAAAGACGCTAAAGACGAAGGTACGATGCTCTCCGGAGCTAAGCGCCGCTCCCGGGCTTCTTTCGGCAGAAGCCGCGCTAAGAGAGCACTGTGAGCGGTACAATCGTCTTTGCGCGAAGAAGCCGCTTCTTCGGCTCCAGGAGCCGGAGAGAGCGGCAGCATCGGAAACGTGAAGAAGGAAGCTGTATTACACTAGGATTGCGTGCGCAGCTTGCCAACTGATAGAAAACAGTACCTTACCACTCTCCTGACTTTTCCAATCACATGAATATTCGATTGGAAGCTGTTTTGGACAGCTTTTCTTTTCTTTATGCCAAACACTTGGCAGACCTCCGTGCAACGTCCAGAACACGATGGGAGATGTTTTCGGTGCTCCGGCAGGTTTTCCTTGCCTGACAGAGTGGAAAAGCTTTCTGCTAAGATGTAGACCACAAAAGACGCTAAAGACGAAGGTACGATGCTCTCCGGAGCTAAGCGCCGCTCCCGGGCTTCTTTCGGCAGAAGCCGCTCAAACGAGAGCACTGTGAGCTGTACAATCGTCTTTGCGCGAAGAAGCCACTTGTTCGGCTCCGGGAGCCGGAGAGAGCGGCAGCATCGGAAAGGTGAAGAAGGAAGCTGTACAACACTAGGATTGTGTGCTCAACTTTCCAACTGATAGAAAACAGTACCTTTGCACTCTCCTGACTTTTCTAATCACATGAATATTCGATTGGAAGCTGTTTTGGACAGCTTTTCTTTTCTTTATGCCAAACACTTGGCAGACCTCCGTACAACGTCCAGATCACGTTGGGAAATGTTTTCTGTGCTGGCGCAGGTTTTCCTTGCCAGACAGAGTGGAAAAGCTTTCTGCTAGGATGTAGACCACAAAAGACGCTAAAGACGAAGGTACGATGCTCTCCGGATCTAAGCTCCGCTCACGGGCTTCTTTCGGCAGAAGCCGCGCTAAGAGAGCACTGTGAGCGGTACAATCGTCTTTGCGCGAAGAAGCCGCTTCTTCGGCTCCGCGAGCCGGAGAGAGCGGCAGCATCGGAAACGTGAAGAAGGAAGCTGTACAACACTAGGATTGTGTGCACAGCTTGCCAACTGATAGAAAACAGTACCTTACCATTCTCCTGACTTTTGTAATCACATGAATATTCGATTGGAAGCTGTTTTGGACAGCTTTTCTTTTCTTTATGCCAAACACTTGGCAGACCTCCGTACAACATCCAGATCACGTTGGGAGATGTTTTCTGTGCTCCCGCAGGTTTTCCTTGCCTGACAGAGTGGAAAAGCTTTCTGCTAGGATGTAGACCACAAAAGACGCTAAAGACGAAGGTACGATGCTCTCCGGAGCTAAGCACCGCTCCCGGGCTTCTTTCGGCAGAAGCCTCTGTAACGAGAACACTGTGAGCGGTACAATCGTCTTTGCACGAAGAAGCCGCTTCTTCGGCTCCGGGAGCCGGAGAGAGCGGCAGCATCGGAAAGGTGAAGAAGGAAGCTGTACAACACTGGGATTGTGTGCTCAACTTGCCAACTGATAGAAAACAGTACCTTACCATTCTCCTGACTTTTCCTATCACATGAATATTCGATTGGAAGCTGTTTTGGACAGCTTTTCTTTTCTTTATGCCAAACACTTGGCAGACCTCCGTACAACGTCCAGAACACGATGGGAGATGTTTTCTGTGCTCCGGCAGGTTTTCCTTGCCTGACAGAGTGGAAAAGCTTTCTGCTAAGATGTAGACCACAAAAGACGCTAAAGACGAAGGTACGATGCTCTCCGGAGCTAAGAGCCGCTCCCGGGCTTCTTTCGGCAGAAGCCGCTCAAACGAGAACACTGTGAGCGGTACAATCGTCTTTGCGCGAAGAAGCCGCTTCTTCGGCTCCGGGAGCCGGAGAGAGCGGCAGCATCGGAAAGGTGAAGAAGGAAGCTGTACAACACTGGGATTGTGTGCTCAACTTGCCAACTGATAGAAAACAGTACCTTACCATTCTCCTGACTTTTCCTATCACATGAATATTCGATTGGAAGCTGTTTTGGACAGCTTTTCTTTTCTTTATGCCAAACACTTGGCAGACCTCCGTGCAACGTCCAGAACACGATGGGAGATGTTTTCTGTGCTCCGGCAGGTTTTCCTTGCCAGACGTAGTGCAAAAGCTTTCTGCTAGGATGTAGACCACAAAAGACGCTAAAGACGAAGCTACGATGCTCTCCGGAGCTAAGCGCCGCTCCCGGGCTTCTTTCGGCAGAAGCCGCGCTAAGAGAGCACTGTGAGCGGTACAATCGTCTTTGCGCGAAGAAGCCACTTGTTCGGCTCCGCGAGCCGGAGAGAGCGGCAGCATCGGAAAGGTGAAGAAGGAAGCTGTACAACACTGGGATTGTGTGCTCAACTTGCCAACTGATAGAAAACAGTACCTTACCACTCTCCTGACTTTTCTAATCACATGAATATTCGATTGGAAGCTGTTTTGGACAGCTTTTCTTTTCTTTATGCCAAACACTTGGCAGACCTCCGTACAACGTCCAGATCACGTTGGGAAATGTTTTCTGTGCTGGCGCAGGTTTTCCTTTCCAGACAGAGTGGAAAAGCTTTCTGCTAGGATGTAGACCACAAAAGACGCTAAAGACGAAGGTACGATGCTCTCCGGAGCTAAGCACCGCTCCCGGGCTTCTTTCGGCAGAAGCCGCGCTAAGAGAGCACTGTGAGCGGTACAATCGTCTTTGCGCGAAGAAGCCGCTTCTTCGGCTCCAGGAGCCGGAGAGAGCGGCAGCATCGGAAAGGTGAAGAAGGATGCTGTATTACACTGGGATTACGTGCGCAGCTTGCCAACTGATAGAAAGCAGTACCTTACCACTCTCCTGACTTTTCCAATCACATGAATATTCGATTGGAAGCTGTTTTGGACAGCTTTTCTTTTCTTTATGCCAAACACTTGGCAGACCTCCGTGCAACGTCCAGAACACGATGGGAGATGTTTTCGGTGCTCCGGCAGGTTTTCCTTGCCTGACAGAGTGGAAAAGCTTTCTGCTAGGATGTAGACCACAAAAGACGCTAAAGACGAAGCTACGATGCTCTCCGGATCTAAGCTCCGCTCCCGGGCTTCTTTCGGCAGAAGCCGCGCTAAGAGAGCACTGTGAGCGGTACAATCGTCTTTGCGCGAAGAAGCCGCTTCTTCGGCTCCGCGAGCCGGAGAGAGCGGCAGCATCGGAATGGTGAAGAAGGAAGCTGTACAACACTAGGATTGTGTGCACAGCTTGCCAACTGATAGAAAACAGTACCTTACCATTCTCCTGACTTTTGTAATCACATGAATATTCGATTGGAAGCTGTTTTGGACAGCTTTTCTTTTCTTTATGCCAAACACTTGGCAGACCTCCGTACAACGTCCAGAACACGATGGGAGATGTTTTCTGTGCTCCGGCAGGTTTTCCTTGCCTGACAGAGTGGAAAAGCTTTCTGCTAAGATGTAGACCACAAAAGACGCTAAAGACGAAGGTACGATGCTCTCCGGAGCTAAGAGCCGCTCCCGGGCTTCTTTCGGCAGAAGCCGCTCAAACGAGAACACTGTGAGCGGTACAATCGTCTTTGCGCGAAGAAGCCGCTTCTTCGGCTCCGGGAGCCGGAGAGAGTGGCAGCATCGGAAAGGTGAAGAAGGAAGCTGTACAACACTGGGATTGTGTGCTCAACTTGCCAACTGATAGAAAACAGTACCTTACCATTCTCCTGACTTTTCCTATCACATGAATATTCGATTGGAAGCTGTTTTGGACAGCTTTTCTTTTCTTTATGCCAAACACTTGGCAGACCTCCGTACAACGTCCAGAACACGATGGGATATGTTTTCTGTGCTCCGGCAGGTTTTCCTTGCCAGACAGAGTGCAAAAGCTTTCTGCTAGGATGTAGACCACAAAAGACGCTAAAGACGAAGCTACGATGCTCTCCGGAGCTAAGCGCCGCTCCCGGGCTTCTTTCGGCAGAAGCCGCGCTAAGAGAGCACTGTGAGCGGTACAATCGTCTTTGCGCGAAGAAGCCGCTTCTTCGGCTCCGGGAGCCGGAGAGAGCGGCAGCATCGGAAAGGTGAAGAAGGAAGCTGTACAACACTGGGATTGTGTGCTCAACTTGCCAACTGATAGAAAACAGTACCTTACCACTCTCCTGACTTTTCCTATCACATGAATATTCGATTGGAAGCTGTTTTGGACAGCTTTTCTTTTCTTTATGCCAAACACTTGGCAGACCTCCGTACAACATCCAGATCACGTTGGGAGATGTTTTCTGTGCTCCCGCAGGTTTTCCTTGCCTGACAGAGTGGAAAAGCTTTCTGCTAAGATGTAGACCACAAAAGACGCTAAAGACGAAGCTACGATGCTCTCCGGAGCTAAGAGCCGCTCACGGGCTTCTTTCGGCAGAAGCCGCTCAAACGAGAACACTGTGACCGGTACAATCGTCTTTGCGCGAAGAAGCCGCTTCTTCGGCTCCGGGAGCCGGAGAGAGCGGCAGCATCGGAAAGGTGAAGAAGGAAGCTGTACAACACTGGGATTGTGTGCTCAACTTGCCAACTGATAGAAAACAGTACCTTACCATTCTCCTGACTTTTCCTATCACATGAATATTCGATTGGAAGCTGTTTTGGACAGCTTTTCTTTTCTTTATGCCAAACACTTGGCAGACCTCCGTGCAACGTCCAGAACACGATGGGAGATGTTTTCTGTGCTCCGGCAGGTTTTCCTTGCCAGACGTAGTGCAAAAGCTTTCTGCTAGGATGTAGACCACAAAAGACGCTAAAGACGAAGGTACGATGCTCTCCGGAGCTAAGCGCCGCTCCCGGGCTTCTTTCGGCAGAAGCCGCGCTAAGAGAGCACTGTGAGCGGTACAATCGTCTTTGCGCGAAGAAGCCACTTGTTCGGCTCCGCGAGCCGGAGAGAGCGGCAGCATCGGAAAGGTGAAGAAGGAAGCTGTACAACACTGGGATTGTGTGCTCAACTTGCCAACTGATAGAAAACAGTACCTTTGCACTCTCCTGACTTTTCTAATCACATGAATATTCGATTGGAAGCTGTTTTGGACAGCTTTTCTTTTCTTTATGCCAAACACTTGGCAGACCTATGTACAACGTCCAGATCACGTTGGGAAATGTTTTCTGTGCTGGCGCAGGTTTTCCTTTCCAGACAGAGTGGAAAAGCTTTCTGCTAGGATGTAGACCACAAAAGACGCTAAAGACGAAGGTACGATGCTCTCCGGAGCTAAGCGCCGCTCCCGGGCTTCTTTCGGCAGAAGCCGCGCTAAGAGAGCACTGTGAGCGGTACAATCGTCTTTGCGCGAAGAAGCCGCTTCTTCGGCTCCAGGAGCCGGAGAGAGCGGCAGCATCGGAAACGTGAAGAAGGAAGCTGTATTACACTAGGATTGCGTGCGCAGCTTGCCAACTGATAGAAAACAGTACCTTACCACTCTCCTGACTTTTCCAATCACATGAATATTCGATTGGAAGCTGTTTTGGACAGCTTTTCTTTTCTTTATGCCAAACACTTGGCAGACCTCCGTGCAACGTCCAGAACACGATGGGAGATGTTTTCGGTGCTCCGGCAGGTTTTCCTTGCCTGACAGAGTGGAAAAGCTTTCTGCTAAGATGTAGACCACAAAAGACGCTAAAGACGAAGGTACGATGCTCTCCGGAGCTAAGCGCCGCTCCCGGGCTTCTTTCGGCAGAAGCCGCTCAAACGAGAGCACTGTGAGCTGTACAATCGTCTTTGCGCGAAGAAGCCACTTGTTCGGCTCCGGGAGCCGGAGAGAGCGGCAGCATCGGAAAGGTGAAGAAGGAAGCTGTACAACACTAGGATTGTGTGCTCAACTTTCCAACTGATAGAAAACAGTACCTTTGCACTCTCCTGACTTTTCTAATCACATGAATATTCGATTGGAAGCTGTTTTGGACAGCTTTTCTTTTCTTTATGCCAAACACTTGGCAGACCTCCGTACAACGTCCAGATCACGTTGGGAAATGTTTTCTGTGCTGGCGCAGGTTTTCCTTGCCAGACAGAGTGGAAAAGCTTTCTGCTAGGATGTAGACCACAAAAGACGCTAAAGACGAAGGTACGATGCTCTCCGGATCTAAGCTCCGCTCCCGGGCTTCTTTCGGCAGAAGCCGCGCTAAGAGAGCACTGTGAGCGGTACAATCGTCTTTGCGCGAAGAAGCCGCTTCTTCGGCTCCGCGAGCCGGAGAGAGCGGCAGCATCGGAAACGTGAAGAAGGAAGCTGTACTACACTAGGATTGTGTGCACAGCTTGCCAACTGATAGAAAACAGTACCTTACCATTCTCCTGACTTTTGTAATCACATGAATATTCGATTGGAAGCTGTTTTGGACAGCTTTTCTTTTCTTTATGCCAAACACTTGGCAGACCTCCGTACAACATCCAGATCACGTTGGGAGATGTTTTCTGTGCTCCCGCAGGTTTTCCTTGCCTGACAGAGTGGAAAAGCTTTCTGCTAGGATGTAGACCACAAAAGACGCTAAAGACGAAGGTACGATGCTCTCCGGAGCTAAGCACCGCTCCCGGGCTTCTTTCGGCAGAAGCCTCTGTAACGAGAACACTGTGAGCGGTACAATCGTCTTTGCACGAAGAAGCCGCTTCTTCGGCTCCGGGAGCCGGAGAGAGCGGCAGCATCGGAAAGGTGAAGAAGGAAGCTGTACAACACTGGGATTGTGTGCTCAACTTGCCAACTGATAGAAAACAGTACCTTACCATTCTCCTGACTTTTCCTATCACATGAATATTCGATTGGAAGCTGTTTTGGACAGCTTTTCTTTTCTTTATGCCAAACACTTGGCAGACCTCCGTACAACGTCCAGAACACGATGGGAGATGTTTTCTGTGCTCCGGCAGGTTTTCCTTGCCTGACAGAGTGGAAAAGCTTTCTGCTAAGATGTAGACCACAAAAGACGCTAAAGACGAAGGTACGATGCTCTCCGGAGCTAAGAGCCGCTCCCGGGCTTCTTTCGGCAGAAGCCGCTCAAACGAGAACACTGTGAGCGGTACAATCGTCTTTGCGCGAAGAAGCCGCTTCTTCGGCTCCGGGAGCCGGAGAGAGCGGCAGCATCGGAAAGGTGAAGAAGGAAGCTGTACAACACTGGGATTGTGTGCTCAACTTGCCAACTGATAGAAAACAGTACCTTACCATTCTCCTGACTTTTCCTATCACATGAATATTCGATTGGAAGCTGTTTTGGACAGCTTTTCTTTTCTTTATGCCAAACACTTGGCAGACCTCCGTGCAACGTCCAGAACACGATGGGAGATGTTTTCTGTGCTCCGGCAGGTTTTCCTTGCCAGACGTAGTGCAAAAGCTTTCTGCTAGGATGTAGACCAAAAAAGACGCTAAAGACGAAGCTACGATGCTCTCCGGAGCTAAGCGCCGCTCCCGGGCTTCTTTCGGCAGAAGCCGCGCAAAGAGAGCACTGTGAGCGGTACAATCGTCTTTGCGCGAAGAAGCCACTTGTTCGGCTCCGCGAGCCGGAGAGAGCGGCAGCATCGGAAAGGTGAAGAAGGAAGCTGTACAACACTGGGATTGTGTGCTCAACTTGCCAACTGATAGAAAACAGTACCTTACCACTCTCCTGACTTTTCTAATCACATGAATATTCGATTGGAAGCTGTTTTGGACAGCTTTTCTTTTCTTTATGCCAAACACTTGGCAGACCTCCGTACAACGTCCAGATCACGTTGGGAAATGTTTTCTGTGCTGGCGCAGGTTTTCCTTTCCAGACAGAGTGGAAAAGCTTTCTGCTAGGATGTAGACCACAAAAGACGCTAAAGACGAAGGTACGATGCTCTCCGGAGCTAAGCACCGCTCCCGGGCTTCTTTCGGCAGAAGCCGCGCTAAGAGAGCACTGTGAGCGGTACAATCGTCTTTGCGCGAAGAAGCCGCTTCTTCGGCTCCAGGAGCCGGAGAGAGCGGCAGCATCGGAAAGGTGAAGAAGGATGCTGTATTACACTGGGATTACGTGCGCAGCTTGCCAACTGATAGAAAGCAGTACCTTACCACTCTCCTGACTTTTCCAATCACATGAATATTCGATTGGAAGCTGTTTTGGACAGCTTTTCTTTTCTTTATGCCAAACACTTGGCAGACCTCCGTGCAACGTCCAGAACACGATGGGAGATGTTTTCGGTGCTCCCGCAGGTTTTCCTTGCCTGACAGAGTGGAAAAGCTTTCTGCTAGGATGTAGACCACAAAAGACGCTAAAGACGAAGCTACGATGCTCTCCGGATCTAAGCTCCGCTCCCGGGCTTCTTTCGGCAGAAGCCGCGCTAAGAGAGCACTGTGAGCGGTACAATCGTCTTTGCGCGAAGAAGCCGCTTCTTCGGCTCCGCGAGCCGGAGAGAGCGGCAGCATCGGAATGGTGAAGAAGGAAGCTGTACAACACTAGGATTGTGTGCACAGCTTGCCAACTGATAGAAAACAGTACCTTACCATTCTCCTGACTTTTGTAATCACATGAATATTCGATTGGAAGCTGTTTTGGACAGCTTTTCTTTTCTTTATGCCAAACACTTGGCAGACCTCCGTACAACGTCCAGAACACGATGGGAGATGTTTTCTGTGCTCCGGCAGGTTTTCCTTGCCTGACAGAGTGGAAAAGCTTTCTGCTAAGATGTAGACCACAAAAGACGCTAAAGACGAAGGTACGATGCTCTCCGGAGCTAAGAGCCGCTCCCGGGCTTCTTTCGGCAGAAGCCGCTCAAACGAGAACACTGTGAGCGGTACAATCGTCTTTGCGCGAAGAAGCCGCTTCTTCGGCTCCGGGAGCCGGAGAGAGTGGCAGCATCGGAAAGGTGAAGAAGGAAGCTGTACAACACTGGGATTGTGTGCTCAACTTGCCAACTGATAGAAAACAGTACCTTACCATTCTCCTGACTTTTCCTATCACATGAATATTCGATTGGAAGCTGTTTTGGACAGCTTTTCTTTTCTTTATGCCAAACACTTGGCAGACCTCCGTACAACGTCCAGAACACGATGGGATATGTTTTCTGTGCTCCGGCAGGTTTTCCTTGCCAGACAGAGTGCAAAAGCTTTCTGCTAGGATGTAGACCACAAAAGACGCTAAAGACGAAGCTACGATGCTCTCCGGAGCTAAGCGCCGCTCCCGGGCTTCTTTCGGCAGAAGCCGCGCTAAGAGAGCACTGTGAGCGGTACAATCGTCTTTGCGCGAAGAAGCCGCTTCTTCGGCTCCGGGAGCCGGAGAGAGCGGCAGCATCGGAAAGGTGAAGAAGGAAGCTGTACAACACTGGGATTGTGTGCTCAACTTGCCAACTGATAGAAAACAGTACCTTACCACTCTCCTGACTTTTCTAATCACATGAATATTCGATTGGAAGCTGTTTTGGACAGCTTTTCTTTTCTTTATGCCAAACACTTGGCAGACCTCCGTACAACGTCCAGAACACGATGGGAGATGTTTTCTGTGCTCCGGCAGGTTTTCCTTGCCAGACAGAGTGGAAAAGCTTTCTGCTAAGATGTAGACCACAAAAGACGCTAAAGACGAAGGTACGATGCTCTCCGGAGCTAAGAGCCGCTCCCGGGCTTCTTTCGGCAGAAGCCGCTCAAACGAGAACACTGTGACCGGTACAATCGTCTTTGCGCGAAGAAGCCGCTTCTTCGGCTCCGGGAGCCGGAGAGAGCGGCAGCATCGGAAAGGTGAAGAAGGAAGCTGTACAACACTAGGATTGTGTGCTCAACTTGCCAACTGATAGAAAACAGTACCTTACCATTCTCCTGACTTTTCCAATCACATGAATATTCGATTGGAAGCTGTTTTGGACAGCTTTTCTTTTCTTTATGCCAAACACTTGGCAGACCTCCGTGCAACGTCCAGAACACGATGGGAGATGTTTTCGGTGCTCCGGCAGGTTTTCCTTGCCAGACGTAGTGCAAAAGCTTTCTGCTAGGATGTAGACCACAAAAGACGCTAAAGACGAAGCTACGATGCTCTCCGGAGCTAAGCGCCGCTCCCGGGCTTCTTTCGGCAGAAGCCGCGCTAAGAGAGCACTGTGACCGGTACAATCGTCTTTGCGCGAAGAAGCCGCTTCTTCGGCTCCGCGAGCCGGAGAGAGCGGCAGCATCGGAAACGTGAAGAAGGAAGCTGTATTACACTAGGAATGCGTGCGCAGCTTGCCAACTGATAGAAAACAGTACCTTACCACTCTCCTGACTTTTCCAATCACATGAATATTCGATTGGAAGCTGTTTTGGACAGCTTTTCTTTTCTTTATGCCAAACACTTGGCAGACCTCCGTGCAACGTCCAGAACACGATGGGAGATGTTTTCGGTGCTCCGGCAGGTTTTCCTTGCCTGACAGAGTGGAAAAGCTTTCTGCTAGGATGTAGACCACAAAAGACGCTAAAGACGAAGCTACGATGCTCTCCGGATCTAAGCTCCGCTCCCGGGCTTCTTTCGGCAGAAGCCGCGCTAAGAGAGCACTGTGAGCGGTACAATCGTCTTTGCGCGAAGAAGCCGCTTCTTCGGCTCCGGGAGCCGGAGAGAGCGGCAGCATCGGAATGGTGAAGAAGGAAGCTGTACAACACTAGGATTGTGTGCACAGCTTGCCAACTGATAGAAAACAGTACCTTACCATTCTCCTGACTTTTGTAATCACATGAATATTCGATTGGAAGCTGTTTTGGACAGCTTTTCTTTTCTTTATGCCAAACACTTGGCAGACCTCCGTACAACGTCCAGAACACGATGGGAGATGTTTTCTGTGCTCCGGCAGGTTTTCCTTGCCTGACAGAGTGGAAAAGCTTTCTGCTAAGATGTAGACCACAAAAGACGCTAAAGACGAAGGTACGATGCTCTCCGGAGCTAAGAGCCGCTCCCGGGCTTCTTTCGGCAGAAGCCGCTCAAACGAGAACACTGTGAGCGGTACAATCGTCTTTGCGCGAAGATGCCCCTTCTTCGGCTCCGGGAGCCGGAGAGAGTGGCAGCATCGGAAAGGTGAAGAAGGAAGCTGTACAACACTGGGATTGTGTGCTCAACTTGCCAACTGATAGAAAACAGTACCTTACCATTCTCCTGACTTTTCCTATCACATGAATATTCGATTGGAAGCTGTTTTGGACAGCTTTTCTTTTCTTTATGCCAAACACTTGGCAGACCTCCGTACAACGTCCAGAACACGATGGGATATGTTTTCTGTGCTCCGGCAGGTTTTCCTTGCCAGACAGAGTGCAAAAGCTTTCTGCTAGGATGTAGACCACAAAAGACGCTAAAGACGAAGCTACGATGCTCTCCGGAGCTAAGCGCCGCTCACGGGCTTCTTTCGGCAGAAGCCGCGCTAAGAGAGCACTGTGAGCGGTACAATCGTCTTTGCGCGAAGAAGCCGCTTCTTCGGCTCCAGGAGCCGGAGAGAGCGGCAGCATCGGAAAGGTGAAGAAGGAAGCTGTACAACACTGGGATTGTGTGCTCAACTTGCCAACTGATAGAAAACAGTACCTTACCATTCTCCTGACTTTTCTAATCACATGAATATTCGATTGGAAGCTGTTTTGGACAGCTTTTCTTTTCTTTATGCCAAACACTTGGCAGACCTCCGTACAACGTCCAGAACACGATGGGAGATGTTTTCTGTGCTCCGGCAGGTTTTCCTTGCCAGACAGAGTGGAAAAGCTTTCTGCTAAGATGTAGACCACAAAAGACGCTAAAGACGAAGGTACGATGCTCTCCGGAGCTAAGAGCCGCTCCCAGGCTTCTTTCGGCAGAAGCCGCTCAAACGAGAACACTGTGACCGGTACAATCGTCTTTGCGCGAAGAAGCCGCTTCTTCGGCTCCGGGAGCCGGAGAGAGCGGCAGCATCGGAAAGGTGAAGAAGGAAGCTGTACAACACTGGGATTGTGTGCTCAACTTGCCAACTGATAGAAAACAGTACCTTACCATTCTCCTGACTTTTCCAATCACATGAATATTCGATTGGAAGCTGTTTTGGACAGCTTTTCTTTTCTTTATGCCAAACACTTGGCAGACCTCCGTGCAACGTCGAGAACACGATGGGAGATGTTTTCGGTGCTCCGGCAGGTTTTCCTTGCCAGACGTAGTGCAAAAGCTTTCTGCTAGGATGTAGACCACAAAAGACGCTAAAGACGAAGCTACGATGCTCTCCGGAGCTAAGCGCCGCTCCCGGGCTTCTTTCGGCAGAAGCCGCGCTAAGAGAGCACTGTGACCGGTACAATCGTCTTTGCGCGAAGAAGCCGCTTCTTCGGCTCCGCGAGCCGGAGAGAGCGGCAGCATCGGAAACGTGAAGAAGGAAGCTGTATTACACTAGGATTGCGTGCGCAGCTTGCCAACTGATAGAAAACAGTACCTTACCACTCTCCTGACTTTTCCAATCACATGAATATTCGATTGGAAGCTGTTTTGGACAGCTTTTCTTTTCTTTATGCCAAACACTTGGCAGACCTCCGTGCAACGTCCAGAACACGATGGGAGATGTTTTCGGTGCTCCGGCAGGTTTTCCTTGCCTGACAGAGTGCAAAAGCTTTCTGCTAAGATGTAGACCACAAAAGACGCTAAAGACGAAGGTACGATGCTCTCCGGAGCTAAGCGCCGCTCCCGGGCTTCTTTCGGCAGAAGCCGCTCAAACGAGAACACTGTGAGCTGTACAATCGTCTTTGCGCGAAGAAGCCACTTGTTCGGCTCCGGGAGCCGGAGAGAGCGGCAGCATCGGAAAGGTGAAGAAGGAAGCTGTACAACACTAGGATTGTGTGCTCAACTTTCCAACTGATAGAAAACAGTACCTTTGCACTCTCCTGACTTTTCTAATCACATGAATATTCGATTGGAAGCTGTTTTGGACAGCTTTTCTTTTCTTTATGCCAAACACTTGGCAGACCTCCGTACAACGTCCAGATCACGTTGGGAAATGTTTTCTGTGCTGGCGCAGGTTTTCCTTGCCAGACAGAGTGGAAAAGCTTTCTGCTAGGATGTAGACCACAAAAGACGCTAAAGACGAAGGTACGATGCTCTCCGGAGCTAAGCGCCGCTCCCGGGCTTCTTTCGGCAGAAGCCGCGCTAAGAGAGCACTGTGAGCGGTACAATCGTCTTTGCGCGAAGAAGCCGCTTCTTCGGATCCGCGGGCCGGAGAGAGCGGCAGCATCGGAAAGGTGAAGAAGGAAGCTGTACAACACTGGGATTGTGTGCTCAACTTGCCAACTGATAGAAAACAGTACCTTACCATTCTCCTGACTTTTCCTATCACATGAATATTCGATTGGAAGCTGTTTTGGACAGCTTTTCTTTTCTTAATGCCAAACAATTGGCAGACCTCCGTGCAACGTCCAGAACACGATGGGAGATGTTTTCTGTGCTCCGGCAGGTTTTCCTTGCCAGACAGAGTGCAAAAGCTTTCTGCTAGGATGTAGACCACAAAAGACGCTAAAGACGAAGCTACGATGCTCTCCGGAGCTAAGCGCCGCTCCCGGGCTTCTTTCGGCAGAAGCCGCGCTAAGAGAGCACTGTGACCGGTACAATCGTCTTTGCGCGAAGAAGCCGCTTCTTCGGCTCCGGGAGCCGGAGAGAGTGGCAGCATCGGAAAGGTGAAGAAGGAAGCTGTACAACACTGGGATTGTGTGCTCAACTTGCCAACTGATAGAAAACAGTACCTTACCATTCTCCTGACTTTTCCTATCACATGAATATTCGATTGGAAGCTGTTTTGGACAGCTTTACTTTTCTTTATGCCAAACACTTGGCAGACCTCCGTACAACGTCCAGAACACGATGGGATATGTTTTCTGTGCTCCGGCAGGTTTTCCTTGCCAGACAGAGTGCAAAAGCTTTCTGCTAGGATGTAGACCACAAAAGACGCTAAAGACGAAGCTACGATGCTCTCCGGAGCTAAGCGCCGCTCACGGGCTTCTTTCGGCAGAAGCCGCGCTAAGAGAGCACTGTGAGCTGTACAATCGTCTTTGCGCGAAGAAGCCGCTTCTTCGGCTCCAGGAGCCGGAGAGAGCGGCAGCATCGGAAAGGTGAAGAAGGATGCTGTATTACACTAGGATTGCGTGCGCAGCTTGCCAACTGATAGAAAGCAGTACCTTACCACTCTCCTGACTTTTCCAATCACATGAATATTCGATTGGAAGCTGTTTTGGACAGCTTTTCTTTTCTTTATGCCAAACACTTGGCAGACCTCCGTGCAACGTCCAGAACACGATGGGAGATGTTTTCGGTGCTCCGGCAGGTTTTCCTTGCCTGACAGAGTGGAAAAGCTTTCTGCTAGGTTGTAGACCACAAAAGACGCTAAAGACGAAGGTACGATGCTCTCCGGATCTAAGCTCCGCTCCCGGGCTTCTTTCGGCAGAAGCCGCGCTAAGAGAGCACTGTGAGCGGTACAATCGTCTTTGCGCGAAGAAGCCGCTTCTTCGGCTCCGCGAGCCGGAGAGAGCGGCAGCATCGGAATGGTGAAGAAGGAAGCTGTACAACACTAGGATTGTGTGCACAGCTTGCCAACTGATAGAAAACAGTACCTTACCATTCTCCTGACTTTTGTAATCACATGAATATTCGATTGGAAGCTGTTTTGGACAGCTTTTCTTTTCTTTATGCCAAACACTTGGCAGACCTCCGTACAACGTCCAGAACACGATGGGATATGTTTTCTGTGCTCCGGCAGGTTTTCCTTGCCAGACAGAGTGCAAAAGCTTTCTGCTAGGATGTAGACCACAAAAGACGCTAAAGACGAAGCTACGATGCTCTCCGGAGCTAAGCGCCGCTCCCGGGCTTCTTTCGGCAGAAGCCGCGCTAAGAGAGCACTGTGAGCGGTACAATCGTCTTTGCGCGAAGAAGCCGCTTCTTCGGCTCCGGGAGCCGGAGAGAGCGGCAGCATCGGAAAGGTGAAGAAGGAAGCTGTACAACACTGGGATTGTGTGCTCAACTTGCCAACTGATAGAAAACAGTACCTTACCATTCTCCTGACTTTTCTAATCACATGAATATTCGATTGGAAGCTGTTTTGGACAGCTTTTCTTTTCTTTATGCCAAACACTTGGCAGACCTCCGTACAACGTCCAGAACACGATGGGAGATGTTTTCTGTGCTCCGGCAGGTTTTCCTTGCCTGACAGAGTGGAAAAGCTTTCTGCTAAGATGTAGACCACAAAAGACGCTAAAGACGAAGGTACGATGCTCTCCGGAGCTAAGCGCCGCTCCCGGGCTTCTTTCGGCAGAAGCCGCTCAAACGAGAACACTGTGAGCTGTACAATCGTCTTTGCGCGAAGAAGCCACTTGTTCGGCTCCGGGAGCCGGAGAGAGCGGCAGCATCGGAAAGGTGAAGAAGGAAGCTGTACAACACTAGGATTGTGTGCTCAACTTTCCAACTGATAGAAAACAGTACCTTTGCACTCTCCTGACTTTTCTAATCACATGAATATTCGATTGGAAGCTGTTTTGGACAGCTTTTCTTTTCTTTATGCCAAACACTTGGCAGACCTCCGTACAACGTCCAGATCACGTTGGGAAATGTTTTCTGTGCTGGCGCAGGTTTTCCTTGCCAGACAGAGTGGAAAAGCTTTCTGCTAGGATGTAGACCACAAAAGACGCTAAAGACGAAGGTACGATGCTCTCCGGAGCTAAGCGCCGCTCCCGGGCTTCTTTCGGCAGAAGCCGCGCTAAGAGAGCACTGTGAGCGGTACAATCGTCTTTGCGCGAAGAAGCCGCTTCTTCGGATCCGCGGGCCGGAGAGAGCGGCAGCATCGGAAAGGTGAAGAAGGAAGCTGTACAACACTGGGATTGTGTGCTCAACTTGCCAACTGATAGAAAACAGTACCTTACCATTCTCCTGACTTTTCCTATCACATGAATATTCGATTGGAAGCTGTTTTGGACAGCTTTTCTTTTCTTAATGCCAAACAATTGGCAGACCTCCGTGCAACGTCCAGAACACGATGGGAGATGTTTTCTGTGCTCCGGCAGGTTTTCCTTGCCAGACAGAGTGCAAAAGCTTTCTGCTAGGATGTAGACCACAAAAGACGCTAAAGACGAAGCTACGATGCTCTCCGGAGCTAAGAGCCGCTCCCGGGCTTCTTTCGGCAGAAGCCGCGCTAAGAGAGCACTGTGAGCGGTACAATCGTCTTTGCGCGAAGAAGCCGCTTCTTCGGCTCCGGGAGCCGGAGAGAGTGGCAGCATCGGAAAGGTGAAGAAGGAAGCTGTACAACACTGGGATTGTGTGCTCAACTTGCCAACTGATAGAAAACAGTACCTTACCATTCTCCTGACTTTTCCTATCACATGAATATTCGATTGGAAGCTGTTTTGGACAGCTTTACTTTTCTTTATGCCAAACACTTGGCAGACCTCCGTACAACGTCCAGAACACGATGGGATATGTTTTCTGTGCTCCGGCAGGTTTTCCTTGCCAGACAGAGTGCAAAAGCTTTCTGCTAGGATGTAGACCACAAAAGACGCTAAAGACGAAGCTACGATGCTCTCCGGAGCTAAGCGCCGCTCACGGGCTTCTTTCGGCAGAAGCCGCGCTAAGAGAGCACTGTGAGCGGTACAATCGTCTTTGCGCGAAGAAGCCGCTTCTTCGGCTCCAGGAGCCGGAGAGAGCGGCAGCATCGGAAAGGTGAAGAAGGATGCTGTATTACACTAGGATTGCGTGCGCAGCTTGCCAACTGATAGAAAGCAGTACCTTACCACTCTCCTGACTTTTCCAATCACATGAATATTCGATTGGAAGCTGTTTTGGACAGCTTTTCTTTTCTTTATGCCAAACACTTGGCAGACCTCCGTGCAACGTCCAGAACACGATGGGAGATGTTTTCGGTGCTCCGGCAGGTTTTCCTTGCCTGACAGAGTGGAAAAGCTTTCTGCTAGGTTGTAGACCACAAAAGACGCTAAAGACGAAGGTACGATGCTCTCCGGATCTAAGCTCCGCTCCCGGGCTTCTTTCGGCAGAAGCCGCGCTAAGAGAGCACTGTGAGCGGTACAATCGTCTTTGCGCGAAGAAGCCGCTTCTTCGGCTCCGCGAGCCGGAGAGAGCGGCAGCATCGGAATGGTGAAGAAGGAAGCTGTACAACACTAGGATTGTGTGCACAGCTTGCCAACTGATAGAAAACAGTACCTTACCATTCTCCTGACTTTTGTAATCACATGAATATTCGATTGGAAGCTGTTTTGGACAGCTTTTCTTTTCTTTATGCCAAACACTTGGCAGACCTCCGTACAACGTCCAGAACACGATGGGATATGTTTTCTGTGCTCCGGCAGGTTTTCCTTGCCAGACAGAGTGCAAAAGCTTTCTGCTAGGATGTAGACCACAAAAGACGCTAAAGACGAAGGTACGATGCTCTCCGGAGCTAAGCGCCGCTCCCGGGCTTCTTTCGGCAGAAGCCGCGCTAAGAGAGCACTGTGAGCGGTACAATCGTCTTTGCGCGAAGAAGCCGCTTCTTCGGCTCCGGGAGCCGGAGAGAGCGGCAGCATCGGAAAGGTGAAGAAGGAAGCTGTACAACACTGGGATTGTGTGCTCAACTTGCCAACTGATAGAAAACAGTACCTTACCATTCTCCTGACTTTTCTAATCACATGAATATTCGATTGGAAGCTGTTTTGGACAGCTTTTCTTTTCTTTATGCCAAACACTTGGCAGACCTCCGTACAACGTCCAGAACACGATGGGAGATGTTTTCTGTGCTCCGGCAGGTTTTCCTTGCCAGACAGAGTGGAAAAGCTTTCTGCTAAGATGTAGACCACAAAAGATGCTAAAGACGAAGGTACGATGCTCTCCGGAGCTAAGAGCCGCTCCCGGGCTTCTTTCGGCAGAAGCCGCTCTAACGAGAACACTGTGACCGGTACAATCGTCTTTGCGCGAAGAAGCCGCTTCTTCGGCTCCGGGAGCCGGAGAGAGCGGCAGCATCGCAAAGGTGAAGAAGGAAGCTGTACAACACTGGGATTGTGTGCTCAACTTGCCAACTGATAGAAAACAGTACCTTACCATTCTCCTGACTTTTCCAATCACATGAATATTCGATTGGAAGCTGTTTTGGACAGCTTTTCTTTTCTTTATGCCAAACACTTGGCAGACCTCCGTGCAACGTCCAGAACACAATGGGAGATGTTTTCGGTGCTCCGGCAGGTTTTCCTTGCCAGACGTAGTGCAAAAGCTTTCTGCTAGGATGTAGACCACAAAAGACGCTAAAGACGAAGCTACGATGCTCTCCGGAGCTAAGCGCCGCTCCCGGGCTTCTTTCGGCAGAAGCCGCGCTAAGAGAGCACTGTGACCGGTACAATCGTCTTTGCGCGAAGAAGCCGCTTCTTCGGCTCCAGGAGCCGGAGAGAGCGGCAGCATCGGAAACGTGAAGAAGGAAGCTGTATTACACTAGGATTGCGTGCGCAGCTTGCCAACTGATAGAAAACAGTACCTTACCACTCTCCTGACTTTTCCAATCACATGAATATTCGATTGGAAGCTGTTTTGGACAGCTTTTCTTTTCTTTATGCCAAACACTTGGCAGACCTCCGTGCAACGTCCAGAACACGATGGGAGATGTTTTCGGTGCTCCGGCAGGTTTTCCTTGCCTGACAGAGTGGAAAAGCTTTCTGCTAAGATGTAGACCACAAAAGACGCTAAAGACGAAGGTACGATGCTCTCCGGAGCTAAGCGCCGCTCCCGGGCTTCTTTCGGCAGAAGCCGCTCAAACGAGAACACTGTGAGCTGTACAATCGTCTTTGCGCGAAGAAGCCACTTGTTCGGCTCCGGGAGCCGGAGAGAGCGGCAGCATCGGAAAGGTGAAGAAGGAAGCTGTACAACACTAGGATTGTGTGCTCAACTTTCCAACTGATAGAAAACAGTTCCTTTGCACTCTCCTGACTTTTCCTATCACATGAATATTCGATTGGAAGCTGTTTTGGACAGCTTTTCTTTTCTTTATGCCAAACACTTGGCAGACCTCCGTACAACGTCCAGATCACGTTGGGAAATGTTTTCTGTGCTGGCGCAGGTTTTCCTTGCCAGACAGAGTGGAAAAGCTTTCTGCTAGGATGTAGACCACAAAAGACGCTAAAGACGAAGCTACGATGCTCTCCGGAGCTAAGCGCCGCTCCCGGCCTTCTTTCGGCAGAAGCCGCGCTAAGAGAGCACTGTGAGCGGTACAATCGTCTTTGCGCGAAGAAGCCGCTTCTTCGGATCCGCGGGCCGGAGAGAGCGGCAGCATCGGAAAGGTGAAGAAGGAAGCTGTACAACACTGGGATTGTGTGCTCAACTTGCCAACTGATAGAAAACAGTACCTTACCATTCTCCTGACTTTTCCTATCACATGAATATTCGATTGGAAGCTGTTTTGGACAGCTTTTCTTTTCTTAATGCCAAACAATTGGCAGACCTCCGTGCAACGTCCAGAACACGATGGGAGATGTTTTCTGTGCTCCGGCAGGTTTTCCTTGCCAGACAGAGTGCAAAAGCTTTCTGCTAGGATGTAGACCACAAAAGACGCTAAAGACGAAGGTACGATGCTCTCCGGAGCTAAGCGCCGCTCCCGGGCTTCTTTCGGCAGAAGCCGCGCTAAGAGAGCACTGTGAGCGGTACAATCGTCTTTGCGCGAAGAAGCCGCTTCTTCGGCTCCGGGAGCCGGAGAGAGCGGCAGCATCGGAAACGTGAAGAAGGATGCTGTACAACACTATGATTGTGTGCACAGCTTGCCAACTGATAGAAAACAGTACCTTACCATTCTCCTGACTTTTGTAATCACATGAATATTCGATTGGAAGCTGTTTTGGACAGCTTTTCTTTTCTTTATGCCAAACACTTGGCAGACCTCCGTACAACGTCCAGAACACGATGGGAGATGTTTTCGGTGCTCCGGCAGGTTTTCCTTGCCAGACGTAGTGCAAAAGCTTTCTGCTAGGATGTAGACCACAAAAGACGCTAAAGACGAAGGTACGATGCTCTCCGGATCTAAGCTCCGCTCACGGGCTTCTTTCGGCAGAAGCCGCGCTAAGAGAGCACTGTGAGCGGTACAATCGTCTTTGCGCGAAGAAGCCGCTTCTTCGGCTCCAGGAGCCGGAGAGAGCGGCAGCATCGGAAACGTGAAGAAGGAAGCTGTATTACACTAGGATTGCGTGCGCAGCTTGCCAACTGATAGAAAACAGTACCTTACCACTCTCCTGACTTTTCCAATCACATGAATATTCGATTGGAAGCTGTTTTGGACAGCTTTTCTTTTCTTTATGCCAAACACTTGGCAGACCTCCGTGCAACGTCCAGAACACGATGGGAGATGTTTTCGGTGCTCCGGCAGGTTTTCCTTGCCTGACAGAGTGGAAAAGCTTTCTGCTAAGATGTAGACCACAAAAGACGCTAAAGACGAAGGTACGATGCTCTCCGGAGCTAAGCGCCGCTCCCGGGCTTCTTTCGGCAGAAGCCGCTCAAACGAGAACACTGTGAGCTGTACAATCGTCTTTGCGCGAAGAAGCCACTTGTTCGGCTCCGGGAGCCGGAGAGAGCGGCAGCATCGGAAAGGTGAAGAAGGAAGCTGTACAACACTAGGATTGTGTGCTCAACTTTCCAACTGATAGAAAACAGTACCTTTGCACTCTCCTGACTTTTCAAATCACATGAATATTCGATTGGAAGCTGTTTTGGACAGCTTTTCTTTTCTTTATGCCAAACACTTGGCAGACCTCCGTACAACGTCCAGATCACGTTGGGAAATGTTTTCTGTGCTGGCGCAGGTTTTCCTTGCCAGACAGAGTGGAAAAGCTTTCTGCTAGGATGTAGACCACAAAAGACGCTAAAGACGAAGCTACGATGCTCTCCGGAGCTAAGCGCCGCTCCCGGGCTTCTTTCGGCAGAAGCCGCGCTAAGAGAGCACTGTGAGCGGTACAATCGTCTTTGCGCGAAGAAGCCGCTTCTTCGGATCCGCGGGCCGGAGAGAGCGGCAGCATCGGAAAGGTGAAGAAGGAAGCTGTACAACACTGGGATTGTGTGCTCAACTTGCCAACTGATAGAAAACAGTACCTTACCATTCTCCTGACTTTTCCTATCACATGAATATTCGATTGGAAGCTGTTTTGGACAGCTTTTCCTTTCTTAATGCCAAACAATTGGCAGACCTCCGTGCAACGTCCAGAACACGATGGGAGATGTTTTCTGTGCTCCCGCAGGTTTTCCTTGCCTGACAGAGTGGAAAAGATTTCTGCTAGGATGTAGACCACAAAAGACGCTAAAGACGAAGGTACGATGCTCTCCGGAGCTAAGAGCCGCTCCCGGGCTTCTTTCGGCAGAAGCCGCTCAAACGAGAACACTGTGAGCGGTACAATCGTCTTTGCGCGAAGAAGCCGCTTCTTCGGCTCCGGGAGCCGGAGAGAGCGGCAGCATCGGAAAGGTGAAGAAGGAAGCTGTACAACACTGGGATTGTGTGCTCAACTTGCCAACTGATAGAAAACAGTACCTTACCATTCTCCTGACTTTTCTAATCACATGAATATTCGATTGGAAGCTGTTTTGGACAGCTTTTCTATTCTTTATGCCAAACACTTGGCAGACCTCCGTGCAACGTCCAGAACACGATGGGATATGTTTTCTGTGCTCCGGCAGGTTTTCCTTGCCAGACGTAGTGCAAAAGCTTTCTGCTAGGATGTAGACCACAAAAGACGCTAAAGACGAAGGTACGATGCTCTCCGGAGCTAAGCGCCGCTCCCGGGCTTCTTTCGGCAGAAGCCGCGCTAAGAGAGCACTGTGAGCGGTACAATCGTCTTTGCGCGAAGAAGCCACTTGTTCGGCTACGCGAGCCGGAGAGAGCGGCAGCATCGGAAAGGTGAAGAAGGAAGCTGTACAACACTGGGATTGTGTGCTCAACTTGCCAACTGATAGAAAACAGTACCTTTGCACTCTCCTGACTTTTCTAATCACATGAATATTCGATTGGAAGCTGTTTTGGACAGCTTTTCTTTTCTTTATGCCAAACACTTGGCAGACATCCGTACAACGTCCAGATCACTTTGGGAAATGTTTTATGTGCTGGCGCAGGTTTTCCTTTCCAGACAGAGTGGAAAAGCTTTCTGCTAGGATGTAGACCACAAAAGACGCTAAAGACGAAGGTACGATGCTCTCCGGAGCTAAGCGCCGCTCCCGGGCTTCTTTCGGCAGAAGCCGCGCTAAGAGAGCACTGTGAGCGGTACAATCGTCTTTGCGCGAAGAAGCCGCTTCTTCGGCTCCGCGAGCCGGAGAGAGAGGCAGCATCGGAAAGGTGAAGAAGGAAGCTGTACAACACTGGGATTGTGTGCTCAACTTGCCAACTGATAGAAAACAGTACCTTACCATTCTCCTGACTTTTCCTATCACATGAATATTCGATTGGAAGCTGTTTTGGACAGCTTTTCTTTTCTTTATGCCAAACACTTGGCAGACCTCCCTACAACGTCCAGAACACGATGGGAGATGTTTTCTGTGCTCCGGCAGGTTTTCCTTGCCAGACAGAGTGGAAAAGCTTTCTGCTAGGATGTAGACCACAAAAGACGCTAAAGACGAAGGTACGATGCTCTCCCGAGCTAAGCGCCGCTCCCGGGCTTCTTTCGGCAGAAGCCTCTGTAACGAGAACACTGTGAGCGGTACTATCGTCTTTGCGCGAAGAAGCCGCTTCTTCGGCTCCGCGAGCCGGAGAGAGCGGCAGCATCGGAATGGTGAGGAAGGAAGCTGTACAACACTAGGATTGTGTGCACAGCTTGCCAACTGATAGAAAACAGTACCTTACCATTCTCCTGACTTTTGTAATCACATGAATATTCGATTGGAAGCTGTTTTGGACAGCTTTTCTTTTCTTTATGCCAAACACTTGGCAGACCTCCGTACAACGTCCAGAACACGATGGGAGATGTTTTCTGTGCTCCGGCAGGTTTTCCTTGCCTGACAGAGTGGAAAAGGTTTCTGCTAAGATGTAGACCACAAAAGACGCTAAAGACGAAGGTACGATGCTCTCCGGAGCTAAGAGCCGCTCCCGGGCTTCTTTCGGCAGAAGCCGCTCAAACGAGAACACTGTGAGCGGTACAATCGTCTTTGCGCGAAGAAGCCGCTTCTTCGGCTCCGGGAGCCGGAGAGAGTGGCAGCATCGGAAAGGTGAAGAAGGAAGCTGTACAACACTGGGATTGTGTGCTCAACTTGCCAACTGATAGAAAACAGTACCTTACCATTCTCCTGACTTTTCCTATCACATGAATATTCGATTGGAAGCTGTTTTGGACAGCTTTTCTTTTCTTTTTGCCAAACACTTGGCAGACCTCCGTACAACGTCCAGAACACGATGGGATATGTTTTCTGTGCTCCGGCAGGTTTTCCTTGCCAGACAGAGTGCAAAAGCTTTCTGCTAGGATGTAGACCACAAAAGACGCTAAAGACGAAGCTACGATGCTCTCCGGAGCTAAGCGCCGCTCCCGGGCTTCTTTCGGCAGAAGCCGCGCTAAGAGAGCACTGTGAGCGGTACAATCGTCTTTGCGCGAAGAAGCCGCTTCTTCGGCTCCGGGAGCCGGAGAGAGCGGCAGCATCGGAAAGGTGAAGAAGGAAGCTGTACAACACTGGGATTGTGTGCTCAACTTGCCAACTGATAGAAAACAGTACCTTACCATTCTCCTGACTTTTCTAATCACATGAATATTCGATTGGAAGCTGTTTTGGACAGCTTTTCTTTTCTTTATGCCAAACACTTGGCAGACCTCCGTACAACGTCCAGAACACGATGGGAGATGTTTTCTGTGCTCCGGCAGGTTTTCCTTGCCAGACAGAGTGGAAAAGCTTTCTGCTAAGATGTAGACCACAAAAGACGCTAAAGACGAAGGTACGATGCTTTCCGGAGCTAAGAGCCGCTCCCGGGCTTCTTTCGGCAGAAGCCGCTCAAACGAGAACACTGTGACCGGTACAATCGTCTTTGCGCGAAGAAGCCGCTTCTTCGGCTCCGCGAGCCGGAGAGAGCGGCAGCATCGGAAAGGTGAAGAAGGAAGCTGTACAACACTGGGATTGTGTGCTCAACTTGCCAACTGATAGAAAACAGTACCTTACCATTCTCCTGACTTTTCCAATCACATGAATATTCGATTGGAAGCTGTTTTGGACAGCTTTTCTTTTCTTTATGCCAAACACTTGGCAGACCTCCGTGCAACGTCCAGAACACGATGGGAGATGTTTTCGGTGCTCCGGCAGGTTTTTCCTTGCCAGACGTAGTGCAAAAGCTTTCTGCTAGGATGTAGACCACAAAAGACGCTAAAGACGAAGCTACGATGCTCTCCGGAGCTAAGCGCCGCTCCCGGGCTTCTTTCGGCAGAAGGCGCGCTAAGAGAGCACTGTGACCGGTACAATCGTCTTTGCGCGAAGAAGCCGCTTCTTCGGCTCCGCGAGCCGGAGAGAGCGGCAGCATCGGAAACGTGAAGAAGGAAGCTGTATTACACTAGGATTGCGTGCGCAGCTTGCCAACTGATAGAAAACAGTACCTTACCACTCTCCTGACTTTTCCAATCACATGAATATTCGATTGGGAAGCTGTTTTGGACAGCTTTTCTTTTCTTTATGCCAAACACTTGGCAGACCTCCGTGCAACGTCCAGAACACGATGGGAGATGTTTTCGGTGCTCCGGCAGGTTTTCCTTGCCTGACAGAGTGGAAAAGCTTTCTGCTAAGATGTAGACCACAAAAGACGCTAAAGACGAAGGTACGATGCTCTCCGGAGCTAAGCGCCGCTCCCGGGCTTCTTTCGGCAGAAGCCGCTCAAACGAGAACACTGTGAGCTGTACAATCGTCTTTGCGCGAAGAAGCCACTTGTTCGGCTCCGGGAGCCGGAGAGAGCGGCAGCATCGGAAAGGTGAAGAAGGAAGCTGTACAACACTAGGATTGTGTGCTCAACTTTCCAACTGATAGAAAACAGTACCTTTGCACTCTCCTGACTTTTCTAATCACATGAATATTCGATTGGAAGCTGTTTTGGACAGCTTTTCTTTTCTTTATGCCAAAACACTTGGCAGACCTCCGTACAACGTCCAGATCACGTGGGAAATGTTTTCTGTGCTGGCGCAGGTTTTCCTTGCCAGACAGAGTGGAAAGGGGAGGAAAAGCTTTCTGCTAGGATGTAGACCACAAAAGACGCTAAAGACGAAGGTACGATGCTCTCCGGAGCTAAGCGCCGCTCCCGGGCTCTTCCTTTCGGCAGAAGCCGCGCTAAGAGAGCACTGTGAGCGGTACAATCGTCTTTGCGCGAAGAAGCCGCTTCTTCGGATCCGCGGGCCGGAGAGAGCGGCAGCATCGGAAAGGTGAAGAAGGAAGCTGTACAACACTGGGATTGTGTGCTCAACTTGCCAACTGATAGAAAACAGTACCTTACCATTCTCCTGACTTTTCCTATCACATGAATATTCGATTGGAAGCTGTTTTGGACAGCTTTTCTTTTCTTAATGCCAAACAATTGGCAGACCTCCGTGCAACGTCCAGAACACGATGGGAGATGTTTTCTGTGCTCCGGCAGGTTTTCCTTGCCAGACAGAGTGCAAAAGCTTTCTGCTAGGATGTAGACCACAAAAGACGCTAAAGACGAAGCTACGATGCTCTCCGGAGCTAAGCGCCGCTCACGGGCTTCTTTCGGCAGAAGCCGCTCAAACGAGAACACTGTGAGCTGCACAATCGTCTTTGCGCGAAGAAGCCACTTGTTCGGCTCCGGGAGCCGGAGAGAGCGGCAGCATCGGAAAGGTGAAGAAGGACGCTGTACAACACTAGGATTGTGTGCTCAACTTGCCAACTGATAGAAAACAGTACCCTTTGCACTCTCCTGACTTTTCTAATCACATGAATATTCGATTGGAAGCTGTTTTGGACAGCTTTTCTTTTCTTTATGCCAAACACTTGGCAGACCTCCGTACAACGTCCAGATCACGTTGGGAAATGTTTTCTGTGCTGGCGCAGGTTTTCCTTGCCAGACAGAGTGCAAAAGCTTTCTGCTAGGATGTAGACCACAAAAGACGCTAAAGACGAAGGTACGATGCTCTCCGGAGCTAAGCGCCGCTCCCGGGCTTCTTTCGGCAGAAGCCGCGCTAAGAGAGCACTGTGAGCGGTACAATCGTCTTTGCGCGAAGAAGCCGCTTCTTCGGATCCGCGGGCCGGAGAGAGCGGCAGCATCGGAAAGGTGAAGAAGGAAGCTGTACAACACTGGGATTGTGTGCTCAACTTGCCAACTGATAGAAAACAGTACCTTACCATTCTCCTGACTTTTCCTATCACATGAATATTCGATTGGAAGCTGTTTTGGACAGCTTTTCTTTTCTTTATGCCAAACAATTGGCAGACTCCGTGCAATGTCCAGAACACGATGGGAGATGTTTTCTGTGCTCCGGCAGGTTTTCCTTGCCAGACAGAGTGCAAAAGCTTTCTGCTAGGATGTAGACCACAAAAGACGCTAAAGACGAAGCTACGATGCTCTCCGGAGCTAAGCGCCGCTCCCGGGCTTCTTTCGGCAGAAGCCGCGCTAAGAGAGCACTGTGAGCGGTACAATCGTCTTTGCGCGAAGAAGCCGCTTCTTCGGCTCCGGGAGCCGGAGAGAGTGGCAGCATCGGAAAGGTGAAGAAGGAAGCTGTACAACACTGGGATTGTGTGCTCAACTTGCCAACTGATAGAAAACAGTACCTTACCATTCTCCTGACTTTTCCTATCACATGAATATTCGATTGGAAGCTGTTTTGGACAGCTTTACTTTTCTTTATGCCAAACACTTGGCAGACCCTCCGTACAACGTCCAGAACACGATGGGATATGTTTTCTGTGCTCCGGCAGTTTTCCTTGCCAGACAGAGTGCAAAAGCTTTCTGCTAGGATGTAGACCACAAAAGACGCTAAAGACGAAGCTACGATGCTCTCCGGAGCTAAGCGCCGCTCACGGGCTTCTTTCGGCAGAAGCCGCGCTAAGAGAGCACTGTGAGCGGTACAATCGTCTTTGCGCGAAGAAGCCGCTTCTTCGGCTCCAGGAGCCGGAGAGAGCGGCAGCATCGGAAAGGTGAAGAAGGATGCTGTATTACACTAGGATTGCGTGCGCAGCTTGCCAACTGATAGAAAGCAGTACCTTACCACTCTCCTGACTTTTCCAATCACATGAATATTCGATTGGAAGCTGTTTTGGACAGCTTTTCTTTTCTTTATGCCAAACACTTGGCAGACCTCCGTGCAACGTCCAGAACACGATGGGAGATGTTTTCGGTGCTCCGGCAGGTTTTCCTTGCCTGACAGAGTGGAAAAGCTTTCTGCTAGGATGTAGACCACAAAAGACGCTAAAGACGAAGGTACGATGCTCTCCGGATCTAAGCTCCGCTCCCGGGCTTCTTTCGGCAGAAGCCGCGCTAAGAGAGCACTGTGAGCGGTACAATCGTCTTTGCGCGAAGAAGCCGCTTCTTCGGCTCCGCGAGCCGGAGAGAGTGGCAGCATCGGAAAGGTGAAGAAGGAAGCTGTACAACACTGGGATTGTGTGCTCAACTTGCCAACTGATAGAAAACAGTACCTTACCATTCTCCTGACTTTTCCTATCACATGAATATTCGATTGGAAGCTGTTTTGGACAGCTTTCTTTTCTTTATGCAAACACTTGGCAGACCTCCGTACAACGTCCAGAAACACGATGGGATATGTTTTCTGTGCTCCGGCAGGTTTTCCTTGCCAGACAGAGTGCAAAAGCTTTCTGCTAGGATGTAGACCACAAAAGACGCTAAAGACGAAGCTACGATGCTCTCCGGAGCTAAGCGCCGCTCCCGGGCTTCTTTCGGCAGAAGCCGCGCTAAGAGAGCACTGTGAGCGGTACAATCGTCTTTGCGCGAAGAAGCCGCTTCTTCGGCTCCGGAGCCGGAGAGAGCGGCAGCATCGGAAAGGTGAAGAAGGAAGCTGTACAACACTGGGATTGTGTGCTCAACTTGCCAACTGATAGAAAACAGTACCTTACCATTCTCCTGACTTTTCTAATCACATGAATATTCGATTGGAAGCTGTTTTGGACAGCTTTTCTTTTCTTTATGCCAAACACTTGGCAGACCTCCGTACAACGTCCAGAACACGATGGGAGATGTTTTCTGTGCCTCCGGCAGGTTTTCCTTGCCAGACAGAGTGGAAAAGCTTTCTGCTAAGATGTAGACCACAAAAGACGCTAAAGACGAAGGTACGATGCTCTCCGGAGCTAAGAGCCGCTCCCGGGCTTCTTTCGGCAGAAGCCGCTCAAACGAGAACACTGTGACCGGTACAATCGTCTTTGCGCGAAGAAGCCGCTTCTTCGGCTCCGGGAGCCGGAGAGAGCGGCAGCATCGGAAAGGTGAAGAAGGAAGCTGTACAACACTGGGATTGTGTGCTCAACTTGCCAACTGATAGAAAACAGTACCTTACCATTCTCCTGACTTTTCCAATCACATGAATATTCGATTGGAAGCTGTTTTGGACAGCTTTTCTTTTCTTTATGCCAAACACTTGGCAGACCTCCGTGCAACGTCCAGAACACGATGGGAGATGTTTTCGGTGCTCCGGCAGGTTTTCCTTGCCAGACAGAGTGGAAAAGCTTTCTGCTAGGATGTAGACCACAAAAGACGCTAAAGACGAAGGTACGATGCTCTCCGGAGCTAAGCGCCGCTCCCGGGCTTCTTTCGGCAGAAGCCGCGCTAAGAGAGCACTGTGAGCGGTACAATCGTCTTTGCGCGAAGAAGCCGCTTCTTCGGATCCGCGGGCCGGAGAGAGCGGCAGCATCGGAAAGGTGAAGAAGGAAGCTGTACAACACTGGGATTGTGTGCTCAACTTGCCAACTGATAGAAAACAGTACCTTACCATTCTCCTGACTTTTCCTATCACATGAATATTCGATTGGAAGCTGTTTTGGACAGCTTTTCTTTTCTTAATGCCAAACAATTGGCAGACCTCCGTGCAACGTCCAGAACACGATGGGAGATGTTTTCTGTGCTCCCGCAGGTTTTCCTTGCCTGACAGAGTGGAAAAGATTTCTGCTAGGATGTAGACCACAAAAGACGCTAAAGACGAAGGTACGATGCTCTCCGGAGCTAAGAGCCGCTCCCGGGCTTCTTTCGGCAGAAGCCGCTCAAACGAGAACACTGTGAGCGGTACAATCGTCTTTGCGCGAAGAAGCCGCTTCTTCGGCTCCGGGAGCCGGAGAGAGCGGCAGCATCGGAAAGGTGAAGAAGGAAGCTGTACAACACTGGGATTGTGTGCTCAACTTGCCAACTGATAGAAAACAGTACCTTACCATTCTCCTGACTTTTCCTATCACATGAATATTCGATTGGAAGCTGTTTTGGACAGCTTTTCTTTTCTTTATGCCAAACACTTGGCAGACCTCCGTGCAACGTCCAGAACACGATGGGATATGTTTTCTGTGCTCCGGCAGGTTTTCCTTGCCAGACGTAGTGCAAAAGCTTTCTGCTAGGATGTAGACCACAAAAGACGCTAAAGACGAAGGTACGATGCTCTCCGGAGCTAAGCGCCGCTCCCGGGCTTCTTTCGGCAGAAGCCGCGCTAAGAGAGCACTGTGAGCGGTACAATCGTCTTTGCGCGAAGAAGCCACTTGTTCGGCTACGCGAGCCGGAGAGAGCGGCAGCATCGGAAAGGTGAAGAAGGAAGCTGTACAACACTGGGATTGTGTGCTCAACTTGCCAACTGATAGAAAACAGTACCTTTGCACTCTCCTGACTTTTCTAATCACATGAATATTCGATTGGAAGCTGTTTTGGACAGCTTTTCTTTTCTTTATGCCAAACACTTGGCAGACCTCCGTACAACGTCCAGATCACTTTGGGAAATGTTTTATGTGCTGGCGCAGGTTTTCCTTTCCAGACAGAGTGGAAAAGCTTTCTGCTAGGATGTAGACCACAAAAGACGCTAAAGACGAAGGTACGATGCTCTCCGGAGCTAAGCGCCGCTCCCGGGCTTCTTTCGGCAGAAGCCGCGCTAAGAGAGCACTGTGAGCGGTACAATCGTCTTTGCGCGAAGAAGCCGCTTCTTCGGCTCCGCGAGCCGGAGAGAGAGGCAGCATCGGAAAGGTGAAGAAGGAAGCTGTACAACACTGGGATTGTGTGCTCAACTTGCCAACTGATAGAAAACAGTACCTTACCATTCTCCTGACTTTTCCTATCACATGAATATTCGATTGGAAGCTGTTTTGGACAGCTTTTCTTTTCTTTATGCCAAACACTTGGCAGACCTCCCTACAACGTCCAGAACACGATGGGAGATGTTTTCTGTGCTCCGGCAGGTTTTCCTTGCCAGACAGAGTGGAAAAGCTTTCTGCTAGGATGTAGACCACAAAAGACGCTAAAGACGAAGGTACGATGCTCTCCCGAGCTAAGCGCCGCTCCCGGGCTTCTTTCGGCAGAAGCCTCTGTAACGAGAACACTGTGAGCGGTACAATCGTCTTTGCGCGAAGAAGCCGCTTCTTCGGCTCCGGGAGCCGGAGAGAGCGGCAGCATCGGAAAGGTGAAGAAGGAAGCTGTACAACACTGGGATTGTGTGCTCAACTTGCCAACTGATAGAAAACAGTACCTTACCATTCTCCTGACTTTTCCTATCACATGAATATTCGATTGGAAGCTGTTTTGGACAGCTTTTCTTTTCTTAATGCCAAACAATTGGCAGACCTCCGTGCAACGTCCAGAACACGATGGGATATGTTTTCTGTGCTCCGGCAGGTTTTCCTTGCCAGACAGAGTGCAAAAGCTTTCTGCTAAGATGTAGACCACAAAAGACGCTAAAGACGAAGGTACGATGCTCTCCGGAGCTAAGAGCCGCTCCTGGGCTTCTTTCGGCAGGCGCCGCTCAAACGAGAACACTGTGAGCGGTACAATCGTCTTTGCGCGAAGAAGCCGCTTCTTCGGCTCCGGGAGCCGGAGAGAGCGGCAGCATCGGAAAGGTGAAGAAGGAAGCTGTACAACACTGGGATTGTGTGCTCAACTTGCCAACTGATAGAAAACAGTACCTTACCATTCTCCTGACTTTTCCTATCACATGAATATTCGATTGGAAGCTGTTTTGGACAGCTTTTCTTTTCTTTATGCCAAACACTTGGCAGACCTCCGTGCAATGTCCAGAACACGATGGGATATGTTTTCTGTGCTCCGGCAGGTTTTCCTTGCCAGACGTAGTGCAAAAGCTTTCTGCTAGGATGTAGACCACAAAAGACGCTAAAGACGAAGGTACGATGCTCTCCGGTGCTAAGCGCCGCTCCCGGGCTTCTTTCGGCAGAAGCCGCGCTAAGAGAGCACTGTGAGCAGTACAATCGTCTTTGCGCGAAGAAGCCGCTTCTTCGGATCCGCGAGCCGGAGAGAGCGGCAGCATCGGAAAGGTGAAGAAGGAAGCTGTACAACACTGGGATTGTGTGCTCAACTTGCCAACTGATAGAAAACAGTACCTTTGCACTCTCCTGACTTTTCTAATCACATGAATATTCGATTGGAAGCTGTTTTGGACAGCTTTTCTTTTCTGTATGCCAAACACTTGGCAGACCTCCGTACAACGTCCAGATCACGTTGGGAAATGTTTTATGTGCTGGCGCGGGTTTTCCTTGCCAGACAGAGTGGAAAAGCTTTCTGCTAGGATGTAGACCACAAAAGACGCTAAAGACGAAGGTACGATGCTCTCCGGAGCTAAGAGCCGCTCCCGGGCTTCTTTCGGCAGAAGCCGCTCAAACGAGAACACTGTGAGCGGTACAATCGTCTTTGCGCGAAGAAGCCGCTTCTTCGGCTCCGGGAGCCGGAGAGAGCGGCAGCGTCGGAAAGGTGAAGAAGGAAGCTGTACAAAACTGGGATTGTGTGCTCAACTTGCCAACTGATAGAAAACAGTACCTTACCATTCTCCTGACTTTTCCTATCACATGAATATTCGATTGGAAGCTGTTTTGGACAGCTTTTCTTTTCTTTATGCCAAACACTTGGCAGACCTCCGTGCAACGTCCAGAACACGATGGGAGATGTTTTCGGTGCTCCGGCAGGTTTTCCTTGCCTGACAGAGTGGAAAAGCTTTCTGCTAGGATGTAGACCACAAAAGACGCTAAAGACGAAGCTACGATGCTCTCCGGATCTAAGCTCCGCTCCCGGGGCTTCTTTCGGCAGAAGCCGCGCTAAGAGAGCACTGTGAGCGGTACAATCGTCTTTGCGCGAAGAAGCCGCTTCTTCGGCTCCGCGAGCCGGAGAGAGCGGCAGCATCGGAATGGTGAAGAAGGAAGCTGTACAACACTAGGATTGTGTGCACAGCTTGCCAACTGATAGAAAACAGTACCTTACCATTCTCCTGACTTTTGTAATCACATGAATATTCGATTGGAAGCTGTTTTGGACAGCTTTTCTTTTCTTTATGCCAAACACTTGGCAGACCTCCGTACAACGTCCAGAACACGATGGGAGATGTTTTCTGTGCTCCGGCAGGTTTTCCTTGCCTGACAGAGTGGAAAAGCTTTCTGCTAAGATGTAGACCACAAAAGACGCTAAAGACGAAGGTACGATGCTCTCCGGAGCTAAGAGCCGCTCCCGGGCTTCTTTCGGCAGAAGCCGCTCAAACGAGAACACTGTGAGCGGTACAATCGTCTTTGCGCGAAGAAGCCGCTTCTTCGGCTCCGGGAGCCGGAGAGAGTGGCAGCATCGGAAAGGTGAAGAAGGAAGCTGTACAACACTGGGATTGTGTGCTCAACTTGCCAACTGATAGAAAACAGTACCTTACCATTCTCCTGACTTTTCCTATCACATGAATATTCGATTGGAAGCTGTTTTGGACAGCTTTTCTTTTCTTTATGCCAAACACTTGGCAGACCTCCGTACAACGTCCAGAACACGATGGGATATGTTTTCTGTGCTCCGGCAGGTTTTCCTTGCCAGACAGAGTGCAAAAGCTTTCTGCTAGGATGTAGACCACAAAAGACGCTAAAGACGAAGCTACGATGCTCTCCGGAGCTAAGCGCCGCTCCCGGGCTTCTTTCGGCAGAAGCCGCGCTAAGAGAGCACTGTGAGCGGTACAATCGTCTTTGCGCGAAGAAGCCGCTTCTTCGGCTCCGGGAGCCGGAGAGAGCGGCAGCATCGGAAAGGTGAAGAAGGAAGCTGTACAACACTGGGATTGTGTGCTCAACTTGCCAACTGATAGAAAACAGTACCTTACCATTCTCCTGACTTTTCTAATCACATGAATATTCGATTGGAAGCTGTTTTGGACAGCTTTTCTTTTCTTTATGCCAAACACTTGGCAGACCTCCGTACAACGTCCAGAACACGATGGGAGATGTTTTCTGTGCTCCGGCAGGTTTTCCTTGCCAGACAGAGTGGAAAAGCTTTCTGCTAAGATGTAGACCACAAAAGACGCTAAAGACGAAGGTACGATGCTCTCCGGAGCTAAGAGCCGCTCCTGGGCTTCTTTCGGCAGAAGCCGCTCAAACGAGAACACTGTGACCGGTACAATCGTCTTTGCGCGAAGAAGCCGCTTCTTCGGCTCCGGGAGCCGGAGAGAGCGGCAGCATCGGAAAGGTGAAGAAGGAAGCTGTACAACACTGGGATTGTGTGCTCAACTTGCCAACTGATAGAAAACAGTACCTTACCACTCTCCTGACTTTTCCAATCACATGAATATTCGATTGGAAGCTGTTTTGGACAGCTTTTCTTTTCTTTATGCCAAACACTTGGCAGACCTCCGTGCAACGTCCAGAACACGATGGGAGATGTTTTCGGTGCTCCGGCAGGTTTTCCTTGCCAGACGTAGTGCAAAAGCTTTCTGCTAGGATGTAGACCACAAAAGACGCTAAAGACGAAGCTACGATGCTCTCCGGAGCTAAGCGCCGCTCCCGGGCTTCTTTCGGCAGAAGCCGCGCTAAGAGAGCACTGTGACCGGTACAATCGTCTTTGCGCGAAGAAGCCGCTTCTTCGGCTCCGCGAGCCGGAGAGAGCGGCAGCATCGGAAACGTGAAGAAGGAAGCTGTATTACACTAGGATTGCGTGCGCAGCTTGCCAACTGATAGAAAACAGTACCTTACCACTCTCCTGACTTTTCCAATCACATGAATATTCGATTGGAAGCTGTTTTGGACAGCTTTTCTTTTCTTTATGCCAAACACTTGGCAGACCTCCGTACAACGTCCAGATCACGTTGGGAAATGTTTTCTGTGCTGGCGCAGGTTTTCCTTGCCAGACAGAGTGGAAAAGCTTTCTGCTAGGATGTAGACCACAAAAGACGCTAAAGACGAAGGTACGATGCTCTCCGGAGCTAAGCGCCGCTCCCGGGCTTCTTTCGGCAGAAGCCGCGCTAAGAGAGCACTGTGAGCGGTACAATCGTCTTTGCGCGAAGAAGCCGCTTCTTCGGATCCGCGGGCCGGAGAGAGCGGCAGCATCGGAAAGGTGAAGAAGGAAGCTGTACAACACTGGGATTGTGTGCTCAACTTGCCAACTGATAGAAAACAGTACCTTACCATTCTCCTGACTTTTCCTATCACATGAATATTCGATTGGAAGCTGTTTTGGACAGCTTTTCTTTTCTTAATGCCAAACAATTGGCAGACCTCCGTGCAACGTCCAGAACACGATGGGAGATGTTTTCTGTGCTCCGGCAGGTTTTCCTTGCCAGACAGAGTGCAAAAGCTTTCTGCTAGGATGTAGACCACAAAAGACGCTAAAGACGAAGCTACGATGCTCTCCGGAGCTAAGCGCCGCTCACGGGCTTCTTTCGGCAGAAGCCGCTCAAACGAGAACACTGTGAGCTGTACAATCGTCTTTGCGCGAAGAAGCCACTTGTTCAGCTCCGGGAGCCGGAGAGAGCGGCAGCATCGGAAAGGTGAAGAAGGACGCTGTACAACACTAGGATTGTGTGCTCAACTTGCCAACTGATAGAAAACAGTACCTTTGCACTCTCCTGACTTTTCTAATCACATGAATATTCGATTGGAAGCTGTTTTGGACAGCTTTTCTTTTCTTAATGCCAAACAATTGGCAGACCTCCGTGCAACGTCCAGAACACGATGGGAGATGTTTTCTGTGCTCCCGCAGGTTTTCCTTGCCTGACAGAGTGGAAAAGATTTCTGCTAGGATGTAGACCACAAAAGACGCTAAAGACGAAGGTACGATGCTCTCCGGAGCTAAGAGCCGCTCCCGGGCTTCTTTCGGCAGAAGCCGCTCAAACGAGAACACTGTGAGCGGTACAATCGTCTTTGCGCGAAGAAGCCGCTTCTTCGGCTCCGGGAGCCGGAGAGAGCGGCAGCATCGGAAAGGTGAAGAAGGAAGCTGTACAACACTGGGATTGTGTGCTCAACTTGCCAACTGATAGAAAACAGTACCTTACCATTCTCCTGACTTTTCCTATCACATGAATATTCGATTGGAAGCTGTTTTGGACAGCTTTTCTTTTCTTAATGCCAAACAATTGGCAGACCTCCGTGCAACGTCCAGAACACGATGGGAGATGTTTTCTGTGCTCCGGCAGGTTTTCCTTGCCAGACAGAGTGCAAAAGCTTTCTGCTAGGATGTAGACCACAAAAGACGCTAAAGACGAAGCTACGATGCTCTCCGGAGCTAAGCGCCGCTCACGGGCTTCTTTCGGCAGAAGCCGCGCTAAGAGAGCACTGTGAGCGGTACAATCGTCTTTGCGCGAAGAAGCCGCTTCTTCGGCTCCGGGAGCCGGAGAGAGTGGCAGCATCGGAAAGGTGAAGAAGGAAGCTGTACAACACTGGGATTGTGTGCTCAACTTGCCAACTGATAGAAAACAGTACCTTACCATTCTCCTGACTTTTCCTATCACATGAATATTCGATTGGAAGCTGTTTTGGACAGCTTTACTTTTCTTTATGCCAAACACTTGGCAGACCTCCGTACAACGTCCAGAACACGATGGGATATGTTTTCTGTGCTCCGGCAGGTTTTCCTTGCCAGACAGAGTGCAAAAGCTTTCTGCTAGGATGTAGACCACAAAAGACGCTAAAGACGAAGCTACGATGCTCTCCGGAGCTAAGCGCCGCTCACGGGCTTCTTTCGGCAGAAGCCGCGCTAAGAGAGCACTGTGAGCGGTACAATCGTCTTTGCGCGAAGAAGCCGCTTCTTCGGCTCCAGGAGCCGGAGAGAGCGGCAGCATCGGAAAGGTGAAGAAGGATGCTGTATTACACTAGGATTGCGTGCGCAGCTTGCCAACTGATAGAAAGCAGTACCTTACCACTCTCCTGACTTTTCCAATCACATGAATATTCGATTGGAAGCTGTTTTGGACAGCTTTTCTTTTCTTTATGCCAAACACTTGGCAGACCTCCGTGCAACGTCCAGAACACGATGGGAGATGTTTTCGGTGCTCCGGCAGGTTTTCCTTGCCTGACAGAGTGGAAAAGCTTTCTGCTAGGATGTAGACCACAAAAGACGCTAAAGACGAAGGTACGATGCTCTCCGGATCTAAGCTCCGCTCCCGGGCTTCTTTCGGCAGAAGCCGCGCTAAGAGAGCACTGTGAGCGGTACAATCGTCTTTGCGCGAAGAAGCCGCTTCTTCGGCTCCGCGAGCCGGAGAGAGCGGCAGCATCGGAATGGTGAAGAAGGAAGCTGTACAACACTAGGATTGTGTGCACAGCTTGCCAACTGATAGAAAACAGTACCTTACCATTCTCCTGACTTTTGTAATCACATGAATATTCGATTGGAAGCTGTTTTGGACAGCTTTTCTTTTCTTTATGCCAAACACTTGGCAGACCTCCGTACAACGTCCAGAACACGATGGGAGATGTTTTCTGTGCTCCGGCAGGTTTTCCTTGCCTGACAGAGTGGAAAAGCTTTCTGCTAAGATGTAGACCACAAAAGACGCTAAAGACGAAGGTACGATGCTCTCCGGAGCTAAGAGCCGCTCCCGGGCTTCTTTCGGCAGAAGCCGCTCAAACGAGAACACTGTGAGCGGTACAATCGTCTTTGCGCGAAGAAGCCGCTTCTTCGGCTCCGGGAGCCGGAGAGAGCGGCAGCATCGGAAAGGTGAAGAAGGAAGCTGTACAACACTGGGATTGTGTGCTCAACTTGCCAACTGATAGAAAACAGTACCTTACCATTCTCCTGACTTTTCCAATCACATGAATATTCGATTGGAAGCTGTTTTGGACAGCTTTTCTTTTCTTTATGCCAAACACTTGGCAGACCTCCGTGCAACGTCCAGAACACGATGGGAGATGTTTTCGGTGCTCCGGCAGGTTTTCTTTGCCAAACGTAGTGCAAAAGCTTTCTGCTAGGATGTAGACCACAAAAGACGCTAAAGACGAAGCTACGATGCTCTCCGGAGCTAAGCGCCGCTCCCGGGCTTCTTTCGGCAGAAGCCGCGCTAAGAGAGCACTGTGACCGGTACAATCGTCTTTGCGCGAAGAAGCCGCTTCTTCGGCTCCAGGAGCCGGAGAGAGCGGCAGCATCGGAAACGTGAAGAAGGAAGCTGTATTACACTAGGATTGCGTGCGCAGCTTGCCAACTGATAGAAAACAGTACCTTACCACTCTCCTGACTTTTCCAATCACATGAATATTCGATTGGAAGCTGTTTTGGACAGCTTTTCTTTTCTTTATGCCAAACACTTGGCAGACCTCCGTGCAACGTCCAGAACACGATGGGAGATGTTTTCTGTGCTGGCGCAGGTTTTCCTTGCCAGACAGAGTGGAAAAGCTTTCTGCTAGGATGTAGACCACAAAAGACGCTAAAGACGAAGGTACGATGCTCTCCGGAGCTAAGCGCCGCTCCCGGGCTGCTTTCGGCAGAAGCCGCGCTAAGAGAGCACTGTGAGCGGTACAATCGTCTTTGCGCGAAAAAGCCGCTTCTTCGGATCCGCGGGCCGGAGAGAGCGGCAGCATCGGAAAGGTGAAGAAGGAAGCTGTACAACACTGGGATTGTGTGCTCAACTTGCCAACTGATAGAAAACAGTACCTTACCATTCTCCTGACTTTTCCTATCACATGAATATTCGATTGGAAGCTGTTTTGGACAGCTTTTCTTTTCTTAATGCCAAACAATTGGCAGACCTCCGTGCAACGTCCAGAACACGATGGGAGATGTTTTCTGTGCTCCCGCAGGTTTTCCTTGCCAGACAGAGTGCAAAAGCTTTCTGCTAGGATGTAGACCACAAAAGACGCTAAAGACGAAGCTACGATGCTCTCCGGAGCTAAGCGCCGCTCACGGGCTTCTTTCGGCAGAAGCCGCGCTAAGAGAGCACTGTGAGCGGTACAATCGTCTTTGCGCGAAGAAGCCGCTTCTTCGGCTCCGGGAGCCGGAGAGAGCGGCAGCATCGGAAACGTGAAGAAGGATGCTGTACAACACTATGATTGTGTGCACAGCTTGCCAACTGATAGAAAACAGTACCTTACCATTCTCCTGACTTTTGTAATCACATGAATATTCGATTGGAAGCTGTTTTGGACAGCTTTTCTTTTCTTTATGCCAAACACATGGCAGACCTCCGTGCAACGTCCAGAACACGATGGGAGATGTTTTCGGTGCTCCGGCAGGTTTTCCTTGCCAGACGTAGTGCAAAAGCTTTCTGCTAGGATGTAGACCACAAAAGACGCTAAAGACGAAGCTACGATGCTCTCCGGAGCTAAGCGCCGCTCCCGGGCTTCTTTCGGCAGAAGCCGCGCTAAGAGAGCACTGTGAGCGGTACAATCGTCTTTGCGCGAAGAAGCCGCTTCTTCGGCTCCAGGAGCCGGAGAGAGCGGCAGCATCGGAAACGTGAAGAAGGAAGCTGTATTACACTAGGATTGCGTGCGCAGCTTGCCAACTGATAGAAAACAGTACCTTACCACTCTCCTGACTTTTCCAATCACATGAATATTCGATTGGAAGCTGTTTTGGACAGCTTTTCTTTTCTTTATGCCAAACACTTGGCAGACCTCCGTGCAACGTCCAGAACACGATGGGAGATGTTTTCGGTGCTCCGGCAGGTTTTCCTTGCCTGACAGAGTGGAAAAGCTTTCTGCTAAGATGTAGACCACAAAAGACGCTAAAGACGAAGGTACGATGCTCTCCGGAGCTAAGCGCCGCTCCCGGGCTTCTTTCGGCAGAAGCCGCTCAAACGAGAACACTGTGAGCTGTACAATCGTCTTTGCGCGAAGAAGCCACTTGTTCGGCTCCGGGAGCCGGAGAGAGCGGCAGCATCGGAAAGGTGAAGAAGGAAGCTGTACAACACTAGGATTGTGTGCTCAACTTTCCAACTGATAGAAAACAGTACCTTTGCACTCTCCTGACTTTTCTAATCACATGAATATTCGATTGGAAGCTGTTTTGGACAGCTTTTCTTTTCTTTATGCCAAACACTTGGCAGACCTCCGTACAACGTCCAGATCACGTTGGGAAATGTTTTCTGTGCTGGCGCAGGTTTTCCTTGCCAGACAGAGTGGAAAAGCTTTCTGCTAGGATGTAGACCACAAAAGACGCTAAAGACGAAGGTACGATGCTCTCCGGAGCTAAGCGCCGCTCCCGGGCTTCTTTCGGCAGAAGCCGCGCTAAGAGAGCACTGTGAGCGGTACAATCGTCTTTGCGCGAAGAAGCCGCTTCTTCGGATCCGCGGGCCGGAGAGAGCGGCAGCATCGGAAAGGTGAAGAAGGAAGCTGTACAACACTGGGATTGTGTGCTCAACTTGCCAACTGATAGAAAACAGTACCTTACCATTCTCCTGACTTTTCCTATCACATGAATATTCGATTGGAAGCTGTTTTGGACAGCTTTTCTTTTCTTAATGCCAAACAATTGGCAGACCTCCGTGCAACGTCCAGAACACGATGGGAGATGTTTTCTGTGCTCCCGCAGGTTTTCCTTGCCTGACAGAGTGGAAAAGATTTCTGCTAGGATGTAGACCACAAAAGACGCTAAAGACGAAGGTACGATGCTCTCCGGAGCTAAGAGCCGCTCCCGGGCTTCTTTCGGCAGAAGCCGCTCAAACGAGAACACTGTGAGCGGTACAATCGTCTTTGCGCGAAGAAGCCGCTTCTTCGGCTCCGGGAGCCGGAGAGAGCGGCAGCATCGGAAAGGTGAAGAAGGAAGCTGTACAACACTGGGATTGTGTGCTCAACTTGCCAACTGATAGAAAACAGTACCTTACCATTCTCCTGACTTTTCTAATCACATGAATATTCGATTGGAAGCTGTTTTGGACAGCTTTTCTTTTCTTTATGCCAAACACTTGGCAGACCTCCGTGCAACGTCCAGAACACGATGGGATATGTTTTCTGTGCTCCGGCAGGTTTTCCTTGCCAGACGTAGTGCAAAAGCTTTCTGCTAGGATGTAGACCACAAAAGACGCTAAAGACGAAGGTACGATGCTCTCCGGAGCTAAGCGCCGCTCCCGGGCTTCTTTCGGCAGAAGCCGCGCTAAGAGAGCACTGTGAGCGGTACAATCGTCTTTGCGCGAAGAAGCCGCTTCTTCGGCTCCGCGAGCCGGAGAGAGCGGCAGCATCGGAAAGGTGAAGAAGGAAGCTGTACAACACTGGGATTGTGTGCTCAACTTGCCAACTGATAGAAAACAGTACTTTACCATTCTCCTGACTTTTCCTATCACATGAATATTCGATTGGAAGCTGTTTTGGACAGCTTTTCTTTTCTTTATGCCAAACACTTGGCAGACCTCCGTACAACGTCCAGATCATGTTGGGAAATGTTTTCTGTGCTGGCGCAGGTTTTCCTTGCCAGACAGAGTGCAAAAGCTTTCTGCTAAGATGTAGACCACAAAAGACTCTAAAGACGAAGGTACGATGCTCTCCGGAGCTAAGCGCCGCTCCCGGGCTTCTTTCGGCAGAAGCCTCTGTAACGAGAACACTGTGAGCGGTACAATCGTCTTTGCGCGAAGAAGCCGCTTCTTCGGCTCCGGGAGCCGGAGAGAGCGGCAGCATCGGAAAGGTGAAGAAGGAAGCTGTACAACACTGGGATTGTGTGCTCAACTTGCCAACTGATAGAAAACAGTACCTTACCATTCTCCTGACTTTTCCTATCACATGAATATTCGATTGGAAGCTGTTTTGGACAGCTTTTCTTTTCTTAATGCCAAACAATTGGCAGACCTCCGTGCAACGTCCAGAACACGATGGGATATGTTTTCTGTGCTCCGGCAGGTTTTCCTTGCCAGACAGAGTGCAAAAGCTTTCTGCTAAGATGTAGACCACAAAAGACGCTAAAGACGAAGGTACGATGCTCTCCGGAGCTAAGAGCCGCTCCTGGGCTTCTTTCGGCAGAAGCCGCTCAAACGAGAACACTGTAACCGGTACAATCGTCTTTGCGCGAAGAAGCCGCTTCTTCGGCTCCGGGAGCCGGAGAGAGCGGCAGCATCGGAAAGGTGAAGAAGGAAGCTGTACAACACTGGGATTGTGTGCTCAACTTGCCAACTGATAGAAAACAGTACCTTACCATTCTCCTGACTTTTCCTATCACATGAATATTCGATTGGAAGCTGTTTTGGACAGCTTTTCTTTTCTTTATGCCAAACACTTGGCAGACCTCCGTGCAATGTCCAGAACACGATGGGATATGTTTTCTGTGCTCCGGCAGGTTTTCCTTGCCAGACGTAGTGCAAAAGCTTTCTGCTAGGATGTAGACCACAAAAGACGCTAAAGACGAAGGTACGATGCTCTCCGGTGCTAAGCGCCGCTCCCGGGCTTCTTTCGGCAGAAGCCGCGCTAAGAGAGCACTGTGAGCAGTACAATCGTCTTTGCGCGAAGAAGCCGCTTCTTCGGCTCCGCGAGCCGGAGAGAGCGGCAGCATCGGAAAGGTGAAGAAGGAAGCTGTACAACACTGGGATTGTGTGCTCAACTTGCCAACTGATAGAAAACAGTACCTTTGCACTCTCCTGACTTTTCTAATCACATGAATATTCGATTGGAAGCTGTTTTGGACAGCTTTTCTTTTCTTTATGCCAAACACTTGGCAGACCTCCGTACAACGTCCAGATCACGTTGGGAAATGTTTTCTGTGCTGGCGCAGGTTTTCCTTGCCAGACAGAGTGGAAAAGCTTTCTGCTAGGATGTAGACCACAAAAGACGCTAAAGACGAAGGTACGATGCTCTCCGGAGCTAAGCGCCGCTCCCGGGCTTCTTTCGGCAGAAGCCGCGCTAAGAGAGCACTGTGAGCGGTACAATCGTCTTTGCGCGAAGAAGCCGCTTCTTCGGATCCGCGGGCCGGAGAGAGCGGCAGCATCGGAAAGGTGAAGAAGGAAGCTGTACAACACTGGGATTGTGTGCTCAACTTGCCAACTGATAGAAAACAGTACCTTACCATTCTCCTGACTTTTCCTATCACATGAATATTCGATTGGAAGCTGTTTTGGACAGCTTTTCTTTTCTTAATGCCAAACAATTGGCAGACCTCCGTGCAACGTCCAGAACACGATGGGAGATGTTTTCTGTGCTCCCGCAGGTTGTCCTTGCCTGACAGAGTGGAAAAGATTTCTGCTAGGATGTAGACCACAAAAGACGCTAAAGACGAAGGTACGATGCTCTCCGGAGCTAAGAGCCGCTCCCGGGCTTCTTTCGGCAGAAGCCGCTCAAACGAGAACACTGTGAGCGGTACAATCGTCTTTGCGCGAAGAAGCCGCTTCTTCGGCTCCGGGAGCCGGAGAGAGCGGCAGCATCGGAAAGGTGAAGAAGGAAGCTGTACAACACTGGGATTGTGTGCTCAACTTGCCAACTGATAGAAAACAGTACCTTACCATTCTCCTGACTTTTCTAATCACATGAATATTCGATTGGAAGCTGTTTTGGACAGCTTTTCTTTTCTTTATGCCAAACACTTGGCAGACCTCCGTGCAACGTCCAGAACACGATGGGATATGTTTTCTGTGCTCCGGCAGGTTTTCCTTGCCAGACGTAGTGCAAAAGCTTTCTGCTAGGATGTAGACCACAAAAGACGCTAAAGACGAAGGTACGATGCTCTCCGGAGCTAAGCGCCGCTCCCGGGCTTCTTTCGGCAGAAGCCGCGCTAAGAGAGCACTGTGAGCGGTACAATCGTCTTTGCGCGAAGAAGCCACTTGTTCGGCTACGCGAGCCGGAGAGAGCGGCAGCATCGGAAAGGTGAAGAAGGAAGCTGTACAACACTGGGATTGTGTGCTCAACTTGCCAACTGATAGAAAACAGTACCTTTGCACTCTCCTGACTTTTCTAATCACATGAATATTCGATTGGAAGCTGTTTTGGACAGCTTTTCTTTTCTTTATGCCAAACACTTGGCAGACCTCCGTACAACGTCCAGATCACTTTGGGAAATGTTTTATGTGCTGGCGCAGGTTTTCCTTTCCAGACAGAGTGGAAAAGCTTTCTGCTAGGATGTAGACCACAAAAGACGCTAAAGACGAAGGTACGATGCTCTCCGGAGCTAAGCGCCGCTCCCGGGCTTCTTTCGGCAGAAGCCGCGCTAAGAGAGCACTGTGAGCGGTACAATCGTCTTTGCGCGAAGAAGCCGCTTCTTCGGCTCCGCGAGCCGGAGAGAGAGGCAGCATCGGAAAGGTGAAGAAGGAAGCTGTACAACACTGGGATTGTGTGCTCAACTTGCCAACTGATAGAAAACAGTACCTTACCATTCTCCTGACTTTTCCTATCACATGAATATTCGATTGGAAGCTGTTTTGGACAGCTTTTCTTTTCTTTATGCCAAACACTTGGCAGACCTCCCTACAACGTCCAGAACACGATGGGAGATGTTTTCTGTGCTCCGGCAGGTTTTCCTTGCCAGACAGAGTGGAAAAGCTTTCTGCTAGGATGTAGACCACAAAAGACGCTAAAGACGAAGGTACGATGCTCTCCCGAGCTAAGCGCCGCTCCCGGGCTTCTTTCGGCAGAAGCCGCTCAAACGAGAACACTGTAACCGGTACAATCGTCTTTGCGCGAAGAAGCCGCTTCTTCGGCTCCGGGAGCCGGAGAGAGCGGCAGCATCGGAAAGGTGAAGAAGGAAGCTGTACAACACTGGGATTGTGTGCTCAACTTGCCAACTGATAGAAAACAGTACCTTACCATTCTCCTGACTTTTCCTATCACATGAATATTCGATTGGAAGCTGTTTTGGACAGCTTTTCTTTTCTTTATGCCAAACACTTGGCAGACCTCCGTGCAATGTCCAGAACACGATGGGATATGTTTTCTGTGCTCCGGCAGGTTTTCCTTGCCAGACGTAGTGCAAAAGCTTTCTGCTAGGATGTAGACCACAAAAGACGCTAAAGACGAAGGTACGATGCTCTCCGGTGCTAAGCGCCGCTCCCGGGCTTCTTTCGGCAGAAGCCGCGCTAAGAGAGCACTGTGAGCAGTACAATCGTCTTTGCGCGAAGAAGCCGCTTCTTCGGCTCCGCGAGCCGGAGAGAGCGGCAGCATCGGAAAGGTGAAGAAGGAAGCTGTACAACACTGGGATTGTGTGCTCAACTTGCCAACTGATAGAAAACAGTACCTTTGCACTCTCCTGACTTTTCTAATCACATGAATATTCGATTGGAAGCTGTTTTGGACAGCTTTTCTTTTCTGTATGCCAAACACTTGGCAGACCTCCGTACAACGTCCAGATCACGTTGGGAAATGTTTTATGTGCTGGCGCGGGTTTTCCTTGCCAGACAGAGTGGAAAAGCTTTCTGCTAGGATGTAGACCACAAAAGACGCTAAAGACGAAGGTACGATGCTCTCCGGAGCTAAGAGCCGCTCCCGGGCTTCTTTCGGCAGAAGCCGCTCAAACGAGAACACTGTGAGCGGTACAATCGTCTTTGCGCGAAGAAGCCGCTTCTTCGGCTCCGGGAGCCGGAGAGAGCGGCAGCGTCGGAAAGGTGAAGAAGGAAGCTGTACAACACTGGGATTGTGTGCTCAACTTGCCAACTGATAGAAAACAGTACCTTACCATTCTCCTGACTTTTCCTATCACATGAATATTCGATTGGAAGCTGTTTTGGACAGCTTTTCTTTTCTTTATGCCAAACACTTGGCAGACCTCCGTGCAACGTCCAGAACACGATGGGATATGTTTTCTGTGCTCCGGCAGGTTTTCCTTGCCAGACGTAGTGCAAAAGCTTTCTGCTAGGATGTAGACCACAAAAGACGCTAAAGACGAAGGTACGATGCTTTCCGGAGCTAAGCGCCGCTCCCGGGCTTCTTTCGGCAGAAGCCGCTCAAACGAGAACACTGTGAGCGGTACAATCGTCTTTGCGCGAAGAAGCCGGTTCTTCGGCTCCGGGAGCCGGAGAGAGCGGCAGCATCGGAAAGGTGAAGAAGGAAGCTGTACAACACTGGGATTGTGTGCTCAACTTGCCAACTGATAGAAAACAGTACCTTACCATTCTCCTGACTTTTCCTATCACATGAATATTCGATTGGAAGCTGTTTTGGACAGCTTTTCTTTTCTTTATGACAAACACTTGGCAGACCTCCGTGCAACGTCCAGAACACGATGGGAGATGTTTTCTGTGCTCCGGCAGGTTTTCCTTGCCAGACGTAGTGCAAAAGCTTTCTGCTAGGATGTAGACCACAAAAGACGCTAAAGACGAAGGTACGATGCTCTCCGGAGCTAAGCGCCGCTCCCGGGCTTCTTTCGGCAGAAGCCGCGCTAAGAGAGCACTGTGAGCGGTACAATCGTCTTTGCGCGAAGAAGCCGCTTCTTCGGCTCCGCGAGCCGGAGAGAGCGGCAGCATCGGAAAGGTGAAGAAGGAAGCTGTACAACACTGGGATTGTGTGCTCAACTTGCCAACTGATAGAAAACAGTACTTTACCATTCTCCTGACTTTTCCTATCACATGAATATTCGATTGGAAGCTGTTTTGGACAGCTTTTCTTTTCTTTATGCCAAACACTTGGCAGACCTCCGTACAACGTCCAGATCATGTTGGGAAATGTTTTCTGTGCTGGCGCAGGATTTCCTTGCCAGACAGAGTGCAAAAGCTTTCTGCTAAGATGTAGACCACAAAAGACGCTAAAGACGAAGGTACGATGCTCTCCGGAGCTAAGCGCCGCTCCCGGGCTTCTTTCGGCAGAAGCCTCTGTAACGAGAACACTGTGAGCGGTACAATCGTCTTTGCGCGAAGAAGCCGCTTCTTCGGCTCCGGGAGCCGGAGAGAGCGGCAGCATCGGAAAGGTGAAGAAGGAAGCTGTACAACACTGGGATTGTGTGCTCAACTTGCCAACTGATAGAAAACAGTACCTTACCATTCTCCTGACTTTTCCTATCACATGAATATTCGATTGGAAGCTGTTTTGGACAGCTTTTCTTTTCTTAATGCCAAACAATTGGCAGACCTCCGTGCAACGTCCAGAACACGATGGGATATGTTTTCTGTGCTCCGGCAGGTTTTCCTTGCCTGACAGAGTGCAAAAGCTTTCTGCTAAGATGTAGACCACAAAAGACGCTAAAGACGAAGGTACGATGCTCTCCGGAGCTAAGAGCCGCTCCTGGGCTTCTTTCGGCAGAAGCCGCTCAAACGAGAACACTGTAACCGGTACAATCGTCTTTGCGCGAAGAAGCCGCTTCTTCGGCTCCGGGAGCCGGAGAGAGCGGCAGCATCGGAAAGGTGAAGAAGGAAGCTGTACAACACTGGGATTGTGTGCTCAACTTGCCAACTGATAGAAAACAGTACCTTACCATTCTCCTGACTTTTCCTATCACATGAATATTCGATTGGAAGCTGTTTTGGACAGCTTTTCTTTTCTTTATGCCAAACACTTGGCAGACCTCCGTGCAATGTCCAGAACACGATGGGATATGTTTTCTGTGCTCCGGCAGGTTTTCCTTGCCAGACGTAGTGCAAAAGCTTTCTGCTAGGATGTAGACCACAAAAGACGCTAAAGACGAAGGTACGATGCTCTCCGGTGCTAAGCGCCGCTCCCGGGCTTCTTTCGGCAGAAGCCGCGCTAAGAGAGCACTGTGAGCAGTACAATCGTCTTTGCGCGAAGAAGCCGCTTCTTCGGCTCCGCGAGCCGGAGAGAGCGGCAGCATCGGAAAGGTGAAGAAGGAAGCTGTACAACACTGGGATTGTGTGCTCAACTTGCCAACTGATAGAAAACAGTACCTTTGCACTCTCCTGACTTTTCTAATCACATGAATATTCGATTGGAAGCTGTTTTGGACAGCTTTTCTTTTCTGTATGCCAAACACTTGGCAGACCTCCGTACAACGTCCAGATCACGTTGGGAAATGTTTTCTGTGCTGGCGCAGGTTTTCCTTGCCAGACAGAGTGGAAAAGCTTTCTGGTAGGATGTAGACCACAAAAGACGCTAAAGACGAAGGTACGATGCTTTCCGCAGCTAAGCGCCGCTCCCGGGCTTCTTTCGGCAGAAGCCGCGCTAAGAGAACACTGTGAGCGGTACAATCGTCTTTGCGCGAAGAAGCCGCTTCTTCGGCTCCGGGAGCCGGAGAGAGCGGCAGCATCGGAAAGGTGAAGAAGGAAGCTGTACAACACTGGGATTGTGTGCTCAACTTGCCAACTGATAGAAAACAGTACCTTACCATTCTCCTGACTTTTCCTATCACATGAATATTCGATTGGAAGCTGTTTTGGACAGCTTTTCTTTTCTTTATGCCAAACACTTGGCAGACCTCCCTACAACGTCCAGAACACGATGGGATATGTTTTCTGTGCTGGCGCAGGTTTTCCTTGCCTGACAGAGTGGAAAAGCTTTCTGCTAGGATGTAGACCACAAAAGACGCTAAACACGAAGGTACGATGCTCTCCCGAGCTAAGCGCCGCTCCTGGGCTTCTTTCGGCAGAAGCCTCTGTAACGAGAGCACTGTGAGCGGTACAATCGTCTTTGCGCGAAGAAGCCGCTTCTTCGGCTCCGGGAGCCGGAGAGAGCGGCAGCATCGGAAAGGTGAAGAAGGAAGCTGTACAACACTGGGATTGTGTGCTCAACTTGCCAACTGATAGAAAACAGTACCTTACCATTCTCCTGACTTTTCCTATCACATGAATATTCGATTGGAAGCTGTTTTGGACAGCTTTTCTTTTCTTTATGCCAAACACTTGGCAGACCTCCGTGCAACGTCCAGAACACGATGGGAGATGTTTTCTGTGCTGGCGCAGGTTTTCCTTGCCAGACAGAGTGGAAAAGCTTTCTGCTAGGATGTAGACCACAAAAGACGCTAAAGACGAAGGTACGATGCTCTCCCGAGCTAAGCGCCGCTCCCGGGCTTCTTTCGGCAGAAGCCTCTGTAACGAGAACACTGTGAGCGGTACAATCGTCTTTGCGCGAAGAAGCCGCTTCTTCGGCTCCGGGAGCCGGAGAGAGCGGCAGCATCGGAAAGGTGAAGAAGGAAGCTGTACAACACTGGGATTGTGTGCTCAACTTGCCAACTGATAGAAAACAGTACCTTACCATTCTCCTGACTTTTGTAATCACATGAATATTCGATTGGAAGCTGTTTTGGACAGCTTTTCTTTTCTTAATGCCAAACAATTGGCAGACCTCCGTGCAACGTCCAGAACACGATGGGAGATGTTTTCTGTGCTCCGGCAGGTTTTCCTTGCCTGACAGAGTGGAAAAGCTTTCTGCTAAGATGTAGACCACAAAAGACGCTAAAGACGAAGGTACGATGCTCTCCGGAGCTAAGAGCCGCTCCCGGGTTTCTTTCGGCAGAAGCCGCTCAAACGAGAACACTGTAACCGGTACAATCGTCTTTGCGCGAAGAAGCCGCTTCTTCGGCTCCGGGAGCCGGAGAGAGCGGCAGCATCGGAAAGGTGAAGAAGGAAGCTGTACAACACTGGGATTGTGTGCTCAACTTGCCAACTGATACAAAACAGTACCTTACCATTCTCCTGACTTTTCCTATCACATGAATATTCGATTGGAAGCTGTTTTGGACAGCTTTTCTTTTCTTTATGCCAAACACTTGGCAGACCTCCCTACAACGTCCAGAACACGATGGGAGATGTTTTCTGTGCTCCGGCAGGTTTTCCTTGCCAGACGTAGTGCAAAAGCTTTCTGCTAGGATGTAGACCACAAAAGACGCTAAAGACGAAGGTACGATGCTCTCCGGAGCTAAGCGCCGCTCCCGGGCTGCTTTCGGCAGAAGCCGCGCTAAGAGAGCACTGTGAGCGGTACAATCCTCTTTGCGCGAAGAAGCCACTTGTTCGGCTCCGCGAGCCGGAGAGAGCGGCAGCATCGGAAAGGTGAAGAAGGAAGCTGTACAACACTGGGATTGTGTGCTCAACTTGCCAACTGATAGAAAACAGTACCATACCATTCTCCTGACTTTTCCTATCACATGAATATTCGATTGGAAGCTGTTTTGGACAGCTTTTCTTTTCTTTATGCCAAACACTTGGCAGACCTCCCTACAACGTCCAGAACACGATGGGAGATGTTTTCTGTGCTCCGGCAGGTTTTCCTTGCCAGACAGAGTGGAAAAGCTTTCTGCTAGGATGTAGACCACAAAAGACGCTAAAGACGAAGGTACGATGCTTTCCGGAGCTAAGCGCCGCTCCCGGGCTTCTTTCGGCAGAAGCCGCGCTAAGAGAGCACTGTGAGCGGTACAATCGTCTTTGCGCGAAGAAGCCGCTTCTTCGGCTCCGGGAGCCGGAGAGAGCGGCAGCATCGGAAACGTGAAGAAGGAAGCTGTACAACACTGGGATTGTGTGCTCAACTTGCCAATTGATAGAAAACAGTACCTTACTATTCTCCTGACTTTTCTAATCACATGAATATTCGATTGGAAGCTGTTTTGGACAGCTTTTCTTTTCTTTATGCCAAACACTTGGCAGACCTCCGTGCAACGTCCAGAACACGATGGGAGATGTTTTCTGTGCTCCGGCAGGTTTTCCTTGCCAGACGTAGTGCAAAAGCTTTCTGCTAGGATGTAGACCACAAAAGACGCTAAAGACGAAGGTACGATGCTCTCCGGAGCTAAGCGCCGCTCCCGGGCTGCTTTCGGCAGAAGCCGCGCTAAGAGAGCACTGTGAGCGGTACAATCCTCTTTGCGCGAAGAAGCCACTTGTTCGGCTCCGCGAGCCGGAGAGAGCGGCAGCATCGGAAAGGTGAAGAAGGAAGCTGTACAACACTGGGATTGTGTGCTCAACTTGCCAACTGATAGAAAACAGTACCTTACCATTCTCCTGAATTTTCCTATCACATGAATATTCGATTGGAAGCTGTTTTGGACAGCTTTTCTTTTCTTTATGCCAAACACTTGGCAGACCTCCCTACAACGTCCAGAACACGATGGGAGATGTTTTCTGTGCTCCGGCAGGTTTTCCTTGCCAGACAGAGTGGAAAAGCTTTCTGCTAAGATGTAGACCACAAAAGACGCTAAAGACGAAGGTACGATGCTCTCCGGAGCTAAGAGCCGCTCCCGGGCTTCTTTCGGCAGAAGCCGCTCAAACGAGAACATTGTGACCGGTACAATCGTCTTTGCGCGAAGAAGCCGCTTCTTCGGCTCCGGGAGCCGGAGAGAGCGGCAGCATCGGAAAGGTGAAGAAGGAAGCTGTACAACACTGGGATTGTGTGCTCAACTTGCCAACTGATAGAAAACAGTACCTTACCATTCTCCTGACTTTTGTAATCACATGAATATTCGATTGGAAGCTGTTTTGGACAGATTTTCTTTTCTTAATGCCAAACAATTGGCAGACCTCCGTGCAACGTCCAGAACACGATGGGAGATGTTTTCTGTGCTCCGGCAGGTTTTCCTTGCCTGACAGAGTGGAAAAGCTTTCTGCTAAGATGTAGACCACAAAAGACGCTAAAGACGAAGGTACGATGCTCTCCGGAGCTAAGCGCCGCTCCCGGGCTGCTTTCGGCAGAAGCCGCGCTAAGAGAGCACTGTGAGCGGTACAATCCTCTTTGCGCGAAGAAGCCACTTGTTCGGCTCCGCGAGCCGGAGAGAGCGGCAGCATCGGAAAGGTGAAGAAGGAAGCTGTACAACACTGGGATTGTGTGCTCAACTTGCCAACTGATAGAAAACAGTACCTTACCATTCTCCTGAATTTTCCTATCACATGAATATTCGATTGGAAGCTGTTTTGGACAGCTTTTCTTTTCTTTATGCCAAACACTTGGCAGACCTCCCTACAACGTCCAGAACACGATGGGAGATGTTTTCTGTGCTCCGGCAGGTTTTCCTTGCCAGACAGAGTGGAAAAGCTTTCTGCTAAGATGTAGACCACAAAAGACGCTAAAGACGAAGGTACGATGCTCTCCGGAGCTAAGAGCCGCTCCCGGGCTTCTTTCGGCAGAAGCCGCTCAAACGAGAACATTGTGACCGGTACAATCGTCTTTGCGCGAAGAAGCCGCTTCTTCGGCTCCGGGAGCCGGAGAGAGCGGCAGCATCGGAAAGGTGAAGAAGGAAGCTGTACAACACTGGGATTGTGTGCTCAACTTGCCAACTGATAGAAAACAGTACCTTACCATTCTCCTGACTTTTGTAATCACATGAATATTCGATTGGAAGCTGTTTTGGACAGATTTTCTTTTCTTAATGCCAAACAATTGGCAGACCTCCGTGCAACGTCCAGAACACGATGGGAGATGTTTTCTGTGCTCCGGCAGGTTTTCCTTGCCTGACAGAGTGGAAAAGCTTTCTGCTAAGATGTAGACCACAAAAGACGCTAAAGACGAAGGTACGATGCTCTCCGGAGCTAAGAGCCGCTCCCGGGCTTCTTTCGGCAGAAGCCGCTCAAACGAGAACACTGTAACCGGTACAATCGTCTTTGCGCGAAGAAGCCGCTTCTTCGGCTCCGGGAGCCGGAGAGAGCGGCAGCATCGGAAAGGTGAAGAAGGAAGCTGTACAACACTGGGATTGTGTGCTCAACTTGCCAACTGATAGAAAACGGTACCTTACCATTCTCCTGACTTTTCCTATCACATGAATATTCGATTGGAAGCTGTTTTGGACAGCTTTTCTTTTCTTTATGCCAAACACTTGGCAGACCTCCGTGCAACGTCCAGAACACGATGGGAGATGTTTTCTGTGCTCCGGCAGGTTTTCCTTGCCAGACGTAGTGCAAAAGCTTTCTGCTAGGATGTAGACCACAAAAGACGCTAAAGACGAAGGTACGATGCTCTCCGGAGCTAAGCGCCGCTCCCGGGCTTCTTTCGGCAGAAGCCGCGCTAAGAGAGCACTGTGAGCGGTACAATCGTCTTTGCGCGAAGAAGCCGCTTCTTCGGCTCCGGGAGCCGGAGAGAGCGGCAGCATCGGAAAGGTGAAGAAGGAAGCTGTACAACACTGGGATTGTGTGCTCAACTTGCCAACTGATAGAAAACAGTACCTTACCATTCTCCTGACTTTTCCTATCACATGAATATTCGATTGGAAGCTGTTTTGGACAGCTTTTCTTTTCTTTATGCCAAACACTTGGCAGACCTCCGTAAAACGTCCAGATCACGTTGGGAAATGTTTTCTGTGCTGGCGCAGGTTTTCCTTGCCAGACAGAGTGGAAAAGCTTTCTGGTAGGATGTAGACCACAAAAGACGCTAAAGACGAAGGTACGATGCTTTCCGGAGCTAAGCGCCGCTCCCGGGCTTCTTTCGGCAGAAGCCGCGCTAAGAGAGCACTGTGAGCGGTACAATCGTCTTTGCGCGAAGAAGCCGCTTCTTCGGCTCCGGGAGCCGGAGAGAGCGGCAGCATCGGAAACGTGAAGAAGGAAGCTGTACAACACTGGGATTGTGTGCTCAACTTGCCAATTGATAGAAAACAGTACCTTACTATTCTCCTGACTTTTCTAATCACATGAATATTCGATTGGAAGCTGTTTTGGACAGCTTTTCTTTTCTTTATGCCAAACACTTGGCAGACCTCCGTGCAACGTCCAGAACACGATGGGAGATGTTTTCTGTGCTCCGGCAGGTTTTCCTTGCCAGACGTAGTGCAAAAGCTTTCTGCTAGGATGTAGACCACAAAAGACGCTAAAGACGAAGGTACGATGCTCTCCGGAGCTAAGCGCCGCTCCCGGGCTGCTTTCGGCAGAAGCCGCGCTAAGAGAGCACTGTGAGCGGTACAATCCTCTTTGCGCGAAGAAGCCACTTGTTCGGCTCCGCGAGCCGGAGAGAGCGGCAGCATCGGAAAGGTGAAGAAGGAAGCTGTACAACACTGGGATTGTGTGCTCAACTTGCCAACTGATAGAAAACAGTACCTTACCATTCTCCTGAATTTTCCTATCACATGAATATTCGATTGGAAGCTGTTTTGGACAGCTTTTCTTTTCTTTATACCAAACACTTGGCAGACCTCCCTACAACGTCCAGAACACGATGGGAGATGTTTTCTGTGCTCCGGCAGGTTTTCCTTGCCAGACAGAGTGGAAAAGCTTTCTGCTAAGATGTAGACCACAAAAGACGCTAAAGACGAAGGTACGATGCTCTCCGGAGCTAAGAGCCGCTCCCGGGCTTCTTTCGGCAGAAGCCGCTCAAACGAGAACATTGTGACCGGTACAATCGTCTTTGCGCGAAGAAGCCGCTTCTTTGGCTCCGGGAGCCGGAGAGAGCGGCAGCATCGGAAAGGTGAAGAAGGAAGCTATACAACACTGGGATTGTGTGCTCAACTTGCCAACTGATAGAAAACAGTACCTTTGCACTCTCCTGACTTTTCTAATCACATGAATATTCGATTGGAAGCTGTTTTGGACAGCTTTTCTTTTCTTTATGCCAAACACTTGGCAGACCTCCGTGCAACGTCCAGAACACGATGGGAGATGTTTTCTGTGCTCCGGCAGGTTTTCCATGCCAGACGTAGTGCAAAAGCTTTCTGCTAGGATGTAGACCACAAAAGACGCTAAAGACGAAGGTACGATGCTTTCCGGAGCTAAGCGCCGCTCCCGGGCTTCTTTCGGCAGAAGCCGCGCTAAGAGAGCACTGTGAGCGGTACAATCGTCTTTGCGCGAAGAAGCCGCTTCTTCGGCTCCGGGAGCCGGAGAGAGCGGCAGCATCGGAAACGTGAAGAAGGAAGCTGTACAACACTGGGATTGTGTGCTCAACTTGCCAATTGATAGAAAACAGTACCTTACTATTCTCCTGACTTTTCTAATCACATGAATATTCGATTGGAAGCTGTTTTGGACAGCTTTTCTTTTCTTTATGCCAAACACTTGGCAGACCTCCGTGCAACGTCCAGAACACGATGGGAGATGTTTTCTGTGCTGGCGCAGGTTTTCCTTGCCAGACAGAGTGGAAAAGCTTTCTGCTAGGATGTAGACCACAAAAGACGCTAAAGACGAAGGTACGATGCTCTCCCGAGCTAAGCGCCGCTCCCGGGCTGCTTTCGGCAGAAGCCTCTGTAACGAGAACACTGTGAGCGGTACAATCGTCTTTGCGCGAAGAAGCCGCTTCTTCGGCTCCGGGAGCCGGAGAGAGCGGCAGCATCGGAAAGGTGAAGAAGGAAGCTGTACAACACTGGGATTGTGTGCTCAACTTGCCAACTGATAGAAAACAGTACCTTACCATTCTCCTGACTTTTGTAATCACATGAATATTCGATTGGAAGCTGTTTTGGACAGCTTTTCTTTTCTTAATGCCAAACAATTGGCAGACCTCCGTGCAACGTCCAGAACACGATGGGAGATGTTTTCTGTGCTCCGGCAGGTTTTCCTTGCCTGACAGAGTGGAAAAGCTTTCTGCTAAGATGTAGACCACAAAAGACGCTAAAGACGAAGGTACGATGCTCTCCGGAGCTAAGCGCCGCTCCCGGGCTTCTTTCGGCAGAAGCCGCTCAAACGAGAACACTGTAACCGGTACAATCGTCTTTGCGCGAAGAAGCCGCTTCTTCGGCTCCGGGAGCCGGAGAGAGCGGCAGCATCGGAAAGGTGAAGAAGGAAGCTGTACAACACTGGGATTGTGTGCTCAACTTGCCAACTGATAGAAAACAGTACCTTACCATTCTCCTGACTTTTCCTATCACATGAATATTCGATTGGAAGCTGTTTTGGACAGCTTTTCTTTTCTTTATGCCAAACACTTGGCAGACCTCCGTGCAACGTCCAGAACACGATGGGAGATGTTTTCTGTGCTCCGGCAGGTTTTCCTTGCCAGACGTAGTGCAAAAGCTTTCTGCTAGGATGTAGACCACAAAAGACGCTAAAGACGAAGGTACGATGCTCTCCGGAGCTAAGCGCCGCTCCCGGGCTTCTTTCGGCAGAAGCCGCGCTAAGAGAGCACTGTGAGCGGTACAATCGTCTTTGCGCGAAGAAGCCGCTTCTTCGGCTCCGCGAGCCGGAGAGAGCGGCAGCATCGGAAAGGTGAAGAAGGAAGCTGTACAACACTGGGATTGTGTGCTCAACTTGCCAACTGATAGAAAACAGTACCTTTGCACTCTCCTGACTTTTCTAATCACATGAATATTCGATTGGAAGCTGTTTTGGACAGCTTTTCTTTTCTTTATGCCAAACACTTGGCAGACCTCCGTAAAACGTCCAGATCACGTTGGGAAATGTTTTCTGTGCTGGCGCAGGTTTTCCTTGCCAGACAGAGTGGAAAAGCTTTCTGGTAGGATGTAGACCACAAAAGACGCTAAAGACGAAGGTACGATGCTCTCCGGAGCTAAGCGCCGCTCCCGGGCTTCTTTCGGCAGAAGCCGCGCTAAGAGAGCACTGTGAGCGGTACAATCGTCTTTGCGCGAAGAAGCCGCTTCTTCGGCTCCGGGAGCCGGAGAGAGCGGCAGCATCGGAAACGTGAAGAAGGAAGCTGTACAACACTGGGATTGTGTGCTCAACTTGCCAATTGATAGAAAACAGTACCTTACTATTCTCCTGACTTTTCTAATCACATGAATATTCGATTGGAAGCTGTTTTGGACAGCTTTTCTTTTCTTTATGCCAAACACTTGGCAGACCTCCGTGCAACGTCCAGAACACGATGGGAGATGTTTTCTGTGCTCCGGCAGGTTTTCCTTGCCAGACGTAGTGCAAAAGCTTTCTGCTAGGATGTAGACCACAAAAGACGCTAAAGACGAAGGTACGATGCTCTCCGGAGCTAAGCGCCGCTCCCGGGCTGCTTTCGGCAGAAGCCGCGCTAAGAGAGCACTGTGAGCGGTACAATCCTCTTTGCGCGAAGAAGCCACTTGTTCGGCTCCGCGAGCCGGAGAGAGCGGCAGCATCGGAAAGGTGAAGAAGGAAGCTGTACAACACTGGGATTGTGTGCTCAACTTGCCAACTGATAGAAAACAGTACCTTACCATTCTCCTGAATTTTCCTATCACATGAATATTCGATTGGAAGCTGTTTTGGACAGCTTTTCTTTTCTTTATGCCAAACACTTGGCAGACCTCCCTACAACGTCCAGAACACGATGGGAGATGTTTTCTGTGCTCCGGCAGGTTTTCCTTGCCTGACAGAGTGGAAAAGCTTTCTGCTAAGATGTAGACCACAAAAGACGCTAAAGACGAAGGTACGATGCTCTCCGGAGCTAAGAGCGGCTCCCGGGCTTCTTTCGGCAGAAGCCGCTCAAACGAGAACATTGTGACCGGTACAATCGTCTTTGCGCGAAGAAGCCGTTTCTTCGGCTCCGGGAGCCGGAGAGAGCGGCAGCATCGGAAAGGTGAAGAAGGAAGCTATACAACACTGGGATTGTGTGCTCAACTTGCCAACTGATAGAAAACAGTACCTTACCATTCTCCTGACTTTTGTAATCACATGAATATTCGATTGGAAGCTGTTTTGGACAGCTTTTCTTTTCTTTATGCCAAACACTTGGCAGACCTCCGTGCAACGTCCAGAACACGATGGGAGATGTTTTCTGTGCTCCGCCAGGTTTTCCATGCCAGACGTAGTGCAAAAGCTTTCTGCTAGGATGTAGACCACAAAAGACGCTAAAGACGAAGGTACGATGCTCTCCGGAGCTAAGCGCCGCTCCCGGGCTTCTTTCGGCAGAAGCCGCGCTAAGAGAGCACTGTGAGCGGTACAATCGTCTTTGCGCGAAGAAGCCACTTGTTCGGCTCCGGGAGCCGGAGAGAGCGGCAGCATCGGAAAGGTGAAGAAGGAAGCTGTACAACACTGGGATTGTGTGCTCAACTTGCCAACTGATAGAAAACAGTACCTTTGCACTCTCCTGACTTTTCTAATCACATGAATATTCGATTGGAAGCTGTTTTGGACAGCTTTTCTTTTCTTTATGCCAAACACTTGGCAGACCTCCGTGCAACGTCCAGAACACGATGGGAGATGTTTTCTGTGCTCCGGCAGGTTTTCCTTGCCAGACGTAGTGCAAAAGCTTTCTGCTAGGATGTAGACCACAAAAGACGCTAAAGACGAAGGTACGATGCTCTCCGGAGCTAAGCGCCGCTCCCGGGCTGCTTTCGGCAGAAGCCGCGCTAAGAGAGCACTGTGAGCGGTACAATCCTCTTTGCGCGAAGAAGCCACTTGTTCGGCTCCGCGAGCCGGAGAGAGCGGCAGCATCGGAAAGGTGAAGAAGGAAGCTGTACAACACTGGGATTGTGTGCTCAACTTGCCAACTGATAGAAAACAGTACCTTACCATTCTCCTGAATTTTCCTATCACATGAATATTCGATTGGAAGCTGTTTTGGACAGCTTTTCTTTTCTTTATGCCAAACACTTGGCAGACCTCCCTACAACGTCCAGAACACGATGGGAGATGTTTTCTGTGCTCCGGCAGGTTTTCCTTGCCTGACAGAGTGGAAAAGCTTTCTGCTAAGATGTAGACCACAAAAGACGCTAAAGACGAAGGTACGATGCTCTCCGGAGCTAAGAGCCGCTCCCGGGCTTCTTTCGGCAGAAGCCGCTCAAACGAGAACATTGTGACCGGTACAATCGTCTTTGCGCGAAGAAGCCGCTTCTTTGGCTCCGGGAGCCGGAGAGAGCGGCAGCATCGGAAAGGTGAAGAAGGAAGCTATACAACACTGGGATTGTGTGCTCAACTTGCCAACTGATAGAAAACAGTACCTTTGCACTCTCCTGACTTTTGTAATCACATGAATATTCGATTGGAAGCTGTTTTGGACAGCTTTTCTTTTCTTTATGCCAAACACTTGGCAGACCTCCGTGCAACGTCCAGAACACGATGGGAGATGTTTTCTGTGCTCCGGCAGGTTTTCCATGCCAGACGTAGTGCAAAAGCTTTCTGCTAAGATGTAGACCACAAAAGACGCTAAAGACGAAGGTACGATGCTCTCCGGAGCTAAGCGCCGCTCCCGGGCTTCTTTCGGCAGAAGCCGCGCTAAGAGAGCACTGTGAGCGGTACAATCGTCTTTGCGCGAAGAAGCCACTTGTTCGGCTCCGCGAGCCGGAGAGAGCGGCAGCATCGGAAAGGTGCAGAAGGAAGCTGTACAACACTGGGATTGTGTGCTCAACTTGCCAACTGATAGAAAACAGTACCTTTGCACTCTCCTGACTTTTCTAATCACATGAATATTCGACTGGAAGCTGTTTTGGACAGCTTTTCTTTTCTTTATGCCTAACACTTGGCAGACCTCCGTGCAACGTCCAGATCACGTTGGGAAATGTTTTCTGTGCTGGCGCAGGTTTTCCTTTCCAGACAGAGTGGAAAAGCTTTCTGCTAGGATGTAGACCACAAAAGACGCTAAAGACGAAGGTACGATGCTCTCCGGAGCTAAGCGCCGCTCCCGGGCTTCTTTCGGCAGAAGCCGCGCTAAGAGAGCACTGTGAGCGGTACAATCGTCTTTGCGCGAAGAAGCCGCTTCTTCGGCTCCGGGAGCCGGAGAGAGCGGCAGCATCGGAAAGGTGAAGAAGGAAGCTGTACAACACTGGGATTGTGTGCTCAACTTGCCAACTGATAGAAAACAGTACCTTACCATTCTCCTGACTTTTCCTATCACATGAATATTCGATTGGAAGCTGTTTTGGACAGCTTTTCTTTTCTTTATGCCAAACACTTGGCAGACCTCCGTACAATGTCCAGATCACGTTGGGAAATGTTTTCTGTGCTGGCGCAGGTTTTCCTTGCCAGACAGAGTGGAAAAGCTTTCTGCTAGGATGTAGACCACAAAAGACGCTAAAGACGAAGGTACGATGCTCTCCGGAGCTATGCGCCGCTCCCGGGCTTCTTTCGGCAGAAGCCTCTGTAACGAGAACACTGTGAGCGGTACAATCGTCTTTGCGCGAAGAAGCCGCTTCTTCGGCTCCGGGAGACGGAGAGAGCGGCAGCATCGGAAAGGTGAAGAAGGAAGCTGTACAACACTGGGATTGTGTGCTCAACTTGCCAACTGATAGAAAACAGTACCTTACCATTCTCCTGACTTTTCCTATCACATGAATATTCGATTGGAAGCTGTTTTGGACAGCTTTTCTTTTCTTTATGCCAAACACTTGGCAGACCTCCGTACAACGTCCAGAACACGATGGGATATGTTTTCTGTGCTGGCGCAGGTTTTCCTTGCCACACAGTGGAAAAGCTTTCTGCTAGGATGTAGACCACAAAAGACGCTAAACACGAAGGTACGATGCTCTCCCGAGCTAAGCGCCGCTCCTGGGCTTCTTTCGGCAGAAGCCTCTGTAACGAGAGCACTGTGAGCGGTACAATCGTCTTTGCGCGAAGAAGCCGCTTCTTCGGCTCCGGGAGCCGGAGAGAGCGGCAGCATCGGAAAGGTGAAGAAGGAAGCTGTACAACACTGGGATTGTGTGCTCAACTTGCCAACTGATAGAAAACAGTACCTTACCATTCTCCTGACTTTTCCTATCACATGAATATTCGATTGGAAGCTGTTTTGGACAGCTTTTCTTTTCTTTATGCCAAACACTTGGCAGACCTCCGTGCAACGTCCAGAACACGATGGGAGATGTTTTCTGTGCTGGCGCAGGTTTTCCTTGCCAGACAGAGTGGAAAAGCTTTCTGCTAGGATGTAGACCACAAAAGACGGTAAAGACGAAGGTACGATGCTCTCCCGAGCTAAGCGCCGCTCCCGGGCTTCTTTCGGCAGAAGCCTCTGTAACGAGAACACTGTGAGCGGTACAATCGTCTTTGCGCGAAGAAGCCGCTTCTTCGGCTCCGGGAGCCGGAGAGAGCGGCAGCATCGGAAAGGTGAAGAAGGAAGCTGTACAACACTGGGATTGTGTGCTCAACTTGCCAACTGATAGAAAACAGTACCTTACCATTCTCCTGACTTTTGTAATCACATGAATATTCGATTGGAAGCTGTTTTGGACAGCTTTTCTTTTCTTAATGCCAAACAATTGGCAGACCTCCGTGCAACGTCCAGAACACGATGGGAGATGTTTTCTGTGCTCCGGCAGGTTTTCCTTGCCTGACAGAGTGGAAAAGCTTTCTGCTAAGATGTAGACCACAAAAGACGCTAAAGACGAAGGTACGATGCTCTCCGGAGCTAAGAGCCGCTCCCGGGCTTCTTTCGGCAGAAGCCGCTCAAACGAGAACACTGTAACCGGTACAATCGTCTTTGCGCGAAGAAGCCGCTTCTTCGGCTCCGGGAGCCGGAGAGAGCGGCAGCATCGGAAAGGTGAAGAAGGAAGCTGTACAACACTGGGATTGTGTGCTCAACTTGCCAACTGATAGAAAACAGTACCTTACCATTCTCCTGACTTTTCCTATCACATGAATATTCGATTGGAAGCTGTTTTGGACAGCTTTTCTTTTCTTTATGCCAAACACTTGGCAGACCTCCGTGCAACGTCCAGAACACGATGGGAGATGTTTTCTGTGCTCCGGCAGGTTTTCCTTGCCAGACGTAGTGCAAAAGCTTTCTGCTAGGATGTAGACCACAAAAGACGCTAAAGACGAAGGTACGATGCTCTCCGGAGCTAAGCGCCGCTCCCGGGCTTCTTTCGGCAGAAGCCGCGCTAAGAGAGCACTGTGAGCGGTACAATCGTCTTTGCGCGAAGAAGCCGCTTCTTCGGCTCCGCGAGCCGGAGAGAGCGGCAGCATCGGAAAGGTGAAGAAGGAAGCTGTACAACACTGGGATTGTGTGCTCAACTTGCCAACTGATAGAAAACAGTACCTTTGCACTCTCCTGACTTTTCTAATCACATGAATATTCGATTGGAAGCTGTTTTGGACAGCTTTTCTTTTCTTTATGCCAAACACTTGGCAGACCTCCGTAAAACGTCCAGATCACGTTGGGAAATGTTTTCTGTGCTGGCGCAGGTTTTCCTTGCCAGACAGAGTGGAAAAGCTTTCTGGTAGGATGTAGACCACAAAAGACGCTAAAGACGAAGGTACGATGCTTTCCGGAGCTAAGCGCCGCTCCCGGGCTTCTTTCGGCAGAAGCCGCGCTAAGAGAGCACTGTGAGCGGTACAATCGTCTTTGCGCGAAGAAGCCGCTTCTTCGGCTCCGGGAGCCGGAGAGAGCGGCAGCATCGGAAACGTGAAGAAGGAAGCTGTACAACACTGGGATTGTGTGCTCAACTTGCCAATTGATAGAAAACAGTACCTTACCATTCTCCTGACTTTTCTAATCACATGAATATTCGATTGGAAGCTGTTTTGGACAGCTTTTCTTTTCTTTATGCCAAACACTTGGCAGACCTCCCTACAACGTCCAGAACACGATGGGAGATGTTTTCTGTGCTCCGGCAGGTTTTCCTTGCCAGACGTAGTGCAAAAGCTTTCTGCTAGGATGTAGACCACAAAAGACGCTAAAGACGAAGGTACGATGCTCTCCGGAGCTAAGCGCCGCTCCCGGGCTGCTTTCGGCAGAAGCCGCGCTAAGAGAGCACTGTGAGCGGTACAATCCTCTTTGCGCGAAGAAGCCACTTGTTCGGCTCCGCGAGCCGGAGAGAGCGGCAGCATCGGAAAGGTGAAGAAGGAAGCTGTACAACACTGGGATTGTGTGCTCAACTTGCCAACTGATAGAAAACAGTACCTTACCATTCTCCTGAATTTTCCTATCACATGAATATTCGATTGGAAGCTGTTTTGGACAGCTTTTCTTTTCTTTATGCCAAACACTTGGCAGACCTCCCTACAACGTCCAGAACACGATGGGAGATGTTTTCTGTGCTCCGGCAGGTTTTCCTTGCCTGACAGAGTGGAAAAGCTTTCTGCTAAGATGTAGACCACAAAAGACGCTAAAGACGAAGGTACGATGCTCTCCGGAGCTAAGAGCCGCTCCCGGGCTTCTTTCGGCAGAAGCCGCTCAAACGAGAACATTGTGACCGGTACAATCGTCTTTGCGCGAAGAAGCCGCTTCTTTGGCTCCGGGAGCCGGAGAGAGCGGCAGCATCGGAAAGGTGAAGAAGGAAGCTATACAACACTGGGATTGTGTGCTCAACTTGCCAACTGATAGAAAACAGTACCTTACCATTCTCCTGACTTTTGTAATCACATGAATATTCGATTGGAAGCTGTTTTGGACAGCTTTTCTTTTCTTTATGCCAAACACTTGGCAGACCTCCGTGCAACGTCCAGAACACGATGGGAGATGTTTTCTGTGCTCCGGCAGGTTTTCCATGCCAGACGTAGTGCAAAAGCTTTCTGCTAGGATGTAGACCACAAAAGACGCTAAAGACGAAGGTACGATGCTTTCCGGAGCTAAGCGCCGCTCCCGGGCTTCTTTCGGCAGAAGCCGCGCTAAGAGAGCACTGTGAGCGGTACAATCGTCTTTGCGCGAAGAAGCCGCTTCTTCGGCTCCGGGAGCCGGAGAGAGCGGCAGCATCGGAAACGTGAAGAAGGAAGCTGTACAACACTGGGATTGTGTGCTCAACTTGCCAATTGATAGAAAACAGTACCTTACTATTCTCCTGACTTTTCTAATCACATGAATATTCGATTGGAAGCTGTTTTGGACAGCTTTTCTTTTCTTTATGCCAAACACTTGGCAGACCTCCGTGCAACGTCCAGAACACGATGGGAGATGTTTTCTGTGCTCCGGCAGGTTTTCCTTGCCAGACGTAGTGCAAAAGCTTTCTGCTAGGATGTAGACCACAAAAGACGCTAAAGACGAAGGTACGATGCTCTCCGGAGCTAAGCGCCGCTCCCGGGCTGCTTTCGGCAGAAGCCGCGCTAAGAGAGCACTGTGAGCGGTACAATCCTCTTTGCGCGAAGAAGCCACTTGTTCGGCTCCGCGAGCCGGAGAGAGCGGCAGCATCGGAAAGGTGAAGAAGGAAGCTGTACAACACTGGGATTGTGTGCTCAACTTGCCAACTGATAGAAAACAGTACCTTACCATTCTCCTGAATTTTCCTATCACATGAATATTCGATTGGAAGCTGTTTTGGACAGCTTTTCTTTTCTTTATGCCAAACACTTGGCAGACCTCCCTACAACGTCCAGAACACGATGGGAGATGTTTTCTGTGCTCCGGCAGGTTTTCCTTGCCTGACAGAGTGGAAAAGCTTTCTGCTAAGATGTAGACCACAAAAGACGCTAAAGACGAAGGTACGATGCTCTCCGGAGCTAAGAGCCGCTCCCGGGCTTCTTTCGGCAGAAGCCGCTCAAACGAGAACATTGTGACCGGTACAATCGTCTTTGCGCGAAGAAGCCGCTTCTTTGGCTCCGGGAGCCGGAGAGAGCGGCAGCATCGGAAAGGTGAAGAAGGAAGCTATACAACACTGGGATTGTGTGCTCAACTTGCCAACTGATAGAAAACAGTACCTTACCATTCTCCTGACTTTTCTAATCACATGAATATTCGATTGGAAGCTGTTTTGGACAGCTTTTCTTTTCTTTATGCCAAACACTTGGCAGACCTCCGTGCAACGTCCAGAACACGATGGGAGATGTTTTCTGTGCTCCGGCAGGTTTTCCATGCCAGACGTAGTGCAAAAGCTTTCTGCTAGGATGTAGACCACAAAAGACGCTAAAGACGAAGGTACGATGCTCTCCGGAGCTAAGCGCCGCTCCCGGGCTTCTTTCGGCAGAAGCCGCGCTAAGAGAGCACTGTGAGCGGTACAATCGTCTTTGCGCGAAGAAGCCACTTGTTCGGCTCCGCGAGCCGGAGAGAGCGGCAGCATCGGAAAGGTGAAGAAGGAAGCTGTACAACACTGGGATTGTGTGCTCAACTTGCCAACTGATAGAAAACAGTACCTTTGCACTCTCCTGACTTTTCTAATCACATGAATATTCGACTGGAAGCTGTTTTGGACAGCTTTTCTTTTCTTTATGCCTAACACTTGGCAGACCTCCGTGCAACGTCCAGATCACGTTGGGAAATGTTTTCTGTGCTAGCGCAGGTTTTCCTTTCCAGACAGAGTGGAAAAGCTTTCTGCTAGGATGTAGACCACAAAAGACGCTAAAGACGAAGGTACGATGCTCTCCGGAGCTAAGCGCCGCTCCCGGGCTTCTTTCGGCAGAAGCCGCGCTAAGAGAGCACTGTGAGCGGTACAATCGTCTTTGCGCGAAGAAGCCGCTTCTTCGGCTCCGGGAGCCGGAGAGAGCGGCAGCATCGGAAAGGTGAAGAAGGAAGCTGTACAACACTGGGATTGTGTGCTCAACTTGCCAACTGATAGAAAACAGTACCTTACCATTCTCCTGACTTTTCCTATCACATGAATATTCGATTGGAAGCTGTTTTGGACAGCTTTTCTTTTCTTTATGCCAAACACTTGGCAGACCTCCGTACAATGTCCAGATCACGTTGGGAAATGTTTTCTGTGCTGGCGCAGGTTTTCCTTGCCAGACAGAGTGGAAAAGCTTTCTGCTAGGATGTAGACCACAAAAGACGCTAAAGACGAAGGTACGATGCTCTCCGGAGCTAAGCGCCGCTCCCGGGCTTCTTTCGGCAGAAGCCTCTCTAACGAGAACACTGTGAGCGGTACAATCGTCTTTGCGCGAAGAAGCCGCTTCTTCGGCTCCGGGAGCCGGAGAGAGCGGCAGCATCGGAAAGGTGAAGAAGGAAGCTGTACAACACTGGGATTGTGTGCTCAACTTGCCAACTGATAGAAAACAGTACCTTACCATTCTCCTGACTTTTCCTATCACATGAATATTCGATTGGAAGCTGTTTTGGACAGCTTTTCTTTTCTTTATGCCAAACACTTGGCAGACCTCCGTACAACGTCCAGAACACGATGGGATATGTTTTCTGTGCTGGCGCAGGTTTTCCTTGCCACACAGTGGAAAAGCTTTCTGCTAGGATGTAGACCACAAAAGACGCTAAACACGAAGGTACGATGCTCTCCCGAGCTAAGCGCCGCTCCTGGGCTTCTTTCGGCAGAAGCCTCTGTAACGAGAGCACTGTGAGCGGTACAATCGTCTTTGCGCGAAGAAGCCGCTTCTTCGGCTCCGGGAGCCGGAGAGAGCGGCAGCATCGGAAAGGTGAAGAAGGAAGCTGTACAACACTGGGATTGTGTGCTCAACTTGCCAACTGATAGAAAACAGTACCTTACCATTCTCCTGACTTTTCCTATCACATGAATATTCGATTGGAAGCTGTTTTGGACAGCTTTTCTTTTCTTAATGCCAAACAATTGGCAGACCTCCGTGCAACGTCCAGAACACGATGGGAGATGTTTTGTGTGCTCCGGCAGGTTTTCCTTGCCTGACAGAGTGGAAAAGCTTTCTGCTAAGATGTAGACCACAAAAGACGCTAAAGACGAAGGTACGATGCTCTCCGGAGCTAAGAGCCGCTCCCGGGCTTCTTTCGGCAGAAGCCGCTCAAACGAGAACACTGTAACCGGTAGAATCGTCTTTGCGCGAAGAAGCCGCTTCTTCGGCTCCGGGAGCCGGAGAGAGCGGCAGCATCGGAAAGGTGAAGAAGGAAGCTGTACAACACTGGGATTGTGTGCTCAACTTGCCAACTGATAGAAAACAGTACCTTACCATTCTCCTGAATTTTCCTATCACATGAATATTCGATTGGAAGCTGTTTTGGACAGCTTTTCTTTTCTTTATGCCAAACACTTGGCAGACCTCCCTACAACGTCCAGAACACGATGGGAGATGTTTTCTGTGCTCCGGCAGGTTTTCCTTGCCTGACAGAGTGGAAAAGCTTTCTGCTAAGATGTAGACCACAAAAGACGCTAAAGACGAAGGTACGATGCTCTCCGGAGCTAAGAGCCGCTCCCGGGCTTCTTTCGGCAGAAGCCGCTCAAACGAGAACATTGTGACCGGTACAATCGTCTTTGCGCGAAGAAGCCGCTTCTTTGGCTCCGGGAGCCGGAGAGAGCGGCAGCATCGGAAAGGTGAAGAAGGAAGCTATACAACACTGGGATTGTGTGCTCAACTTGCCAACTGATAGAAAACAGTACCTTACCATTCTCCTGACTTTTGTAATCACATGAATATTCGATTGGAAGCTGTTTTGGACAGCTTTTCTTTTCTTTATGCCAAACACTTGGCAGACCTCCGTGCAACGTCCAGAACACGATGGGAGATGTTTTCTGTGCTCCGGCAGGTTTTCCATGCCAGACGTAGTGCAAAAGCTTTCTGCTAGGATGTAGACCACAAAAGACGCTAAAGACGAAGGTACGATGCTTTCCGGAGCTAAGCGCCGCTCCCGGGCTTCTTTCGGCAGAAGCCGCGCTAAGAGAGCACTGTGAGCGGTACAATCGTCTTTGCGCGAAGAAGCCGCTTCTTCGGCTCCGGGAGCCGGAGAGAGCGGCAGCATCGGAAACGTGAAGAAGGAAGCTGTACAACACTGGGATTGTGTGCTCAACTTGCCAATTGATAGAAAACAGTACCTTACTATTCTCCTGACTTTTCTAATCACATGAATATTCGATTGGAAGCTGTTTTGGACAGCTTTTCTTTTCTTTATGCCAAACACTTGGCAGACCTCCGTGCAACGTCCAGAACACGATGGGAGATGTTTTCTGTGCTCCGGCAGGTTTTCCTTGCCAGACGTAGTGCAAAAGCTTTCTGCTAGGATGTAGACCACAAAAGACGCTAAAGACGAAGGTACGATGCTCTCCGGAGCTAAGCGCCGCTCCCGGGCTGCTTTCGGCAGAAGCCGCGCTAAGAGAGCACTGTGAGCGGTACAATCCTCTTTGCGCGAAGAAGCCACTTATTCGGCTCCGCGAGCCGGAGAGAGCGGCAGCATCGGAAAGGTGAAGAAGGAAGCTGTACAACACTGGGATTGTGTGCTCAACTTGCCAACTGATAGAAAACAGTACCTTACCATTCTCCTGAATTTTCCTATCACATGAATATTCGATTGGAAGCTGTTTTGGACAGCTTTTCTTTTCTTTATGCCAAACACTTGGCAGACCTCCCTACAACGTCCAGAACACGATGGGAGATGTTTTCTGTGCTCCGGCAGGTTTTCCTTGCCAGACAGAGTGGAAAAGCTTTCTGCTAAGATGTAGACCACAAAAGACGCTAAAGACGAAGGTACGATGCTCTCCGGAGCTAAGAGCCGCTCCCGGGCTTCTTTCGGCAGAAGCCGCTCAAACGAGAACATTGTGACCGGTACAATCGTCTTTGCGCGAAGAAGCCGCTTCTTTGGCTCTGGGAGCCGGAGAGAGCGGCAGCATCGGAAAGGTGAAGAAGGAAGCTATACAACACTGGGATTGTGTGCTCAACTTGCCAACTGATAGAAAACAGTACCTTACCATTCTCCTGACTTTTGTAATCACATGAATATTCGATTGGAAGCTGTTTTGGACAGCTTTTCTTTTCTTTATGCCAAACACTTGGCAGACCTCCGTGCAACGTCCAGAACACGATGGGAGATGTTTTCTGTGCTCCGGCAGGTTTTCCATGCCAGACGTAGTGCAAAAGCTTTCTGCTAGGATGTAGACCACAAAAGACGCTAAAGACGAAGGTACGATGCTCTCCGGAGCTAAGCGCCGCTCCCGGGCTTCTTTCGGCAGAAGCCGCGCTAAGAGAGCACTGTGAGCGGTACAATCGTCTTTGCGCGAAGAAGCCACTTGTTCGGCTCCGCGAGCCGGAGAGAGCGGCAGCATCGGAAAGGTGAAGAAGGAAGCTGTACAACACTGGGATTGTGTGCTCAACTTGCCAACTGATAGAAAACAGTACCTTTGCACTCTCCTGACTTTTCTAATCACATGAATATTCGACTGGAAGCTGTTTTGGACAGCTTTTCTTTTCTTTATGCCTAACACTTGGCAGACCTCCGTGCAACGTCCAGATCACGTTGGGAAATGTTTTCTGTGCTAGCGCAGGTTTTCCTTTCCAGACAGAGTGGAAAAGCTTTCTGCTAGGATGTAGACCACAAAAGACGCTAAAGACGAAGGTACGATGCTCTCCGGAGCTAAGCGCCGCTCCCGGGCTTCTTTCGGCAGAAGCCGCGCTAAGAGAGCACTGTGAGCGGTACAATCGTCTTTGCGCGAAGAAGCCGCTTCTTCGGCTCCGGGAGCCGGAGAGAGCGGCAGCATCGGAAAGGTGAAGAAGGAAGCTGTACAACACTGGGATTGTGTGCTCAACTTGCCAACTGATAGAAAACAGTACCTTACCATTCTCCTGACTTTTCCTATCACATGAATATTCGATTGGAAGCTGTTTTGGACAGCTTTTCTTTTCTTTATGCCAAACACTTGGCAGACCTCCGTACAATGTCCAGATCACGTTGGGAAATGTTTTCTGTGCTGGCGCAGGTTTTCCTTGCCAGACAGAGTGGAAAAGCTTTCTGCTAGGATGTAGACCACAAAAGACGCTAAAGACGAAGGTACGATGCTCTCCGGAGCTAAGCGCCGCTCCCGGGCTTCTTTCGGCAGAAGCCTCTGTAACGAGAACACTGTGAGCGGTACAATCGTCTTTGCGCGAAGAAGCCGCTTCTTCGGCTCCGGGAGCCGGAGAGAGCGGCAGCATCGGAAAGGTGAAGAAGGAAGCTGTACAACACTGGGATTGTGTGCTCAACTTGCCAACTGATAGAAAACAGTACCTTACCATTCTCCTGACTTTTCCTATCACATGAATATTCGATTGGAAGCTGTTTTGGACAGCTTTTCTTTTCTTTATGCCAAACACTTGGCAGACCTCCGTACAACGTCCAGAACACGATGGGATATGTTTTCTGTGCTGGCGCAGGTTTTCCTTGCCACACAGTGGAAAAGCTTTCTGCTAGGATGTAGACCACAAAAGACGCTAAACACGAAGGTACGATGCTCTCCCGAGCTAAGCGCCGCTCCTGGGCTTCTTTCGGCAGAAGCCTCTGTAACGAGAGCACTGTGAGCGGTACAATCGTCTTTGCGCGAAGAAGCCGCTTCTTCGGCTCCGGGAGCCGGAGAGAGCGGCAGCATCGGAAAGGTGAAGAAGGAAGCTGTACAACACTGGGATTGTGTGCTCAACTTGCCAACTGATAGAAAACAGTACCTTACCATTCTCCTGACTTTTCCTATCACATGAATATTCGATTGGAAGCTGTTTTGGACAGCTTTTCTTTTCTTTATGCCAAACACTTGGCAGACCTCCGTGAAACGTCCAGAACACGATGGGAGATGTTTTCTGTGCTGGCGCAGGTTTTCCTTGCCAGACAGAGTGCAAAAGCTTTCTGCTAGGATGTAGACCACAAAAGACGCTAAAGACGAAGGTACGATGTTTTCCGGAGCTAAGCGCCGCTCCCGGGCTTCTTTCGGCAGAAGCCGCGCTAAGAGAGCACTGTGAGCGGTACAATCGTCTTTGCGCGAAGAAGCCGCTTCTTCGGCTCCGGGAGCCGGAGAGAGCGGCAGCATCGGAAACGTGAAGAAGGAAGCTGTACAACACTGGGATTGTGTGCTCAACTTGCCAATTGATAGAAAACAGTACCTTACTATTCTCCTGACTTTTCTAATCACATGAATATTCGATTGGAAGCTGTTTTGGACAGCTTTTCTTTTCTTTATGCCAAACACTTGGCAGACCTCCGTGCAACGTCCAGAACACGATGGGAGATGTTTTCTGTGCTCCGGCAGGTTTTCCTTGCCAGACGTAGTGCAAAAGCTTTCTGCTAGGATGTAGACCACAAAAGACGCTAAAGACGAAGGTACGATGCTCTCCGGAGCTAAGCGCCGCTCCCGGGCTGCTTTCGGCAGAAGCCGCGCTAAGAGAGCACTGTGAGCGGTACAATCCTCTTTGCGCGAAGAAGCCACTTGTTCGGCTCCGCGAGCCGGAGAGAGCGGCAGCATCGGAAAGGTGAAGAAGGAAGCTGTACAACACTGGGATTGTGTGCTCAACTTGCCAACTGATAGAAAACAGTACCTTACCATTCTCCTGAATTTTCCTATCACATGAATATTCGATTGGAAGCTGTTTTGGACAGCTTTTCTTTTCTTTATGCCAAACACTTGGCAGACCTCCCTACAACGTCCAGAACACGATGGGAGATGTTTTCTGTGCTCCGGCAGGTTTTCCTTGCCAGACAGAGTGGAAAAGCTTTCTGCTAAGATGTAGACCACAAAAGACGCTAAAGACGAAGGTACGATGCTCTCCGGAGCTAAGAGCCGCTCCCGGGCTTCTTTCGGCAGAAGCCGCTCAAACGAGAACATTGTGACCGGTACAATCGTCTTTGCGCGAAGAAGCCGCTTCTTTGGCTCCGGGAGCCGGAGAGAGCGGCAGCATCGGAAAGGTGAAGAAGGAAGCTATACAACACTGGGATTGTGTGCTCAACTTGCCAACTGATAGAAAACAGTACCTTTGCACTCTCCTGACTTTTCTAATCACATGAATATTCGATTGGAAGCTGTTTTGGACAGCTTTTCTTTTCTTTATGCCAAACACTTGGCAGACCTCCGTGCAACGTCCAGAACACGATGGGAGATGTTTTCTGTGCTCCGGCAGGTTTTCCTTGCCAGACGTAGTGCAAAAGCTTTCTGCTAGGATGTAGACCACAAAAGACGCTAAAGACGAAGGTACGATGCTTTCCGGAGCTAAGCGCCGCTCCCGGGCTTCTTTCGGCAGAAGCCGCGCTAAGAGAGCACTGTGAGCGGTACAATCGTCTTTGCGCGAAGAAGCCGCTTCTTCGGCTCCGGGAGCCGGAGAGAGCGGCAGCATCGGAAACGTGAAGAAGGAAGCTGTACAACACTGGGATTGTGTGCTCAACTTGCCAATTGATAGAAAACAGTACCTTACTATTCTCCTGACTTTTCTAATCACATGAATATTCGATTGGAAGCTGTTTTGGACAGCTTTTCTTTTCTTTATGCCAAACACTTGGCAGACCTCCGTGCAACGTCCAGAACACGATGGGAGATGTTTTCTGTGCTCCGGCAGGTTTTCCTTGCCAGACGTAGTGCAAAAGCTTTCTGCTAGGATGTAGACCACAAAAGACGCTAAAGACGAAGGTACGATGCTCTCCGGAGCTAAGCGCCGCTCCCGGGCTGCTTTCGGCAGAAGCCGCGCTAAGAGAGCACTGTGAGCGATACAATCCTCTTTGCACGAAGAAGCCACTTGTTCGGCTCCGCGAGCCGGAGAGAGCGGCAGCATCGGAAAGGTGAAGAAGGAAGCTGTACAACACTGGGATTGTGTGCTCAACTTGCCAACTGATAGAAAACAGTACCTTACCATTCTCCTGAATTTTCCTATCACATGAATATTCGATTGGAAGCTGTTTTGGACAGCTTTTCTTTTCTTTATGCCAAACACTTGGCAGACCTCCCTACAACGTCCAGAACACGATGGGAGATGTTTTCTGTGCTCCGGCAGGTTTTCCTTGCCAGACAGAGTGGAAAAGCTTTCTGCTAAGATGTAGACCACAAAAGACGCTAAAGACGAAGGTACGATGCTCTCCGGAGCTAAGAGCCGCTCCCGGGCTTCTTTCGGCAGAAGCCGCTCAAACGAGAACATTGTGAGCGGTACAATCGTCTTTGCGCGAAGAAGCCGCTTCTTTGGCTCCGGGAGCCAGAGAGAGCGGCAGCATCGGAAAGGTGAAGAAGGAAGCTATACAACACTGGGATTGTGTGCTCAACTTGCCAACTGATAGAAAACAGTACCTTACCATTCTCCTGACTTTTCTAATCACATGAATATTCGATTGGAAGCTGTTTTGGACAGCTTTTCTTTTCTTTATGCCAAACACTTGGCAGACCTCCGTGCAACGTCCAGAACACGATGGGAGATGTTTTCTGTGCTCCGGCAGGTTTTCCATGCCAGACGTAGTGCAAAAGCTTTCTGCTAGGATGTAGACCACAAAAGACGCTAAAGACGAAGGTACGATGCTCTCCGGAGCTAAGCGCCGCTCCCGGGCTTCTTTCGGCAGAAGCCGCGCTAAGAGAGCACTGTGAGCGGTACAATCGTCTTTGCGCGAAGAAGCCACTTGTTCGGCTCCGCGAGCCGGAGAGAGCGGCAGCATCGGAAAGGTGAAGAAGGAAGCTGTACAACACTGGGATTGTGTGCTCAACTTGCCAACTGATAGAAAACAGTACCTTTGCACTCTCCTGACTTTTCTAATCACATGAATATTCGACTGGAAGCTGTTTTGGACAGCTTTTCTTTTCTTTATGCCTAACACTTGGCAGACCTCCGTGCAACGTCCAGATCACGTTGGGAAATGTTTTCTGTGCTAGCGCAGGTTTTCCTTTCCAGACAGAGTGGAAAAGCTTTCTGCTAGGATGTAGACCACAAAAGACGCTAAAGACGAAGGTACGATGCTCTCCGGAGCTAAGCGCCGCTCCCGGGCTTCTTTCGGCAGAAGCCGCGCTAAGAGAGCACTGTGAGCGGTACAATCGTCTTTGCGCGAAGAAGCCGCTTCTTCGGCTCCGGGAGCCGGAGAGAGCGGCAGCATCGGAAAGGTGAAGAAGGAAGCTGTACAACACTGGGATTGTGTGCTCAACTTGCCAACTGATAGAAAACAGTACCTTACCATTCTCCTGACTTTTCCTATCACATGAATATTCGATTGGAAGCTGTTTTGGACAGCTTTTCTTTTCTTTATGCCAAACACTTGGCAGACCTCCGTACAATGTCCAGATCACGTTGGGAAATGTTTTCTGTGCTGGCGCAGGTTTTCCTTGCCAGACAGAGTGGAAAAGCTTTCTGCTAGGATGTAGACCACAAAAGACGCTAAAGACGAAGGTACGATGCTCTCCGGAGCTAAGCGCCGCTCCCGGGCTTCTTTCTGCAGAAGCCTCTGTAACGAGAACACTGTGAGCGGTACAATCGTCTTTGCGCGAAGAAGCCGCTTCTTCGGCTCCGGGAGCCGGAGAGAGCGGCAGCATCGGAAAGGTGAAGAAGGAAGCTGTACAACACTGGGATTGTGTGCTCAACTTGCCAACTGATAGAAAACAGTACCTTACCATTCTCCTGACTTTTCCTATCACATGAATATTCGATTGGAAGCTGTTTTGGACAGCTTTTCTTTTCTTTATGCCAAACACTTGGCAGACCTCCGTACAACGTCCAGAACACGATGGGATATGTTTTCTGTGCTGGCGCAGGTTTTCCTTGCCACACAGTGGAAAAGCTTTCTGCTAGGATGTAGACCACAAAAGACGCTAAACACGAAGGTACGATGCTCTCCCGAGCTAAGCGCCGCTCCCGGGCTTCTTTCGGCAGAAGCCTCTGTAACGAGAACACTGTGAGCGGTACAATCGTCTTTGCGCGAAGAAGCCGCTTCTTCGGCTCCGGGAGCCGGAGAGAGCGGCAGCATCGGAAAGGTGAAGAAGGAAGCTGTACAACACTGGGATTGTGTGCTCAACTTGCCAACTGATAGAAAACAGTACCTTACCATTCTCCTGACTTTTGTAATCACATGAATATTCGATTGGAAGCTGTTTTGGACAGATTTTCTTTTCTTAATGCCAAACAATTGGCAGACCTCCGTGCAACGTCCAGAACACGATGGGAGATGTTTTCTGTGCTCCGGCAGGTTTTCCTTGCCTGACAGAGTGGAAAAGCTTTCTGCTAAGATGTAGACCACAAAAGACGCTAAAGACGAAGGTACGATGCTCTCCGGAGCTAAGAGCCGCTCCCGGGCTTCTTTCGGCAGAAGCCGCTCAAACGAGAACACTGTAACCGGTACAATCGTCTTTGCGCGAAGAAGCCGCTTCTTTGGCTCCGGGAGCCGGAGAGAGCGGCAGCATCGGAAAGGTGAAGAAGGAAGCTGTACAACACTGGGATTGTGTGCTCAACTTGCCAACTGATAGAAAACAGTACCTTACCATTCTCCTGACTTTTCCTATCACATGAATATTCGATTGGAAGCTGTTTTGGACAGCTTTTCTTTTCTTTATGCCAAACACTTGGCAGACCTCCGTGCAACGTCCAGAACACCATGGGAGATGTTTTCTGTGCTCCGGCAGGTTTTCCTTGCCAGACGTAGTGCAAAAGCTTTCTGCTAGGATGTAGACCACAAAAGACGCTAAAGACGAAGGTACGATGCTCTCCGGAGCTAAGCGCCGCTCCCGGGCTTCTTTCGGCAGAAGCCGCGCTAAGAGAGCACTGTGAGCGGTACAATCGTCTTTGCGCGAAGAAGCCGCTTCTTCGGCTCCGCGAGCCGGAGAGAGCGGCAGCATCGGAAAGGTGAAGAAGGAAGCTGTACAACACTGGGATTGTGTGCTCAACTTGCCAACTGATAGAAAACAGTACCTTTGCACTCTCCTGACTTTTCTAATCACATGAATATTCGACTGGAAGCTGTTTTGGACAGCTTTTCTTTTCTTTATGCCAAACACTTGGCAGACCTCCGTAAAACGTCCAGATCACGTTGGGAAATGTTTTCTGTGCTGGCGCAGGTTTTCCTTGCCAGACAGAGTGGAAAAGCTTTCTGGTAGGATGTAGACCACAAAAGACGCTAAAGACGAAGGTACGATGCTTTCCGGAGCTAAGCGCCGCTCCCGGGCTTCTTTCGGCAGAAGCCGCGCTAAGAGAGCACTGTGAGCGGTACAATCGTCTTTGCGCGAAGAAGCCGCTTCTTCGGCTCCGGGAGCCGGAGAGAGCGGCAGCATCGGAAACGTGAAGAAGGAAGCTGTACAACACTGGGATTGTGTGCTCAACTTGCCAATTGATAGAAAACAGTACCTGACTATTCTCCTGACTTTTCTAATCACATGAATATTCGATTGGAAGCTGTTTTGGACAGCTTTTCTTTTCTTTATGCCAAACACTTGGCAGACCTCCGTGCAACGTCCAGAACACGATGGGAGATGTTTTCTGTGCTCCGGCAGGTTTTCCTTGCCAGACGTAGTGCAAAAGCTTTCTGCTAGGATGTAGACCACAAAAGACGCTAAAGACGAAGGTACGATGCTCTCCGGAGCTAAGCGCCGCTCCCGGGCTGCTTTCGGCAGAAGCCGCGCTAAGAGAGCACTGTGAGCGGTACAATCCTCTTTGCGCGAAGAAGCCGCTTCTTCGGCTCCGCGAGCCGGAGAGAGCGGCAGCATCGGAAAGGTGAAGAAGGAAGCTGTACAACACTGGGATTGTGTGCTCAACTTGCCAACTGATAGAAAACAGTACCTTACCATTCTCCTGAATTTTCCTATCACATGAATATTCGATTGGAAGCTGTTTTGGACAGCTTTTCTTTTCTTTATGCCAAACACTTGGCAGACCTCCCTACAACGTCCAGAACACGATGGGAGATGTTTTCTGTGCTCCGGCAGGTTTTCCTTGCCAGACAGAGTGGAAAAGCTTTCTGCTAAGATGTAGACCACAAAAGACGCTAAAGACGAAGGTACGATGCTCTCCGGAGCTAAGAGCCGCTCCCGGGCTTCTTTCGGCAGAAGCCGCTCAAACGAGAACATTGTGAGCGGTACAATCGTCTTTGCGCGAAGAAGCCGCTTCTTTGGCTCCGGGAGCCGGAGAGAGCGGCAGCATCGGAAAGGTGAAGAAGGAAGCTATACAACACTGGGATTGTGTGCTCAACTTGCCAACTGATAGAAAACAGTACCTTACCATTCTCCTGACTTTTCCTATCACATGAATATTCGATTGGAAGCTGTTTTGGACAGCTTTTCTTTTCTTTATGCCAAACACTTGGCAGACCTCCGTGCAACGTCCAGAACACGATGGGATATGTTTTCTGTGCTCCGGCAGGTTTTCCATGCCAGACGTAGTGCAAAAGCTTTCTGCTAGGATGTAGACCACAAAAGACGCTAAAGACGAAGGTACGATGCTCTCCGGAGCTAAGCGCCGCTCCCGGGCTTCTTTCGGCAGAAGCCGCGCTAAGAGAGCACTGTGAGCGGTACAATCGTCTTTGCGCGAAGAAGCCACTTGTTCGGCTCCGCGAGCCGGAGAGAGCGGCAGCATCGGAAAGGTGAAGAAGGAAGCTGTACAACACTGGGATTGTGTGCTCAACTTGCCAACTGATAGAAAACAGTACCTTTGCACTCTCCTGACTTTTCTAATCACATGAATATTCGACTGGAAGCTGTTTTGGACAGCTTTTCTTTTCTTTATGCCTAACACTTGGCAGACCTCCGTGCAACGTCCAGAACACGTTGGGAAATGTTTTCTGTGCTAGCGCAGGTTTTCCTTTCCAGACAGAGTGGAAAAGCTTTCTGCTAGGATGTAGACCACAAAAGACGCTAAAGACGAAGGTACGATGCTCTCCGGAGCTAAGCGCCGCTCCCGGGCTTCTTTCGGCAGAAGCCGCGCTAAGAGAGCACTGTGAGCGGTACAATCGTCTTTGCGCGAAGAAGCCGCTTCTTCGGCTCCGGGAGCCGGAGAGAGCGGCAGCATCGGAAAGGTGAAGAAGGAAGCTGTACAACACTGGGATTGTGTGCTCAACTTGCCAACTGATAGAAAACAGTACCTTACCATTCTCCTGACTTTTCCTATCACATGAATATTCGATTGGAAGCTGTTTTGGACAGCTTTTCTTTTCTTTATGCCAAACACTTGGCAGACCTCCGTGCAACGTCCAGAACACGATGGGAGATGTTTTCTGTGCTGGCGCAGGTTTTCCTTGCCAGACAGAGTGGAAAAGCTTTCTGCTAGGATGTAGACCACAAAAGACGCTAAAGACGAAGGTACGATGCTCTCCCGAGCTAAGCGCCGCTCCCGGGCTTCTTTCGGCAGAAGCCTCTGTAACGAGAACACTGTGAGCGGTACAATCGTCTTTGCGCGAAGAAGCCGCTTCTTCGGCTCCGGGAGCCGGAGAGAGCGGCAGCATCGGAAAGGTGAAGAAGGAAGCTGTACAACACTGGGATTGTGTGCTCAACTTGCCAACTGATAGAAAACAGTACCTTACCATTCTCCTGACTTTTGTAATCACATGAATATTCGATTGGAAGCTGTTTTGGACAGATTTTCTTTTCTTAATGCCAAACAATTGGCAGACCTCCGTGCAACGTCCAGAACACGATGGGAGATGTTTTCTGTGCTCCGGCAGGTTTTCCTTGCCTGACAGAGTGGAAAAGCTTTCTGCTAAGATGTAGACCACAAAAGACGCTAAAGACGAAGGTACGATGCTCTCCGGAGCTAAGAGCCGCTCCCGGGCTTCTTTCGGCAGAAGCCGCTCAAACGAGAACACTGTAACCGGTACAATCGTCTTTGCGCGAAGAAGCCGCTTCTTCGGCTCCGGGAGCCGGAGAGAGCGGCAGCATCGGAAAGGTGAAGAAGGAAGCTGTACAACACTGGGATTGTGTGCTCAACTTGCCAACTGATAGAAAACAGTACCTTACCATTCTCCTGACTTTTCCTATCACATGAATATTCGATTGGAAGCTGTTTTGGACAGCTTTTCTTTTCTTAATGCCAAACAATTGGCAGACCTCCGTGCAACGTCCAGAACACGATGGGAGATGTTTTCTGTGCTCCGGCAGGTTTTCCTTGCCAGACGTAGTGCAAAAGCTTTCTGCTAGGATGTAGACCACAAAAGACGCTAAAGACGAAGGTACGATGCTCTCCGGAGCTAAGCGCCGCTCCCGGGCTTCTTTCGGCAGAAGCCGCGCTAAGAGAGCACTGTGAGCGGTACAATCGTCTTTGCGCGAAGAAGCCGCTTCTTCGGCTCCGCGAGCCTGAGAGAGCGGCAGCATCGGAAAGGTGAAGAAGGAAGCTGTACAACACTGGGATTGTGTGCTCAACTTGCCAACTGATAGAAAACAGTACCTTTGCACTCTCCTGACTTTTCTAATCACATGAATATTCGATTGGAAGCTGTTTTGGACAGCTTTTCTTTTCTTTATGCCAAACACTTGGCAGACCTCCGTAAAACGTCCAGATCACGTTGGGAAATGTTTTCTGTGCTGGCGCAGGTTTTCCTTGCCAGACAGAGTGGAAAAGCTTTCTGGTAGGATGTAGACCACAAAAGACGCTAAAGACGAAGGTACGATGCTTTCCGGAGCTAAGCGCCGCTCCCGGGCTTCTTTCGGCAGAAGCCGCGCTAAGAGAGCACTGTGAGCGGTACAATCGTCTTTGCGCGAAGAAGCCGCTTCTTCGGCTCCGGGAGCCGGAGAGAGCGGCAGCATCGGAAACGTGAAGAAGGAAGCTGTACAACACTGGGATTGTGTGCTCAACTTGCCAATTGATAGAAAACAGTACCTGACTATTCTCCTGACTTTTCCTATCACATGAATATTCGATTGGAAGCTGTTTTGGACAGCTTTTCTTTTCTTTATGCCAAACACTTGGCAGACCTCCGTGCAACGTCCAGAACACGATGGGAGATGTTTTCTGTGCTCCGGCAGGTTTTCCTTGCCAGACGTAGTGCAAAAGCTTTCTGCTAGGATGTAGACCACAAAAGACGCTAAAGACGAAGGTACGATGCTCTCCGGAGCTAAGCGCCGCTCCCGGGCTGCTTTCGGCAGAAGCCGCGCTAAGAGAGCACTGTGAGCGGTACAATCCTCTTTGCGCGAAGAAGCCACTTGTTCGGCTCCGCGAGCCGGAGAGAGCGGCAGCATCGGAAAGGTGAAGAAGGAAGCTGTACAACACTGGGATTGTGTGCTCAACTTGCCAACTGATAGAAAACAGTACCTTACCATTCTCCTGAATTTTCCTATCACATGAATATTCGATTGGAAGCTGTTTTGGACAGCTTTTCTTTTCTTTATGCCAAACACTTGGCAGACCTCCCTACAACGTCCAGAACACGATGGGAGATGTTTTCTGTGCTCCGGCAGGTTTTCCTTGCCAGACAGAGTGGAAAAGCTTTCTGCTAAGATGTAGACCACAAAAGACGCTAAAGACGAAGGTACGATGCTCTCCGGAGCTAAGAGCCGCTCCCGGGCTTCTTTCGGCAGAAGCCGCTCAAACGAGAACATTGTGACCGGTACAATCGTCTTTGCGCGAAGAAGCCGCTTCTTTGGCTCCGGGAGCCAGAGAGAGCGGCAGCATCGGAAAGGTGAAGAAGGAAGCTATACAACACTGGGATTGTGTGCTCAACTTGCCAACTGATAGAAAACAGTACCTTACCATTCTCCTGACTTTTCTAATCACATGAATATTCGATTGGAAGCTGTTTTGGACAGCTTTTCTTTTCTTTATGCCAAACACTTGGCAGACCTCCGTGCAACGTCCAGAACACGATGGGAGATGTTTTCTGTGCTCCGGCAGGTTTTCCATGCCAGACGTAGTGCAAAAGCTTTCTGCTAGGATGTAGACCACAAAAGACGCTAAAGACGAAGGTACGATGCTCTCCGGAGCTAAGCGCCGCTCCCGGGCTTCTTTCGGCAGAAGCCGCGCTAAGAGAGCACTGTGAGCGGTACAATCGTCTTTGCGCGAAGAAGCCACTTGTTCGGCTCCGCGAGCCGGAGAGAGCGGCAGCATCGGAAAGGTGAAGAAGGAAGCTGTACAACACTGGGATTGTGTGCTCAACTTGCCAACTGATAGAAAACAGTACCTTTGCACTCTCCTGACTTTTCTAATCACATGAATATTCGACTGGAAGCTGTTTTGGACAGCTTTTCTTTTCTTTATGCCTAACACTTGGCAGACCTCCGTGCAACGTCCAGATCACGTTGGGAAATGTTTTCTGTGCTAGCGCAGGTTTTCCTTTCCAGACAGAGTGGAAAAGCTTTCTGCTAGGATGTAGACCACAAAAGACGCTAAAGACGAAGGTACGATGCTCTCCGGAGCTAAGCGCCGCTCCCGGGCTTCTTTCGGCAGAAGCCGCGCTAAGAGAGCACTGTGAGCGGTACAATCGTCTTTGCGCGAAGAAGCCGCTTCTTCGGCTCCGGGAGCCGGAGAGAGCGGCAGCATCGGAAAGGTGAAGAAGGAAGCTGTACAACACTGGGATTGTGTGCTCAACTTGCCAACTGATAGAAAACAGTACCTTACCATTCTCCTGACTTTTCCTATCACATGAATATTCGATTGGAAGCTGTTTTGGACAGCTTTTCTTTTCTTTATGCCAAACACTTGGCAGACCTCCGTACAATGTCCAGATCACGTTGGGAAATGTTTTCTGTGCTGGCGCAGGTTTTCCTTGCCAGACAGAGTGGAAAAGCTTTCTGCTAGGATGTAGACCACAAAAGACGCTAAAGACGAAGGTACGATGCTCTCCGGAGCTAAGCGCCGCTCCCGGGCTTCTTTCTGCAGAAGCCTCTGTAACGAGAACACTGTGAGCGGTACAATCGTCTTTGCGCGAAGAAGCCGCTTCTTCGGCTCCGGGAGCCGGAGAGAGCGGCAGCATCGGAAAGGTGAAGAAGGAAGCTGTACAACACTGGGATTGTGTGCTCAACTTGCCAACTGATAGAAAACAGTACCTTACCATTCTCCTGACTTTTCCTATCACATGAATATTCGATTGGAAGCTGTTTTGGACAGCTTTTCTTTTCTTTATGCCAAACACTTGGCAGACCTCCGTACAACGTCCAGAACACGATGGGATATGTTTTCTGTGCTGGCGCAGGTTTTCCTTGCCACACAGTGGAAAAGCTTTCTGCTAGGATGTAGACCACAAAAGACGCTAAACACGAAGGTACGATGCTCTCCCGAGCTAAGCGCCGCTCCCGGGCTTCTTTCGGCAGAAGCCTCTGTAACGAGAACACTGTGAGCGGTACAATCGTCTTTGCGCGAAGAAGCCGCTTCTTCGGCTCCGGGAGCCGGAGAGAGCGGCAGCATCGGAAAGGTGAAGAAGGAAGCTGTACAACACTGGGATTGTGTGCTCAACTTGCCAACTGATAGAAAACAGTACCTTACCATTCTCCTGACTTTTGTAATCACATGAATATTCGATTGGAAGCTGTTTTGGACAGATTTTCTTTTCTTAATGCCAAACAATTGGCAGACCTCCGTGCAACGTCCAGAACACGATGGGAGATGTTTTCTGTGCTCCGGCAGGTTTTCCTTGCCTGACAGAGTGGAAAAGCTTTCTGCTAAGATGTAGACCACAAAAGACGCTAAAGACGAAGGTACGATGCTCTCCGGAGCTAAGAGCCGCTCCCGGGCTTCTTTCGGCAGAAGCCGCTCAAACGAGAACACTGTAACCGGTACAATCGTCTTTGCGCGAAGAAGCCGCTTCTTTGGCTCCGGGAGCCGGAGAGAGCGGCAGCATCGGAAAGGTGAAGAAGGAAGCTGTACAACACTGGGATTGTGTGCTCAACTTGCCAACTGATAGAAAACAGTACCTTACCATTCTCCTGACTTTTCCTATCACATGAATATTCGATTGGAAGCTGTTTTGGACAGCTTTTCTTTTCTTTATGCCAAACACTTGGCAGACCTCCGTGCAACGTCCAGAACACCATGGGAGATGTTTTCTGTGCTCCGGCAGGTTTTCCTTGCCAGACGTAGTGCAAAAGCTTTCTGCTAGGATGTAGACCACAAAAGACGCTAAAGACGAAGGTACGATGCTCTCCGGAGCTAAGCGCCGCTCCCGGGCTTCTTTCGGCAGAAGCCGCGCTAAGAGAGCACTGTGAGCGGTACAATCGTCTTTGCGCGAAGAAGCCGCTTCTTCGGCTCCGCGAGCCGGAGAGAGCGGCAGCATCGGAAAGGTGAAGAAGGAAGCTGTACAACACTGGGATTGTGTGCTCAACTTGCCAACTGATAGAAAACAGTACCTTTGCACTCTCCTGACTTTTCTAATCACATGAATATTCGACTGGAAGCTGTTTTGGACAGCTTTTCTTTTCTTTATGCCAAACACTTGGCAGACCTCCGTAAAACGTCCAGATCACGTTGGGAAATGTTTTCTGTGCTGGCGCAGGTTTTCCTTGCCAGACAGAGTGGAAAAGCTTTCTGGTAGGATGTAGACCACAAAAGACGCTAAAGACGAAGGTACGATGCTTTCCGGAGCTAAGCGCCGCTCCCGGGCTTCTTTCGGCAGAAGCCGCGCTAAGAGAGCACTGTGAGCGGTACAATCGTCTTTGCGCGAAGAAGCCGCTTCTTCGGCTCCGGGAGCCGGAGAGAGCGGCAGCATCGGAAACGTGAAGAAGGAAGCTGTACAACACTGGGATTGTGTGCTCAACTTGCCAATTGATAGAAAACAGTACCTGACTATTCTCCTGACTTTTCTAATCACATGAATATTCGATTGGAAGCTGTTTTGGACAGCTTTTCTTTTCTTTATGCCAAACACTTGGCAGACCTCCGTGCAACGTCCAGAACACGATGGGAGATGTTTTCTGTGCTCCGGCAGGTTTTCCTTGCCAGACGTAGTGCAAAAGCTTTCTGCTAGGATGTAGACCACAAAAGACGCTAAAGACGAAGGTACGATGCTCTCCGGAGCTAAGCGCCGCTCCCGGGCTGCTTTCGGCAGAAGCCGCGCTAAGAGAGCACTGTGAGCGGTACAATCCTCTTTGCGCGAAGAAGCCGCTTCTTCGGCTCCGCGAGCCGGAGAGAGCGGCAGCATCGGAAAGGTGAAGAAGGAAGCTGTACAACACTGGGATTGTGTGCTCAACTTGCCAACTGATAGAAAACAGTACCTTACCATTCTCCTGAATTTTCCTATCACATGAATATTCGATTGGAAGCTGTTTTGGACAGCTTTTCTTTTCTTTATGCCAAACACTTGGCAGACCTCCGTGCAACGTCCAGAACACGATGGGATATGTTTTCTGTGCTCCGGCAGGTTTTCCATGCCAGACGTAGTGCAAAAGCTTTCTGCTAGGATGTAGACCACAAAAGACGCTAAAGACGAAGGTACGATGCTCTCCGGAGCTAAGCGCCGCTCCCGGGCTTCTTTCGGCAGAAGCCGCGCTAAGAGAGCACTGTGAGCGGTACAATCGTCTTTGCGCGAAGAAGCCACTTGTTCGGCTCCGCGAGCCGGAGAGAGCGGCAGCATCGGAAAGGTGAAGAAGGAAGCTGTACAACACTGGGATTGTGTGCTCAACTTGCCAACTGATAGAAAACAGTACCTTTGCACTCTCCTGACTTTTCTAATCACATGAATATTCGACTGGAAGCTGTTTTGGACAGCTTTTCTTTTCTTTATGCCTAACACTTGGCAGACCTCCGTGCAACGTCCAGAACACGTTGGGAAATGTTTTCTGTGCTAGCGCAGGTTTTCCTTTCCAGACAGAGTGGAAAAGCTTTCTGCTAGGATGTAGACCACAAAAGACGCTAAAGACGAAGGTACGATGCTCTCCGGAGCTAAGCGCCGCTCCCGGGCTTCTTTCGGCAGAAGCCGCGCTAAGAGAGCACTGTGAGCGGTACAATCGTCTTTGCGCGAAGAAGCCGCTTCTTCGGCTCCGGGAGCCGGAGAGAGCGGCAGCATCGGAAAGGTGAAGAAGGAAGCTGTACAACACTGGGATTGTGTGCTCAACTTGCCAACTGATAGAAAACAGTACCTTACCATTCTCCTGACTTTTCCTATCACATGAATATTCGATTGGAAGCTGTTTTGGACAGCTTTTCTTTTCTTTATGCCAAACACTTGGCAGACCTCCGTGCAACGTCCAGAACACGATGGGAGATGTTTTCTGTGCTGGCGCAGGTTTTCCTTGCCAGACAGAGTGGAAAAGCTTTCTGCTAGGATGTAGACCACAAAAGACGCTAAAGACGAAGGTACGATGCTCTCCCGAGCTAAGCGCCGCTCCCGGGCTTCTTTCGGCAGAAGCCTCTGTAACGAGAACACTGTGAGCGGTACAATCGTCTTTGCGCGAAGAAGCCGCTTCTTCGGCTCCGGGAGCCGGAGAGAGCGGCAGCATCGGAAAGGTGAAGAAGGAAGCTGTACAACACTGGGATTGTGTGCTCAACTTGCCAACTGATAGAAAACAGTACCTTACCATTCTCCTGACTTTTGTAATCACATGAATATTCGATTGGAAGCTGTTTTGGACAGATTTTCTTTTCTTAATGCCAAACAATTGGCAGACCTCCGTGCAACGTCCAGAACACGATGGGAGATGTTTTCTGTGCTCCGGCAGGTTTTCCTTGCCTGACAGAGTGGAAAAGCTTTCTGCTAAGATGTAGACCACAAAAGACGCTAAAGACGAAGGTACGATGCTCTCCGGAGCTAAGAGCCGCTCCCGGGCTTCTTTCGGCAGAAGCCGCTCAAACGAGAACACTGTAACCGGTACAATCGTCTTTGCGCGAAGAAGCCGCTTCTTCGGCTCCGGGAGCCGGAGAGAGCGGCAGCATCGGAAAGGTGAAGAAGGAAGCTGTACAACACTGGGATTGTGTGCTCAACTTGCCAACTGATAGAAAACAGTACCTTACCATTCTCCTGACTTTTCCTATCACATGAATATTCGATTGGAAGCTGTTTTGGACAGCTTTTCTTTTCTTAATGCCAAACAATTGGCAGACCTCCGTGCAACGTCCAGAACACGATGGGAGATGTTTTCTGTGCTCCGGCAGGTTTTCCTTGCCAGACGTAGTGCAAAAGCTTTCTGCTAGGATGTAGACCACAAAAGACGCTAAAGACGAAGGTACGATGCTCTCCGGAGCTAAGCGCCGCTCCCGGGCTTCTTTCGGCAGAAGCCGCGCTAAGAGAGCACTGTGAGCGGTACAATCGTCTTTGCGCGAAGAAGCCGGTTCTTCGGCTCCGCGAGCCTGAGAGAGCGGCAGCATCGGAAAGGTGAAGAAGGAAGCTGTACAACACTGGGATTGTGTGCTCAACTTGCCAACTGATAGAAAACAGTACCTTTGCACTCTCCTGACTTTTCTAATCACATGAATATTCGATTGGAAGCTGTTTTGGACAGCTTTTCTTTTCTTTATGCCAAACACTTGGCAGACCTCCGTAAAACGTCCAGATCACGTTGGGAAATGTTTTCTGTGCTGGCGCAGGTTTTCCTTGCCAGACAGAGTGGAAAAGCTTTCTGGTAGGATGTAGACCACAAAAGACGCTAAAGACGAAGGTACGATGCTTTCCGGAGCTAAGCGCCGCTCCCGGGCTTCTTTCGGCAGAAGCCGCGCTAAGAGAGCACTGTGAGCGGTACAATCGTCTTTGCGCGAAGAAGCCGCTTCTTCGGCTCCGGGAGCCGGAGAGAGCGGCAGCATCGGAAACGTGAAGAAGGAAGCTGTACAACACTGGGATTGTGTGCTCAACTTGCCAATTGATAGAAAACAGTACCTGACTATTCTCCTGACTTTTCTAATCACATGAATATTCGATTGGAAGCTGTTTTGGACAGCTTTTCTTTTCTTTATGCCAAACACTTGGCAGACCTCCGTGCAACGTCCAGAACACGATGGGAGATGTTTTCTGTGCTCCGGCAGGTTTTCCTTGCCAGACGTAGTGCAAAAGCTTTCTGCTAGGATGTAGACCACAAAAGACGCTAAAGACGAAGGTACGATGCTCTCCGGAGCTAAGCGCCGCTCCCGGGCTGCTTTCGGCAGAAGCCGCGCTAAGAGAGCACTGTGAGCGGTACAATCCTCTTTGCGCGAAGAAGCCGCTTCTTCGGCTCCGCGAGCCGGAGAGAGCGGCAGCATCGGAAAGGTGAAGAAGGAAGCTGTACAACACTGGGATTGTGTGCTCAACTTGCCAACTGATAGAAAACAGTACCTTACCATTCTCCTGAATTTTCCTATCACATGAATATTCGATTGGAAGCTGTTTTGGACAGCTTTTCTTTTCTTTATGCCAAACACTTGGCAGACCTCCCTACAACGTCCAGAACACGATGGGAGATGTTTTCTGTGCTCCGGCAGGTTTTCCTTGCCAGACAGAGAGGAAAAGCTTTCTGCTAAGATGTAGACCACAAAAGACGCTAAAGACGAAGGTACGATGCTCTCCGGAGCTAAGAGCCGCTCCCGGGCTTCTTTCGGCAGAAGCCGCTCAAACGAGAACATTGTGACCGGTACAATCGTCTTTGCGCGAAGAAGCCGCTTCTTTGGCTCCGGGAGCCGGAGAGAGCGGCAGCATCGGAAAGGTGAAGAAGGAAGCTATACAACACTGGGATTGTGTGCTCAACTTGCCAACTGATAGAAAACAGTACCTTACCATTCTCCTGACTTTTGTAATCACATGAATATTCGATTGGAAGCTGTTTTGGACAGCTTTTCTTTTCTTTATGCCAAACACTTGGCAGACCTCCGTGCAACGTCCAGAACACGATGGGAGATGTTTTCTGTGCTCCGGCAGGTTTTCCATGCCAGACGTAGTGCAAAAGCTTTCTGCTAGGATGTAGACCACAAAAGACGCTAAAGACGAAGGTACGATGCTTTCCGGAGCTAAGCGCCGCTCCCGGGCTTCTTTCGGCAGAAGCCGCGCTAAGAGAGCACTGTGAGCGGTACAATCGTCTTTGCGCGAAGAAGCCGCTTCTTCGGCTCCGGGAGCCGGAGAGAGCGGCAGCATCGGAAACGTGAAGAAGGAAGCTGTACAACACTGGGATTGTGTGCTCAACTTGCCAATTGATAGAAAACAGTACCTTACTATTCTCCTGACTTTTCTAATCACATGAATATTCGATTGGAAGCTGTTTTGGACAGCTTTTCTTTTCTTTATGCCAAACACTTGGCAGACCTCCGTGCAACGTCCAGAACACGATGGGAGATGTTTTCTGTGCTCCGGCAGGTTTTCCTTGCCAGACGTAGTGCAAAAGCTTTCTGCTAGGATGTAGACCACAAAAGACGCTAAAGACGAAGGTACGATGCTCTCCGGAGCTAAGCGCCGCTCCCGGGCTGCTTTCGGCAGAAGCCGCGCTAAGAGAGCACTGTGAGCGGTACAATCCTCTTTGCGCGAAGAAGCCACTTGTTCGGCTCCGCGAGCCGGAGAGAGCGGCAGCATCGGAAAGGTGAAGAAGGAAGCTGTACAACACTGGGATTGTGTGCTCAACTTGCCAACTGATAGAAAACAGTACCTTACCATTCTCCTGAATTTTCCTATCACATGAATATTCGATTGGAAGCTGTTTTGGACAGCTTTTCTTTTCTTTATGCCAAACACTTGGCAGACCTCCCTACAACGTCCAGAACACGATGGGAGATGTTTTCTGTGCTCCGGCAGGTTTTCCTTGCCAGACAGAGTGGAAAAGCTTTCTGCTAAGATGTAGACCACAAAAGACGCTAAAGACGAAGGTACGATGCTCTCCGGAGCTAAGAGCCGCTCCCGGGCTTCTTTCGGCAGAAGCCGCTCAAACGAGAACATTGTGAGCGGTACAATCGTCTTTGCGCGAAGAAGCCGCTTCTTTGGCTCCGGGAGCCGGAGAGAGCGGCAGCATCGGAAAGGTGAAGAAGGAAGCTATACAACACTGGGATTGTGTGCTCAACTTGCCAACTGATAGAAAACAGTACCTTACCATTCTCCTGACTTTTGTAATCACATGAATATTCGATTGGAAGCTGTTTTGGACAGCTTTTCTTTTCTTTATGCCAAACACTTGGCAGACCTCCGTGCAACGTCCAGAACACGATGGGAGATGTTTTCTGTGCTCCGGCAGGTTTTCCATGCCAGACGTAGTGCAAAAGCTTTCTGCTAGGATGTAGACCACAAAAGACGCTAAAGACGAAGGTACGATGCTCTCCGGAGCTAAGCGCCGCTCCCGGGCTTCTTTCGGCAGAAGCCGCGCTAAGAGAGCACTGTGAGCGGTACAATCGTCTTTGCGCGAAGAAGCCGGTTCTTCGGCTCCGCGAGCCGGAGAGAGCGGCAGCATCGGAAAGGTGAAGAAGGAAGCTGTACAACACTGGGATTGTGTGCTCAACTTGCCAACTGATAGAAAACAGTACCTTTGCACTCTCCTGACTTTTCTAATCACAAGAATATTCGATTGGAAGCTGTTTTGGACAGCTTTTCTTTTCTTTATGCCAAACACTTGGCAGACCTCCGTAAAACGTCCAGATCACGTTGGGAAATGTTTTCTGTGCTGGCGCAGGTTTTCCTTGCCAGACAGAGTGGAAAAGCTTTCTGGTAGGATGTAGACCACAAAAGACGCTAAAGACGAAGGTACGATGCTTTCCGGAGCTAAGCGCCGCTCCCGGGCTTCTTTCGGCAGAAGCCGCGCTAAGAGAGCACTGTGAGCGGTACAATCGTCTTTGCGCGAAGAAGCCGCTTCTTCGGCTCCGGGAGCCGGAGAGAGCGGCAGCATCGGAAACGTGAAGAAGGAAGCTGTACAACACTGGGATTGTGTGCTCAACTTGCCAATTGATAGAAAACAGTACCTGACTATTCTCCTGACTTTTCTAATCACATGAATATTCGATTGGAAGCTGTTTTGGACAGCTTTTCTTTTCTTTATGCCAAACACTTGGCAGACCTCCGTGCAACGTCCAGAACACGATGGGAGATGTTTTCTGTGCTCCGGCAGGTTTTCCTTGCCAGACGTAGTGCAAAAGCTTTCTGCTAGGATGTAGACCACAAAAGACGCTAAAGACGAAGGTACGATGCTCTCCGGAGCTAAGCGCCGCTCCCGGGCTGCTTTCGGCAGAAGCCGCGCTAAGAGAGCACTGTGAGCGGTACAATCCTCTTTGCGCGAAGAAGCCGCTTCTTCGGCTCCGGGAGCCGGAGAGAGCGGCAGCATCGGAAAGGTGAAGAAGGAAGCTGTACAACACTGGGATTGTGTGCTCAACTTGCCAACTGATAGAAAACAGTACCTTACCATTCTCCTGAATTTTCCTATCACATGAATATTCGATTGGAAGCTGTTTTGGACAGCTTTTCTTTTCTTTATGCCAAACACTTGGCAGACCTCCCTACAACGTCCAGAACACGATGGGAGATGTTTTCTGTGCTCCGGCAGGTTTTCCTTGCCAGACAGAGTGGAAAAGCTTTCTGCTAAGATGTAGACCACAAAAGACGCTAAAGACGAAGGTACGATGCTCTCCGGAGCTAAGAGCCGCTCCCGGGCTTCTTTCGGCAGAAGCCGCTCAAACGAGAACATTGTGACCGGTACAATCGTCTTTGCGCGAAGAAGCCGCTTCTTCGGCTCCGGGAGCCGGAGAGAGCGGCAGCATCGGAAAGGTGAAGAAGGAAGCTATACAACACTGGGATTGTGTGCTCAACTTGCCAACTGATAGAAAACAGTACCTTACCATTCTCCTGACTTTTGTAATCACATGAATATTCGATTGGAAGCTGTTTTGGACAGCTTTTCTTTTCTTTATGCCAAACACTTGGCAGACCTCCGTGCAACGTCCAGAACACGATGGGAGATGTTTTCTGTGCTCCGGCAGGTTTTCCATGCCAGACGTAGTGCAAAAGCTTTCTGCTAGGATGTAGACCACAAAAGACGCTAAAGACGAAGGTACGATGCTTTCCGGAGCTAAGCGCCGCTCCCGGGCTTCTTTCGGCAGAAGCCGCGCTAAGAGAGCACTGTGAGCGGTACAATCGTCTTTGCGCGAAGAAGCCGCTTCTTCGGCTCCGGGAGCCGGAGAGAGCGGCAGCATCGGAAACGTGAAGAAGGAAGCTGTACAACACTGGGATTGTGTGCTCAACTTGCCAATTGATAGAAAACTGTACCTTACTATTCTCCTGACTTTTCTAATCACATGAATATTCGATTGGAAGCTGTTTTGGACAGCTTTTCTTTTCTTTATGCCAAACACTTGGCAGACCTCCGTGCAACGTCCAGAACACGATGGGAGATGTTTTCTGTGCTCCGGCAGGTTTTCCTTGCCAGACGTAGTGCAAAAGCTTTCTGCTAGGATGTAGACCACAAAAGACGCTAAAGACGAAGGTACGATGCTCTCCGGAGCTAAGCGCCGCTCCCGGGCTGCTTTCGGCAGAAGCCGCGCTAAGAGAGCACTGTGAGCGGTACAATCCTCTTTGCGCGAAGAAGCCACTTGTTCGGCTCCGCGAGCCGGAGAGAGCGGCAGCATCGGAAAGGTGAAGAAGGAAGCTGTACAACACTGGGATTGTGTGCTCAACTTGCCAACTGATAGAAAACAGTACCTTACCATTCTCCTGAATTTTCCTATCACATGAATATTCGATTGGAAGCTGTTTTGGACAGCTTTTCTTTTCTTTATGCCAAACACTTGGCAGACCTCCCTACAACGTCCAGAACACGATGGGAGATGTTTTCTGTGCTCCGGCAGGTTTTCCTTGCCAGACAGAGTGGAAAAGCTTTCTGCTAAGATGTAGACCACAAAAGACGCTAAAGACGAAGGTACAATGCTCTCCGGAGCTAAGAGCCGCTCCCGGGCTTCTTTCGGCAGAAGCCGCTCAAACGAGAACATTGTGACCGGTACAATCGTCTTTGCGCGAAGAAGCCGCTTCTTTGGCTCCGGGAGCCGGAGAGAGCGGCAGCATCGGAAAGGTGAAGAAGGAAGCTATACAACACTGGGATTGTGTGCTCAACTTGCCAACTGATAGAAAACAGTACCTTACCATTCTCCTGACTTTTGTAATCACATGAATATTCGATTGGAAGCTGTTTTGGACAGCTTTTCTTTTCTTTATGCCAAACACTTGGCAGACCTCCGTGCAACGTCCAGAACACGATGGGAGATGTTTTCTGTGCTCCGGCAGGTTTTCCATGCCAGACGTAGTGCAAAAGCTTTCTGCTAGGATGTAGACCACAAAAGACGCTAAAGACGAAGGTACGATGCTCTCCGGAGCTAAGCGCCGCTCCCGGGCTTCTTTCGGCAGAAGCCGCGCTAAGAGAGCACTGTGAGCGGTACAATCGTCTTTGCGCGAAGAAGCCACTTGTTCGGCTCCGCGAGCCGGAGAGAGCGGCAGCATCGGAAAGGTGAAGAAGGAAGCTGTACAACACTGGGATTGTGTGCTCAACTTGCCAACTGATAGAAAACAGTACCTTTGCACTCTCCTGACTTTTCTAATCACATGAATATTCGACTGGAAGCTGTTTTGGACAGCTTTTCTTTTCTTTATGCCTAACACTTGGCAGACCTCCGTGCAACGTCCAGATCACGTTGGGAAATGTTTTCTGTGCTAGCGCAGGTTTTCCTTTCCAGACAGAGTGGAAAAGCTTTCTGCTAGGATGTAGACCACAAAAGACGCTAAAGACGAAGGTACGATGCTCTCCGGAGCTAAGCGCCGCTCCCGGGCTTCTTTCGGCAGAAGCCGCGCTAAGAGAGCACTGTGAGCGGTACAATCGTCTTTGCGCGAAGAAGCCGCTTCTTCGGCTCCGGGAGCCGGAGAGAGCGGCAGCATCGGAAAGGTGAAGAAGGAAGCTGTACAACACTGGGATTGTGTGCTCAACTTGCCAACTGATAGAAAACAGTACCTTACCATTCTCCTGACTTTTCCTATCACATGAATATTCGATTGGAAGCTGTTTTGGACAGCTTTTCTTTTCTTTATGCCAAACACTTGGCAGACCTCCGTACAATGTCCAGATCACGTTGGGAAATGTTTTCTGTGCTGGCGCAGGTTTTCCTTGCCAGACAGAGTGGAAAAGCTTTCTGCTAGGATGTAGACCACAAAAGACGCTAAAGACGAAGGTACGATGCTCTCCGGAGCTAAGCGCCGCTCCCGGGCTTCTTTCGGCAGAAGCCTCTGTAACGAGAACACTGTGAGCGGTACAATCGTCTTTGCGCGAAGAAGCCGCTTCTTCGGCTCCGGGAGCCGGAGAGAGCGGCAGCATCGGAAAGGTGAAGAAGGAAGCTGTACAACACTGGGATTGTGTGCTCAACTTGCCAACTGATAGAAAACAGTACCTTACCATTCTCCTGACTTTTCCTATCACATGAATATTCGATTGGAAGCTGTTTTGGACAGCTTTTCTTTTCTTTATGCCAAACACTTGGCAGACCTCCGTACAACGTCCAGAACACGATGGGATATGTTTTCTGTGCTGGCGCAGGTTTTCCTTGCCACACAGTGGAAAAGCTTTCTGCTAGGATGTAGACCACAAAAGACGCTAAACACGAAGGTACGATGCTCTCCCGAGCTAAGCGCCGCTCCTGAGCTTCTTTCGGCAGAAGCCTCTGTAACGAGAGCACTGTGAGCGGTACAATCGTCTTTGCGCGAAGAAGCCGCTTCTTCGGCTCCGGGAGCCGGAGAGAGCGGCAGCATCGGAAAGGTGAAGAAGGAAGCTGTACAACACTGGGATTGTGTGCTCAACTTGCCAACTGATAGAAAACAGTACCTTACCATTCTCCTGACTTTTCCTATCACATGAATATTCGATTGGAAGCTGTTTTGGACAGCTTTTCTTTTCTTTATGCCAAACACTTGGCAGACCTCCGTGCAACGTCCAGAACACGATGGGAGATGTTTTCTGTGCTGGCGCAGGTTTTCCTTGCCAGACAGAGTGGAAAAGCTTTCTGCTAGGATGTAGACCACAAAAGACGCTAAAGACGAAGGTACGATGCTCTCCCGAGCTAAGCGCCGCTCCCGGGCTTCTTTCGGCAGAAGCCTCTGTAACGAGAACACTGTGAGCGGTACAATCGTCTTTGCGCGAAGAAGCCGCTTCTTCGGCTCCGGGAGCCGGAGAGAGCGGCAGCATCGGAAAGGTGAAGAAGGAAGCTGTACAACACTGGGATTGTGTGCTCAACTTGCCAACTGATAGAAAACAGTACCTTACCATTCTCCTGACTTTTGTAATCACATGAATATTCGATTGGAAGCTGTTTTGGACAGATTTTCTTTTCTTAATGCCAAACACTTGGCAGACCTCCGTGCAACGTCCAGAACACGATGGGAGATGTTTTCTGTGCTCCGGCAGGTTTTCCTTGCCTGACAGAGTGGAAAAGCTTTCTGCTAAGATGTAGACCACAAAAGACGCTAAAGACGAAGGTACGATGCTCTCCGGAGCTAAGAGCCGCTCCCGGGCTTCTTTCGGCAGAAGCCGCTCAAACGAGAACACTGTAACCGGTACAATCGTCTTTGCGCGAAGAAGCCGCTTCTTCGGCTCCGGGAGCCGGAGAGAGCGGCAGCATCGGAAACGTGAAGAAGGAAGCTGTACAACACTGGGATTGTGTGCTCAACTTGCCAACTGATAGAAAACAGTACCTTACCATTCTCCTGACTTTTCCTATCACATGAATATTCGATTGGAAGCTGTTTTGGACAGCTTTTCTTTTCTTTATGCCAAACACTTGGCAGACCTCCGTGCAACGTCCAGAACACGATGGGAGATGTTTTCTGTGCTCCGGCAGGTTTTCCTTGCCAGACGTAGTGCAAAAGCTTTCTGCTAGGATGTAGACCACAAAAGACGCTAAAGACGAAGGTACGATGCTCTCCGGAGCTAAGCGCCGCTCCCGGGCTGCTTTCGGCAGAAGCCGCGCTAAGAGAGCACTGTGAGCGGTACAATCCTCTTTGCGCGAAGAAGCCGCTTCTTCGGCTCCGCGAGCCGGAGAGAGCGGCAGCATCGGAAAGGTGAAGAAGGAAGCTGTACAACACTGGGATTGTGTGCTCAACTTGCCAACTGATAGAAAACAGTACCTTACCATTCTCCTGAATTTTCCTATCACATGAATATTCGATTGGAAGCTGTTTTGGACAGCTTTTCTTTTCTTTATGCCAAACACTTGGCAGACCTCCCTACAACGTCCAGAACACGATGGGAGATGTTTTCTGTGCTCCGGCAGGTTTTCCTTGCCAGACAGAGAGGAAAAGCTTTCTGCTAAGATGTAGACCACAAAAGACGCTAAAGACGAAGGTACGATGCTCTCCGGAGCTAAGAGCCGCTCCCGGGCTTCTTTCGGCAGAAGCCGCTCAAACGAGAACATTGTGACCGGTACAATCGTCTTTGCGCGAAGAAGCCGCTTCTTTGGCTCCGGGAGCCGGAGAGAGCGGCAGCATCGGAAAGGTGAAGAAGGAAGCTATACAACACTGGGATTGTGTGCTCAACTTGCCAACTGATAGAAAACAGTACCTTACCATTCTCCTGACTTTTGTAATCACATGAATATTCGATTGGAAGCTGTTTTGGACAGCTTTTCTTTTCTTTATGCCAAACACTTGGCAGACCTCCGTGCAACGTCCAGAACACGATGGGAGATGTTTTCTGTGCTCCGGCAGGTTTTCCATGCCAGACGTAGTGCAAAAGCTTTCTGCTAGGATGTAGACCACAAAAGACGCTAAAGACGAAGGTACGATGCTTTCCGGAGCTAAGCGCCGCTCCCGGGCTTCTTTCGGCAGAAGCCGCGCTAAGAGAGCACTGTGAGCGGTACAATCGTCTTTGCGCGAAGAAGCCGCTTCTTCGGCTCCGGGAGCCGGAGAGAGCGGCAGCATCGGAAAGGTGAAGAAGGAAGCTGTACAACACTGGGATTGTGTGCTCAACTTGCCAATTGATAGAAAACAGTACCTTACTATTCTCCTGACTTTTCTAATCACATGAATATTCGATTGGAAGCTGTTTTGGACAGCTTTTCTTTTCTTTATGCCAAACACTTGGCAGACCTCCGTGCAACGTCCAGAACACGATGGGAGATGTTTTCTGTGCTCCGGCAGGTTTTCCATGCCAGACGTAGTGCAAAAGCTTTCTGCTAGGATGTAGACCACAAAAGACGCTAAAGACGAAGGTACGATGCTCTCCGGAGCTAAGCGCCGCTCCCGGGCTGCTTTCGGCAGAAGCCGCGCTAAGAGAGCACTGTGAGCGGTACAATCCTCTTTGCGCGAAGAAGCCACTTGTTCGGCTCCGCGAGCCGGAGAGAGCGGCAGCATCGGAAAGGTGAAGAAGGAAGCTGTACAACACTGGGATTGTGTGCTCAACTTGCCAACTGATAGAAAACAGTACCTTACCATTCTCCTGAATTTTCCTATCACATGAATATTCGATTGGAAGCTGTTTTGGACAGCTTTTCTTTTCTTTATGCCAAACACTTGGCAGACCTCCCTACAACGTCCAGAACACGATGGGAGATGTTTTCTGTGCTCCGGCAGGTTTTCCTTGCCAGACAGAGTGGAAAAGCTTTCTGCTAAGATGTAGACCACAAAAGACGCTAAAGACGAAGGTACGATGCTCTCCGGAGCTAAGAGCCGCTCCCGGGCTTCTTTCGGCAGAAGCCGCTCAAACGAGAACATTGTGACCGGTACAATCGTCTTTGCGCGAAGAAGCCGCTTCTTTGGCTCCGGGAGCCGGAGAGAGCGGCAGCATCGGAAAGGTGAAGAAGGAAGCTATACAACACTGGGATTGTGTGCTCAACTTGCCAACTGATAGAAAACAGTACCTTACCATTCTCCTGACTTTTGTAATCACATGAATATTCGATTGGAAGCTGTTTTGGACAGCTTTTCTTTTCTTTATGCCAAACACTTGGCAGACCTCCGTGCAACGTCCAGAACACGATGGGAGATGTTTTCTGTGCTCCGGCAGGTTTTCCATGCCAGACGTAGTGCAAAAGCTTTCTGCTAGGATGTAGACCACAAAAGACGCTAAAGACGAAGGTACGATGCTCTCCGGAGCTAAGCGCCGCTCCCGGGCTTCTTTCGGCAGAAGCCGCGCTAAGAGAGCACTGTGAGCGGTACAATCGTCTTTGCGCGAAGAAGCCGGTTCTTCGGCTCCGCGAGCCGGAGAGAGCGGCAGCATCGGAAAGGTGAAGAAGGAAGCTGTACAACACTGGGATTGTGTGCTCAACTTGCCAACTGATAGAAAACAGTACCTTTGCACTCTCCTGACTTTTCTAATCACATGAATATTCGATTGGAAGCTGTTTTGGACAGCTTTTCTTTTCTTTATGCCAAACACTTGGCAGACCTCCGTAAAACGTCCAGATCACGTTGGGAAATGTTTTCTGTGCTGGCGCAGGTTTTCCTTGCCAGACAGAGTGGAAAAGCTTTCTGGTAGGATGTAGACCACAAAAGACGCTAAAGACGAAGGTACGATGCTTTCCGGAGCTAAGCGCCGCTCCCGGGCTTCTTTCGGCAGAAGCCGCGCTAAGAGAGCACTGTGAGCGGTACAATCGTCTTTGCGCGAAGAAGCCGCTTCTTCGGCTCCGGGAGCCGGAGAGAGCGGCAGCATCGGAAACGTGAAGAAGGAAGCTGTACAACACTGGGATTGTGTGCTCAACTTGCCAATTGATAGAAAACAGTACCTGACTATTCTCCTGACTTTTCTAATCACATGAATATTCGATTGGAAGCTGTTTTGGACAGCTTTTCTTTTCTTTATGCCAAACACTTGGCAGACCTCCGTGCAACGTCCAGAACACGATGGGAGATGTTTTCTGTGCTCCGGCAGGTTTTCCTTGCCAGACGTAGTGCAAAAGCTTTCTGCTAGGATGTAGACCACAAAAGACGCTAAAGACGAAGGTACGATGCTCTCCGGAGCTAAGCGCCGCTCCCGGGCTGCTTTCGGCAGAAGCCGCGCTAAGAGAGCACTGTGAGCGGTACAATCCTCTTTGCGCGAAGAAGCCGCTTCTTCGGCTCCGGGAGCCGGAGAGAGCGGCAGCATCGGAAAGGTGAAGAAGGAAGCTGTACAACACTGGGATTGTGTGCTCAACTTGCCAACTGATAGAAAACAGTACCTTACCATTCTCCTGAATTTTCCTATCACATGAATATTCGATTGGAAGCTGTTTTGGACAGCTTTTCTTTTCTTTATGCCAAACACTTGGCAGACCTCCCTACAACGTCCAGAACACGATGGGAGATGTTTTCTGTGCTCCGGCAGGTTTTCCTTGCCAGACAGAGTGGAAAAGCTTTCTGCTAAGATGTAGACCACAAAAGACGCTAAAGACGAAGGTACGATGCTCTCCGGAGCTAAGAGCCGCTCCCGGGCTTCTTTCGGCAGAAGCCGCTCAAACGAGAACATTGTGACCGGTACAATCGTCTTTGCGCGAAGAAGCCGCTTCTTTGGCTCCGGGAGCCGGAGAGAGCGGCAGCATCGGAAAGGTGAAGAAGGAAGCTATACAACACTGGGATTGTGTGCTCAACTTGCCAACTGATAGAAAACAGTACCTTACCATTCTCCTGACTTTTGTAATCACATGAATATTCGATTGGAAGCTGTTTTGGACAGCTTTTCTTTTCTTTATGCCAAACACTTGGCAGACCTCCGTGCAACGTCCAGAACACGATGGGAGATGTTTTCTGTGCTCCGGCAGGTTTTCCATGCCAGACGTAGTGCAAAAGCTTTCTGCTAGGATGTAGACCACAAAAGACGCTAAAGACGAAGGTACGATGCTTTCCGGAGCTAAGCGCCGCTCCCGGGCTTCTTTCGGCAGAAGCCGCGCTAAGAGAGCACTGTGAGCGGTACAATCGTCTTTGCGCGAAGAAGCCGCTTCTTCGGCTCCGGGAGCCGGAGAGAGCGGCAGCATCGGAAACGTGAAGAAGGAAGCTGTACAACACTGGGATTGTGTGCTCAACTTGCCAATTGATAGAAAACTGTACCTTACTATTCTCCTGACTTTTCTAATCACATGAATATTCGATTGGAAGCTGTTTTGGACAGCTTTTCTTTTCTTTATGCCAAACACTTGGCAGACCTCCGTGCAACGTCCAGAACACGATGGGAGATGTTTTCTGTGCTCCGGCAGGTTTTCCTTGCCAGACGTAGTGCAAAAGCTTTCTGCTAGGATGTAGACCACAAAAGACGCTAAAGACGAAGGTACGATGCTCTCCGGAGCTAAGCGCCGCTCCCGGGCTGCTTTCGGCAGAAGCCGCGCTAAGAGAGCACTGTGAGCGGTACAATCGTCTTTGCGCGAAGAAGCCACTTGTTCGGCTCCGCGAGCCGGAGAGAGCGGCAGCATCGGAAAGGTGAAGAAGGAAGCTGTACAACACTGGGATTGTGTGCTCAACTTGCCAACTGATAGAAAACAGTACCTTACCATTCTCCTGAATTTTCCTATCACATGAATATTCGATTGGAAGCTGTTTTGGACAGCTTTTCTTTTCTTTATGCCAAACACTTGGCAGACCTCCCTACAACGTCCAGAACACGATGGGAGATGTTTTCTGTGCTCCGGCAGGTTTTCCTTGCCAGACAGAGTGGAAAAGCTTTCTGCTAAGATGTAGACCACAAAAGACGCTAAAGACGAAGGTACAATGCTCTCCGGAGCTAAGAGCCGCTCCCGGGCTTCTTTCGGCAGAAGCCGCTCAAACGAGAACATTGTGACCGGTACAATCGTCTTTGCGCGAAGAAGCCGCTTCTTTGGCTCCGGGAGCCGGAGAGAGCGGCAGCATCGGAAAGGTGAAGAAGGAAGCTATACAACACTGGGATTGTGTGCTCAACTTGCCAACTGATAGAAAACAGTACCTTACCATTCTCCTGACTTTTGTAATCACATGAATATTCGATTGGAAGCTGTTTTGGACAGCTTTTCTTTTCTTTATGCCAAACACTTGGCAGACCTCCGTGCAACGTCCAGAACACGATGGGAGATGTTTTCTGTGCTCCGGCAGGTTTTCCATGCCAGACGTAGTGCAAAAGCTTTCTGCTAGGATGTAGACCACAAAAGACGCTAAAGACGAAGGTACGATGCTCTCCGGAGCTAAGCGCCGCTCCCGGGCTTCTTTCGGCAGAAGCCGCGCTAAGAGAGCACTGTGAGCGGTACAATCGTCTTTGCGCGAAGAAGCCACTTGTTCGGCTCCGCGAGCCGGAGAGAGCGGCAGCATCGGAAAGGTGAAGAAGGAAGCTGTACAACACTGGGATTGTGTGCTCAACTTGCCAACTGATAGAAAACAGTACCTTTGCACTCTCCTGACTTTTCTAATCACATGAATATTCGACTGGAAGCTGTTTTGGACAGCTTTTCTTTTCTTTATGCCAAACACTTGGCAGACCTCCGTGCAACGTCCAGAACACGATGGGAGATGTTTTCTGTGCTCCGGCAGGTTTTCCATGCCAGACGTAGTGCAAAAGCTTTCTGCTAGGATGTAGACCACAAAAGACGCTAAAGACGAAGGTACGATGCTTTCCGGAGCTAAGCGCCGCTCCCGGGCTTCTTTCGGCAGAAGCCGCGCTAAGAGAGCACTGTGAGCGGTACAATCGTCTTTGCGCGAAGAAGCCGCTTCTTCGGCTCCGGGAGCCGGAGAGAGCGGCAGCATCGGAAACGTGAAGAAGGAAGCTGTACAACACTGGGATTGTGTGCTCAACTTGCCAATTGATAGAAAACTGTACCTTACTATTCTCCTGACTTTTCTAATCACATGAATATTCGATTGGAAGCTGTTTTGGACAGCTTTTCTTTTCTTTATGCCAAACACTTGGCAGACCTCCGTGCAACGTCCAGAACACGATGGGAGATGTTTTCTGTGCTCCGGCAGGTTTTCCTTGCCAGACGTAGTGCAAAAGCTTTCTGCTAGGATGTAGACCACAAAAGACGCTAAAGACGAAGGTACGATGCTCTCCGGAGCTAAGCGCCGCTCCCGGGCTGCTTTCGGCAGAAGCCGCGCTAAGAGAGCACTGTGAGCGGTACAATCCTCTTTGCGCGAAGAAGCCACTTGTTCGGCTCCGCGAGCCGGAGAGAGCGGCAGCATCGGAAAGGTGAAGAAGGAAGCTGTACAACACTGGGATTGTGTGCTCAACTTGCCAACTGATAGAAAACAGTACCTTACCATTCTCCTGAATTTTCCTATCACATGAATATTCGATTGGAAGCTGTTTTGGACAGCTTTTCTTTTCTTTATGCCAAACACTTGGCAGACCTCCCTACAACGTCCAGAACACGATGGGAGATGTTTTCTGTGCTCCGGCAGGTTTTCCTTGCCAGACAGAGTGGAAAAGCTTTCTGCTAAGATGTAGACCACAAAAGACGCTAAAGACGAAGGTACAATGCTCTCCGGAGCTAAGAGCCTCTCCCGGGCTTCTTTCGGCAGAAGCCGCTCAAACGAGAACATTGTGACCGGTACAATCGTCTTTGCGCGAAGAAGCCGCTTCTTTGGCTCCGGGAGCCGGAGAGAGCGGCAGCATCGGAAAGGTGAAGAAGGAAGCTATACAACACTGGGATTGTGTGCTCAACTTGCCAACTGATAGAAAACAGTACCTTACCATTCTCCTGACTTTTGTAATCACATGAATATTCGATTGGAAGCTGTTTTGGACAGCTTTTCTTTTCTTTATGCCAAACACTTGGCAGACCTCCGTGCAACGTCCAGAACACGATGGGAGATGTTTTCTGTGCTCCGGCAGGTTTTCCATGCCAGACGTAGTGCAAAAGCTTTCTGCTAGGATGTAGACCACAAAAGACGCTAAAGACGAAGGTACGATGCTCTCCGGAGCTAAGCGCCGCTCCCGGGCTTCTTTCGGCAGAAGCCGCGCTAAGAGAGCACTGTGAGCGGTACAATCGTCTTTGCGCGAAGAAGCCACTTGTTCGGCTCCGCGAGCCGGAGAGAGCGGCAGCATCGGAAAGGTGAAGAAGGAAGCTGTACAACACTGGGATTGTGTGCTCAACTTGCCAACTGATAGAAAACAGTACCTTTGCACTCTCCTGACTTTTCTAATCACATGAATATTCGACTGGAAGCTGTTTTGGACAGCTTTTCTTTTCTTTATGCCTAACACTTGGCAGACCTCCGTGCAACGTCCAGATCACGTTGGGAAATGTTTTCTGTGCTAGCGCAGGTTTTCCTTTCCAGACAGAGTGGAAAAGCTTTCTGCTAGGATGTAGACCACAAAAGACGCTAAAGACGAAGGTACGATGCTCTCCGGAGCTAAGCGCCGCTCCCGGGCTTCTTTCGGCAGAAGCCGCGCTAAGAGAGCACTGTGAGCGGTACAATCGTCTTTGCGCGAAGAAGCCGCTTCTTCGGCTCCGGGAGCCGGAGAGAGCGGCAGCATCGGAAAGGTGAAGAAGGAAGCTGTACAACACTGGGATTGTGTGCTCAACTTGCCAACTGATAGAAAACAGTACCTTACCATTCTCCTGACTTTTCCTATCACATGAATATTCGATTGGAAGCTGTTTTGGACAGCTTTTCTTTTCTTTATGCCAAACACTTGGCAGACCTCCGTACAATGTCCAGATCACGTTGGGAAATGTTTTCTGTGCTGGCGCAGGTTTTCCTTGCCAGACAGAGTGGAAAAGCTTTCTGCTAGGATGTAGACCACAAAAGACGCTAAAGACGAAGGTACGATGCTCTCCGGAGCTAAGCGCCGCTCCCGGGCTTCTTTCGGCAGAAGCCTCTGTAACGAGAACACTGTGAGCGGTACAATCGTCTTTGCGCGAAGAAGCCGCTTCTTCGGCTCCGGGAGCCGGAGAGAGCGGCAGCATCGGAAAGGTGAAGAAGGAAGCTGTACAACACTGGGATTGTGTGCTCAACTTGCCAACTGATAGAAAACAGTACCTTACCATTCTCCTGACTTTTCCTATCACATGAATATTCGATTGGAAGCTGTTTTGGACAGCTTTTCTTTTCTTTATGCCAAACACTTGGCAGACCTCCGTACAATGTCCAGATCACGTTGGGAAATGTTTTCTGTGCTGGCGCAGGTTTTCCTTGCCAGACAGAGTGGAAAAGCTTTCTGCTAGGATGTAGACCACAAAAGACGCTAAAGACGAAGGTACGATGCTCTCCGGAGCTAAGCGCCGCTCCCGGGCTTCTTTCGGCAGAAGCCTCTGTAACGAGAACACTGTGAGCGGTACAATCGTCTTTGCGCGAAGAAGCCGCTTCTTCGGCTCCGGGAGCCGGAGAGAGCGGCAGCATCGGAAAGGTGAAGAAGGAAGCTGTACAACACTGGGATTGTGTGCTCAACTTGCCAACTGATAGAAAACAGTACCTTACCATTCTCCTGACTTTTCCTATCACATGAATATTCGATTGGAAGCTGTTTTGGACAGCTTTTCTTTTCTTTATGCCAAACACTTGGCAGACCTCCGTACAACGTCCAGAACACGATGGGATATGTTTTCTGTGCTGGCGCAGGTTTTCCTTGCCACACAGTGGAAAAGCTTTCTGCTAGGATGTAGACCACAAAAGACGCTAAACACGAAGGTACGATGCTCTCCCGAGCTAAGCGCCGCTCCTGAGCTTCTTTCGGCAGAAGCCTCTGTAACGAGAGCACTGTGAGCGGTACAATCGTCTTTGCGCGAAGAAGCCGCTTCTTCGGCTCCGGGAGCCGGAGAGAGCGGCAGCATCGGAAAGGTGAAGAAGGAAGCTGTACAACACTGGGATTGTGTGCTCAACTTGCCAACTGATAGAAAACAGTACCTTACCATTCTCCTGACTTTTCCTATCACATGAATATTCGATTGGAAGCTGTTTTGGACAGCTTTTCTTTTCTTTATGCCAAACACTTGGCAGACCTCCGTGCAACGTCCAGAACACGATGGGAGATGTTTTCTGTGCTGGCGCAGGTTTTCCTTGCCAGACAGAGTGGAAAAGCTTTCTGCTAGGATGTAGACCACAAAAGACGCTAAAGACGAAGGTACGATGCTCTCCCGAGCTAAGCGCCGCTCCCGGGCTTCTTTCGGCAGAAGCCTCTGTAACGAGAACACTGTGAGCGGTACAATCGTCTTTGCGCGAAGAAGCCGCTTCTTCGGCTCCGGGAGCCGGAGAGAGCGGCAGCATCGGAAAGGTGAAGAAGGAAGCTGTACAACACTGGGATTGTGTGCTCAACTTGCCAACTGATAGAAAACAGTACCTTACCATTCTCCTGACTTTTGTAATCACATGAATATTCGATTGGAAGCTGTTTTGGACAGATTTTCTTTTCTTAATGCCAAACAATTGGCAGACCTCCGTGCAACGTCCAGAACACGATGGGAGATGTTTTCTGTGCTCCGGCAGGTTTTCCTTGCCTGACAGAGTGGAAAAGCTTTCTGCTAAGATGTAGACCACAAAAGACGCTAAAGACGAAGGTACGATGCTCTCCGGAGCTAAGAGCCGCTCCCGGGCTTCTTTCGGCAGAAGCCGCTCAAACGAGAACACTGTAACCGGTACAATCGTCTTTGCGCGAAGAAGCCGCTTCTTCGGCTCCGGGAGCCGGAGAGAGCGGCAGCATCGGAAACGTGAAGAAGGAAGCTGTACAACACTGGGATTGTGTGCTCAACTTGCCAACTGATAGAAAACAGTACCTTACCATTCTCCTGACTTTTCCTATCACATGAATATTCGATTGGAAGCTGTTTTGGACAGCTTTTCTTTTCTTTATGCCAAACACTTGGCAGACCTCCGTGCAACGTCCAGAACACGATGGGAGATGTTTTCTGTGCTCCGGCAGGTTTTCCTTGCCAGACGTAGTGCAAAAGCTTTCTGCTAGGATGTAGACCACAAAAGACGCTAAAGACGAAGGTACGATGCTCTCCGGAGCTAAGCGCCGCTCCCGGGCTGCTTTCGGCAGAAGCCGCGCTAAGAGAGCACTGTGAGCGGTACAATCCTCTTTGCGCGAAGAAGCCACTTGTTCGGCTCCGGGAGCCGGAGAGAGCGGCAGCATCGGAAAGGTGAAGAAGGAAGCTGTACAACACTGGGATTGTGTGCTCAACTTGCCAACTGATAGAAAACAGTACCTTACCATTCTCCTGACTTTTCCTATCACATGAATATTCGATTGGAAGCTGTTTTGGACAGCTTTTCTTTTCTTTATGCCAAACACTTGGCAGACCTCCCTACAACGTCCAGAACACGATGGGAGATGTTTTCTGTGCTCCGGCAGGTTTTCCTTGCCTGACAGAGTGGAAAAGCTTTCTGCTAAGATGTAGACCACAAAAGACGCTAAAGACGAAGGTACGATGCTCTCCGGAGCTAAGAGCCGCTCCCGGGCTTCTTTCGGCAGAAGCCGCTCAAACGAGAACATTGTGACCGGTACAATCGTCTTTGCGCGAAGAAGCCGCTTCTTTGGCTCCGGGAGCCGGAGAGAGCGGCAGCATCGGAAAGGTGAAGAAGGAAGCTATACAACACTGGGATTGTGTGCTCAACTTGCCAACTGATAGAAAACAGTACCTTACCATTCTCCTGACTTTTGTAATCACATGAATATTCGATTGGAAGCTGTTTTGGACAGCTTTTCTTTTCTTTATGCCAAACACTTGGCAGACCTCCGTGCAACGTCCAGAACACGATGGGAGATGTTTTCTGTGCTCCGGCAGGTTTTCCATGCCAGACGTAGTGCAAAAGCTTTCTGCTAGGATGTAGACCACAAAAGACGCTAAAGACGAAGGTATGATGCTCTCCGGAGCTAAGCGCCGCTCCCGGGCTTCTTTCGGCAGAAGCCGCGCTAAGAGAGCACTGTGAGCGGTACAATCGTCTTTGCGCGAAGAAGCCACTTGTTCGGCTCCGCGAGCCGGAGAGAGCGGCAGCATCGGAAAGGTGAAGAAGGAAGCTGTACAACACTGGGATTGTGTGCTCAACTTGCCAACTGATAGAAAACAGTACCTTACCATTCTCCTGACTTTTCCTATCACATGAATATTCGATTGGAAGCTGTTTTGGACAGCTTTTCTTTTCTTTATGCCAAACACTTGGCAGACCTCCGTACAACGTCCAGAACACGATGGGATATGTTTTCTGTGCTGGCGCAGGTTTTCCTTGCCAGACAGTGGAAAAGCTTTCTGCTAGGATGTAGACCACAAAAGACGCTAAACACGAAGGTACGATGCTCTCCCGAGCTAAGCGCCGCTCCTGGGCTTCTTTCGGCAGAAGCCTCTGTAACGAGAGCACTGTGAGCGGTACAATCGTCTTTGCGCGAAGAAGCCGCTTCTTCGGCTCCGGGAGCCGGAGAGAGCGGCAGCATCGGAAAGGTGAAGAAGGAAGCTGTACAACACTGGGATTGTGTGCTCAACTTGCCAACTGATAGAAAACAGTACCTTACCATTCTCCTGACTTTTCCTATCACATGAATATTCGATTGGAAGCTGTTTTGGACAGCTTTTCTTTTCTTTATGCCAAACACTTGGCAGACCTCCGTGCAACGTCCAGAACACGATGGGAGATGTTTTCTGTGCTGGCGCAGGTTTTCCTTGCCAGACAGAGTGGAAAAGCTTTCTGCTAGGATGTAGACCACAAAAGACGCTAAAGACGAAGGTACGATGCTCTCCCGAGCTAAGCGCCGCTCCCGGGCTTCTTTCGGCAGAAGCCTCTGTAACGAGAACACTGTGAGCGGTACAATCGTCTTTGCGCGAAGAAGCCGCTTCTTCGGCTCCGGGAGCCGGAGAGAGCGGCAGCATCGGAAAGGTGAAGAAGGAAGCTGTACAACACTGGGATTGTGTGCTCAACTTGCCAATTGATAGAAAACAGTACCTTACTATTCTCCTGACTTTTCTAATCACATGAATATTCGATTGGAAGCTGTTTTGGACAGCTTTTCTTTTCTTTATGCCAAACACTTGGCAGACCTCCGTGCAACGTCCAGAACACGATGGGAGATGTTTTCTGTGCTCCGGCAGGTTTTCCTTGCCAGACGTAGTGCAAAAGCTTTCTGCTAGGATGTAGACCACAAAAGACGCTAAAGACGAAGGTACGATGCTCTCCGGAGCTAAGCGCCGCTCCCGGGCTGCTTTCGGCAGAAGCCGCGCTAAGAGAGCACTGTGAGCGGTACAATCCTCTTTGCGCGAAGAAGCCACTTGTTCGGCTCCGCGAGCCGGAGAGAGCGGCAGCATCGGAAAGGTGAAGAAGGAAGCTGTACAACACTGGGATTGTGTGCTCAACTTGCCAACTGATAGAAAACAGTACCTTACCATTCTCCTGAATTTTCCTATCACATGAATATTCGATTGGAAGCTGTTTTGGACAGCTTTTCTTTTCTTTATGCCAAACACTTGGCAGACCTCCCTACAACGTCCAGAACACGATGGGAGATGTTTTCTGTGCTCCGGCAGGTTTTCCTTGCCAGACAGAGTGGAAAAGCTTTCTGCTAAGATGTAGACCACAAAAGACGCTAAAGACGAAGGTACGATGCTCTCCGGAGCTAAGAGCCGCTCCCGGGCTTCTTTCGGCAGAAGCCGCTCAAACGAGAACATTGTGACCGGTACAATCGTCTTTGCGCGAAGAAGCCGCTTCTTTGGCTCCGGGAGCCGGAGAGAGCGGCAGCATCGGAAAGGTGAAGAAGGAAGCTATACAACACTGGGATTGTGTGCTCAACTTGCCAACTGATAGAAAACAGTACCTTACCATTCTCCTGACTTTTGTAATCACATGAATATTCGATTGGAAGCTGTTTTGGACAGCTTTTCTTTTCTTTATGCCAAACACTTGGCAGACCTCCGTGCAACGTCCAGAACACGATGGGAGATGTTTTCTGTGCTCCGGCAGGTTTTCCATGCCAGACGTAGTGCAAAAGCTTTCTGCTAGGATGTAGACCACAAAAGACGCTAAAGACGAAGGTACGATGCTCTCCGGAGCTAAGCGCCGCTCCCGGGCTTCTTTCGGCAGAAGCCGCGCTAAGAGAGCACTGTGAGCGGTACAATCGTCTTTGCGCGAAGAAGCCACTTGTTCGGCTCCGCGAGCCGGAGAGAGCGGCAGCATCGGAAAGGTGAAGAAGGAAGCTGTACAACACTGGGATTGTGTGCTCAACTTGCCAACTGATAGAAAACAGTACCTTTGCACTCTCCTGACTTTTCTAATCACATGAATATTCGACTGGAAGCTGTTTTGGACAGCTTTTCTTTTCTTTATGCCTAACACTTGGCAGACCTCCGTGCAACGTCCAGATCACGTTGGGAAATGTTTTCTGTGCTAGCGCAGGTTTTCCTTTCCAGACAGAGTGGAAAAGCTTTCTGCTAGGATGTAGACCACAAAAGACGCTAAAGACGAAGGTACGATGCTCTCCGGAGCTAAGCGCCGCTCCCGGGCTTCTTTCGGCAGAAGCCGCGCTAAGAGAGCACTGTGAGCGGTACAATCGTCTTTGCGCGAAGAAGCCGCTTCTTCGGCTCCGGGAGCCGGAGAGAGCGGCAGCATCGGAAAGGTGAAGAAGGAAGCTGTACAACACTGGGATTGTGTGCTCAACTTGCCAACTGATAGAAAACAGTACCTTACCATTCTCCTGACTTTTCCTATCACATGAATATTCGATTGGAAGCTGTTTTGGACAGCTTTTCTTTTCTTTATGCCAAACACTTGGCAGACCTCCGTACAATGTCCAGATCACGTTGGGAAATGTTTTCTGTGCTGGCGCAGGTTTTCCTTGCCAGACAGAGTGGAAAAGCTTTCTGCTAGGATGTAGACCACAAAAGACGCTAAAGACGAAGGTACGATGCTCTCCGGAGCTAAGCGCCGCTCCCGGGCTTCTTTCGGCAGAAGCCTCTCTAACGAGAACACTGTGAGCGGTACAATCGTCTTTGCGCGAAGAAGCCGCTTCTTCGGCTCCGGGAGCCGGAGAGAGCGGCAGCATCGGAAAGGTGAAGAAGGAAGCTGTACAACACTGGGATTGTGTGCTCAACTTGCCAACTGATAGAAAACAGTACCTTACCATTCTCCTGACTTTTCCTATCACATGAATATTCGATTGGAAGCTGTTTTGGACAGCTTTTCTTTTCTTTATGCCAAACACTTGGCAGACCTCCGTACAACGTCCAGAACACGATGGGATATGTTTTCTGTGCTGGCGCAGGTTTTCCTTGCCAGACAGTGGAAAAGCTTTCTGCTAGGATGTAGACCACAAAAGACGCTAAACACGAAGGTACGATGCTCTCCCGAGCTAAGCGCCGCTCCTGGGCTTCTTTCGGCAGAAGCCTCTGTAACGAGAGCACTGTGAGCGGTACAATCGTCTTTGCGCGAAGAAGCCGCTTCTTCGGCTCCGGGAGCCGGAGAGAGCGGCAGCATCGGAAAGGTGAAGAAGGAAGCTGTACAACACTGGGATTGTGTGCTCAACTTGCCAACTGATAGAAAACAGTACCTTACCATTCTCCTGACTTTTCCTATCACATGAATATTCGATTGGAAGCTGTTTTGGACAGCTTTTCTTTTCTTAATGCAAAACAATTGGCAGACCTCCGTGCAACGTCCAGAACACGATGGGAGATGTTTTGTGTGCTCCGGCAGGTTTTCCTTGCCTGACAGAGTGGAAAAGCTTTCTGCTAAGATGTAGACCACAAAAGACGCTAAAGACGAAGGTACGATGCTCTCCGGAGCTAAGAGCCGCTCCCGGGCTTCTTTCGGCAGAAGCCGCTCAAACGAGAACACTGTAACCGGTAGAATCGTCTTTGCGCGAAGAAGCCGCTTCTTCGGCTCCGGGAGCCGGAGAGAGCGGCAGCATCGGAAAGGTGAAGAAGGAAGCTGTACAACACTGGGATTGTGTGCTCAACTTGCCAACTGATAGAAAACAGTACCTTACCATTCTCCTGACTTTTCCTATCACATGAATATTCGATTGGAAGCTGTTTTGGACAGCTTTTCTTTTCTTTATGCCAAACACTTGGCAGACCTCCGTGCAACGTCCAGAACACCATGGGAGATGTTTTCTGTGCTCCGGCAGGTTTTCCTTGCCAGACGTAGTGCAAAAGCTTTCTGCTAGGATGTAGACCACAAAAGACGCTAAAGACGAAGGTACGATGCTCTCCGGAGCTAAGCGCCGCTCCCGGGCTTCTTTCGGCAGAAGCCGCGCTAAGAGAGCACTGTGAGCGGTACAATCGTCTTTGCGCGAAGAAGCCGCTTCTTCGGCTCCGCGAGCCGGAGAGAGCGGCAGCATCGGAAAGGTGAAGAAGGAAGCTGTACAACACTGGGATTGTGTGCTCAACTTGCCAACTGATAGAAAACAGTACCTTTGCACTCTCCTGACTTTTCTAATCACATGAATATTCGATTGGAAGCTGTTTTGGACAGCTTTTCTTTTCTTTATGCCAAACACTTGGCAGACCTCCGTACAACATCCAGATCACGTTGGGAAATGTTTTCTGTGCTGGCGCAGGTTTTCCTTGCCAGACAGAGTGGAAAAGCTTTCTGGTAGGATGTAGACCACAAAAGACGCTAAAGACAAAGGTACGATGCTCTCCGGAGCTAAGCGCCGCTCCCGGGCTTCTTTCGGCAGAAGCCGCGCTAAGAGAGCACTGTGAGCGGTACAATCGTCTTTGCGCGAAGAAGCCGCTTCTTCGGCTCCGGGAGCCGGAGAGAGCGGCAGCATCGGAAAGGTGAAGAAGGAAGCTGTACAACACTGGGATTGTGTGCTCAACTTGCCAATTGATAGAAAACAGTACCTTACCATTCTCCTGACTTTTCTAATCACATGAATATTCGATTGGAAGCTGTTTTGGACAGCTTTTCTTTTCTTTATGCCAAACACTTGGCAGACCTCCGTGCAACGTCCAGAACACCATGGGAGATGTTTTCTGTGCTCCGGCAGGTTTTCCTTGCCAGACGTAGTGCAAAAGCTTTCTGCTAGGATGTAGACAACAAAAGACGCTAAAGACGAAGGTACAATGCTCTCCGGAGCTAAGCGCCGCTCCCGGGCTGCTTTCGGCAGAAGCCGCTCAAACGAGAACACTGTGACCGGTACAATCGTCTTTGCGCGAAGAAGCTACTTCTTCGGCTCCGGGAGCCGGAGAGAGCGGCAGCATCGGAAAGGTGAAGAAGGAAGCTGTACAACACTGGGATTGTGTGCTCAACTTGCCAACTGATAGAAAACAGTAACTTTGCACTCTCCTGACTTTTCTAATCACATGAATATTCGATTGGAAGCTGTTTTGGACAGCTTTTCTTTTCTTTATGCCAAACACTTGGCAGACCTCCGTACAACGTCCAGATCACGTTGGGAAATGTTTTCAGTGCTGGCGCAGGTTTTCCTTGCCAGACAGAGTGGAAAAGCTTTCTGCTAGGATGTAGACCACAAAAGACGCTAAAGACGAAGGTACGATGCTCTCCGGAGCTAAGCGCTGCTCCAGGGCTTCTTTCGGCAGAAGCCGCGCTAAGAGAGCACTGTGAGCGGTACAATCGTCTTTGCGCGAGGAAGCCGCTTCTTCGGCTCCAGGAGCCGGAGAGAGCGGCAGCATCGGAAAGGTGAAGAAGGAAGCTGTACAACACTGGGATTGTGTGCTCAACTTGCCAACTGATAGAAAACAGTACCTTACCATTCTCCTGACTTTTCCTATCACATGAATATTCGATTGGAAGCTGTTTTGGACAGCTTTTCTTTTCTTAATGCCAAACAATTGGCAGACCTCCGTGCAACGTCCAGAACACGATGGGAGATGTTTTGTGTGCTCCGGCAGGTTTTCCTTGCCTGACAGAGTGGAAAAGCTTTCTGCTAAGATGTAGACCACAAAAGACGCTAAAGACGAAGGTACGATGCTCTCCGGAGCTAAGCGCCGCTCCCGGGCTTCTTTCGGCAGAAGCCGCTCAAACGAGAACACTGTAACCGGTACAATCGTCTTTGCGCGAAGAAGCCGCTTCTTCGGCTCCGGGAGCCGGAGAGAGCGGCAGCATCGGAAAGGTGAAGAAGGAAGCTGTACAACACTGGGATTGTGTGCTCAACTTGCCAACTGATAGAAAACAGTACCTTACCATTCTCCTGACTTTTCCTATCACATGAATATTCGATTGGAAGCTGTTTTGGACAGCTTTTCTTTTCTTTATGCCAAACACTTGGCAGACCTCCGTGCAACGTCCAGAACACCATGGGAGATGTTTTCTGTGCTCCGGCAGGTTTTCCTTGCCAGACGTAGTGCAAAAGCTTTCTGCTAGGATGTAGACCACAAAAGACGCTAAAGACGAAGGTACGATGCTCTCCGGAGCTAAGCGCCGCTCCCGGGCTTCTTTCGGCAGAAGCCGCGCTAAGAGAGCACTGTGAGCGGTACAATCGTCTTTGCGCGAAGAAGCCGCTTCTTCGGCTCCGGGAGCCGGAGAGAGCGGCAGCATCGGAAAGGTGAAGAAGGAAGCTGTACAACACTGGGATTGTGTGCCCAACTTGCCAACTGATAGAAAACAGTACCTTTGCACTCTCCTGACTTTTCTAATCACATGAATATTCGATTGGAAGCTGTTTTGGACAGCTTTTCTTTTCTTTATGCCAAACACTTGGCAGACCTCCGTACAACGTCCAGATCACGTTGGGAAATGTTTTCTGTGCTGGCGCAGGTTTTCCTTGCCAGACAGAGTGGAAAAGCTTTCTGCTAGGATGTAGACCACAAAAGACGCTAAAGACGAAGGTACGATGCTCTCCGGAGCTAAGCGCCGCTCCCGGGCTTCTTTCGGCAGAAGCCGCGCTAAGAGAGCACTGTGAGCGGTACAATCGTCTTTGCGCGAAGAAGCCACTTGTTCGGCTCCGCGAGCCGGAGAGAGCGGCAGCATCGGAAAGGTGAAGAAGGAAGCTGTACAACACTGGGATTGTGTGCTCAACTTGCCAACTGATAGAAAACAGTACCTTACCATTCTCCTGACTTTTCCTATCACATGAATATTCGATTGGAAGCTGTTTTGGACAGCTTTTCTTTTCTTTATGCCAAACACTTGGCAGACCTCCGTACAACATCCAGATCACGATGGGATATGTTTTCGGTGCTCCGGCAGGTTTTCCTTGCCTGACAGAGTGCAAAAGCTTTCTGCTAGGATGTAGACCACAAAAGACGCTAAAGACGAAGGTACGATGCTCTCCGGAGCTAAGCGCCGCTCCCGGGCTTCTTTCGGCAGAAGCCTCTGTAACGAGAACACTGTGAGCGGTACAATCGTCTTTGCGCGAAGAAGCCGCTTCTTCGGCTCCGGGAGCCGGAGAGAGCGGCAGCATCGGAAAGGTGAAGAAGGAAGCTGTACAACACTGGGATTGTGTGCTCAACTTGCCAACTGATAGAAAACAGTACCTTACCATTCTCCTGACTTTTCCTATCACATGAATATTCGATTGGAAGCTGTTTTGGACAGCTTTTCTTTTCTTTATGCCAAACACTTGGCAGACCTCCGTACAACGTCCAGATCACGATGGGAGATGTTTTCTGTGCTCCGGCAGGTTTTCCTTGCCAGACAGAGTGGAAAAGCTTTCTGCTAGGATTTAGACCACAAAAGACGCTAAAGACGAAGGTACGATGCTCTCCGGAGCTAAGAGCCGCTCCCGGGCTTCTTTCGGCAGAAGCCGCTCAAACGAGAACACTGTGAGCGGTACAATCGTCTTTGCGCGAAGAAGCCGCTTCTTCGGCTCCGGGAGCCGGAGAGAGCGGCAGCATCGGAAAGGTGAAGAAGGAAGCTGTACAACACTGGGATTGTGTGCTCAACTTGCCAACTGATAGAAAACAGTACCTTACCATTCTCCTGACTTTTCCTATCACATGAATATTCGATTGGAAGCTGTTTTGGACAGCTTTTCTTTTCTTTATGCCAAACAATTGGCAGACCTCCCTACAACGTCCAGAACACGATGGGAGATGTTTTCTGTGCTCCGGCAGGTTTTCCTTGCCTGACAGAGTGGAAAAGCTTTCTGCTAAGATGTAGACCACAAAAGACGCTAAAGACGAAGGTACGATGCTCTCCGGAGCTAAGAGCCGCTCCCGGGCTTCTTTCGGCAGAAGCCTCTGTAACGAGAACTCTGTGAGCGGTACAATCGTCTTTGCGCGAAGAAGCCGCTTCTTCGGCTCCGGGAGCCGGAGAGAGCGGCAGCATCGGAAAGGTGAAGAAGGAAGCTGTACAACACTGGGATTGTGTGCTCAACTTGCCAACTGATAGAAAACAGTACCTTTGCACTCTCCTGACTTTTCCTATCACATGAATATTCGATTGGAAGCTGTTTTGGACAGCTTTTCTTTTCTTTATGCCAAACACTTGGCAGACATCCGTACAACGTCCAGAACACGATGGGATATGTTTTCTGTGCTCCGGCAGGTTTTCCTTGCCTGACAGAGTGCAAAAGCTTTCTGCTAGGATGTAGACCACAAAAGACGCTAAAGACGAAGCTACGATGCTCTCCGGAGCTAAGCGCCGCTCACGGGCTTCTTTCGGCAGAAGCCGCGCTAAGAGAGCACTGTGAGCGGTACAATCGTCTTTGCGCGAAGAAGCCGCTTGTTCGGCTCCGCGAGCCGGAGAGAGCGGCAGCATCGGAAAGGTGAAGAAGGAAGCTGTACAACACTGGGATTGTGTGCGCAGCTTGCCAACTGATAGAAAACAGTACCTTACCACTCTCCTGACTTTTCCAATCACATGAATATTCGATTGGAAGCTGTTTTGGACAGCTTTTCTTTTCTTTATGCCAAACACTTGGCAGACCTCCGTACAACATCCAGATCACGTTGGGAAATGTTTTCTGTGCTGGCGCAGGTTTTCCTTGCCAGACAGAGTGGAAAAGCTTTCTGCTAGGATGTAGACCACAAAAGACGCTAAAGACGAAGGTACGATGCTCTCCGGAGCTAAGCGCCGCTCCCGGGCTTCTTTCGGCAGAAGCCGCGCTAAGAGAGCACTGTGAGCGGTACAATCGTCTTTGCGCGAAGAAGCCGCTTCTTCGGCTCCGGGAGCCAGAGAGAGCGGCAGCATCGGAAACGTGAAGAAGGAAGCTGTACAACACTGGGATTGTGTGCTCTACTTGCCAACTGATAGAAAACAGTACCTTACCATTCTCCTGACTTTTCCTATCACATGAATATTCGATTGGAAGCTGTTTTGGACAGCTTTTCTTTTCTTTATGCCAAACACTTGGCAGACCTCCGTGCAACATCCAGAACACGATGGGAGATGTTTTCTGTGCTCCGGCAGGTTTTCCTTGCCAGACGTAGTGCAAAAGCTTTCTGCTAGGATGTAGACCACAAAAGACGCTAAAGACGAAGGTACGATGCTCTCCGGAGCTAAGCGCCGCTCCCGGGCTGCTTTCGGCAGAAGCCGCGCTAAGAGAGCACTGTGAGCGGTACAATCGTCTTTGCGCGAAGAAGCCACTTCTTCGGCTCCGGGAGCCGGAGAGAGCGGCAGCATCGGAAAGGTGAAGAAGGAAGCTGTACAACACTGGGATTGTGTGCTCAACTTGCCAACTGATAGAAAACAGTAACTTTGCACTCTCCTGACTTTTCTAATCACATGAATATTCGATTGGAAGCTGTTTTGGACAGCTTTTCTTTTCTTTATGCCAAACACTTGGCAGACCTCCGTACAACGTCCAGATCATGTTGGGAAATGTTTTCTGTGCTCCGGCAGGTTTTCCTTGCCAGACAGAGTGCAAAAGCTTTCTGCTAGGATGTAGACCACAAAAGACGCTAAAGACGAAGCTACGATGCTCTCCGGAGCTAAGCGCTGCTCCAGGGCTTCTTTCGGCAGAAGCCGCGCTAAGAGAGCACTGTGAGCGGTACAATCGTCTTTGCGCGAAGAAGCCGCTTCTTCGGCTCCAGGAGCCGGAGAGAGCGGCAGCATCGGAAACGTGAAGAAGGATGCTGTATTACACTAGGATTGCGTGCGCAGCTTGCCAACTGATAGAAAACAGTACCTTACCACTCTCCTGACTTTTCCAATCACATGAATATTCGATTGGAAGCTGTTTTGGACAGCTTTTCTTTTCTTTATGCCAAACACTTGGCAGACCTCCGTGCAACGTCCAGAACACGATGGGAGATGTTTTCTGTGCTCCGGCAGGTTTTCCTTGCCAGACGTAGTGCAAAAGCTTTCTGCTAGGTTGTAGACCACAAAAGACGCTAAAGACGAAGGTACGATGCTCTCCGGAGCTAAGCGCCGCTCCCGGGCTGCTTTCGGCAGAAGCCGCGCTAAGAGAGCACTGTGAGCGGTACAATCCTCTTTGCGCGAAGAAGCCACTTATTCGGCTCCGCGAGCCGGAGAGAGCGGCAGCATCGGAAAGGTGAAGAAGGAAGCTGTACAACACTGGGATTGTGTGCTCAACTTGCCAACTGATAGAAAACAGTACCTTACCATTCTCCTGAATTTTCCTATCACATGAATATTCGATTGGAAGCTGTTTTGGACAGCTTTTCTTTTCTTTATGCCAAACACTTGGCAGACCTCCCTACAACGTCCAGAACACGATGGGAGATGTTTTCTGTGCTCCGGCAGGTTTTCCTTGCCAGACAGAGTGGAAAAGCTTTCTGCTAAGATGTAGACCACAAAAGACGCTAAAGACGAAGGTACGATGCTCTCCGGAGCTAAGAGCCGCTCCCGGGCTTCTTTCGGCAGAAGCCGCTCAAACGAGAACATTGTGACCGGTACAATCGTCTTTGCGCGAAGAAGCCGCTTCTTTGGCTCCGGGAGCCGGAGAGAGCGGCAGCATCGGAAAGGTGAAGAAGGAAGCTATACAACACTGGGATTGTGTGCTCAACTTGCCAACTGATAGAAAACAGTACCTTACCATTCTCCTGACTTTTGTAATCACATGAATATTCGATTGGAAGCTGTTTTGGACAGCTTTTCTTTTCTTTATGCCAAACACTTGGCAGACCTCCGTGCAACGTCCAGAACACGATGGGAGATGTTTTCTGTGCTCCGGCAGGTTTTCCATGCCAGACGTAGTGCAAAAGCTTTCTGCTAGGATGTAGACCACAAAAGACGCTAAAGACGAAGGTACGATGCTCTCCGGAGCTAAGCGCCGCTCCCGGGCTTCTTTCGGCAGAAGCCGCGCTAAGAGAGCACTGTGAGCGGTACAATCGTCTTTGCGCGAAGAAGCCACTTGTTCGGCTCCGCGAGCCGGAGAGAGCGGCAGCATCGGAAAGGTGAAGAAGGAAGCTGTACAACACTGGGATTGTGTGCTCAACTTGCCAACTGATAGAAAACAGTACCTTTGCACTCTCCTGACTTTTCTAATCACATGAATATTCGACTGGAAGCTGTTTTGGACAGCTTTTCTTTTCTTTATGCCAAACACTTGGCAGACCTCCGTGCAACGTCCAGATCACGTTGGGAAATGTTTTCTGTGCTAGCGCAGGTTTTCCTTTCCAGACAGAGTGGAAAAGCTTTCTGCTAGGATGTAGACCACAAAAGACGCTAAAGACGAAGGTACGATGCTCTCCGGAGCTAAGCGCCGCTCCCGGGCTTCTTTGGGCAGAAGCCGCGCTAAGAGAGCACTGTGAGCGGTACAATCGTCTTTGCGCGAAGAAGCCGCTTCTTCGGCTCCGGGAGCCGGAGAGAGCGGCAGCATCGGAAAGGTGAAGAAGGAAGCTGTACAACACTGGGATTGTGTGCTCAACTTGCCAACTGATAGAAAACAGTACCTTACCATTCTCCTGACTTTTCCTATCACATGAATATTCGATTGGAAGCTGTTTTGGACAGCTTTTCTTTTCTTTATGCCAAACACTTGGCAGACCTCCGTGCAACGTCCAGAACACCATGGGAGATGTTTTCTGTGCTCCGGCAGGTTTTCCTTGCCAGACAGAGTGCAAAAGCTTTCTGCTAGGATGTAGACCACAAAAGACGCTAAAGACGAAGGTACGATGCTCTCCGGAGCTAAGCGCCGCTCCCGGGCTTCTTTCGGCAGAAGCCTCTGTAACGAGAACACTGTGAGCGGTACAATCGTCTTTGCGCGAAGAAGCCGCTTCTTCGGCTCCGGGAGCCGGAGAGAGCGGCAGCATCGGAAAGGTGAAGAAGGAAGCTGTACAACACTGGGATTGTGTGCTCAACTTGCCAACTGATAGAAAACAGTACCTTACCATTCTCCTGACTTTTCCTATCACATGAATATTCGATTGGAAGCTGTTTTGGACAGCTTTTCTTTTCTTTATGCCAAACACTTGGCAGACCTCCGTACAACGTCCAGAACACGATGGGATATGTTTTCTGTGCTGGCGCAGGTTTTCCTTGCCAGACAGTGGAAAAGCTTTCTGCTAGGATGTAGACCACAAAAGACGCTAAACACGAAGGTACGATGCTCTCCCGAGCTAAGCGCCGCTCCTGGGCTTCTTTCGGCAGAAGCCTCTGTAACGAGAACACTGTGAGCGGTACAATCGTCTTTGCGCGAAGAAGCCGCTTCTTCGGCTCCGGGAGCCGGAGAGAGCGGCAGCATCGGAAAGGTGAAGAAGGAAGCTGTACAACACTGGGATTGTGTGCTCAACTTGCCAATTGATAGAAAACAGTACCTTACCATTCTCCTGACTTTTCTAATCACATGAATATTCGATTGGAAGCTGTTTTGGACAGCTTTTCTTTTCTTTATGCCAAACACTTGGCAGACCTCCGTGCAACGTCCAGAACACCATGGGAGATGTTTTCTGTGCTCCGGCAGGTTTTCCTTGCCAGACGTAGTGCAAAAGCTTTCTGCTAGGATGTAGACCACAAAAGACGCTAAAGACGAAGGTACGATGCTCTCCGGAGCTAAGCGCCGCTCCCGGGCTGCTTTCGGCAGAAGCCGCTCAAACGAGAACACTGTGACCGGTACAATCGTCTTTGCGCGAAGAAGCTACTTCTTCGGCTCCGGGAGCCGGAGAGAGCGGCAGCATCGGAAAGGTGAAGAAGGAAGCTGTACAACACTGGGATTGTGTGCTCAACTTGCCAACTGATAGAAAACAGTAACTTTGCACTCTCCTGACTTTTCTAATCACATGAATATTCGATTGGAAGCTGTTTTGGACAGCTTTTCTTTTCTTTATGCCAAACACTTGGCAGACCTCCGTACAACGTCCAGATCACGTTGGGAAATGTTTTCTGTGCTGGCGCAGGTTTTCCTTGCCAGACAGAGTGGAAAAGCTTTCTGCTAGGATGTAGACCACAAAAGACGCTAAAGACGAAGGTACGATGCTCTCCGGAGCTAAGCGCTGCTCCAGGGCTTCTTTCGGCAGAAGCCGCGCTAAGAGAGCACTGTGAGCGGTACAATCGTCTTTGCGCGAGGAAGCCGCTTCTTCGGCTCCAGGAGCCGGAGAGAGCGGCAGCATCGGAAAGGTGAAGAAGGAAGCTGTACAACACTGGGATTGTGTGCTCAACTTGCCAACTGATAGAAAACAGTACCTTACCATTCTCCTGACTTTTCCTATCACATGAATATTCGATTGGAAGCTGTTTTGGACAGCTTTTCTTTTCTTTATGCCAAACACTTGGCAGACCTCCGTACAACGTCCAGAACACGATGGGAGATGTTTTCTGTGCTCCGGCAGGTTTTCCTTGCCTGACAGAGTGGAAAAGCTTTCTGCTAGGATGTAGACCACAAAAGACGCTAAAGACGAAGGTACGATGCTCTCCGGAGCTAAGAGCCGCTCCCGGGCTTCTTTCGGCAGAAGCCGCTCAAACGAGAACACTGTGACCGGTACAATCGTCTTTGCGCGAAGAAGCCGTTTCTTCGGCTCCGGGAGCCGGAGAGAGCGGCAGCATCGGAAAGGTGAAGAAGGAAGCTGTACAACACTGGGATTGTGTGCTCAACTTGCCAACTGATAGAAAACAGTACCTTACCATTCTCCTGACTTTTCCAATCACATGAATATTCGATTGGAAGCTGTTTTGGACAGCTTTTCTTTTCTTTATGCCAAACACTTGGCAGACCTCCCTACAACGTCCAGAACACGATGGGAGATGTTTTCTGTGCTCCGGCAGGTTTTCCTTGCCAGACGTAGTGCAAAAGCTTTCTGCTAGGATGTAGACCACAAAAGACGCTAAAGACGAAGCTACGATGCTCTCCGGAGCTAAGCGCCGCTCCCGGGCTTCTTTCGGCAGAAGCCGCGCTAAGAGAGCACTGTGAGCGGTACAATCGTCTTTGCGCGAAGAAGCCGCTTCTTCGGCTCCGCGAGCCGGAGAGAGCGGCAGCATCGGAAAGGTGAAGAAGGAAGCTGTACAACACTGGGATTGTGTGCTCAACTTGCCAACTGATAGAAAACAGTACCTTTGCACTCTCCTGACTTTTCTAATCACATGAATATTCGATTGGAAGCTGTTTTGGACAGCTTTTCTTTTCTTTATGCCAAACACTTGGCAGACCTCCATACAACGTCCAGATCACGTTGGGAAATGTTTTCTGTGCTGGCGCAGGTTTTCCTTGCCAGACAGAGTGGAAAAGCTTTCTGCTAGGATGTAGACCACAAAAGACGCTAAAGACGAAGGTACGATGCTCTCCGGAGCTAAGCGCCGCTCCCGGGCTTCTTTCGGCAGAAGCCGCGCTAAGAGAGCACTGTGAGCGGTACAATCGTCTTTGCGCGAAGAAGCCGCTTCTTCGGCTCCGGGAGCCGGAGAGAGCGGCAGCATCGGAAAGGTGAAGAAGGAAGCTGTACAACACTGGGATTGTGTGCTCTACTTGCCAACGGATAGAAAACAGTACCTTACCATTCTCCTGACTTTTCCTATCACATGAATATTCGATTGGAAGCTGTTTTGGACAGCTTTTCTTTTCTTTATGCCAAACACTTGGCAGACCTCCGTACAACATCCAGATCACGATGGGATATGTTTTCGGTGCTCCGGCAGGTTTTCCTTGCCTGACAGAGTGCAAAAGCTTTCTGCTAGGATGTAGACCACAAAAGACGCTAAAGACGAAGGTACGATGCTCTCCGGAGCTAAGCGCCGCTCCCGGGCTTCTTTCGGCAGAAGCCTCTGTAACGAGAACACTGTGAGCGGTACAATCGTCTTTGCGCGAAGAAGCCGCTTCTTCGGCTCCGGGAGCCGGAGAGAGCGGCAGCATCGGAAAGGTGAAGAAGGAAGCTGTACAACACTGGGATTGTGTGCTCAACTTGCCAACTGATAGAAAACAGTACCTTACCATTCTCCTGACTTTTCCTATCACATGAATATTCGATTGGAAGCTGTTTTGGACAGCTTTTCTTTTCTTTATGCCAAACACTTGGCAGACCTCCGTACAACGTCCAGAACACGATGGGAGATGTTTTCTGTGCTCCGGCAGGTTTTCCTTGCCAGACAGAGTGGAAAAGCTTTCTGCTAGGATGTAGACCACAAAAGACGCTAAAGACGAAGGTACGATGCTCTCCGGAGCTAAGAGCCGCTCCCGGGCTTCTTTCGGCAGAAGCCGCTCAAACGAGAACACTGTGAGCGGTACAATCGTCTTTGCGCGAAGAAGCCGCTTCTTCGGCTCCGGGAGCCGGAGAGAGCGGCAGCATCGGAAAGGTGAAGAAGGAAGCTGTACAACACTGGGATTGTGTGCTCAACTTGCCAACTGATAGAAAACAGTACCTTACCATTCTCCTGACTTTTCCTATCACATGAATATTCGATTGGAAGCTGTTTTGGACAGCTTTTCTTTATGCCAAACAATTGGCAGACCTCCCTACAACGTCCAGAACACGATGGGAGATGTTTTCTGTGCTCCGGCAGGTTTTCCTTGCCTGACAGAGTGGAAAAGCTTTCTGCTAAGATGTAGACCACAAAAGACGCTAAAGACGAAGGTACGATGCTCTCCGGAGCTAAGAGCCGCTCCCGGGCTTCTTTCGGCAGAAGCCTCTGTAACGAGAACTCTGTGAGCGGTACAATCGTCTTTGCGCGAAGAAGCCGCTTCTTCGGCTCCGGGAGCCGGAGAGAGCGGCAGCATCGGAAAGGTGAAGAAGGAAGCTGTACAACACTGGGATTGTGTGCTCAACTTGCCAACGGATAGAAAACAGTACCTTACCATTCTCCTGACTTTTCCTATCACATGAATATTCGATTGGAAGCTGTTTTGGACAGCTTTTCTTTTCTTTATGCCAAACACTTGGCAGACCTCCGTACAACGTCCAGAACACGATGGGATATGTTTTCTGTGCTCCGGCAGGTTTTCCTTGCCAGACAGAGTGCAAAAGCTTTCTGCTAGGATGTAGACCACAAAAGACGCTAAAGACGAAGGTACGATGCTCTCCGGAGCTAAGCGCCGCTCCCGGGCTTCTTTCGGCAGAAGCCGCGCTAAGAGAGCACTGTGAGCTGTACAATCGTCTTTGCGCGAAGAAGTCACTTGTACGGCTCCGCGAGCCGGAGAGAGCGGCAGCATCGGAAAGGTGAAGAAGGAAGCTGTACAACACTGGGATTGTGTGCTCAACTTGCCAACTGATAGAAAACAGTACCTTACCATTCTCCTGACTTTTCCTATCACATGAATATTCGATTGGAAGCTGTTTTGGACAGCTTTTCTTTTCTTTATGCCAAACACTTGGCAGACCTCCCTACAACGTCCAGAACACGATGGGATATGTTTTCTGTGCTCCGGCAGGTTTTCCTTGCCTGACAGAGTGCAAAAGCTTTCTGCTAGGATGTAGACCACAAAAGACGCTAAAGACGAAGCTACGATGCTCTCCGGAGCTAAGAGCCGCTCCCGGGCTTCTTTCGGCAGAAGCCGCGCTAAGAGAGCACTGTGAGCGGTACAATCGTCTTTGCGCAAAGAAGCCGCTTCTTCGGCTCCGCGAGCCGGAGAGAGCGGCAGCATCGGAAAGGTGAAGAAGGAAGCTGTACAACACTGGGATTGTGTGCGCAGCTTGCCAACTGATAGAAAACAGTACCTTACCACTCTCCTGACTTTTCCAATCACATGAATATTCGATTGGAAGCTGTTTTGGACAGCTTTTCTTTTCTTTATGCCAAACACTTGGCAGACCTCCGTACAACATCCAGATCACGTTGGGAAATGTTTTCTGTGCTGGCGCAGGTTTTCCTTGCCAGACAGAGTGGAAAAGCTTTCTGGTAGGATGTAGACCACAAAAGACGCTAAAGACGAAGGTACGATGCTCTCCGGAGCTAAGCGCCGCTCCCGGGCTTCTTTCGGCAGAAGCCGCGCTAAGAGAGCACTGTGAGCGGTACAATCGTCTTTGCGCGAAGAAGCCGCTTCTTCGGCTCCGGGAGCCGGAGAGAGCGGCAGCATCGGAAACGTGAAGAAGGAAGCTGTACAACACTGGGATTGTGTGCTCTACTTGCCAATTGATAGAAAACAGTACCTTACCATTCTCCTGACTTTTCCTATCACATGAATATTCGATTGGAAGCTGTTTTGGACAGCTTTTCTTTTCTTTATGCCAAACACTTGGCAGACCTCCGTGCAACATCCAGAACACGATGGGAGATGTTTTCTGTGCTCCGGCAGGTTTTCCTTGCCAGACGTAGTGCAAAAGCTTTCTGCTAGGATGTAGACCACAAAAGACGCTAAAGACGAAGGTACGATGCTCTCCGGAGCTAAGCGCCGCTCCCGGGCTGCTTTCGGCAGAAGCCGCGCTAAGAGAGCACTGTGAGCGGTACAATCGTCTTTGCGCGAAGAAGCCACGTGTTCGGCTCCGCGAGCCGGAGAGAGCGGCAGCATCGGAAAGGTGAAGAAGGAAGCTGTACAACACTGGGATTGTGTGCTCAACTTGCCAACTGATAGAAAACAGTAACTTTGCACTCTCCTGACTTTTCTAATCACATGAATATTCGATTGGAAGCTGTTTTGGACAGCTTTTCTTTTCTTTATGCCAAACACTTGGCAGACCTCCGTACAACGTCCAGATCACGTTGGGAAATGTTTTCTGTGCTGGCGCAGGTTTTCCTTGCCAGACAGAGTGCAAAAGCTTTCTGCTAGGATGTAGACCACAAAAGACGCTAAAGACGAAGCTACGATGCTCTCCGGAGCTAAGCGCTGCTCCAGGGCTTCTTTCGGCAGAAGCCGCGCTAAGAGAGCACTGTGAGCGGTACAATCGTCTTTGCGCGAAGAAGCCGCTTCTTCGGCTCCAGGAGCCGGAGAGAGCGGCAGCATCGGAAACGTGAAGAAGGATGCTGTATTACACTAGGATTGCGTGCGCAGCTTGCCAACTGATAGAAAACAGTACCTTACCACTCTCCTGACTTTTCCAATCACATGAATATTCGATTGGAAGCTGTTTTGGACAGCTTTTCTTTTCTTTATGCCAAACACTTGGCAGACCTCCGTGCAACGTCCAGAACACGATGGGAGATGTTTTCGGTGCTCCGGCAGGTTTTCCTTGCCTGACAGAGTGGAAAAGCTTTCTGCTAGGATGTAGACCACAAAAGACGCTAAAGACGAAGGTACGATGCTCTCCGGATCTAAGCTCCGCTCCCGGGCTTCTTTCGGCAGAAGCCGCGCTAAGAGAGCACTGTGAGCGGTACAATCGTCTTTGCGCGAAGAAGCCGCTTCTTCGGCTCCGCGAGCCGGAGAGAGCGGCAGCATCGGAAAGGTGAAGAAGGAAGCTGTACAACACTAGGATTGTGTGCACAGCTTGCCAACTGATAGAAAACAGTACCTTACCATTCTCCTGACTTTTGTAATCACATGAATATTCGATTGGAAGCTGTTTTGGACAGCTTTTCTTTTCTTTATGCCAAACACTTGGCAGACCTCCGTACAACATCCAGATCACGTTGGGAGATGTTTTCTGTGCTCCCGCAGGTTTTCCTTGCCTGACAGAGTGGAAAAGATTTCTGCTAGGATGTAGACCACAAAAGACGCTAAAGACGAAGGTACGATGCTCTCCGGAGCTAAGCGCCGCTCCCGGGCTTCTTTCGGCAGAAGCCTCTGTAACGAGAACACTGTGAGCGGTACAATCGTCTGTCTTTGCGCGAAGAAGCCGCTTCTTCGGCTCCGGGAGCCGGAGAGAGTGGCAGCATCGGAAAGGTGAAGAAGGAAGCTGTACAACACTGGGATTGTGTGCTCAACTTGCCAACTGATAGAAAACAGTACCTTACCATTCTCCTGACTTTTCCTATCACATGAATATTCGATTGGAAGCTGTTTTGGACAGCTTTTCTTTTCTTTATGCCAAACACTTGGCAGACCTCCGTGCAACGTCCAGAACACGATGGGAGATGTTTTCTGTGCTCCGGCAGGTTTTCCTTGCCAGACAGAGTGGAAAAGCTTTCTGCTAAGATGTAGACCACAAAAGACGCTAAAGACGAAGGTACGATGCTCTCCGGAGCTAAGAGCCGCTCCCGGGCTTCTTTCGGCAGAAGCCTCTGTAACGAGAACACTGTGAGCGGTACAATCGTCTGTCTTTGCGCGAAGAAGCCGCTTCTTCGGCTCCGGGAGCCGGAGAGAGCGGCAGCATCGGAAAGGTGAAGAAGGAAGCTGTACAACACTGGGATTGTGTGCTCAACTTGCCAACTGATAGAAAACAGTACCTTACCATTCTCCTGACTTTTCCTATCACATGAATATTCGATTGGAAGCTGTTTTGGACAGCTTTTCTTTTCTTTATGCCAAACACTTGGCAGACCTCCGTGCAACGTCCAGAACACGATGGGAGATGTTTTCTGTGCTCCGGCAGGTTTTCCTTGCCAGACGTAGTGCAAAAGCTTTCTGCTAGGATGTAGACCACAAAAGACGCTAAAGACGAAGGTACGATGCTCTCCGGAGCTAAGAGCCGCTCCCGGGCTTCTTTCGGCAGAAGCCGCTCAAACGAGAACACTGTGAGCGGTACAATCGTCTTTGCGCGAAGAAGCCGCTTCTTCGGCTCCGGGAGCCGGAGAGAGCGGCAGCATCGGAAAGGTGAAGAAGGAAGCTGTACAACACTGGGATTGTGTGCTCAACTTGCCAACTGATAGAAAACAGTACCTTACCATTCTCCTGACTTTTCCTATCACATGAATATTCGATTGGAAGCTGTTTTGGACAGCTTTTCTTTATGCCAAACAATTGGCAGACCTCCCTACAACGTCCAGAACACGATGGGAGATGTTTTCTGTGCTCCGGCAGGTTTTCCTTGCCTGACAGAGTGGAAAAGCTTTCTGCTAAGATGTAGACCACAAAAGACGCTAAAGACGAAGGTACGATGCTCTCCGGAGCTAAGAGCCGCTCCCGGGCTTCTTTCGGCAGAAGCCTCTTTAACGAGAACTCTGTGAGCGGTACAATCGTCTTTGCGCGAAGAAGCCGCTTCTTCGGCTCCGGGAGCCGGAGAGAGCGGCAGCATCGGAAAGGTGAAGAAGGAAGCTGTACAACACTGGGATTGTGTGCTCAACTTGCCAACGGATAGAAAACAGTACCTTACCATTCTCCTGACTTTTCCTATCACATGAATATTCGATTGGAAGCTGTTTTGGACAGCTTTTCTTTTCTTTATGCCAAACACTTGGCAGACCTCCGTACAACGTCCAGAACACGATGGGATATGTTTTCTGTGCTCCGGCAGGTTTTCCTTGCCAGACAGAGTGCAAAAGCTTTCTGCTAGGATGTAGACCACAAAAGACGCTAAAGACGAAGGTACGATGCTCTCCGGAGCTAAGCGCCCCTCCCGGGCTTCTTTCGGCAGAAGCCGCGCTAAGAGAGCACTGTGAGCTGTACAATCGTCTTTGCACGAAGAAGTCACTTGTACGGCTCCGCGAGCCGGAGAGAGCGGCAGCATCGGAAAGGTGAAGAAGGAAGCTGTACAACACTGGGATTGTGTGCTCAACTTGCCAACTGATAGAAAACAGTACCTTACCATTCTCCTGACTTTTCCTATCACATGAATATTCGATTGGAAGCTGTTTTGGACAGCTTTTCTTTTCTTTATGCCAAACACTTGGCAGACCTCCCTACAACGTCCAGAACACGATGGGATATGTTTTCTGTGCTCCGGCAGGTTTTCCTTGCCTGACAGAGTGCAAAAGCTTTCTGCTAGGATGTAGACCACAAAAGACGCTAAAGACGAAGCTACGATGCTCTCCGGAGCTAAGCGCCGCTCACGGGCTTCTTTCGGCAGAAGCCGCGCTAAGAGAGCACTGTGAGCGGTACAATCGTCTTTGCGCGAAGAAGCCGCTTGTTCGGCTCCGCGAGCCGGAGAGAGCGGCAGCATCGGAAAGGTGAAGAAGGAAGCTGTACAACACTGGGATTGTGTGCGCAGCTTGCCAACTGATAGAAAACAGTACCTTACCACTCTCCTGACTTTTCCAATCACATGAATATTCGATTGGAAGCTGTTTTGGACAGCTTTTCTTTTCTTTATGCCAAACACTTGGCAGACCTCCGTACAACATCCAGATCACGTTGGGAAATGTTTTCTGTGCTGGCGCAGGTTTTCCTTGCCAGACAGAGTGGAAAAGCTTTCTGGTAGGATGTAGACCACAAAAGACGCTAAAGACGAAGGTACGATGCTCTCCGGAGCTAAGCGCCGCTCCCGGGCTTCTTTCGGCAGAAGCCGCGCTAAGAGAGCACTGTGAGCGGTACAATCGTCTTTGCGCGAAGAAGCCGCTTCTTCGGCTCCGGGAGCCGGAGAGAGCGGCAGCATCGGAAACGTGAAGAAGGAAGCTGTACAACACTGGGATTGTGTGCTCTACTTGCCAATTGATAGAAAACAGTACCTTACCATTCTCCTGACTTTTCCTATCACATGAATATTCGATTGGAAGCTGTTTTGGACAGCTTTTCTTTTCTTTATGCCAAACACTTGGCAGACCTCCGTGCAACATCCAGAACACGATGGGAGATGTTTTCTGTGCTCCGGCAGGTTTTCCTTGCCAGACGTAGTGCAAAAGCTTTCTGCTAGGATGTAGACCACAAAAGACGCTAAAGACGAAGGTACGATGCTCTCCGGAGCTAAGCGCCGCTCCCGGGCTGCTTTCGGCAGAAGCCGCGCTAAGAGAGCACTGTGAGCGGTACAATCGTCTTTGCGCGAAGAAGCCGCTTGTTCGGCTCCGCGAGCCGGAGAGAGCGGCAGCATCGGAAAGGTGAAGAAGGAAGCTGTACAACACTGGGATTGTGTGCTCAACTTGCCAACTGATAGAAAACAGTAACTTTGCACTCTCCTGACTTTTCTAATCACATGAATATTCGATTGGAAGCTGTTTTGGACAGCTTTTCTTTTCTTTATGCCAAACACTTGGCAGACCTCCGTACAACGTCCAGATCACGTTGGGAAATGTTTTCTGTGCTGGCGCAGGTTTTCCTTGCCAGACAGAGTGCAAAAGCTTTCTGCTAGGATGTAGACCACAAAAGACGCTAAAGACGAAGCTACGATGCTCTCCGGAGCTAAGCGCTGCTCCAGGGCTTCTTTCGGCAGAAGCCGCGCTAAGAGAGCACTGTGAGCGGTACAATCGTCTTTGCGCGAAGAAGCCGCTTCTTCGGCTCCAGGAGCCGGAGAGAGCGGCAGCATCGGAAACGTGAAGAAGGATGCTGTATTACACTAGGATTGCGTGCGCAGCTTGCCAACAGATAGAAAACAGTACCTTACCACTCTCCTGACTTTTCCAATCACATGAATATTCGATTGGAAGCTGTTTTGGACAGCTTTTCTTTTCTTTATGCCAAACACTTGGCAGACCTCCGTGCAACGTCCAGAACACGATGGGAGATGTTTTCTGTGCTCCGGCAGGTTTTCCTTGCCTGACAGAGTGGAAAAGCTTTCTGCTAGGATGTAGACCACAAAAGACGCTAAAGACGAAGGTACGATGCTCTCCGGATCTAAGCTCCGCTCCCGGGCTTCTTTCGGCAGAAGCCGCGCTAAGAGAGCACTGTGAGCGGTACAATCGTCTTTGCGCGAAGAAGCCGCTTCTTCGGCTCCGCGAGCCGGAGAGAGCGGCAGCATCGGAAAGGTGAAGAAGGAAGCTGTACAACACTAGGATTGTGTGCACAGCTTGCCAACTGATAGAAAACAGTACCTTACCATTCTCCTGACTTTTGTAATCACATGAATATTCGATTGGAAGCTGTTTTGGACAGCTTTTCTTTTCTTTATGCCAAACACTTGGCAGACCTCCGTACAACATCCAGATCACGTTGGGAGATGTTTTCTGTGCTCCCGCAGGTTTTCCTTGCCTGACAGAGTGGAAAAGATTTCTGCTAGGATGTAGACCACAAAAGACGCTAAAGACGAAGGTACGATGCTCTCCGGAGCTAAGCGCCGCTCCCGGGCTTCTTTCGGCAGAAGCCTCTGTAACGAGAACACTGTGAGCGGTACAATCGTCTGTCTTTGCGCGAAGAAGCCGCTTCTTCGGCTCCGGGAGCCGGAGAGAGTGGCAGCATCGGAAAGGTGAAGAAGGAAGCTGTACAACACTGGGATTGTGTGCTCAACTTGCCAACTGATAGAAAACAGTACCTTACCATTCTCCTGACTTTTCCTATCACATGAATATTCGATTGGAAGCTGTTTTGGACAGCTTTTCTTTTCTTTATGCCAAACACTTGGCAGACCTCCGTGCAACGTCCAGAACACGATGGGAGATGTTTTCTGTGCTCCGGCAGGTTTTCCTTGCCAGACAGAGTGGAAAAGCTTTCTGCTAAGATGTAGACCACAAAAGACGCTAAAGACGAAGGTACGATGCTCTCCGGAGCTAAGAGCCGCTCCCGGGCTTCTTTCGGCAGAAGCCTCTGTAACGAGAACACTGTGAGCGGTACAATCGTCTGTCTTTGCGCGAAGAAGCCGCTTCTTCGGCTCCGGGAGCCGGAGAGAGCGGCAGCATCGGAAAGGTGAAGAAGGAAGCTGTACAACACTGGGATTGTGTGCTCAACTTGCCAACTGATAGAAAACAGTACCTTACCATTCTCCTGACTTTTCCTATCACATGAATATTCGATTGGAAGCTGTTTTGGACAGCTTTTCTTTTCTTTATGCCAAACACTTGGCAGACCTCCGTGCAACGTCCAGAACACGATGGGAGATGTTTTCTGTGCTCCGGCAGGTTTTCCTTGCCAGACGTAGTGCAAAAGCTTTCTGCTAGGATGTAGACCACAAAAGACGCTAAAGACGAAGGTACGATGCTCTCCGGAGCTAAGCGCCGCTCCCGGGCTTCTTTCGGCAGAAGCCGCGCTAAGAGAGCACTGTGAGCAGTACAATCGTCTTTGCGCGAAGAAGCCACTTGTTCGGCTCCGCGAGCCGGAGAGAGCGGCAGCATCGGAAAGGTGAAGAAGGAAGCTGTACAACACTGGGATTGTGTGCTCAACTTGCCAATTGATAGAAAACAGTACCTTACCATTCTCCTGAATTTTCCTATCACATGAATATTCGATTGGAAGCTGTTTTGGACAGCTTTTCTTTTCTTTATGCCAAACACTTGGCAGACCTCCGTGCAACGTCCAGAACACGATGGGAGATGTTTTCTGTGCTCCGGCAGGTTTTCCTTGCCAGACGTAGTGCAAAAGCTTTCTGCTAGGATGTAGACCACAAAAGACGCTAAAGACGAAGCTACGATGCTCTCCGGAGCTAAGCGCTGCTCCAGGGCTTCTTTCGGCAGAAGCCGCCCTAAGAGAGCACTGTGAGCGGTACAATCGTCTTTGCGCGAAGAAGCCGCTTCTTCGGCTCCAGGAGCCGGAGAGAGCGGCTGCATCGGAAACGTGAAGAAGGATGCTGTATTACACTAGGATTGCGTGCGCAGCTTGCCAACTGATAGAAAACAGTACCTTACCACTCTCCTGACTTTTCCAATCACATGAATATTCGATTGGAAGCTGTTTTGGACAGCTTTTCTTTTCTTTATGCCAAACACTTGGCAGACCTCCGTGCAACGTCCAGAACACGATGGGAGATGTTTTCGGTGCTCCGGCAGGTTTTCCTTGCCTGACAGAGTGGAAAAGCTTTCTGCTAGGATGTAGACCACAAAAGACGCTAAAGACGAAGGTACGATGCTCTCCGGATCTAAGCTCCGCTCCCGGGCTTCTTTCGGCAGAAGCCGCGCTAAGAGAGCACTGTGAGCGGTACAATCGTCTTTGCGCGAAGAAGCCGCTTCTTCGGCTCCGCGAGCCGGAGAGAGCGGCAGCATCGGAAAGGTGAAGAAGGAAGCTGTACAACACTGGGATTGTGTGCTCAACTTGCCAACTGATAGAAAACAGTACCTTACCATTCTCCTGACTTTTCCTATCACATGAATATTCGATTGGAAGCTGTTTTGGACAGCTTTTCTTTTCTTTATGCCAAACACTTGGCAGACCTCCGTGCAACGTCCAGAACACGATGGGAGATGTTTTCTGTGCTCCGGCAGGTTTTCCTTGCCTGACAGAGTGGAAAAGCTTTCTGCTAGGATGTAGACCACAAAAGACGCTAAAGACGAAGGTACGATGCTCTCCGGATCTAAGCTCCGCTCCCGGGCTTCTTTCGGCAGAAGCCGCGCTAAGAGAGCACTGTGAGCGGTACAATCGTCTTTGCGCGAAGAAGCCGCTTCTTCGGCTCCGCGAGCCGGAGAGAGCGGCAGCATCGGAAAGGTGAAGAAGGAAGCTGTACAACACTGGGATTGTGTGCACAGCTTGCCAACTGATAGAAAACAGTACCTTACCATTCTCCTGACTTTTCCTATCACATGAATATTCGATTGGAAGCTGTTTTGGACAGCTTTTCTTTTCTTTATGCCAAACACTTGGCAGACCTCCGTACAACATCCAGATCACGTTGGGAGATGTTTTCTGTGCTCCCGCAGGTTTTCCTTGCCTGACAGAGTGGAAAAGATTTCTGCTAGGATGTAGACCACAAAAGACGCTAAAGACGAAGGTACGATGCTCTCCGGAGCTAAGCGCCGCTCCCCGGCTTCTTTCGGCAGAAGCCTCTGTAACGAGAACACTGTGAGCGGTACAATCGTCTGTCTTTGCGCGAAGAAGCCGCTTCTTCGGCTCCGGGAGCCGGAGAGAGTGGCAGCATCGGAAAGGTGAAGAAGGAAGCTGTACAACACTGGGATTGTGTGCTCAACTTGCCAACTGATAGAAAACAGTACCTTACCATTCTCCTGACTTTTCCTATCACATGAATATTCGATTGGAAGCTGTTTTGGACAGCTTTTCTTTTCTTTATGCCAAACACTTGGCAGACCTCCGTGCAACGTCCAGAACACGATGGGAGATGTTTTCTGTGCTCCGGCAGGTTTTCCTTGCCAGACAGAGTGGAAAAGCTTTCTGCTAAGATGTAGACCACAAAAGACGCTAAAGACGAAGGTACGATGCTCTCCGGAGCTAAGAGCCGCTCCCGGGCTTCTTTCGGCAGAAGCCTCTGTAACGAGAACACTGTGAGCGGTACAATCGTCTGTCTTTGCGCGAAGAAGCCGCTTCTTCGGCTCCGGGAGCCGGAGAGAGCGGCAGCATCGGAAAGGTGAAGAAGGAAGCTGTACAACACTGGGATTGTGTGCTCAACTTGCCAACTGATAGAAAACAGTACCTTACCATTCTCCTGACTTTTCCTATCACATGAATATTCGATTGGAAGCTGTTTTGGACAGCTTTTCTTTTCTTTATGCCAAACACTTGGCAGACCTCCGTGCAACGTCCAGAACACGATGGGAGATGTTTTCTGTGCTCCGGCAGGTTTTCCTTGCCAGACGTAGTGCAAAAGCTTTCTGCTAGGATGTAGACCACAAAAGACGCTAAAGACGAAGGTACGATGCTCTCCGGAGCTAAGCGCCGCTCCCGGGCTTCTTTCGGCAGAAGCCGCGCTAAGAGAGCACTGTGAGCTGTACAATCGTCTTTGCGCGAAGAAGTCACTTGTACGGCTCCGCGAGCCGGAGAGAGCGGCAGCATCGGAAAGGTGAAGAAGGAAGCTGTACAACACTGGGATTGTGTGCTCAACTTGCCAACTGATAGAAAACAGTACCTTACCATTCTCCTGACTTTTCCTATCACATGAATATTCGATTGGAAGCTGTTTTGGACAGCTTTTCTTTTCTTTATGCCAAACACTTGGCAGACCTCCGTGCAACGTCCAGAACACGATGGGAGATGTTTTCTGTGCTCCGGCAGGTTTTCCTTGCCAGACGTAGTGCAAAAGCTTTCTGCTAGGATGTAGACCACAAAAGACGCTAAAGACGAAGGTACGATGCTCTCCGGAGCTAAGCGCCGCTCCCGGGCTGCTTTCGGCAGAAGCCGCGCTAAGAGAGCACTGTGAGCGGTACAATCGTCTTTGCGCAAAGAAGCCACATGTTCGGCTCCGCGAGCCGGAGAGAGCGGCAGCATCGGAAAGGTGAAGAAGGAAGCTGTACAACACTGGGATTGTGTGCGCAGCTTGCCAACTGATAGAAAACAGTACCTTACCATTCTCCTGACTTTTCCAATCACATGAATATTCGATTGGAAGCTGTTTTGGACAGCTTTTCTTTTCTTTATGCCAAACACTTGGCAGACCTCCGTACAACGTCCAGATCACGTTGGGAAATGTTTTCTGTGCTGGCGCAGGTTTTCCTTACCAGACAGAGTGCAAAAGCTTTCTGCTAGGATGTAGACCACAAAAGACGCTAAAGACGAAGGTACGATGCTCTCCGGAGCTAAGCGCTGCTCCAGGGCTTCTTTCGGCAGAAGCCGCCCTAAGAGAGCACTGTGAGCGGTACAATCGTCTTTGCGCGAAGAAGCCGCTTCTTCGGCTCCAGGAGCCGGAGAGAGCGGCAGCATCGGAAACGTGAAGAAGGATGCTGTATTACACTAGGATTGCGTGCGCAGCTTGCCAACTGATAGAAAACAGTACCTTACCACTCTCCTGACTTTTCCAATCACATGAATATTCGATTGGAAGCTGTTTTGGACAGCTTTTCTTTTCTTTATGCCAAACACTTGGCAGACCTCCGTGCAACGTCCAGAACACGATGGTAGATGTTTTCTGTGCTCCGGCAGGTTTTCCTTGCCTGACAGAGTGGAAAAGCTTTCTGCTAGGATGTAGACCACAAAAGACGCTAAAGACGAAGGTACGATGCTCTCCGGATCTAAGCTCCGCTCCCGGGCTTCTTTCGGCAGAAGCCGCGCTAAGAGAGCACTGTGAGCGGTACAATCGTCTTTGCGCGAAGAAGCCGCTTCTTCGGCTCCGCGAGCCGGAGAGAGCGGCAGCATCGGAAAGGTGAAGAAGGAAGCTGTACAACACTGGGATTGTGTGCTCAACTTGCCAACTGATAGAAAACAGTACCTTACCATTCTCCTGACTTTTCCTATCACATGAATATTCGATTGGAAGCTGTTTTGGACAGCTTTTCTTTTCTTTATGCCAAACACTTGGCAGACCTCCGTGCAACGTCCAGAACACGATGGGATATGTTTTCTGTGCTCCGGCAGGTTTTCCTTGCCAGACAGAGTGGAAAAGCTTTCTGCTAGGATGTAGACCACAAAAGACGCTAAAGACGAAGGTACGATGCTCTCCGGAGCTAAGCGCCGCTCCCGGGCTTCTTTCGGCAGAAGCCGCGCTAAGAGAGCACTGTGAGCTGTACAATCGTCTTTGCGCGAAGAAGTCACTTGTACGGCTCCGCGAGCCGGAGAGAGCGGCAGCATCGGAAAGGTGAAGAAGGAAGCTGTACAACACTGGGATTGTGTGCTCAACTTGCCAACTGATAGAAAACAGTACCTTACCATTCTCCTGACTTTTCCTATCACATGAATATTCGATTGGAAGCTGTTTTGGACAGCTTTTCTTTTCTTTATGCCAAACACTTGGCAGACCTCCCTACAACGTCCAGAACACGATGGGATATGTTTTCTGTGCTCCGGCAGGTTTTCCTTGCCTGACAGAGTGCAAAAGCTTTCTGCTAGGATGTAGACCACAAAAGACGCTAAAGACGAAGCTACGATGCTCTCCGGAGCTAAGCGCCGCTCACGGGCTTCTTTCGGCAGAAGCCGCGCTAAGAGAGCACTGTGAGCGGTACAATCGTCTTTGCGCGAAGAAGCCGCTTGTTCGGCTCCGCGAGCCGGAGAGAGCGGCAGCATCGGAAAGGTGAAGAAGGAAGCTGTACAACACTGGGATTGTGTGCGCAGCTTGCCAACTGATAGAAAACAGTACCTTACCACTCTCCTGACTTTTCCAATCACATGAATATTCGATTGGAAGCTGTTTTGGACAGCTTTTCTTTTCTTTATGCCAAACACTTGGCAGACCTCCGTACAACATCCAGATCACGTTGGGAAATGTTTTCTGTGCTCCCGCAGGTTTTCCTTGCCAGACAGAGTGGAAAAGCTTTCTGGTAGGATGTAGACCACAAAAGACGCTAAAGACGAAGGTACGATGCTCTCCGGAGCTAAGCGCCGCTCCCGGGCTTCTTTCGGCAGAAGCCGCGCTAAGAGAGCACTGTGAGCGGTACAATCGTCTTTGCGCGAAGAAGCCGCTTCTTCGGCTCCGGGAGCCGGAGAGAGCGGCAGCATCGGAAAGGTGAAGAAGGAAGCTGTACAACACTGGGATTGTGTGCTCTACTTGCCAATTGATAGAAAACAGTACCTTACCATTCTCCTGACTTTTCCTATCACATGAATATTCGATTGGAAGCTGTTTTGGACAGCTTTTCTTTTCTTTATGCCAAACACTTGGCAGACCTCCGTGCAACATCCAGAACACGATGGGAGATGTTTTCTGTGCTCCGGCAGGTTTTCCTTGCCAGACGTAGTGCAAAAGCTTTCTGCTAGGATGTAGACCACAAAAGACGCTAAAGACGAAGGTACGATGCTCTCCGGAGCTAAGCGCCGCTCCCGGGCTGCTTTCGGCAGAAGCCGCGCTAAGAGAGCACTGTGAGCGGTACAATCGTCTGTCTTTGCGCGAAGAAGCCGCTTCTTCGGCTCCGCGAGCCGGAGAGAGCGGCAGCATCGGAAAGGTGAAGAAGGAAGCTGTACAACACTAGGATTGTGTGCTCAACTTGCCAACTGATAGAAAACAGTACCTTACCATTCTCCTGACTTTTCCTATCACATGAATATTCGATTGGAAGCTGTTTTGGACAGCTTTTCTTTTCTTTATGCCAAACACTTGGCAGACCTCCGTGCAACGTCCAGAACACGATGGGAGATGTTTTCTGTGCTCCGGCAGGTTTTCCTTGCCAGACGTAGTGCAAAAGCTTTCTGCTAGGATGTAGACCACAAAAGACGCTAAAGACGAAGGTACGATGCTCTCCGGAGCTAAGCGCCGCTCCCGGGCTTCTTTCGGCAGAAGCCGCGCTAAGAGAGCACTGTGAGCAGTACAATCGTCTTTGCGCGAAGAAGCCACTTGTTCGGCTCCGCGAGCCGGAGAGAGCGGCAGCATCGGAAAGGTGAAGAAGGAAGCTGTACAACACTGGGATTGTGTGCTCAACTTGCCAATTGATAGAAAACAGTACCTTACCATTCTCCTGAATTTTCCTATCACATGAATATTCGATTGGAAGCTGTTTTGGACAGCTTTTCTTTTCTTTATGCCAAACACTTGGCAGACCTCCGTGCAACGTCCAGAACACGATGGGAGATGTTTTCTGTGCTCCGGCAGGTTTTCCTTGCCAGACGTAGTGCAAAAGCTTTCTGCTAGGATGTAGACCACAAAAGACGCTAAAGACGAAGGTACGATGCTCTCCGGAGCTAAGCGCCGCTCCCGGGCTGCTTTCGGCAGAAGCCGCGCTAAGAGAGCACTGTGAGCGGTACAATCGTCTTTGCGCGAAGAAGCCGCATGTTCGGCTCCGCGAGCCGGAGAGAGCGGCAGCATCGGAAAGGTGAAGAAGGAAGCTGTACAACACTGGGATTGTGTGCTCAACTTGCCAACTGATAGAAAACAGTAACTTTGCACTCTCCTGACTTTTCTAATCACATGAATATTCGATTGGAAGCTGTTTTGGACAGCTTTTCTTTTCTTTATGCCAAACACTTGGCAGAACTCCGTACAACGTCCAGATCACGTTGGGAAATGTTTTCTGTGCTGGCGCAGGTTTTCCTTACCAGACAGAGTGCAAAAGCTTTCTGCTAGGATGTAGACCACAAAAGACGCTAAAGACGAAGCTACGATGCTCTCCGGAGCTAAGCGCTGCTCCAGGGCTTCTTTCGGCAGAAGCCGCCCTAAGAGAGCACTGTGAGCGGTACAATCGTCTTTGCGCGAAGAAGCCGCTTCTTCGGCTCCAGGAGCCGGAGAGAGCGGCAGCATCGGAAACGTGAAGAAGGATGCTGTATTACACTAGGATTGCGTGCGCAGCTTGCCAACTGATAGAAAACAGTACCTTACCACTCTCCTGACTTTTCCAATCACATGAATATTCGATTGGAAGCTGTTTTGGACAGCTTTTCTTTTCTTTATGCCAAACACTTGGCAGACCTCCGTGCAATGTCCAGAACACGATGGGAGATGTTTTCGGTGCTCCGGCAGGTTTTCCTTGCCTGACAGAGTGGAAAAGCTTTCTGCTAGGATGTAGACCACAAAAGACGCTAAAGACGAAGGTACGATTCTCTCCGGATCTAAGCTCCGCTCCCGGGCTTCTTTCGGCAGAAGCCGCGCTAAGAGAGCACTGTGAGCGGTACAATCGTCTTTGCGCGAAGAAGCCGCTTCTTCGGCTCCGCGAGCCGGAGAGAGCGGCAGCATCGGAAAGGTGAAGAAGGAAGCTGTACAACACTGGGATTGTGTGCTCAACTTGCCAACTGATAGAAAACAGTACCTTACCATTCTCCTGACTTTTCCTATCACATGAATATTCGATTGGAAGCTGTTTTGGACAGCTTTTCTTTTCTTTATGCCAAACACTTGGCAGACCTCCGTGCAACGTCCAGAACACGATGGGAGATGTTTTCTGTGCTCCGGCAGGTTTTCCTTGCCAGACGTAGTGCAAAAGCTTTCTGCTAGGATGTAGACCACAAAAGACGCTAAAGACGAAGGTACGATGCTCTCCGGAGCTAAGAGCCGCTCCCGGGCTTCTTTCGGCAGAAGCCGCGCTAAGAGAGCACTGTGAGCGGTACAATCGTCTTTGCGCGAAGAAGCCGCTTCTTCGGCTCCGGGAGCCGGAGAGAGCGGCAGCATCGGAAAGGTGAAGAAGGAAGCTGTACAACACTGGGATTGTGTGCTCAACTTGCCAACTGATAGAAAACAGTACCTTTGCACTCTCCTGACTTTTCCTATCACATGAATATTCGATTGGAAGCTGTTTTGGACAGCTTTACTTTTCTTTATGCCAAACACATGGCAGACCTCCGTACAACGTCCAGATCACGTTGGGAAATGTTTTCTGTGCTGGCGCAGGTTTTCCTTGCCAGACAGAGTGGAAAAGCTTTCTGCTAGGATGTAGACCACAAAAGACGCTAAAGAAGAAGGTACGATGCTCTCCGGAGCTAAGCGCCGCTCCCGGGCTTCTTTCGGCAGAAGCCGCGCTAAGAGAGCACTGTGAGCGGTACAATCGTCTTTGCGCGAAGAAGCCGCTTCTTCGGCTCCGGGAGCCGGAGAGAGCGGCAGCATCGGAAACGTGAAGAAGGAAGCTGTACAACACTGGGATTGTGTGCTCAACTTGCCAACTGATAGAAAACAGTACCTTACCATTCTCCTGACTTTTCCTATCACATGAATATTCGATTGGAAGCTGTTTTGGACAGCTTTTCTTTTCTTTATGCCAAACACTTGGCAGACCTCCGTACAACGTCCAGAACACGATGGGAGATGTTTTCTGTGCTCCGGCAGGTTTTCCTTGCCAGACAGAGTGGAAAAGCTTTCTGCTAGGATGTAGACCACAAAAGACGCTAAAGACGAAGGTACGATGCTCTCCGGAGCTAAGCGCCGCTCCCGGGCTTCTTTCGGCAGAAGCCGCTCAAACGAGAACACTGAGACCGGTACAATCGTCTTTGCGCGAAGAAGCCGCTTCTTCGGATCCGCGGGCCGGAGAGAGCGGCAGCATCGGAAAGGTGAAGAAGGAAGCTGTACAACACTGGGATTGTGTGCTCAACTTGCCAACTGATAGAAAACAGTACCTTTGCACTCTCCTGACTTTTCCTATCACATGAATATTCGATTGGAAGCTGTTTTGGACAGCTTTTCTTTTCTTAATGCCAAACAATTGGCAGACCTCCGTGCAACGTCCAGAACACGATGGGAGATGTTTTCTGTGCTCCGGCAGGTTTTCCTTGCCTGACAGAGTGGAAAAGCTTTCTGCTAGGATGTAGACCACAAAAGACGCTAAAGACGAAGGTACGATGCTCTCCGGAGCTAAGCGCCGCTCCCGGGCTTCTTTCGGCAGAAGCCGCTCAAACGAGAACACTGTGAGCGGTACAATCGTCTTTGCGCGAAGAAGCCGCTTCTTCGGCTCCGGGAGCCGGAGAGAGCGGCAGCATCGGAAAGGTGAAGAAGGAAGCTGTACAACACTGGGATTTTGTGCTCAACTTGCCAACTGATAGAAAACAGTACCTTACCATTCTCCTGACTTTTCCTATCACATGAATATTCGATTGGAAGCTGTTTTGGACAGCTTTTCTTTTCTTTATGCCAGACACTTGGCAGACCTCCCTACAACGTCCAGAACACGATGGGATATGTTTTCTGTGCTCCGGCAGGTTTTCCTTGCCAGACAGAGTGCAAAAGCTTTCTGCTAGGATGTAGACCACAAAAGACGCTAAAGACGAAGCTACGATGCTCTCCGGAGCTAAGCGCCGCTCCCGGGCTTCTTTCGGCAGAAGCCGCGCTAAGAGAGCACTGTGAGCGGTACAATCGTCTTTGCGCGAAGAAGCCGCTTCTTCGGCTCCAGGAGCCGGAGAGAGCGGCAGCATCGGAAACGTGAAGAAGGATGCTGTATTACACTAGGATTGCGTGCGCAGCTTGCCAAATGATAGAAAACAGTACCTTACCATTCTCCTGACTTTTCCTATCACATGAATATTCGATTGGAAGCTGTTTTGGACAGCTTTTCTTTTCTTTATGCCAAACACTTGGCAGACATCCGTGCAACGTCCAGAACACGATGGGATATGTTTTCTGTGCTCCGGCAGGTTTTCCTTGCCAGACGTAGTGCAAAAGCTTTCTGCTAGGATGTAGACCACAAAAGACGCTAAAGACGAAGGTACGATGCTCTCCGGAGCTAAGCGCCGCTCCCGGGCTTCTTTCGGCAGAAGCCGCGCTAAGAGAGCACTGTGAGCGGTACAATCGTCTTTGCGCAAAGAAGCCGCTTCTTCGGCTCCGGGAGCCGGAGAGAGCGGCAGCATCGGAAAGGTGAAGAAGGAAGCTGTACAACACTGGGATTGTGTGCTCAACTTGCCAACTGATAGAAAACAGTACCTTACCATTCTCCTGACTTTTCCTATCACATGAATATTCGATTGGAAGCTGTTTTGGACAGCTTTTCTTTTCTTTATGCCAAACACTTGGCAGACCTCCGTGCAACGACCAGAACACGATGGGATATGTTTTCTGTGCTCCGGCAGGTTTTCCTTGCCAGACGTAGTGCAAAAGCTTTCTGCTAGGATGTAGACCACAAAAGACGCTAAAGACGAAGGTACGATGCTCTCCGGAGCTAAGCGCCGCTCCCGGGCTTCTTTCGGCAGAAGCCGCGCTAAGAGAGCACTGTGAGCGGTACAATCGTCTTTGCGCGAAGAAGCCGCTTCTTCGGCTCCGGGAGCCGGAGAGAGCGGCAGCATCGGAAAGGTGAAGAAGGAAGCTGTACAACACTGGGATTGTGTGCTCAACTTGCCAACTGATAGAAAACAGTACCTTTGCACTCTCCTGACTTTTCTAATCACATGAATATTCGATTGGAAGCTGTTTTGGACAGCTTTTCTTTTCTTTATGCCAAACACTTGGCAGACCTCCGTACAACGTCCAGATCACGTTGGGAAATGTTTTCTGTGCTGGCGCAGGTTTTCCTTGCCAGACAGAGTGGAAAAGCTTTCTGCTAGGATGTAGACCACAAAAGACGCTAAAGACGAAGCTACGATGCTCTCCGGATCTAAGCGCCGCTCACGGGCTTCTTTCGGCAGAAGCCGCGCTAAGAGAGCACTGTGAGCGGTACAATCGTCTTTGCGCGAAGAAGCCGCTTCTTCGGCTCCAGGAGCCGGAGAGAGCGGCAGCATCGGAAACGTGAAGAAGGATGCTGTATTACACTAGGATTGCGTGCGCAGCTTGCCAACTGATAGAAAGCAGTACCTTACCACTCTCCTGACTTTTCCAATCACATGAATATTCGATTGGAAGCTGTTTTGGACAGCTTTTCTTTTCTTTATGCCAAACACTTGGCAGACCTCCGTGCAACGTCCAGAACACGATAGGAGATGTTTTCGGTGCTCCGGCAGGTTTTCCTTGCCTGACAGAGTGGAAAAGCTTTCTGCTAGGATGTAGACCACAAAAGACGCTAAAGACGAAGGTACGATGCTCTCCGGATCTAAGCTCCGCTCCCGGGTTTCTTTCGGCAGAAGCCGCGCTAAGAGAGCACTGTGAGCGGTACAATCGTCTTTGCGCGAAGAAGCCGCTTCTTCGGCTCCGCGAGCCGGAGAGAGCGGCAGCATCGGAAAGGTGAAGAAGGAATCTGTACAACACTAGGATTGTGTGCACAGCTTGCCAACTGATAGAAAACAGTACCTTACCATTCTCCTGACTTTTGTAATCACATGAATATTCGATTGGAAGCTGTTTTGGACAGCTTTTCTTTTCTTTATGCCAAACACTTGGCACACCTCCGTACAACATCCAGATCACGTTGGGAGATGTTTTCTGTGCTCCCGCAGGTTTTCCTTGCCTGACAGAGTGGAAAAGCTTTCTGCTAGGATGTAGACCACAAAAGACGCTAAAGACGAAGGTACGATGCTCTCCGGAGCTAAGCGCCGCTCCCGGGCTTCTTTCGGCAGAAGCCTCTGTAACGAGAACACTGTGAGCGGTACAATCGTCTTTGCGCGAAGAAGCCGCTTCTTCGGCTCCGGGAGCCGGAGAGAGCGGCAGCATCGGAAAGGTGAAGAAGGAAGCTGTACAACACTGGGATTGTGTGCTCAACTTGCCAACTGATAGAAAACAGTACCTTACCATTCTCCTGACTTTTCCTATCACATGAATATTCGATTGGAAGCTGTTTTGGACAGCTTTTCTTTTCTTTATGCCAAACACTTGGCAGACCTCCGTGCAACGTCCAGAACACGATGGGAGATGTTTTCTGTGCTCCGGCAGGTTTTCCTTGCCTGACAGAGTGCAAAAGCTTTCTGCTAGGATGTAGACCACAAAAGACGCTAAAGACGAAGCTACGATACTCTCTGGAGCTAAGCGCCGCTCTCAGGCTTCTTTCGGCAGAAGCCGCGCTAAGAGAGCACTGTGAGCGGTACAATCGTCTTTGCGCGAAGAAGCCGCTTGTTCGGCTCCGCGAGCCGGAGAGAGCGGCAGCATCGGAAAGGTGAAGAAGGAAGCTGTACAACACTGGGATTGTGTGCGCAGCTTGCCAACTGATAGAAAACAGTACCTTACCATTCTCCTGACTTTTCCAATCACATGAATATTCGATTGGAAGCTGTTTTGGACAGCTTTTCTTTTCTTTATGCCAAACACTTGGCAGACCTCCGTACAACGTCCAGATCACGTTGGGAAATGTTTTCTGTGCTGGCGCAGGTTTTCCTTGCCAGACAGAGTGGAAAAGCTTTCTGCTAGGATGTAGACCACAAAAGACGCTAAAGACGAAGCTACGATGCTCTCCGGAGCTAAGCGCCGCTCCCGGGCTTCTTTCGGCAGAAGCCGCGCTAAGAGAGCACCGTGAGCGGTACAATCGTCTTTGCGCGAAGAAGCCGCTTCTTCGGATCCGCGGGCCGGAGAGAGCGGCAGCATCGGAAAGGTGAAGAAGGAAGCTGTACAACACTGGGATTGTGTGCTCAACTTGCCAACTGATAGAAAACAGTACCTTACCATTCTCCTGACTTTTCCTATCACATGAATATTCGATTGGAAGCTGTTTTGGACAGCTTTTCTTTTCTTAATGCCAAACAATTGGCAGACCTCCGTGCAACGTCCAGAACACGATGGGAGATGTTTTCTGTGCTCCGGCAGGTTTTCCTTGCCTGACAGAGTGGAAAAGCTTTCTGCTAAGATGTAGACCACAAAAGACGCTAAAGACGAAGGTACGATGCTCTCCGGAGCTAAGAGCCGCTCCCGGGCTTCTTTCGGCAGAAGCCGCTCAAACGAGAACACTGTGAGCGGTACAATCGTCTTTGCGCGAAGAAGCCGCTTCTTCGGCTCCGGGAGCCGGAGAGAGCGGCAGCATCGGAAAGGTGAAGAAGGAAGCTGTACAACACTGGGATTGTGTGCTCAACTTGCCAACTGATAGAAAACAGTACCTTACCATTCTCCTGACTTTTCCTATCACATGAATATTCGATTGGAAGCTGTTTTGGACAGCTTTTCTTTTCTTTATGCCAAACACTTGGCAGACCTCCGTGCAACGTCCAGAACACGATGGGAGATGTTTTCGGTGCTCCAGCAGGTTTTCCTTGCCTGACAGAGTGGAAAAGCTTTCTGCTAGGATGTAGACCACAAAAGACGCTAAAGACGAAGGTACGATGCTCTCCGGAGCTAAGCGCCGCTCCTGGGCTTCTTTCGGCAGAAGCCGCGCTAAGAGAGCACTGTGAGCAGTACAATCGTCTTTGCGCGAAGAAGCCACTTGTTCGGGTCCGCGAGCCGGAGAGAGCGGCAGCATCGGAAAGGTGAAGAAGGAAGCTGTACAACACTAGGATTGTGTGCTCAACTTGCCAACTGATAGAATATAGTACCTTTGCACTCTCCTGACTTTTCTAATCACATGAATATTCGATTGGAAGCTGTTTTGGACAGCTTTTCTTTTCTTTATGCCAAACACTTGGCAGACCTCCGTACAACGTCCAGATCACGTTGGGAAATGTTTTCTGTGCTGGCGCAGGTTTTCCTTGCCAGACAGAGTGGAAAAGCTTTCTGCTAGGATGTAGACCACAAAAGACGCTAAAGACGAAGGTACGATGCTCTCCGGAGCTAAGAGCCGCTCCCGGGCTTCTTTCGGCAGAAGCCGCTCAAACGAGAACACTGTGAGCGGTACAATCGTCTTTGCGCGAAGAAGCCGCTTCTTCGGCTCCGGGAGCCGGAGAGAGCGGCAGCATCGGAAAGGTGAAGAAGGAAGCTGTACAACACTGGGATTGTGTGCTCAACTTGCCAACTGATAGAAAACAGTACCTTACCATTCTCCTGACTTTTCCTATCACATGAATATTCGATTGGAAGCTGTTTTGGACAGCTTTTCTTTTCTTTATGCCAAACACTTGGCAGACCTCCGTACAACGTCCAGATCACGTTGGGAAATGTTTTCTGTGCTGGCGCAGGTTTTCCTTGCCAGACGTAGTGCAAAAGCTTTCTGCTAGGATGTAGACCACAAAAGACGCTAAAGACGAAGGTACGATGCTCTCCGGAGCTAAGCGCCGCTCCCGGGCTTCTTTCGGCAGAAGCCGCTCAAACGAGAACACTGTGAGCGGTACAATCGTCTTTGCGCGAAGAAGCCGCTTCTTCGGCTCCGGGAGCCGGAGAGAGCGGCAGCATCGGAAAGGTGAAGAAGGAAGCTGTACAACACTGGGATTGTGTGCTCAACTTGCCAACTGATAGAAAACAGTACCTTACCATTCTCCTGACTTTTCCTATCACATGAATATTCGATTGGAAGCTGTTTTGGACAGCTTTTCTTTTCTTTATGCCAAACACTTGGCAGACCTCCCTACAACGTCAAGAACACGATGGGAGATGTTTTCTGTGCTGGCGCAGGTTTTCCTTGCCAGACAGAGTGCAAAAGCTTTCTGCTAGGATGTAGACCACAAAAGACGCTAAAGACGAAGGTACGATGCTCTCCGGAGCTAAGCGCCGCTCCCGGGCTTCTTTCGGCAGAAGCCGCTCAAACGAGAACACTGTAACCGGTAAAATCGTCTTTGCGCGAAGAAGCCGCTTCTTCGGCTCCGGGAGCCGGAGAGAGCGGCAGCATCGGAAAGGTGAAGAAGGAAGCTGTACAACACTGGGATTGTGTGCTCAACTTGCCAACTGATAGAAAACAGTACCTTACCATTCTCCTGACTTTTCCTATCACATGAATATTCGATTGGAAGCTGTTTTGGACAGCTTTTCTTTTCTTAATGCCAAACACTTGGCAGACCTCCGTGCAACGTCCAGAGCACGATGGGAGATGTTTTCTGTGCTCCGGCAGGTTTTCCTTGCCAGACGTAGTGCAAAAGCTTTCTGCTAAGATGTAGACCACAAAAGACGCTAAAGACGAAGGTACGATGCTCTCCGGAGCTAAGCGCCGCTCCCGGGCTTCTTTCGGCAGAAGCCGCGCTAAGAGAGCACTGTGAGCGGTACAATCGTCTTTGCGCGAAGAAGCCGCTTCTTCGGCTCCGGGAGCCGGAGAGAGCGGCAGCATCGGAAAGGTGAAGAAGGAAGCTGTACAACACTGGGATTGTGTGCTCAACTTGCCAACTGATAGAAAACAGTACCTTACCATTCTCCTGACTTTTCCTATCACATGAATATTCGATTGGAAGCTGTTTTGGACAGCTTTTCTTTTCTTTATGCCAAACACTTGGCAGACCTCCCTACAACGTCCAGAACACGATGGGAGATGTTTTCTGTGCTCCGGCAGGTTTTCCTTGCCTGACAGATTGGAAAAGCTTTCTGCTAGGATGTAGACCACAAAAGACGCTAAAGACGAAGGTACGATGCTCTCCGGAGCTAAGAGCCGCTCCCGGGCTTCTTTCGGCAGAAGCCGCTCAAACGAGAACACTGTGAGCGGTACAATCGTCTTTGCGCGAAGAAGCCGCTTCTTCGGCTCCGGGAGCCGGAGAGAGCGGCAGCATCGGAAAGGTGAAGAAGGAAGCTGTACAACACTAGGATTGTGTGCTCAACTTGCCAATGGATAGAAAACAGTACCTTACCATTCTCCTGACTTTTCCTATCACATGAATCTTCGATTGGAAGCTGTTTTGGACAGCTTTTCTTTTCTTTATGCCAAACACTTGGCAGACCTCCCTACAACGTCCAGAACACGATGGGATATGTTTTCTGTGCTCCGGCAGGTTTTCCTTGCCAGACGTAGTGCAAAAGCTTTCTGCTAGGATGTAGACCACAAAAGACGCTAAAGACGAAGGTACGATGCTCTCCGGAGCTAAGCGCCGCTCCCGGGCTTCTTTCGGCAGAAGCCGCGCTAAGAGAGCACTGTGAGCAGTACAATCGTCTTTGCGCGAAGAAGCCACTTGTTCGGCTCCGGGAGCCGGAGAGAGCGGCAGCATCGGAAAGGTGAAGAAGGAAGCTGTACAACACTGGGATTGTGTGCTCAACTTGCCAACTGATAGAAAACAGTACCTTACCATTCTCCTGACTTTTCTAATCACATGAATATTCGATTGGAAGCTGTTTTGGACAGCTTTTCTTTTCTTTATGCCAAACAATTGGCAGACCTCCCTACAACGTCCAGAACACGATGGGATATGTTTTCTGTGCTCCGGCAGGTTTTCCTTGCCTGACAGAGTGGAAAAGCTTTCTGCTAGGATGTAGACCACAAAAGACGCTAAAGACGAAGCTACGATGCTCTCCGGAGCTAAGCGCCGCTCACGGGCTTCTTTCGGCAGAAGCCGCGCTAAGAGAGCACTGTGAGCGGTACAATCGTCTTTGCGCGAAGAAGCCGCTTGTTCGGCTCCGCGAGCCGGAGAGAGCGGCAGCATCGGAAAGGTGAAGAAGGAAGCTGTACAACACTGGGATTGTGTGCTCAACTTGCCAACTGATAGAAAACAGTACCTTTGCACTCTCCTGACTTTTCTAATCACATGAATATTCGATTGGAAGCTGTTTTGGACAGCTTTTCTTTTCTTTATGCCAAACACTTGGCAGACCTCCGTACAACGTCCAGATCACGTTGGGAAATGTTTTCTGTGCTGGCGCAGGTTTTCCTTGCCAGACGTAGTGCAAAAGCTTTCTGCTAGGATGTAGACCACAAAAGACGCTAAAGACGAAGCTACGATGCTCTCCGGAGCTAAGCGCCGCTCACGGGCTTCTTTCGGCAGAAGCCGCGCTAAGAGAGCACTGTGAGCGGTACAATCGTCTTTGCGCGAAGAAGCCGCTTCTTCGGCTCCAGGAGCCGGAGAGAGCGGCAGCATCGGAAACGTGAAGAAGGATGCTGTATTACACTAGGATTGCGTGCGCAGCTTGCCAACTGATAGAAAGCAGTACCTTACCACTCTCCTGACTTTTCCAATCACATGAATATTCGATTGGAAGCTGTTTTGGACAGCTTTTCTTTTCTTTATGCCAAACACTTGGCAGACCTCCGTGCAACGTCCAGAACACGATAGGAGATGTTTTCGGTGCTCCGGCAGGTTTTCCTTGCCTGACAGAGTGGAAAAGCTTTCTGCTAGGATGTAGACCACAAAAGACGCTAAAGACGAAGGTACGATGCTCTCCGGATCTAAGCTCCGCTCCCGGGCTTCTTTCGGCAGAAGCCGCGCTAAGAGAGCACTGTGAGCGGTACAATCGTCTTTGCGCGAAGAAGCTGCTTCTTCGGCTCCGCGAGCCGGAGAGAGCGGCAGCATCGGAAAGGTGAAGAAGGAATCTGTACAACACTAGGATTGTGTGCACAGCTTGCCAACTGATAGAAAACAGTACCTTACCATTCTCCTGACTTTTGTAATCACATGAATATTCGATTGGAAGCTGTTTTGGACAGCTTTTCTTTTCTTTATGCCAAACACTTGGCACACCTCCGTACAACATCCAGATCACGTTGGGAGATGTTTTCTGTGCTCCCGCAGGTTTTCCTTGCCTGACAGAGTGGAAAAGCTTTCTGCTAGGATGTAGACCACAAAAGACGCTAAAGACGAAGGTACGATGCTCTCCGGAGCTAAGCGCCGCTCCCGGGCTTCTTTCGGCAGAAGCCGCTCAAACGAGAACACTGAGACCGGTACAATCGTCTTTGCGCGAAGAAGCCGCTTCTTCGGCTCCGGGAGCCGGAGAGAGCGGCAGCATCGGAAAGGTGAAGAAGGAAGCTGTACAACACTGGGATTGTGTGCTCAACTTGCCAACTGATAGAAAACAGTACCTTACCATTCTCCTGACTTTTCCTATCACATGAATATTCGATTGGAAGCTGTTTTGGACAGCTTTTCTTTTCTTTATGCCAAACACTTGGCAGACCTCCCTACAACGTCAAGAACACGATGGGAGATGTTTTCTGTGCTCCGGCAGGTTTTCCTTGCCTGACAGAGTGCAAAAGCTTTCTGCTAGGATGTAGACCACAAAAGACGCTAAAGACGAAGCTACGATACTCTCCGGAGCTAAGCGCCGCTCTCGGGCTTCTTTCGGCAGAAGCCGCGCTAAGAGAGCACTGTGAGCGGTACAATCGTCTTTGCGCGAAGAAGCCGCTTGTTCGGCTCCGCGAGCCGGAGAGAGCGGCAGCATCGGAAAGGTGAAGAAGGAAGCTGTACAACACTGGGATTGTGTGCGCAGCTTGCCAACTGATAGAAAACAGTACCTTACCATTCTCCTGACTTTTCCAATCACATGAATATTCGATTGGAAGCTGTTTTGGACAGCTTTTCTTTTCTTTATGCCAAACACTTGGCAGACCTCCGTACAACGTCCAGATCACGTTGGGAAATGTTTTCTGTGCTGGCGCAGGTTTTCCTTGCCAGACAGAGTGCAAAAGCTTTCTGCTAGGATGTAGACCACAAAAGACGCTAAAGACGAAGGTACGATGCTCTCCGGAGCTAAGCGCCGCTCCCGGGCTTCTTTCGGCAGAAGCCGCGCTAAGAGAGCACTGTGAGCGGTACAATCGTCTTTGCGCGAAGAAGCCGCTTCTTCGGATCCGCGGGCCGGAGAGAGCGGCAGCATCGGAAAGGTGAAGAAGGAAGCTGTACAACACTGGGATTGTGTGCTCAACTTGCCAACTGATAGAAAACAGTACCTTACCATTCTCCTGACTTTTCCTATCACATGAATATTCGATTGGAAGCTGTTTTGGACAGCTTTTCTTTTCTTAATGCCAAACACTTGGCAGACCTCCGTGCAACGTCCAGAACACGATGGGAGATGTTTTCTGTGCTCCGGCAGGTTTTCCTTGCCTGACAGAGTGGAAAAGCTTTCTGCTAAGATGTAGACCACAAAAGACGCTAAAGACGAAGGTACGATGCTCTCCGGAGCTAAGAGCCGCTCCCGGGCTTCTTTCGGCAGAAGCCGCTCAAACGAGAACACTGTGAGCGGTACAATCGTCTTTGCGCGAAGAAGCCGCTTCTTCGGCTCCGGGAGCCGGAGAGAGCGGCAGCATCGGAAAGGTGAAGAAGGAAGCTGTACAACACTGGGATTGTGTGCTCAACTTGCCAACTGATAGAAAACAGTACCTTACCATTCTCCTGACTTTTCCTATCACATGAATATTCGATTGGAAGCTGTTTTGGACAGCTTTTCTTTTCTTTATGCCAAACACTTGGCAGACCTCCGTGCAACGTCCAGAACACGATGGGAGATGTTTTCGGTGCTCCAGCAGGTTTTCCTTGCCTGACAGAGTGGAAAAGCTTTCTGCTAGGATGTAGACCACAAAAGACGCTAAAGACGAAGGTACGATGCTCTCCGGAGCTAAGCGCCGCTCCCGGGCTTCTTTCGGCAGAAGCCGCGCTAAGAGAGCACTGTGAGCAGTACAATCGTCTTTGCGCGAAGAAGCCACTTGTTCGGGTCCGCGAGCCGGAGAGAGCGGCAGCATCGGAAAGGTGAAGAAGGAAGCTGTACAACACTAGGATTGTGTGCTCAACTTGCCAACTGATAGAAAATAGTACCTTTGCACTCTCCTGACTTTTCTAATCACATGAATATTCGATTGGAAGCTGTTTTGGACAGCTTTTCTTTTCTTTATGCCAAACACTTGGCAGACCTCCGTACAACGTCCAGATCACGTTGGGAAATGTTTTCTGTGCTGGCGCAGGTTTTCCTTGCCAGACAGAGTGGAAAAGCTTTCTGGTAGGATGTAGACCACAAAAGACGCTAAAGACGAAGGTACGATGCTCTCCGGAGGTAAGCGCCGCTCCCGGGCTTCTTTCGGCAGAAGCCGCTCAAACGAGAACACTGTGACCGGTACAATCGTCTTTGCGCGAAGAAGCCGCTTCTTCGGCTCCGGGAGCCGGAGGGAGCGGCAGCATCGGAAAGGTGAAGAAGGAAGCTGTACAACACTGGGATTGTGTGCTCAACTTGCCAACTGATAGAAAACAGTACCTTACCATTCTCCGGACTTTTCCTATCACATGAATATTCGATTGGAAGCTGTTTTGGACAGCTTTTCTTTTCTTTATGCCAAACACTTGGCAGACCTCCGTGCAACGTCCAGAACACGATAGGAGATGTTTTCAGTGCACCGGCAGGTTTTCCTTGCCTGACAGAGTGGAAAAGCTTTCTGCTAGGATGTAGACCACAAAAGACGCTAAAGACGAAGGTACGATGCTCTCCGGAGCTAAGAGCCGCTCCCGGGCTTCTTTCGGCAGAAGCCGCGCTAAGAGAGCACTGTGAGCGGTACAATCGTCTTTGCGCGAAGAAGCCGCTTCTTCGGCTCCGCGAGCCGGAGAGAGCGGCAGCATCGGAAAGGTGAAGAAGGAAGCTGTACAACACTAGGATTGTGTGCACAGCTTGCCAACTGATAGAAAACAGTACCTTACCATTCTCCTGACTTTTCCTATCACATGAATATTCGATTGGAAGCTGTTTTGGACAGCTTTTCTTTTCTTTATGCCAAACACTTGGCACACCTCCGTACAACATCCAGATCACGTTGGGAGATGTTTTCTGTGCTCCCGCAGGTTTTCCTTGCCTGACAGAGTGGAAAAGCTTTCTGCTAGGATGTAGACCACAAAAGACGCTAAAGACGAAGGTACGATGCTCTCCGGAGCTAAGCGCCGCTCCCGGGCTTCTTTCGGCAGAAGCCTCTGTAACGAGAACACTGTGAGCGGTAGAATCGTCTTTGCGCGAAGAAGCCGCTTCTTCGGCTCCGCGAGCCGGAGAGAGCGGCAGCATCGGAAAGGTGAAGAAGGAAGCTGTACAACACTGGGATTGTGTGCTCAACTTGCCAACTGATAGAAAACAGTACCTTACCATTCTCCTGACTTTTCCTATCACATGAATATTCGATTGGAAGCTGTTTTGGACAGCTTTTCTTTTCTTTATGCCAAACACTTGGCAGACCTCCCTACAACGTCAAGAACACGATGGGAGATGTTTTCTGTGCTCCGGCAGGTTTTCCTTGCCTGACAGAGTGCAAAAGCTTTCTGCTAGGATGTAGACCACAAAAGACGCTAAAGACGAAGCTACGATGCTCTCCGGAGCTAAGCGCCGCTCCCGGGCTTCTTTCGGCAGAAGCCGCTCAAACGAGAACACTGTGAGCGGTACAATCGTCTTTGCGCGAAGAAGCCGCTTCTTCGGCTCCGGGAGCCGGAGAGAGCGGCAGCATCGGAGAGGTGAAGAAGGAAGCTGTACAACACTGGGATTGTGTGCTCAACTTGCCAACTGATAGAAAACAGTACCTTACCATTCTCCTGACTTTTCCTATCACATGAATATTCGATTGGAAGCTGTTTTGGACAGCTTTTCTTTTCTTTATGCCAAACACTTGGCAGACCTCCGTACAACGTCCAGATCACGTTGGGAAATGTTTTCTGTGCTGGCGCAGGTTTTCCTTGCCAGACAGAGTGGAAAAGCTTTCTGCTAGGATGTAGACCACAAAAGACGCTAAAGACGAAGGTACGATGCTCTCCGGAGCTAAGCGCCGCTCCCGGGCTTCTTTCGGCAGAAGCCGCGCTAAGAGAGCACTGTGAGCGGTACAATCGTCTTTGCGCGAAGAAGCCGCTTCTTCGGATCCGCGGGCCGGAGAGAGCGGCAGCATCGGAAAGGTGAAGAAGGAAGCTGTACAACACTGGGATTGTGTGCTCAACTTGCCAACTGATAGAAAACAGTACCTTACCATTCTCCTGACTTTTCCTATCACATGAATATTCGATTGGAAGCTGTTTTGGACAGCTTTTCTTTTCTTTATGCCAAACAATTGGCAGACCTCCGTGCAACGTCCAGAACACGATGGGAGATGTTTTCTGTGCTCCGGCAGGTTTTCCTTGCCTGACAGAGTGGAAAAGCTTTCTGCTAAGATGTAGACCACAAAAGACGCTAAAGACGAAGGTACGATGCTCTCCGGAGCTAAGAGCCGCTCCCGGGCTTCTTTCGGCAGAAGCCGCTCAAACGAGAACACTGTGAGCGGTACAATCGTCTTTGCGCGAAGAAGCCGCTTCTTCGGCTCCGGGAGCCGGAGAGAGCGGCAGCATCGGAAAGGTGAAGAAGGAAGCTGTACAACACTGGGATTGTGTGCTCAACTTGCCAACTGATAGAAAACAGTACCTTACCATTCTCCTGACTTTTCCTATCACATGAATATTCGATTGGAAGCTGTTTTGGACAGCTTTTCTTTTCTTTATGCCAAACACTTGGCAGACCTCCGTACAACGTCCAGAACACGATGGGATATGTTTTCTGTGCTCCGGCAGGTTTTCCTTGCCAGACGTAGTGCAAAAGCTTTCTGCTAGGATGTAGACCACAAAAGACGCTAAAGACGAAGGTACGATGCTCTCCGGAGCTAAGCGCCGCTCCCGGGCTTCTTTCGGCAGAAGCCGCGCTAAGAGAGCACTGTGAGCGGTACAATCGTCTTTGCGCGAAGAAGCCACTTGTTCGGCTCCGCGAGCCGGAGAGAGCGGCAGCATCGGAAAGGTGAAGAAGGAAGCTGTACAACACTGGGATTGTGTGCTCAACTTGCCAACTGATAGAAAACAGTACCTTACCATTCTCCTGACTTTTCCTATCACATGAATATTCGATTGGAAGCTGTTTTGGACAGCTTTTCTTTTCTTTATGCCAAACAATTGGCAGACCTCCGTACAACGTCCAGATCACGTTGGGAAATGTTTTCTGTGCTGGCGCAGGTTTTCCTTGCCAGACGTAGTGCAAAAGCTTTCTGCTAGGATGTAGACCACAAAAGACGCTAAAGACGAAGGTACGATGCTCTCCGGAGCTAAGCGCCGCTCCCGGGCTTCTTTCGGCAGAAGCCTCTGTAACGAGAACACTGTGAGCGGTACAATCGTCTTTGCGCGAAGAAGCCGCTTCTTCGGCTCCGGGAGCCGGAGAGAGCGGCAGCATCGGAAAGGTGAAGAAGGAAGCTGTACAACACTGGGATTGTGTGCTCAACTTGCCAACTGATAGAAAACAGTACCTTACCATTCTCCTGACTTTTCCTATCACATGAATATTCGATTGGAAGCTGTTTTGGACAGCTTTTCTTTTCTTTATGCCAAACACTTGGCAGACCTCCGTACAACGTCCAGAACACGATGGGATATGTTTTCTGTGCTGGCGCAGGTTTTCCTTGCCAGACAGAGTGCAAAAGCTTTCTGCTAGGATGTAGACCACAAAAGACGCTAAAGACGAAGGTACGATGCTCTCCGGAGCTAAGAGCCGCTCCCGGGCTTCTTTCGGCAGAAGCCTCTGTAACGAGAACACTGTGAGCGGTACAATCGTCTGTCTTTGCGCGAAGAAGCCGCTTCTTCGGCTCCGGGAGCCGGAGAGAGCGGCAGCATCGGAAAGGTGAAGAAGGAAGCTGTACAACACTGGGATTGTGTGCTCAACTTGCCAACTGATAGAAAACAGTACCTTACCATTCTCCTGACTTTTCCTATCACATGAATATTTGATTGGAAGCTGTTTTGGACAGCTTTTCTTTTCTTAATGCCAAACAATTGGCAGACCTCCGTGCAACGTCCAGAACACGATGGGAGATGTTTTCTGTGCTCCTGTAGGTTTTCCTTGCCAGACGTAGTGCAAAAGCTTTCTGCTAGGATGTAGACCACAAAAGACGCTAAAGACGAAGGTACGATGCTCTCCGGAGCTAAGAGCCGCTCCCGGGCTTCTTTCGGCAGAAGCCGCTCAAACGAGAACACTGTAACCGGTGAAATCGTCTTTGCGCGAAGAAGCCGCTTCTTCGGCTCCAGGAGCCGGAGAGAGCGGCAGCATCGGAAAGGTGAAGAAGGAAGCTGTACAACACTGGGATTGTGTGCTCAACTTGCCAACTGATAGAAAACAGTACCTTACCATTCTCCTGACTTTTCCTATCACATGAATATTCGATTGGAAGCTGTTTTGGACAGCTTTTCTTTTCTTTATGCCAAACACTTGGCAGACCTCCGTACAACGTCCAGATCACGTTGGGAAATGTTTTCTGTGCTGGCGCAGGTTTTCCTTGCCTGACAGAGTGGAAAAGCTTTCTGCTAGGATGTAGACCACAAAAGACGCTAAAGACGAAGGTACGATGCTCTCCGGAGCTAAGCGCCGCTCCCGGGCTTCTTTCGGCAGAAGCCGCGCTAAGAGAGCACTGTGAGCGGTACAATCGTCTTTGCGCGAAGAAGCCGCTTCTTCGGCTCCGCGAGCCGGAGAGAGTGGCAGCATCGGAAAGGTGAAGAAGGAAGCTGTACAACACTGGGATTGTGTGCTCAACTTGCCAACTGATAGAAAACAGTACCTTACCATTCTCCTGACTTTTCCTATCACATGAATATTCGATTGGAAGCTGTTTTGGACAGCTTTTCTTTTCTTTATGCCAAACACTTGGCAGACCTCCGTGCAACGTGCAGAACACGATGGGAGATGTTTTCTGTGCTCCGGCAGGTTTTCCTTGCCAGACGTAGTGCAAAAGCTTTCTGCTAGGGTGTAGACCACAAAAGACGCTAAAGACGAAGGTACGATGCTCTCCGGAGCTAAGCGCCGCTCCCGGGCTGCTTTCGGCAGAAGCCGCGCTAAGAGAGCACTGTGAGCGGTACAATCGTCTTTGCGCGAAGAAGCCACTTGTTCGGCTCCGCGAGCCGGAGAGAGCGGCAGCATCGGAAAGGTGAAGAAGGAAGCTGTACAACACTGGGATTGTGTGCTCAACTTGCCAACTGATAGAAAACAGTAACTTTGAACTCTCCTGACTTTTCTAATCACATGAATATTCGATTGGAAGCTGTTTTGGACAGCTTTTCTTTTCCTTATGCCAAACACTTGGCAGACCTCCGTACAACGTCCAGATCACGTTGGGAAATGTTTTCTGTGCTGGCGCAGGTTTTCATTGCCAGACAGAGTGGAAAAGCTTTCTGCTAGGATGTAGACCACAAAAGACGCTTAAAGACGAAGGTACGATGCTCTCCAGAGCTAAGAGCCGCTCCCGGGCTTCTTTTGGCAGAAGCCTCTGTAACGAGAACACTGTGAGCGGTACAATCGTCTTTGCGCGAAGAAGCCGCTTCTTCGGCTCCGGGAGCCGGAGAGAGCGGCAGCATCGGAAAGGTGAAGAAGGAATCTGTACAACACTGGGATTGTGTGCTCAACTTGCCAACTGATAGAAAACAGTACCTTACCATTCTCCTGACTTTTCCTATCACATGAATATTCGATTGGAAGCTGTTTTGGACAGCTTTTCTTTTCTTTATGCCAAACACTTGGCAGACCTCCGTACAAGGTCCAGAACACGATGGGATATGATTTCTGTGCTCCGGCAGGTTTTCCTTGCCAGACAGAGTGCAAAAGCTTTCTGCTAGGATGTAGACCACAAAAGACGCTAAAGACGAAGGTACGATGCTCTCCGGAGCTAAGCGCCGCTCCCAGGCTTCTTTCGGCAGAAGCCGCGCTAAGAGAGCACTGTGAGCGGTACAATCGTCTTTGCGCGAAGAAGCCGCTTCTTCGGCTCCAGGAGCCGGAGAGAGCGGCAGCATCGGAAACGTGAAGAAGGAAGCTCTATTACACTAGGATTGCGTGCGCAGCTTGCCAACTGATAGAAAACAGTACCTTACCACTCTCATGACTTTTCCAATCACATGAATATTCGATTGGAAGCTGTTTTGGACAGCTTTTCTTTTCTTTATGCCAAACACTTGGCAGACCTCCGTGCAACGTCCAGAACACGATGGGAGATGTTTTCGGTGCTCCGGCACGTTTTCCTTGCCTGACAGAGTGGAAAAGCTTTCTGCTAGGATGTAGACCACAAAAGACGCTAAAGACGAAGGTACGATGCTCTCCGGAGCTAAGCTCCGCTCCCGGGCTTCTTTCGGCAGAAGCCGCTCTAAGAGAGCACTGTGAGCGGTACAATCGTCTTTGCGCGAAGAAGCCACTTGTTCGGCTCCGCGAGCCGGAGAGAGCGGCAGCATCGGAAAGGTGAAGAAGGAAGCTGTACAACACTAGGATTGTGTGCTCAACTTGCCAACTGATAGAAAACAGTACCTTTGCACTCTCCTGACTTTTCTAATCACATGAATATTCGATTGGAAGCTGTTTTGGACAGCTTTTCTTTTCTTTATGCCAAACACTTGGCAGACCTCCGTACAACGTCCAGATCACGTTGGGAAATGTTTTCTGTGCTGGCGCAGGTTTTCCTTGCCAGACAGAGTGCAAAAGCTTTCTGCTAGGATGTAGACCACAAAAGACGCTAAAGACGAAGGTACGATGCTCTCCGGAGCTAAGCGCCGCTCCCGGGCTTCTTTTGGCAGAAGCCGCGCTAAGAGAGCACTGTGAGCGGTACAATCGTCTTTGCGCGAAGAAGCCGCTTCTTCGGCTCCGGGAGCCGGAGAGAGCGGCAGCATCGGAAAGGTGAAGAAGGAAGCTGTACAACACTGGGATTGTGTGCTCAACTTGCCAACTGATAGAAAACAGAACCTTACCATTCTCCTGACTTTTCCTATCACATGAATATTCGATTGGAAGCTGTTTTGGACAGCTTTTCTTTTCTTTATGCCAAACAATTGGCAGACCTCCGTGCAACGTCCAGAACACGATGGGAGATGTTTTCTGTGCTCCGGCAGGTTTTCCTTGCCTGACAGAGTGGAAAAGCTTTCTGCTAAGATATAGACCACAAAAGACGCTAAAGACGAAGGTACGATGCTCTCCGGAGCTAAGAGCCGCTCCCGGGCTTCTTTCGGCAGAAGCCGCTCAAACGAGAACACTGTGACCAGTACAATCGTCTTTGCGCGAAGAAGCCGCTTCTTCGGCTCCAGGAGCCGGAGAGAGCGGCAGCATCGGAAACGTGAAGAAGGATGCTGTATTACACTAGGATTGCGTGCGCAGCTTGCCAACTGATAGAAAACAGTACCTTACCACTCTCCTGACTTTTCCAATCACATGAATATTCGATTGGAAGCTGTTTTGGACAGCTTTTCTTTTCTTTATGCCAAACACTTGGCAGACCTCCGTGCAACGTCCAGAACACGATGGGAGATGTTTTCGGTGCTCCGGCAGGGTTTCCTTGCCTGACAGAGTGGAAAAGCTTTCTGCTAGGATGTAGACCACAAAAGACGCTAAAGACGAAGGTACGATGCTCTCCGGAGCTAAGCGCCGCTCCCGGGCTTCTTTTGGCAGAAGCCGCGATAAGAGAGCACTGTGAGCGGTACAATCGTCTTTGCGCGAAGAAGCCGCTTCTTCGGCTCCGGGAGCCGGAGAGAGCGGCAGCATCGGAAAGGTGAAGAAGGAAGCTGTACAACACTAGGATTGTGTGCTCAACTTGCCAACTGATAGAAAACAGTACCTTACCATTCTCCTGACTTTTCCTATCACATGAATATTCGATTGGAAGCTGTTTTGGACAGCTTTTCTTTTCTTAATGCCAAACAATTGGCAGACCTCCGTGCAACGTCCAGAACATGATGGGAGATGTTTTCTGTGCTCCGGCAGGTTTTCCTTGCCTGACAGAGTGGAAAAGCTTTCTGCTAGGATGTAGACCACAAAAGACGCTAAAGACGAAGGTACGATGCTCTCCGGAGCTAAGAGCCGCTCCCGGGCTTCTTTCGGCAGAAGCCGCTCAAACGAGAACACTGTGAGCGGTACAATCGTCTTTGCGCGAAGAAGCCGCTTCTTCGGCTCCGGGAGCCGGAGAGAGCGGCAGCATCGGAAAGGTGAAGAAGGAAGCTGTACAACACTGGGATTGTGTGCTCAACTTGCCAACTGATAGAAAACAGTACCTTACCATTCTCCTGACTTTTCCTATCACATGAATATTCGATTGGAAGCTGTTTTGGACAGCTTTTCTTTTCTTTATGCCAAACACTTGGCAGACCTCCGTACAACGTCCAGAACACGATGGGATATGTTTTCTGTGCTCCAGCAGGTTTTCCTTGCCAGACAGAGTGCAAAAGCTTTCTGCTAGGATGTAGACCACAAAAGACGCTAAAGACGAAGCTACGATGCTCTCCGGAGCTAAGCGCCGCTCACGGGCTTCTTTCGGCAGAAGCCGCGCTAAGAGAGCACTGTGAGCGGTACAATCGTCTTTGCGCGAAGAAGCCGCTTCTTCGGCTCCAGGAGCCGGAGAGAGCGGCAGCATCGGAAACGTGAAGAAGGATGCTGTATTACACTAGGATTGCGTGCGCAGCTTGCCAACTGATAGAAAACAGTACCTTACCACTCTCCTGACTTTTCCAATCACATGAATATTCGATTGGAAGCTGTTTTGGACAGCTTTTCTTTTCTTTATGCCAAACACTTGGCAGACCTCCGTGCAACGTCCAGAACACGATGGGAGATGTTTTCGGTGCTCCGGCAGGTTTTCCTTGCCTGACAGAGTGGAAAAGCTTTCTGCTAAGATGTAGACCACAAAAGACGCTAAAGACGAAGGTACGATGCTCTCCGGATCTAAGCTCCGCTCCCGGGCTTCTTTCGGCAGAAGCCGCGCTAAGAGAGCACTGTGAGCGGTACAATCGTCTTTGCGCGAAGAAGCCGCTTCTTCGGCTCCGGGAGCCGGAGAGAGCGGCAGCATCGGAAAGGTGAAGAAGGAAGCTGTACAACACTAGGATTGTGTGCACAGCTTGCCAACTGATAGAAAACAGTACCTTACCATTCTCCTGACTTTTGTAATCACATGAATATTCGATTGGAAGCTGTTTTGGACAGCTTTTCTTTTCTTTATGCCAAACCCTTGGCACACCTCCGTACAACATCCAGATCACGTTGGGAGATGTTTTCTGTGCTCCCGCAGGTTTTCCTTGCCTGACAGAGTGGAAAAGCTTTCTGCTAGGATGTAGACCACAAAAGACGCTAAAGACGAAGGTACGATGCTCTCCGGAGCTAAGCGCCGCTCCCGGGCTTCTTTCGGCAGAAGCCGCTCAAACGAGAACACTGTGAGCGGTACAATCGTCTTTGCGCGAAGAAGCCGCTTCTTCGGCTCCGGGAGCCGGAGAGAGCGGCAGCATCGGAAAGGTGAAGAAGGAAGCTGTACAACACTGGGATTGTGTGCTCAACTTGCCAACTGATAGAAAACAGTACCTTACCATTCTCCTGACTTTTCCTATCACATGAATATTCGATTGGAAGCTGTTTTGGACAGCTTTTCTTTTCTTTATGCCAAACACTTGGCAGACCTCCGTACAAGGTCCAGAACACGATGGGAGATGTTTTCTGTGCTCCGGCAGGTTTTCCTTGCCAGACAGAGTGGAAAAGCTTTCTGTTAAGATGTAGACCACAAAAGACGCTAAAGACGAAGGTACGATGCTCTCCGGAGCTAAGAGCCGCTCCCGGGCTTCTTTCGGCAGAAGCCGCTCAAACGAGAACACTGTGAGCGGTACAATCGTCTTTGCGCGAAGAAGCCGCTTCTTCGGCTCCGGGAGCCGGAGAGAGCGGCAGCATCTGAAAGGTGAAGAAGGAAGTTGTACAACACTGGGATTGTGTGCTCAACTTGCCAACGGATAGAAAACAGTACCTTACCATTCTCCTGACTTTTCCTATCACATGAATATTCGATTGGAATCTGTTTTGGACAGCTTTTCTTTTCTTTATGCCAAACACTTGGCAGACCTCCGTACAACGTCCAGATCACGTTGGGAAATGTTTTCTGTGCTGGCGCAGGTTTTCCTTGCCAGACAGAGTGGAAAAGCTTTCTGCTAGGATGTAGACCACAAAAGACGCTAAAGACGAAGCTACGATGCTCTCCGGAGCTAAGCGCCGCTCCCGGGCTTCTTTCGGCAGAAGCCGCGCTAAGAGAGCACTGTGAGCGGTACAATCGTCTTTGCGCGAAGAAGCCGCTTCTTCGGCTCCGGGAGCCGGAGAGAGCGGCAGCATCGGAAAGGTGAAGAAGGAAGCTGTACAACACTGGGATTGTGTGCTCAACTTGCCAACTGATAGAAAACAGAGCCTTACCATTCTCCTGACTTTTCCTATCACATGAATATTCGATTGGAAGCTGTTTTGGACAGCTTTTCTTTTCTTAATGCCAAACAATTGGCAGACCTCCGTGCAACGTCCAGAACACGATGGGAGATGTTTTCTGTGCTCCGGCAGGTTTTCCTTGCCTGACAGAGTGGAAAAGCTTTCTGCTAAGATATAGACCACAAAAGACGCTAAAGACGAAGGTACGATGCTCTCCGGAGCTAAGAGCCGCTCCCTGGCTTCTTTCGGCAGAAGCCGCTCAAACGAGAACACTGTGACCAGTACAATCGTCTTTGCGCGAAGAAGCCGCTTCTACGGCTCCAGGAGCCGGAGAGAGCGGCAGCATCGGAAACGTGAAGAAGGATGCTGTATTACACTAGGATTGCGTGCGCAGCTTGCCAACTGATAGAAAACAGTACCTTACCACTCTCCTGACTTTTCCAATCACATGAATATTCGATTGGAAGCTGTTTTGGACAGCTTTTCTTTTCTTTATGCCAAACACTTGGCAGACCTCCGTGCAACGTCCAGAACACGATGGGAGATGTTTTCGGTGCTCCGGCAGGGTTTCCTTGCCTGACAGAGTGGAAAAGCTTTCTGCTAGGATGTAGACCACAAAAGACGCTAAAGACGAAGGTACGATGCTCTCCGGATCTAAGCTCCGCTCCCGGGCTTCTTTGGGCAGAAGCCGCGCTAAGAGAGCACTGTGAGCGGTACAATCGTCTTTGCGCGAAGAAGCCGCTTCTTCGGCTCCGGGAGCCGGAGAGAGCGGCAGCATCAGAAAGGTGAAGAAGAAAGCTGTACAACACTAGGATTGTGTGCACAGCTTGCCAACTGATAGAAAACACTACCTTACCATTCTCCCGACTTTTGTAATCACATGAATATTCGATTGGAAGCTGTTTTGGACAGCTTTTCTTTTCTTTATGCCAAACACTTGGCAGACCTCCGTACAAAGTCCAGAACACGATGGGAGATGTTTTCTGTGCTCCAGCAGGTTTTCCTTGCCTGACAGAGTGGAAAAGCTTTCTGCTAAGATGTAGACCACAAAAGACGCTAAAGACGAAGGTACGATGCTCTCCGGAGCTAAGATCCGCTCCCGGGCTTCTTTCGGCAGAAGCCGCTCAAACGAGAACACTGTGACCGGTACAATCGTCTTTGCGCGAAGAATCCGCTTCTTCAGCTCCGGGAGCCGGAGAGAGCGGCAGCATCGGAAAGGTGAAGAAGGAAGCTGTACAACACTGGGATTGTGTGCTCAACTTGCCAACTGATAGAAAACAGTACCTTACCATTCTCCTGACTTTTCCTATCACATGAATATTCGATTGGAAGCTGTTTTGGACAGCTTTTCTTTTCTTTATGCCAAACACTTGGCAGACCTCCGTACAACGTCCAGAACACGATGGGATATGTTTTCTGTGCTGGCGCAGGTTTTCCTTGCCAGACAGAGTTCAAAAGCTTTCTGCTAGGATGTAGACCACAAAAGACGCTAAAGACGAAGCTACGATGCTCTCCGGAGCTAAGCGCCGCTCCCGGGCTTCTTTCGGCAGAAGCCGCGCTAAGAGAGCAGTGTGAGCGGTAAAATCGTCTTTGCGCGAAGAAGCCGCTTCTTCGGCTCCGCGAGCCGGAGAGCGAGGCAGCATCGGAAAGGTGAAGAAGGAAGCTGTACAACACTGGGATTGTGTGCTCTACTTGCCAACTGATAGAAAACAGTACCTTACCATTCTCCTGACTTTTCCTATCACATGAATATTCGATTGGAAGCTGTTTTGGACAGCTTTTCTTTTCTTAATGCCAAACAATTGGCAGACCTCCGTGCAACGTCCAGAACACGATGGGAGATGTTTTCTGTGCTCCGGCAGGTTTTCCTTGCCTGACAGAATGGAAAAGCTTTCTGCTAAGATATAGACCACAAAAGACACTAAAGACGAAGGTACGATGCTCTCCGGAGCTAAGAGCCGCTCCCGGGCTTCTTTCGGCAGAAGCCGCTCAAACGAGAACACTGTGAGTGGTACAATCGTCTTTGCGCGAAGAAGCCGCTTCTTCGGCTCCGGGAGCCGGAGAGAGCGGCAGCATCGGAAAGGTGAAGAAGGAAGCTGTACAACACTAGGATTGTGTGCTCAACTTGCCAACTGATAGAAAACAGTACCTTACCATTCTCCTGACTTTTCCTATCACATGAATATTCGATTGGAAGCTGTTTTGGACAGCTTTTCTTTTCTTAATGCCAAACAATTGGCAGACCTCCGTGCAACGTCCAGAACATGATGGGAGATGTTTTCTGTGCTCCGGCAGGTTTTCCTTGCCTGACAGAGTGGAAAAGCTTTCTGCTAGGATGTAGACCACAAAAGACGCTAAAGACGAAGGTACGATGCTCTCCGGAGCTAAGAGCCGCTCCCGGGCTTCTTTCGGCAGAAGCCGCTCAAACGAGAACACTGTGAGCGGTACAATCGTCTTTGCGCGAAGAAGCCGCTTCTTCGGCTCCGGGAGCCGGAGAGAGCGGCAGCATCGGAAACGTGAAGAAGGAAGCTGTACAACACTGGGATTGTGTGCTCAACTTGCCAACTGATAGAAAACAGTACCTTACCATTCTCCTGACTTTTCCTATCACATGAATATTCGATTGGAAGCTGTTTTGGACAGCTTTTCTTTTCTTTATGCCAAACACTTGGCAGACCTCCGTACAACGTCCAGAACACGATGGGATATGTTTTCTGTGCTCCAGCAGGTTTTCCTTGCCAGACAGAGTGCAAAAGCTTTCTGCTAGGATGTAGACCACAAAAGACGCTAAAGACGAAGCTACGATGCTCTCCGGAGCTAAGCGCCGCTCCCGGGCTTCTTTCGGCAGAAGCCGCGCTAAGAGAGCACTGTGAGCGGTACAATCGTCTTTGCGCGAAGAAGCCGCTTCTTCGGCTCCAGGAGCCGGAGAGAGCGGCAGCATCGGAAACGTGAAGAAGGATGCTGTATTACACTAGGATTGCGTGCGCAGCTTGCCAACTGATAGAAAACAGTACCTTACCACTCTCCTGACTTTTCCAATCACATGAATATTCGATTGGAAGCTGTTTTGGACAGCTTTTCTTTTCTTTATGCCAAACACTTGGCAGACCTCCGTGCAACGTCCAGAACACGATGGGAGATGTTTTCTGTGCTCCGGCAGGTTTTCCTTGCCTGACAGAGTGGAAAAGCTTTCTGCTAAGATGTAGACCACAAAAGACGCTAAAGACGAAGGTACGATGCTCTCCGGATCTAAGCTCCGCTCCCGGGCTTCTTTCGGCAGAAGCCGCGCTAAGAGAGCACTGTGAGCGGTACAATCGTCTTTGCGCGAAGAAGCCGCTTCTTCGGCTCCGGGAGCCGGAGAGAGCGGCAGCATCGGAAAGGTGAAGAAGGAAGCTGTACAACACTAGGATTGTGTGCACAGCTTGCCAACTGATAGAAAACAGTACCTTACCATTCTCCTGACTTTTGTAATCACATGAATATTCGATTGGAAGCTGTTTTGGACAGCTTTTCTTTTCTTTATGCCAAACACTTGGCACACCTCCGTACAACATCCAGATCACGTTGGGAGATGTTTTCTGTGCTCCCGCAGGTTTTCCTTGCCTGACAGAGTGGAAAAGCTTTCTGCTAGGATGTAGACCACAAAAGACGCTAAAGACGAAGGTACGATGCTCTCCGGAGCTAAGCGCCGCTCCCGGGCTTCTTTCGGCAGAAGCCGCTCAAACGAGAACACTGTGAGCGGTACAATCGTCTTTGCGCGAAGAAGCCGCTTCTTCGGCTCCGGGAGCCGGAGAGAGCGGCAGCATCGGAAACGTGAAGAAGGAAGCTGTACAACACTGGGATTGTGTGCTCAACTTGCCAACTGATAGAAAACAGTACCTTACCATTCTCCTGACTTTTCCTATCACATGAATATTCGATTGGAAGCTGTTTTGGACAGCTTTTCTTTTCTTTATGCCAAACACTTGGCAGACCTCCGTACAAGGTCCAGAACACGATGGGAGATGTTTTCTGTGCTCCGGCAGGTTTTCCTTGCCAGACAGAGTGGAAAAGCTTTCTGTTAAGATGTAGACCACAAAAGACGCTAAAGACGAAGGTACGATGCTCTCCGGAGCTAAGAGCCGCTCCCGGGCTTCTTTCGGCAGAAGCCGCTCAAACGAGAACACTGTGAGCGGTACAATCGTCTTTGCGCGAAGAAGCCGCTTCTTCGGCTCCGGGAGCCGGAGAGAGCGGCAGCATCTGAAAGGTGAAGAAGGAAGTTGTACAACACTGGGATTGTGTGCTCAACTTGCCAACGGATAGAAAACAGTACCTTACCATTCTCCTGACTTTTCCTATCACATGAATATTCGATTGGAATCTGTTTTGGACAGCTTTTCTTTTCTTTATGCCAAACACTTGGCAGACCTCCGTACAACGTCCAGATCACGTTGGGAAATGTTTTCTGTGCTGGCGCAGGTTTTCCTTGCCAGACAGAGTGGAAAAGCTTTCTGCTAGGATGTAGACCACAAAAGACGCTAAAGACGAAGCTACGATGCTCTCCGGAGCTAAGCGCCGCTCCCGGGCTTCTTTCGGCAGAAGCCGCGCTAAGAGAGCACTGTGAGCGGTACAATCGTCTTTGCGCGAAGAAGCCGCTTCTTCGGCTCCGCGAGCCGGAGAGAGCGGCAGCATCGGAAAGGTGAAGAAGGAAGCTGTACAACACTGGGATTGTGTGCTCAACTTGCCAACTGATAGAAAACAGAGCCTTACCATTCTCCTGACTTTTCCTATCACATGAATATTCGATTGGAAGCTGTTTTGGACAGCTTTTCTTTTCTTAATGCCAAACAATTGGCAGACCTCCGTGCAACGTCCAGAACACGATGGGAGATGTTTTCTGTGCTCCGGCAGGTTTTCCTTGCCTGACAGAGTGGAAAAGCTTTCTGCTAAGATATAGACCACAAAAGACGCTAAAGACGAAGGTACGATGCTCTCCGGAGCTAAGAGCCGCTCCCTGGCTTCTTTCGGCAGAAGCCGCTCAAACGAGAACACTGTGACCAGTACAATCGTCTTTGCGCGAAGAAGCCGCTTCTACGGCTCCAGGAGCCGGAGAGAGCGGCAGCATCGGAAACGTGAAGAAGGATGCTGTATTACACTAGGATTGCGTGCGCAGCTTGCCAACTGATAGAAAACAGTACCTTACCACTCTCCTGACTTTTCCAATCACATGAATATTCGATTGGAAGCTGTTTTGGACAGCTTTTCTTTTCTTTATGCCAAACACTTGGCAGACCTCCGTGCAACGTCCAGAACACGATGGGAGATGTTTTCGGTGCTCCGGCAGGGTTTCCTTGCCTGACAGAGTGGAAAAGCTTTCTGCTAGGATGTAGACCACAAAAGACGCTAAAGACGAAGGTACGATGCTCTCCGGATCTAAGCTCCGCTCCCGGGCTTCTTTGGGCAGAAGCCGCGCTAAGAGAGCACTGTGAGCGGTACAATCGTCTTTGCGCGAAGAAGCCGCTTCTTCGGCTCCGGGAGCCGGAGAGAGCGGCAGCATCAGAAAGGTGAAGAAGAAAGCTGTACAACACTAGGATTGTGTGCACAGCTTGCCAACTGATAGAAAACACTACCTTACCATTCTCCCGACTTTTGTAATCACATGAATATTCGATTGGAAGCTGTTTTGGACAGCTTTTCTTTTCTTTATGCCAAACACTTGGCAGACCTCCGTACAATGTCCAGAACACGATGGGAGATGTTTTCTGTGCTCCAGCAGGTTTTCCTTGCCTGACAGAGTGGAAAAGCTTTCTGCTAAGATGTAGACCACAAAAGACGCTAAAGACGAAGGTACGATGCTCTCCGGAGCTAAGATCCGCTCCCGGGCTTCTTTCGGCAGAAGCCGCTCAAACGAGAACACTGTGACCGGTACAATCGTCTTTGCGCGAAGAATCCGCTTCTTCAGCTCCGGGAGCCGGAGAGAGCGGCAGCATCGGAAAGGTGAAGAAGGAAGCTGTACAACACTGGGATTGTGTGCTCAACTTGCCAACTGATAGAAAACAGTACCTTACCATTCTCCTGACTTTTCCTATCACATGAATATTCGATTGGAAGCTGTTTTGGACAGCTTTTCTTTTCTTTATGCCAAACACTTGGCAGACCTCCGTACAACGTCCAGAACACGATGGGATATGTTTTCTGTGCTGGCGCAGGTTTTCCTTGCCAGACAGAGTGCAAAAGCTTTCTGCTAGGATGTAGACCACAAAAGACGCTAAAGACGAAGCTACGATGCTCTCCGGAGCTAAGCGCCGCTCCCGGGCTTCTTTCGGCAGAAGCCGCGCTAAGAGAGCAGTGTGAGCGGTAAAATCGTCTTTGCGCGAAGAAGCCGCTTCTTCGGCTCCGCGAGCCGGAGAGCGAGGCAGCATCGGAAAGGTGAAGAAGGAAGCTGTACAACACTGGGATTGTGTGCTCTACTTGCCAACTGATAGAAAACAGTACCTTACCATTCTCCTGACTTTTCCTATCACATGAATATTCGATTGGAAGCTGTTTTGGACAGCTTTTCTTTTCTTAATGCCAAACAATTGGCAGACCTCCGTGCAACGTCCAGAACACGATGGGAGATGTTTTCTGTGCTCCGGCAGGTTTTCCTTGCCTGACAGAATGGAAAAGCTTTCTGCTAAGATATAGACCACAAAAGACACTAAAGACGAAGGTACGATGCTCTCCGGAGCTAAGAGCCGCTCCCGGGCTTCTTTCGGCAGAAGCCGCTCAAACGAGAACACTGTGAGCGGTACAATCGTCTTTGCGCGAAGAAGCCGCTTCTTCGGCTCCGGGAGCCGGAGAGAGCGGCAGCATCGGAAAGGTGAAGAAGGAAGCTATACAACACTGGGATTGTGTGCTCAACTTGCCAACTGATAGAAAACAGTACCTTACCATTCTCCTGACTTTTCCTATCACATGAATATTCGATTGGAAGCTGTTTTGGACAGCTTTTCTTTTCTTTATGCCAAACACTTGGCAGACCTCCGTACAACGTCCAGAACACGATGGGAGATGTTTTCTGTGCTCCGGCAGGTTTTCCTTGCCTGACAGAGTGCAAAAGCTTTCTGCTAGGATGTAGACCACAAAAGACGCTAAAGACGAAGCTACGATGCTCTCCGGAGCTAAGCGCCGCTCCCGGGCTTCTTTCGGCAGAAGCCGCGCTAAGAGAGCACTGTGAGCGGTACAATCGTCTTTGCGCGAAGAAGCCGCTTCTTCGGCTCCAGGAGCCGGAGAGAGCGGCAGCATCGGAAACGTGAAGAAGGATGCTGTATTACACTAGGATTGCGTGCGCAGCTTGCCAACTGATAGAAAACAGTACCTTACCACTCTCCTGACTTTTCCAATCACATGAATATTCGATTGGAAGCTGTTTTGGACAGCTTTTCTTTTCTTTATGCCAAACACTTGGCAGACCTCCGTGCAACGTCCAGAACACGATGGGAGATGTTTTCGGTGCTCCGGCAGGTTTTCCTTGCCTGACAGAGTGGAAAAGCTTTCTGCTAGGATGTAGACCACAAAAGACGCTAAAGACGAAGGTACGATGCTCTCCGGATCTAAGCTCCGCTCCCGGGCTTCTTTCGGCAGAAGCCGCGCTAAGAGAGCACTGTGAGCGGTACAATCGTCTTTGCGCGAAGAAGCCGCTTCTTCGGCTCCGGGAGCCGGAGAGAGCGGCAGCATCGGAAAGGTGAAGAAGGAAGCTGTACAACACTAGGATTGTGTGCACAGCTTGCCAACTGATAGAAAACAGTACCTTACCATTCTCCTGACTTTTCCTATCACATGAATATTCGATTGGAAGCTGTTTTGGACAGCTTTTCTTTTCTTTATGCCAAACACTTGGCAGACCTCCGTGCAACGTCCAGAACACGATGGGATATGTTTTGTGTGCTCCGGCAGGTTTTCCTTGCCAGACGTAGTGCAAAAGCTTTCTGCTAGGATGTAGACCACAAAAGACGCTAAAGACGAAGGTACGATGCTCTCCGGATCTAAGCGCCGCTACCGGGCTTCTTTCGGCAGAAGCCGCGCTAAGAGAGCACTGTGAGCGGTACAATCGTCTTTGCGCGAAGAAGCCGCTTCTTCGGCTCCGCGAGCCGGAGAGAGCGGCAGCATCGGAAAGGTGAAGAAGGAAGCTGTACAACACTGGGATTGTGTGCTCAACTTGCCAACTGATAGAAAACAGTACCTTAACATTCTCCTGACTTTTCCTATCACATGAATATTCGATTGGAAGCTGTTTTGGACAGCTTTTCTTTTCTTTATGCCAAACAATTGGCAGACCTCCGTGCAACGTCCAGAACACGATGGGATATGTTTTCTGTGCTCCGGCAGGTTTTCCTTGCCAGACGTAGTGCAAAAGCTTTCTGCTAGGATGTAGACCACAAAAGACGCTAAAGACGAAGCTACGATGCTCTCCGCAGCTAAGCGCCGCTCCCGGGCTTCTTTCGGCAGAAGCCGCGCTAAGAGAGCACTGTGAGCAGTACAATCGTCTTTGCGCGAAGAAGCCACTTGTTCGGCTCCGTGAGCCGGAGAGAGCGGCAGCATCGGAAAGGTGAAGAAGGAAGCTGTACAACACTGGGATTGTGTGCTCAACTTGCCAACTGATAGAAAACAGTACCTTTGCACTCTCCTGACTTTTCTAATCACATGAATATTCGATTGGAAGCTGTTTTGGACAGCTTTTCTTTTCTTTATGCCAAACACTTGGCAGACCTCCGTACAATGTCCAGAACACGATGGGAGATGTTTTCTGTGCTCCGGCAGGTTTTCCTTGCCTGACAGAGTGGAAAAGCTTTCTGCTAAGATGTAGACCACAAAAGACGCTAAAGACGAAGGTACGATGCTCTCCGGAGCTAAGCGCCGCTCCCGGGCTTCTTTCGGCAGAAGCCGCTCAAACGAGAACACTGTGAGCGGTACAATCGTCTTTGCGCGAAGAAGCCGCTTCTTCAGCTCCGGGAGCCGGAGAGAGCGGCAGCATCGGAAAGGTGAAGAAGGAAGCTGTACAACACTGGGATTGTGTGCTCAACTTGCCAACTGATAGAAAACAGTACCTTACCATTCTCCTGACTTTTCCCATCACATGAATATTCGATTGGAAGCTGTTTTGGACAGCTTTTCTTTTCTTTATGCCAAACACTTGGCAGACCTCCGTACAACGTCCAGAACACGATGGGATATGTTTTCTGTGCTCCGGCAGGTTTTCCTTGCCAGACAGAGTGCAAAAGCTTTCTGCTAGGATGTAGACCACAAAAGACGCTAAAGACGAAGCTACGATGCTCTCCGGAGCTAAGCGCCGCTCACGGGCTTCTTTCGGCAGAAGCCGCGCTAAGAGAGCAGTGTGAGCGGTAAAATCGTCTTTGCGCGAAGAAGCCGCTTCTTCGGCTCCGCGAGCCGGAGAGCGAGGCAGCATCGGAAAGGTGAAGAAGGAAGCTGTACAACACTGGGATTGTGTGCTCAACTTGCCAACTGATAGAAAACAGTACCTTACCATTCTCCTGACTTTTGTAATCACATGAATATTCGATTGGAAGCTGTTTTGGACAGCTTTTCTTTTCTTAATGCCAAACACTTGGCAGACCTCCGTGCAACGTCCAGAACACGATGGGAGATGTTTTCTGTGCTCCGGCAGGTTTTCCTTGCCTGACAGAATGGAAAAGCGTTCTGCTAAGATATAGACCACAAAAGACGCTAAAGACGAAGGTACGATGCTCTCCGGAGCTAAGAGCCGCTCCCGGGCTTCTTTCGGCAGAAGCCGCTCAAACGAGAACACTGTGAGTGGTACAATCGTCTTTGCGCGAAGAAGCCGCTTCTTCAGCTCCGGGAGCCGGAGAGAGCGGCAGCATCGGAAAGGTGAAGAAGGAAGCTGTACAACACTGGGATTGTGTGCTCAACTTGCCAACTGATAGAAAACAGTACCTTACCATTCTCCTGACTTTTCCTATCACATGAATATTCGATTGGAAGCTGTTTTGGACAGCTTTTCTTTTCTTTATGCCAAACACTTGGCAGACCTCCGTACAACGTCCAGAACACGATGGGATATGTTTTCGGTGCTCCGGCAGGTTTTCCTTGCCTGACAGAGTGCAAAAGCTTTCTGCTAGGATGTAGACCACAAAAGACACTAAAGACGAAGCTACGATGCTCTCCGGAGCTAAGCGCCGCTCCCGGGCTTCTTTCGGCAGAAGCCGCGCTAAGAGAGCACTGTGAGCGGTACAATCGTCTTTGCGCGAAGAAGCCGCTTCTTCGGCTCCAGGAGCCGGAGAGAGCGGCAGCATCGGAAACGTGAAGAAGGATGCTGTATTACACTAGGATTGCGTGCGCAGCTTGCCAACTGATAGAAAACAGTACCTTACCACTCTCCTGACTTTTCCAATCACATGAATATTCGATTGGAAGCTGTTTTGGACAGCTTTTCTTTTCTTTATGCCAAACACTTGGCAGACCTCCGTGCCACGTCCAGAACACGATGGGAGATGTTTTCGGTGCTCCGGCAGGTTTTCCTTGCCTGACAGAGTGGAAAAGCTTTCTGCTAGGATGTAGACCACAAAAGACGCTAAAGACGAAGGTATGATGCTCTCCGGATCTAAGCTCCGCTCCCGGGCTTCTTTCGGCAGAAGCCGCGCTAAGAGAGCACTGTGAGCGGTACAATCGTCTTTGCGCGAAGAAGCCGCTTCTTCGGCTCTGGGAGCCGGAGAGAGCGGCAGCATCGGAAAGGTGAAGAAGGAAGCTGTACAACACTAGGATTGTGTGCACAGCTTGCCAACTGATAGAAAACAGTACCTTACCATTCTCCTGACTTTTCCTATCACATGAATATTCGATTGGAAGCTGTTTTGGACAGCTTTTCTTTTCTTTATGCCAAACACTTGGCAGACCTCCGTGCAACGTCCAGAACACGATGGGATATGTTTTCTGTGCTCCGGCAGGTTTTCCTTGCCAGACGTAGTGCAAAAGCTTTCTGCTAGGATGTAGACCACAAAAGACGCTAAAGACGAAGGTACGATGCTCTCCGGAGCTAAGCGCCGCTCCCGGGCTTCTTTCGGCAGAAGCCGCGCTAAGAGAGCACTGTGAGCGGTACAATCGTCTTTGCGCGAAGAAGCCGCTTCTTCGGCTCCGCGAGCCGGAGAGAGCGGCAGCATCGGAAAGGTGAAGAAGGAAGCTGTACAACACTGGGATTGTGTGCTCAACTTGCCAACTGATAGAAAACAGTACCTTTGCACTCTCCTGACTTTTCTAATCACATGAATATTCGATTGGAAGCTGTTTTGGACAGCTTTTCTTTTCTTTATGCCAAACACTTGGCAGACCTCCGTACAACGTCCAGATCACGTTGGGAAATGTTTTCTGTGCTGGCGCAGGTTTTCCTTGCCAGACAGAGTGGAAAAGCTTTCTGCTAGGATGTAGACCACAAAAGACGCTAAAGACGAAGGTACGATGCTCTCCGGAGCTAAGAGCCGCTCCCGGGCTTCTTTCGGCAGAAGCCGCTCAAACGAGAACACTGAGACCGGTACAATTGTCTTTGCGCGAAGAAGCCGCTTCTTCGGCTCCGGGAGCCGGAGAGAGCGGCAGCATCGGAAAGGTGAAGAAGGAAGCTGTACAACACTGGGATTGTGTGCTCAACTTGCCAACTGATAGAAAACAGTACCTTACCATTCTCCTGACTTTTCCTATCACATGAATATTCGATTGGAAGCTGTTTTGGACAGCTTTTCTTTTCTTTATGCCAGACACTTGGCAGACCTCCCTACAACGTCCAGAACACGATGGGATATGTTTTCTGTGCTCCGGCAGGTTTTCCTTGCCAGACAGAGTGCAAAAGCTTTCTGCTAGGATGTAGACCACAAAAGACGCTAAAGACGAAGCTACGATGCTCTCCGGAGCTAAGCGCCGCTCCCGGGCTTCTTTCGGCAGAAGCCGCGCTAAGAGAGCACTGTGAGCGGTACAATCATCTTTGCACGAAGAAGCCGCTTCTTCGGCTCCAGGAGCCGGAGAGAGCGGCAGCATCGGAAACGTGAAGAAGGAAGCTGTATTACACTGGGATTGCGTGCGCAGCTTGCCAACTGATAGAAAACAGTACCTTACCACTCTCCTGACTTTTCCAATCACATGAATATTCGATTGGAAGCTGTTTTGGACAGCTTTTCTTTTCTTTATGCCAAACACTTGGCAGACCACCGTGCCACGTCCAGAACACGATGGGAGATGTTTTCGGTGCTCCGGCAGGTTTTCCTTGCCTGACAGAGTGCAAAAGCTTTCTGCTAGGATGTAGACCACAAAAGACGCTAAAGACGAAGGTACGATGCTCTCCGGATCTAAGCTCCGCTCCCGGGCTTCTTTCGGCAGAAGCCGCGCTAAGAGAGCACTGTGAGCGGTACAATCGTCTTTGCGCGAAGAAGCCACTTGTTCGGCTCCGCGAGCCGGAGAGAGCGGCAGCATCGGAAAGGTGAAGAAGGAAGCTGTACAACACTAGGATTGTGTGCTCAACTTGCCAACTGATAGAAAACAGTACCTTTGCACTCTCCTGACTTTTCTAATCACATGAATATTCGATTGGAAGCTGTTTTGGACAGCTTTTCTTTTCTTTATGCCAAACACTTGGCAGACCTCCGTACAACGTCCAGATCACGTTGGGAAATGTTTTCTGTGCTGGCGCAGGTTTTCCTTGCCAGACAGAGTGCAAAAGCTTTCTGCTAGGATGTAGACCACAAAAGACGCTAAAGACGAAGTTACGATGCTCTCTGGAGCTAAGCGCCGCTCCCGGGCTTCTTTCGGCAGAAGCCGCGCTAAGAGAGCACTGTGAGCGGTACAATCGTCTTTGCGCGAAGAAGCCGCTTCTTCGGATCCGCGGGCCGGAGAGAGCGGCAGCATCGGAAAGGTGAAGAAGGAAGCTGTACAACACTGGGATTGTGTGCTCAACTTGCCAACTGATAGAAAACAGTACCTTACCATTCTCCTGACTTTTGTAATCACATGAATATTCGATTGGAAGCTGTTTTGGACAGCTTTTCTTTTCTTAATGCCAAACACTTGGCAGACCTCCGTGCAACGTCCAGAACACGATGGGATATGTTTTCTGTGCTCCGGCAGGTTTTCCTTGCCAGACAGAGTGGAAAAGCTTTCTGCTAAGATGTAGACCACAAAAGACGCTAAAGACGAAGGTACGATGCTCTCCGGAGCTAAGAGCCGCTCCCGGGCTTCTTTCGGCAGAAGCCGCTCAAACGAGAACACTGTAACCGGTACAATCGTCTTTGCGCGAAGAAGCCGCTTCTTCGGCTCCGGGAGCCGGAGAGAGCGGCAGCATCGGAAAGGTGAAGAAGGAAGCTGTACAACACTAGGATTGTGTGCACAGCTTGCCAACTGATAGAAAACAGTACCTTACCATTCTCCTGACTTTTGTAATCACATGAATATTCGATTGGAAGCTGTTTTGGACAGCTTTTCTTTTCTTTATGCCAAACACTTGGCAGACCTCCGTACAACATCCAGATCACGTTGGGAGATGTTTTCTGTGCTCCCGCAGGTTTTCTTTGCCTGACAGAGTGGAAAAGATTTCTGCTAGGATGTAGACCACAAATGACGCTAAAGACGAAGGTACGATGCTCTCCGGAGCTAAGCGCCGCTCCCGGGCTTCTTTCGGCAGAAGCCTCTGTAACGAGAACACTGTGAGCGGTACAATCGTCTTTGCGCGAAGAAGCCGCTTCTTCGGCTCCGGGAGCCGGAGAGAGCGGCAGCATCGGAAAGGTGAAGAAGGAAGCTGTACAACACTGGGATTGTGTGCTCAACTTGCCAACTGATAGAAAACAGTACCTTAGCATTCTCCTGACTTTTCCTATCACATGAATATTCGATTGGAAGCTGTTTTGGACAGCTTTTCTTTTCTTTATGCCAAACACTTGGTAGACCTCCCTACAACGTCCAGAACACGATGGGAGATGTTTTCTGTGCTCCGGCAGGTTTTCCTTGCCTGACAGAGTGGAAAAGCTTTCTGCTAAGATGTAGACCACAAAAGACGCTAAAGACGAAGGTACGATGCTCTCCGGAGCTAAGAGCCGCTCCCGGGCTTCTTTCGGCAGAAGCCGCGCTAAGAGAGCACTGTGAGCGGTACAATCGTCTTTGCGCGAAGAAGCCGCTTCTTCGGCTCCGCGAGCCGGAGAGAGAGGCAGCATCGGAAAGGTGAAGAAGGAAGCTGTACAACACTGGGATTGTGTGCTCAACTTGCCAACTGATAGAAAACAGTACCTTACCATTCTCCTGACTTTTCCTATCACATGAATATTCGATTGGAAGCTGTTTTGGACAGCTTTTCTTTTCTTAATGCCAAACAATTGGCAGACCTCCGTGCAACGTCCAGAACACGATGGGAGATGTTTTCTGTGCTCCGGCAGGTTTTCCTTGCCTGACAGAATGGAAAAGCGTTCTGCTAAGATATAGACCACAAAAGACGCTAAAGACGAAGGTACGATGCTCTCCGGAGCTAAGAGCCGCTCCCGGGCTTCTTTCGGCAGAAGCCGCTCAAACGAGAACACTGTGAGTGGTACAATCGTCTTTGCGCGAAGAAGCCGCTTCTTCAGCTCCGGGAGCCGGAGAGAGCGGCAGCATCGGAAAGGTGAAGAAGGAAGCTGTACAACACTGGGATTGTGTGCTCAACTTGCCAACTGATAGAAAACAGTACCTTACCATTCTCCTGACTTTTCCTATCACATGAATATTCGATTGGAAGCTGTTTTGGACAGCTTTTCTTTTCTTTATGCCAAACACTTGGCAGACCTCCGTACAACGTCCAGAACACGATGGGATATGTTTTCGGTGCTCCGGCAGGTTTTCCTTGCCTGACAGAGTGCAAAAGCTTTCTGCTAGGATGTAGACCACAAAAGACACTAAAGACGAAGCTACGATGCTCTCCGGAGCTAAGCGCCGCTCCCGGGCTTCTTTCGGCAGAAGCCGCGCTAAGAGAGCACTGTGAGCGGTACAATCGTCTTTGCGCGAAGAAGCCGCTTCTTCGGCTCCAGGAGCCGGAGAGAGCGGCAGCATCGGAAACGTGAAGAAGGATGCTGTATTACACTAGGATTGCGTGCGCAGCTTGCCAACTGATAGAAAACAGTACCTTACCACTCTCCTGACTTTTCCAATCACATGAATATTCGATTGGAAGCTGTTTTGGACAGCTTTTCTTTTCTTTATGCCAAACACTTGGCAGACCTCCGTGCCACGTCCAGAACACGATGGGAGATGTTTTCGGTGCTCCGGCAGGTTTTCCTTGCCTGACAGAGTGGAAAAGCTTTCTGCTAGGATGTAGACCACAAAAGACGCTAAAGACGAAGGTATGATGCTCTCCGGATCTAAGCTCCGCTCCCGGGCTTCTTTCGGCAGAAGCCGCGCTAAGAGAGCACTGTGAGCGGTACAATCGTCTTTGCGCGAAGAAGCCGCTTCTTCGGCTCTGGGAGCCGGAGAGAGCGGCAGCATCGGAAAGGTGAAGAAGGAAGCTGTACAACACTAGGATTGTGTGCACAGCTTGCCAACTGATAGAAAACAGTACCTTACCATTCTCCTGACTTTTCCTATCACATGAATATTCGATTGGAAGCTGTTTTGGACAGCTTTTCTTTTCTTTATGCCAAACACTTGGCAGACCTCCGTGCAACGTCCAGAACACGATGGGATATGTTTTCTGTGCTCCGGCAGGTTTTCCTTGCCAGACGTAGTGCAAAAGCTTTCTGCTAGGATGTAGACCACAAAAGACGCTAAAGACGAAGGTACGATGCTCTCCGGAGCTAAGCGCCGCTCCCGGGCTTCTTTCGGCAGAAGCCGCGCTAAGAGAGCACTGTGAGCGGTACAATCGTCTTTGCGCGAAGAAGCCGCTTCTTCGGCTCCGCGAGCCGGAGAGAGCGGCAGCATCGGAAAGGTGAAGAAGGAAGCTGTACAACACTGGGATTGTGTGCTCAACTTGCCAACTGATAGAAAACAGTACCTTTGCACTCTCCTGACTTTTCTAATCACATGAATATTCGATTGGAAGCTGTTTTGGACAGCTTTTCTTTTCTTTATGCCAAACACTTGGCAGACCTCCGTACAACGTCCAGATCACGTTGGGAAATGTTTTCTGTGCTGGCGCAGGTTTTCCTTGCCAGACAGAGTGGAAAAGCTTTCTGCTAGGATGTAGACCACAAAAGACGCTAAAGACGAAGGTACGATGCTCTCCGGAGCTAAGAGCCGCTCCCGGGCTTCTTTCGGCAGAAGCCGCTCAAACGAGAACACTGAGACCGGTACAATTGTCTTTGCGCGAAGAAGCCGCTTCTTCGGCTCCGGGAGCCGGAGAGAGCGGCAGCATCGGAAAGGTGAAGAAGGAAGCTGTACAACACTGGGATTGTGTGCTCAACTTGCCAACTGATAGAAAACAGTACCTTACCATTCTCCTGACTTTTCCTATCACATGAATATTCGATTGGAAGCTGTTTTGGACAGCTTTTCTTTTCTTTATGCCAGACACTTGGCAGACCTCCCTACAACGTCCAGAACACGATGGGATATGTTTTCTGTGCTCCGGCAGGTTTTCCTTGCCAGACAGAGTGCAAAAGCTTTCTGCTAGGATGTAGACCACAAAAGACGCTAAAGACGAAGCTACGATGCTCTCCGGAGCTAAGCGCCGCTCCCGGGCTTCTTTCGGCAGAAGCCGCGCTAAGAGAGCACTGTGAGCGGTACAATCATCTTTGCACGAAGAAGCCGCTTCTTCGGCTCCAGGAGCCGGAGAGAGCGGCAGCATCGGAAACGTGAAGAAGGAAGCTGTATTACACTGGGATTGCGTGCGCAGCTTGCCAACTGATAGAAAACAGTACCTTACCACTCTCCTGACTTTTCCAATCACATGAATATTCGATTGGAAGCTGTTTTGGACAGCTTTTCTTTTCTTTATGCCAAACACTTGGCAGACCACCGTGCCACGTCCAGAACACGATGGGAGATGTTTTCGGTGCTCCGGCAGGTTTTCCTTGCCTGACAGAGTGCAAAAGCTTTCTGCTAGGATGTAGACCACAAAAGACGCTAAAGACGAAGGTACGATGCTCTCCGGATCTAAGCTCCGCTCCCGGGCTTCTTTCGGCAGAAGCCGCGCTAAGAGAGCACTGTGAGCGGTACAATCGTCTTTGCGCGAAGAAGCCACTTGTTCGGCTCCGCGAGCCGGAGAGAGCGGCAGCATCGGAAAGGTGAAGAAGGAAGCTGTACAACACTAGGATTGTGTGCTCAACTTGCCAACTGATAGAAAACAGTACCTTTGCACTCTCCTGACTTTTCTAATCACATGAATATTCGATTGGAAGCTGTTTTGGACAGCTTTTCTTTTCTTTATGCCAAACACTTGGCAGACCTCCGTACAACGTCCAGATCACGTTGGGAAATGTTTTCTGTGCTGGCGCAGGTTTTCCTTGCCAGACAGAGTGCAAAAGCTTTCTGCTAGGATGTAGACCACAAAAGACGCTAAAGACGAAGTTACGATGCTCTCTGGAGCTAAGCGCCGCTCCCGGGCTTCTTTCGGCAGAAGCCGCGCTAAGAGAGCACTGTGAGCGGTACAATCGTCTTTGCGCGAAGAAGCCGCTTCTTCGGATCCGCGGGCCGGAGAGAGCGGCAGCATCGGAAAGGTGAAGAAGGAAGCTGTACAACACTGGGATTGTGTGCTCAACTTGCCAACTGATAGAAAACAGTACCTTACCATTCTCCTGACTTTTGTAATCACATGAATATTCGATTGGAAGCTGTTTTGGACAGCTTTTCTTTTCTTAATGCCAAACACTTGGCAGACCTCCGTGCAACGTCCAGAACACGATGGGATATGTTTTCTGTGCTCCGGCAGGTTTTCCTTGCCAGACAGAGTGGAAAAGCTTTCTGCTAAGATGTAGACCACAAAAGACGCTAAAGACGAAGGTACGATGCTCTCCGGAGCTAAGAGCCGCTCCCGGGCTTCTTTCGGCAGAAGCCGCTCAAACGAGAACACTGTAACCGGTACAATCGTCTTTGCGCGAAGAAGCCGCTTCTTCGGCTCCGGGAGCCGGAGAGAGCGGCAGCATCGGAAAGGTGAAGAAGGAAGCTGTACAACACTAGGATTGTGTGCACAGCTTGCCAACTGATAGAAAACAGTACCTTACCATTCTCCTGACTTTTGTAATCACATGAATATTCGATTGGAAGCTGTTTTGGACAGCTTTTCTTTTCTTTATGCCAAACACTTGGCAGACCTCCGTACAACATCCAGATCACGTTGGGAGATGTTTTCTGTGCTCCCGCAGGTTTTCTTTGCCTGACAGAGTGGAAAAGATTTCTGCTAGGATGTAGACCACAAATGACGCTAAAGACGAAGGTACGATGCTCTCCGGAGCTAAGCGCCGCTCCCGGGCTTCTTTCGGCAGAAGCCTCTGTAACGAGAACACTGTGAGCGGTACAATCGTCTTTGCGCGAAGAAGCCGCTTCTTCGGCTCCGGGAGCCGGAGAGAGCGGCAGCATCGGAAAGGTGAAGAAGGAAGCTGTACAACACTGGGATTGTGTGCTCAACTTGCCAACTGATAGAAAACAGTACCTTAGCATTCTCCTGACTTTTCCTATCACATGAATATTCGATTGGAAGCTGTTTTGGACAGCTTTTCTTTTCTTTATGCCAAACACTTGGTAGACCTCCCTACAACGTCCAGAACACGATGGGAGATGTTTTCTGTGCTCCGGCAGGTTTTCCTTGCCTGACAGAGTGGAAAAGCTTTCTGCTAAGATGTAGACCACAAAAGACGCTAAAGACGAAGGTACGATGCTCTCCGGAGCTAAGAGCCGCTCCCGGGCTTCTTTCGGCAGAAGCCGCGCTAAGAGAGCACTGTGAGCGGTACAATCGTCTTTGCGCGAAGAAGCCGCTTCTTCGGCTCCGCGAGCCGGAGAGAGAGGCAGCATCGGAAAGGTGAAGAAGGAAGCTGTACAACACTGGGATTGTGTGCTCAACTTGCCAACTGATAGAAAACAGTAACTTACCATTCTCCTGACTTTTCCTATCACATGAATATTCGATTGGAAGCTGTTTTGGACAGCTTTTCTTTTCTTAATGCCAAACAATTGGCAGACCTCCGTGCAACGTCCAGAACACGATGGGAGATGTTTTCTGTGCTCCGGCAGGTTTTCCTTGCCAGACAGAGTGTAAAAGCTTTCTGCTAAGATGTAGACCACAAAAGACGCTAAAGACGAAGGTACGATGCTCTCCGGAGCTAAGAGCCGCTCCCGGGCTTCTTTCGGCAGAAGCCGCTCAAACGAGAACACTGAGACCGGTACAATCGTCTTTGCACGAAGAAGCCGCTTCTTCGGCTCCGGGAGCCGGAGAGAGCGGCAGCATCGGAAAGGTGAAGAAGGAAGCTGTACAACACTGGGATTGTGTGCTCAACTTGCCAACTGATAGAAAACAGTACCTTACCATTCTCCTGACTTTTCCTATCACATGAATATTCGATTGGAAGCTGTTTTGGACAGCTTTTCTTTTCTTTATGCCAAACACTTGGCAGACCTCCGTACAACGTCCAGAACACGATGGGAGATGTTTTCTGTGCTCCGGCAGGTTTTCCTTGCCTGACAGAGTGGAAAAGCTTTCTGCTAAGATATAGACCACAAAAGACGCTAAAGACGAAGGTACGATGCTCTCCGGAGCTAAGAGCCGCTCCCGGGCTTCTTTCGGCAGAAGCCGCTCAAACGAGAACACTGTGACCGGTACAATCGTCTTTGCGCGAAGGAGGCGCTTCTTCGGCTCTGGGAGCCGGAGAGAGCGGCAGCATCGGAAAGGTGAAGAAGGAAGCTGTACAACACTGGGATTGTGTGCTCAACTTGCCAACTGATAGAAAACAGTACCTTACCATTCTCCTGACTTTTCCTATCACATGAATATTCGATTGGAAGCTGTTTTGGACAGCTTTTCTTTTCTTTATGCCAAACACTTGGCAGACCTCCGTACAACGTCCAGAACACGATGGGATATGTTTTCTGTGCTCCGGCAGGTTTTCCTTGCCAGACAGAGTGCAAAAGCTTTCTGCTAGGATGTAGACCACAAAAGACGCTAAAGACGAAGCTACGATGCTCTCCGGAGCTAAGCGCCGCTCCCGGGCTTCTTTCGGCAGAAGCCGCGCTAAGAGAGCACTGTGAGCGGTACAATCGTCTTTGCGCGAAGAAGCCGCTTCTTCGGCTCCAGGAGCCGGAGAGAGCGGCAGCATCGGAAACGTGAAGAAGGATGCTGTATTACACTAGGATTGCGTGCGCAGCTTGCCAACTGATAGAAAACAGTACCTTACCACTCTCCTGACTTTTCCAATCACATGAATATTCGATTGGAAGCTGTTTTGGACAGCTTTTCTTTTCTTTATGCCAAACACTTGGCAGACCTCCGTGCAACGTCCAGAACACGATGGGAGATGTTTTCGGTGCTCCAGCAGGTTTTCCTTGCCTGACAGAGTGGAAAAGCTTTCTGCTAGGATGTAGACCACAAAAGACGCTAAAGACGAAGGTACGATGCTCTCCGGATCTAAGCTCCGCTCCCGGGCTTCTTTCGGCAGAAGCCGCGCTAAGAGAGCACTGTGAGCGGTACAATCGTCTTTGCGCGAAGAAGCCGCTTCTTCGGCTCTGGGAGCCGGAGAGAGCGGCAGCATCGGAAAGGTGAAGAAGGAAGCTGTACAACACTAGGATTGTGTGCACAGCTTGCCAACTGATAGAAAACAGTACCTTACCATTCTCCTGACTTTTCCTATCACATGAATATTCGATTGGAAGCTGTTTTGGACAGCTTTTCTTTTCTTTATGCCAAACACTTGGCAGACCTCCGTGCAACGTCCAGAACACGATGGGATATGTTTTCTGTGCTCCGGCAGGTTTTCCTTGCCAGACGTAGTGCAAAAGCTTTCTGCTAGGATGTAGACCACAAAAGACGCTAAAGACGAAGGTACGATGCTCTCCGGAGCTAAGCGCCGCTCCCGGGCTTCTTTCGGCAGAAGCCGCGCTAAGAGAGCACTGTGAGCGGTACAATCGTCTTTGCGCGAAGAAGCCGCTTCTTCGGCTCCGCGAGCCGGAGAGAGCGGCAGCATCGGAAAGGTGAAGAAGGAAGCTGTACAACACTGGGATTGTGTGCTCAACTTGCCAACTGATAGAAAACAGTACCTTTGCACTCTCCTGACTTTTCTAATCACATGAATATTCGATTGGAAGCTGTTTTGGACAGCTTTTCTTTTCTTTATGCCAAACACTTGGCAGACCTCCGTACAACGTCCAGATCACGTTGGGAAATGTTTTCTGTGCTGGCGCAGGTTTTCCTTGCCAGACAGAGTGGAAAAGCTTTCTGCTAGGATGTAGACCACAAAAGACGCTAAAGACGAAGGTACGATGCTCTCCGGAGCTAAGAGCCGCTCCCGGGCTTCTTTCGGCAGAAGCCGCTCAAACGAGAACACTGAGACCGGTACAATTGTCTTTGCGCGAAGAAGCCGCTTCTTCGGCTCCGGGAGCCGGAGAGAGCGGCAGCATCGGAAAGGTGAAGAAGGAAGCTGTACAACACTGGGATTGTGTGCTCAACTTGCCAACTGATAGAAAACAGTACCTTACCATTCTCCTGACTTTTCCTATCACATGAATATTCGATTGGAAGCTGTTTTGGACAGCTTTTCTTTTCTTTATGCCAGACACTTGGCAGACCTCCCTACAACGTCCAGAACACGATGGGATATGTTTTCTGTGCTCCGGCAGGTTTTCCTTGCCAGACAGAGTGCAAAAGCTTTCTGCTAGGATGTAGACCACAAAAGACGCTAAAGACGAAGCTACGATGCTCTCCGGAGCTAAGCGCCGCTCCCGGGCTTCTTTCGGCAGAAGCCGCGCTAAGAGAGCACTGTGAGCGGTACAATCATCTTTGCACGAAGAAGCCGCTTCTTCGGCTCCAGGAGCCGGAGAGAGCGGCAGCATCGGAAACGTGAAGAAGGAAGCTGTATTACACTGGGATTGCGTGCGCAGCTTGCCAACTGATAGAAAACAGTACCTTACCACTCTCCTGACTTTTCCAATCACATGAATATTCGATTGGAAGCTGTTTTGGACAGCTTTTCTTTTCTTTATGCCAAACACTTGGCAGACCTCCGTGCAACGTCCAGAACACGATGGGAGATGTTTTCGGTACTCCGGCAGGTTTTCCTTGCCTGACAGAGTGGAAAAGCTTTCTGCTAGGATGTAGAACACAAAAGACGCTAAAGACGAAGGTACGATGCTCTCCGGAGCTAAGCGCCGCTCCCGGGCTTCTTTCGGCAGAAGCCGCGCTAAGAGAGCACTGTGAGCGGTACAATCGTCTTTGCGCGAAGAAGCCACTTGTTCGGCTCCGCGAGCCGGAGAGAGCGGCAGCATCGGAAAGGTGAAGAAGGAAGCTGTACAACACTAGGATTGTGTGCTCAACTTGCCAACTGATAGAAAACAGTACCTTTGCACTCTCCTGACTTTTCTAATCACATGAATATTCGATTGGAAGCTGTTTTGGACAGCTTTTCTTTTCTTTATGCCAAACACTTGGCAGACCTCCGTACAACGTCCAGATCACGTTGGGAAATGTTTTCTGTGCTGGCGCAGGTTTTCCTTGCCAGACAGAGTGCAAAAGCTTTCTGCTAGGATGTAGACCACAAAAGACGCTAAAGACGAAGTTACGATGCTCTCTGGAGCTAAGCGCCGCTCCCGGGCTTCTTTCGGCAGAAGCCGCGCTAAGAGAGCACTGTGAGCGGTACAATCGTCTTTGCGCGAAGAAGCCGCTTCTTCGGATCCGCGGGCCGGAGAGAACGGCAGCATCGGAAAGGTGAAGAAGGAAGCTGTACAACACTGGGATTGTGTGCTCAACTTGCCAACTGATAGAAAACAGTACCTTACCATTCTCCTGACTTTTGTAATCACATGAATATTCGATTGGAAGCTGTTTTGGACAGCTTTTCTTTTCTTAATGCCAAACACTTGGCAGACCTCCGTGCAACGTCCAGAACACGATGGGATATGTTTTCTGTGCTCCGGCAGGTTTTCCTTGCCTGACAGAGTGGAAAAGCTTTCTGCTAAGATGTAGACCACAAAAGACGCTAAAGACGAAGGTACGATGCTCTCCGGAGCTAAGAGCCGCTCCCGGGCTTCTTTCGGCAGAAGCCGCTCAAACGAGAACACTGTAACCGGTACAATCGTCTTTGCGCGAAGAAGCCGCTTCTTCGGCTCCGGGAGCCGGAGAGAGCGGCAGCATCGGAAAGGTGAAGAAGGAAGCTGTACAACACTAGGATTGTGTGCACAGCTTGCCAACTGATAGAAAACAGTACCTTACCATTCTCCTGACTTTTGTAATCACATGAATATTCGATTGGAAGCTGTTTTGGACAGCTTTTCTTTTCTTTATGCCAAACACTTGGCAGACCTCCGTACAACATCCAGATCACGTTGGGAGATGTTTTCTGTGCTCCCGCAGGTTTTCTTTGCCTGAGAGAGTGGAAAAGATTTCTGCTAGGATGTAGACCACACATGACGCTAAAGACGAAGGTACGATGCTCTCCGGAGCTAAGCGCCGCTCCCGGGCTTCTTTCGGCAGAAGCCTCTGTAACGAGAACACTGTGAGCGGTACAATCGTCTTTGCGCGAAGAAGCCGCTTCTTCGGCTCCGGGAGCTGGAGAGAGCGGCAGCATCGGAAAGGTGAAGAAGGAAGCTGTACAACACTGGGATTGTGTGCTCAACTTGCCAACTGATAGAAAACAGTACCTTAGCATTCTCCTGACTTTTCCTATCACATGAATATTCGATTGGAAGCTGTTTTGGACAGCTTTTCTTTTCTTTATGCCAAACACTTGGTAGACCTCCCTACAACGTCCAGAACACGATGGGAGATGTTTTCTCTGCTCCGGCAGGTTTTCCTTGCCTGACAGAGTGGAAAAGCTTTCTGCTAAGATGTAGACCACAAAAGACGCTAAAGACGAAGGTACGATGCTCTCCGGAGCTAAGAGCCGCTCCCGGGCTTCTTTCGGCAGAAGCCGCTCAAACGAGAACACTGAGACCGGTACAATCGTCTTTGCACGAAGAAGCCGCTTCTTCGGCTCCGGGAGCCGGAGAGAGCGGCAGCATCGGAAAGGTGAAGAAGGAAGCTGTACAACCCTGGGATTGTGTGCTCAACTTGCCAACTGATAGAAAACAGTACCTTACCATTCTCCTGACTTTTCCTATCACATGAATATTCGATTGGAAGCTGTTTTGGACAGCTTTTCTTTTCTTTATGCCAAACACTTGGCAGACCTCCGTACAACGTCCAGAACACGATGGGAGATGTTTTCTGTGCTCCGGCAGGTTTTCCTTGCCTGACAGAGTGGAAAAGCTTTCTGCTAAGATATAGACCACAAAAGACGCTAAAGACGAAGGTACGATGCTCTCCGGAGCTAAGAGCCGCTCCCGGGCTTCTTTCGGCAGAAGCCGCTCAAACGAGAACACTGTGACCGGTACAATCGTCTTTGCGCGAAGGAGGCGCTTCTTCGGCTCTGGGAGCCGGAGAGAGCGGCAGCATCGGAAAGGTGAAGAAGGAAGCTGTACAACACTGGGATTGTGTGCTCAACTTGCCAACTGATAGAAAACAGTACCTTACCATTCTCCTGACTTTTCCTATCACATGAATATTCGATTGGAAGCTGTTTTGGACAGCTTTTCTTTTCTTTATGCCAAACACTTGGCAGACCTCCGTACAACGTCCAGAACACGATGGGATATGTTTTCTGTGCTCCGGCAGGTTTTCCTTGCCAGACAGAGTGCAAAAGCTTTCTGCTAGGATGTAGACCACAAAAGACGCTAAAGACGAAGCTACGATGCTCTCCGGAGCTAAGCGCCGCTCCCGGGCTTCTTTCGGCAGAAGCCGCGCTAAGAGAGCACTGTGAGCGGTACAATCGTCTTTGCGCGAAGAAGCCGCTTCTTCGGCTCCAGGAGCCGGAGAGAGCGGCAGCATCGGAAACGTGAAGAAGGATGCTGTATTACACTAGGATTGCGTGCGCAGCTTGCCAACTGATAGAAAACAGTACCTTACCACTCTCCTGACTTTTCCAATCACATGAATATTCGATTGGAAGCTGTTTTGGACAGCTTTTCTTTTCTTTATGCCAAACACTTGGCAGACCTCCGTGCAACGTCCAGAACATGATGGGAGATGTTTTCGGTGCTCCAGCAGGTTTTCCTTGCCTGACAGAGTGGAAAAGCTTTCTGCTAGGATGTAGACCACAAAAGACGCTAAAGACGAAGGTACGATGCTCTCCGGATCTAAGCTCCGCTCCCGGGCTTCTTTCGGCAGAAGCCGCGCTAAGAGAGCACTGTGAGCGGTACAATCGTCTTTGCGCGAAGAAGCCGCTTCTTCGGCTCCGCGAGCCGGAGAGAGCGGCAGCATCGGAAAGGTGAAGAAGGAAGCTGTACAACACTAGGATTGTGTGCACAGCTTGCCAACTGATAGAAAACAGTACCTTACCATTCTCCTGACTTTTGTAATCACATGAATATTCGATTGGAAGCTGTTTTGGACAGCTTTTCTTTTCTTTATGCCAAACACTTGGCAGACCTCCGTACAACATCCAGATCACGTTGGGAGATGTTTTCTGTGCTCCCGCAGGTTTTCCTTGCCTGACAGAGTGGAAAAGATTTCTGCTAGGATGTAGACCACAAAAGACGCTAAAGACGAAGGTACGATGCTCTCCGCAGCTAAGCGCTGCTCCCGGGCTTCTTTTGGCAGAAGCCTCTGTAACGAGAACACTGTGAGCGGTACAATCGTCTTTGCGCGAAGAAGCCGCTTCTTCGGCTCTGGGAGCCGGAGAGAGCGGCAGCATCGGAAAGGTGAAGAAGGAAGCTGTACAACACTGGGATTGTGTGCTCAACTTGCCAACTGATAGAAAACAGTACCTTACCATTCTCCTGACTTTTCCTATCACATGAATATTCGATTGGAAGCTGTTTTGGACAGCTTTTCTTTTCTTTATGCCAAACACTTGGCAGACCTCCGTACAACGTCCAGAACACGATGGGAGATGTTTTCTGTGCTCCGGCAGGTTTTCCTTGCCTGACAGAGTGGAAAAGCTTTCTGCTAAGATATAGACCACAAAAGACGCTAAAGACGAAGGTACGATGCTCTCCGGAGCTAAGAGCCGCTCCCGGGCTTCTTTCGGCAGAAGCCGCTCAAACGAGAACACTGTGACCGGTACAATCGTCTTTGCGCGAAGGAGGCGCTTCTTCGGCTCCGGGAGCCGGAGAGAGCGGCAGCATCGGAAAGGTGAAGAAGGAAGCTGTACAACACTGGGATTGTGTGCTCAACTTGCCAACTGATAGAAAACAGTACCTTACCATTCTCCTGACTTTTCCTATCACATGAATATTCGATTGGAAGCTGTTTTGGACAGCTTTTCTTTTCTTTATGCCAAACACTTGGCAGACCTCCGTACAACGTCCAGAACACGATGGGATATGTTTTCTGTGCTCCGGCAGGTTTTCCTTGCCAGACAGAGTGCAAAAGCTTTCTGCTAGGATGTAGACCACAAAAGACGCTAAAGACGAAGGTACGATGCTCTCCGGAGCTAAGCGCCGCTCCCGGGCTTCTTTCGGCAGAAGCCGCGCTAAGAGAGCACTGTGAGCGGTACAAACGTCTTTGCGCGAAGAAGCCGCTTCTTCGGCTCCAGGAGCCGGAGAGAGCGGCAGCATCGGAAACGTGAAGAAGGATGCTGTATTACACTAGGATTGCGTGCGCAGCTTGCCAACTGATAGAAAACAGTACCTTACCACTCTCCTGACTTTTCCAATCACATGAATATTCGATTGGAAGCTGTTTTGGACAGCTTTTCTTTTCTTTATGCCAAACACTTGGCAGACCTCCGTGCAACGTCCAGAACACGATGGGAGATGTTTTCGGTGCTCCAGCAGGTTTTCCTTGCCTGACAGAGTGGAAAAGCTTTCTGCTAGGATGTAGACCACAAAAGACGCTAAAGACGAAGGTACGATGCTCTCCGGATCTAAGCTCCGCTCCCGGGCTTCTTTCGGCAGAAGCCGCGCTAAGAGAGCACTGTGAGCGGTACAATCGTCTTTGCGCGAAGAAGCCGCTTCTTCGGCTCCGGGAGCCGGAGAGAGCGGCAGCATCGGAAAGGTGAAGAAGGAAGCTGTACAACACTAGGATTGTGTGCACAGCTTGCCAACTGATAGAAAACAGTACCTTACCATTCTCCTGACTTTTGTAATCACATGAATATTCGATTGGAAGCTGTTTTGGACAGCTTTTCTTTTCTTTATGCCAAACACTTGGCAGACCTCCGTACAACATCCAGATCACGTTGGGAGATATTTTCTGTGCTCCGGCAGGTTTTCCTTGCCTGACAGAGTGGAAAAGATTTCTGCTAGAATGTAGACCACAAAAGACGCTAAAGACGAAGGTACGATGCTCTCCGCAGCTAAGCGCTGCTCCCGGGCTTCTTTTGGCAGAAGCCTCTGTAACGAGAACACTGTGAGCGGTACAATCGTCTTTGCGCGAAGAAGCCGCTTCTTCGGCTCCGCGAGCCGGAGAGAGAGGCAGCATCGGAAAGGTGAAGAAGGAAGCTGTACAACACTGGGATTGTGTGCTCAACTTGCCAACTGATAGAAAACAGTACCTTACCATTCTCCTGACTTTTCCTATCACATGAATATGCGATTGGAAGCTGTTTTGGACAGCTTTCCTTTTCTTAATGCCAAACAATTCGCAGACCTCCGTGCAACGTCCAGAACACGATGGGAGATGTTTTCTGTGCTCCGGCAGGTTTTCCTTGCCTGACAGAGTGGAAAAGCTTTCTGCTAAGATGTAGACCACAAAAGACGCTAAAGACGAAGGTACGATGCTCTCCGGAGCTAAGAGCCGCTCCCGGGCTTCTTTCGGCAGAAGCCGCTCAAACGAGAACACTGAGACCGGTACAATCGTCTTTGCGCGAAGAAGCCGCTTCTTCGGCTCCGGGAGCCGGAGAGAGCGGCAGCATCGGAAAGGTGAAGAAGGAAGCTGTACAACACTGGGATTGTGTGCTCAACTTGCCAACTGATAGAAAACAGTACCTTACCATTCTCCTGACTTTTCCTATCACATGAATATTCGATTGGAAGCTGTTTTGGACAGCTTTTCTTTTCTTTATGCCAAACACTTGGCAGACCTCCCTACAACGTCCAGAACACGATGGGATCTGTTTTCTGTGCTCCGGCAGGTTTTCCTTGCCAGACGTAGTGCAAAAGCTTTCTGCTAGGATGTAGACCACAAAAGACGCTAAAGACGAAGGTACGATGCTCCCCGGAGCTAAGCGCCGCTCACGGGCTTCTTTCGGCAGAAGCCGCGCTAAGAGAGCACTGTGAGCGGTACAATCGTCTTTGCGCGAAGAAGCCGCTTCTTCGGCTCCAGGAGCCGGAGAGAGCGGCAGCATCGGAAACGTTAAGAAGGAAGCTGTATTAGACTAGGATTGCGTGCGCAGATTGCCAACTGATAGAAAACAGTACCTTACCACTCTCCTGACTTTTCCAATCACATGAATATTCGATTGGAAGCTGTTTTGGACAGCTTTTCTTTTCTTTATGCCAAACACTTGGCAGACCTCCGTGCAACGTCCAGAACACGATGGGAGATGTTTTCGGTGCTCCGGCAGGTTTTCCTTGCCTGACAGAGTGGAAAAGCTTTCTGCTAAGATGTAGACCACAAAAGACGCTAAAGACGAAGGTACGATGCTCTCCGGAGCTAAGCTCCGCTCCCGGGCTTCTTTCGGCAGAAGCCGCGCTAAGAGAGCACTGTGAGCGGTACAATCGTCTTTGCGCGAAGAAGCCACTTCTTCGGCTCCGGGAGCCGGAGAGAGCGGCAGCATCGGAAAGGTGAAGAAGGAAGCTGTACAACACTGGGATTGTGTGCTCAACTTGCCAACTGATAGAAAACAGTACCTTTGCACTCTCCTGACTTTTCTAATCACATGAATATTCGATTGGAAGCTGTTTTGGACAGCTTTTCTTTTCTTTATGCCAAACACTTGGCAGACCTCCGTACAACATCCAGATCACGTTGGGAGATGTTTTCTGTGCTCCCGCAGGTTTTCCTTGCCTGACAGAGTGGAAAAGATTTCTGCTAGGATGTAGACCACAAAAGACGCTAAAGACGAAGGTACGATGCTCTCCGGAGCTAAGCGCCGCTCCCGGGCTTCTTTCGGCAGAAGCCGCGCTAAGAGAGCACTGTGAGCGGTACAATCGTCTTTGCGCGAAGAAGCCGCTTCTTCGGATCCGCGGGCCGGAGAGAGCGGCAGCATCGGAAAGGTGAAGAAGGAAGCTGTACAACACTGGGATTGTGTGCTCTACTTGCCAACTGATAGAAAACAGTACCTTACCATTCTCCTGACTTTTGTAATCACATGAATATTCGATTGGAAGCTGTTTTGGACAGCTTTTCTTTTCTTAATGCCAAACAATTGGCAGACCTCCGTGCAACGTCCAGAACTCGATGGGATATGTTTTGTGTGCTCCGGCAGGTTTTCCTTGCCTGACAGAGTGGAAAAGATTTCTGCTAGAATGTAGACCACAAAAGACGCTAAAGACGAAGGTACGATGCTCTCCGCAGCTAAGCGCTGCTCCCGGGCTTCTTTTGGCAGAAGCCTCTGTAACGAGAACACTGTGAGCGGTACAATCGTCTTTGCGCGAAGAAGCCGCTTCTTCGGCTCCGCGAGCCGGAGAGAGAGGCAGCATCGGAAAGGTGAAGAAGGAAGCTGTACAACACTGGGATTGTGTGCTCAACTTGCCAACTGATAGAAAACAGTACCTTACCATTCTCCTGACTTTTCCTATCACATGAATATGCGATTGGAAGCTGTTTTGGACAGCTTTCCTTTTCTTAATGCCAAACAATTCGCAGACCTCCGTGCAACGTCCAGAACACGATGGGAGATGTTTTCTGTGCTCCGGCAGGTTTTCCTTGCCTGACAGAGTGGAAAAGCTTTCTGCTAAGATGTAGACCACAAAAGACGCTAAAGACGAAGGTACGATGCTCTCCGGAGCTAAGAGCCGCTCCCGGGCTTCTTTCGGCAGAAGCCGCTCAAACGAGAACACTGAGACCGGTACAATCGTCTTTGCGCGAAGAAGCCGCTTCTTCGGCTCCGGGAGCCGGAGAGAGCGGCAGCATCGGAAAGGTGAAGAAGGAAGCTGTACAACACTGGGATTGTGTGCTCAACTTGCCAACTGATAGAAAACAGTACCTTACCATTCTCCTGACTTTTCCAATCACATGAATATTCGATTGGAAGCTGTTTTGGACAGCTTTTCTTTTCTTTATGCCAAACACTTGGCAGACCTCCCTACAACGTCCAGAACACGATGGGATCTGTTTTCTGTGCTCCGGCAGGTTTTCCTTGCCTGACAGAGTGAAAAAGCTTTCTGCTAGGATGTAGACCACAAAAGACGCTAAAGACGAAGGTACGATGCTCCCCGGAGCTAAGCGCCGCTCACGGGCTTCTTTCGGCAGAAGCCGCGCTAAGAGAGCACTGTGAGCGGTACAATCGTCTTTGCGCGAAGAAGCCGCTTCTTCGGCTCCAGGAGCCGGAGAGAGCGGCAGCATCGGAAACGTTAAGAAGGAAGCTGTATTAGTCTAGGATTGCGTGCGCAGATTGCCAACTGATAGAAAACAGTACCTTACCACTCTCCTGACTTTTCCAATCACATGAATATTCGATTGGAAGCTGTTTTGGACAGCTTTTCTTTTCTTTATGCCAAACACTTGGCAGACCTCCGTGCAACGTCCAGAACACGATGGGAGATGTTTTCGGTGCTCCGGCAGGTTTTCCTTGCCTGACAGAGTGGAAAAGCTTTCTGCTAAGATGTAGACCACAAAAGACGCTAAAGACGAAGGTACGATGCTCTCCGGAGCTAAGCTCCGCTCCCGGGCTTCTTTCGGCAGAAGCCGCGCTAAGAGAGCACTGTGAGCGGTACAATCGTCTTTGCGCGAAGAAGCCACTTCTTCGGCTCCGGGAGCCGGAGAGAGCGGCAGCATCGGAAAGGTGAAGAAGGAAGCTGTACAACACTGGGATTGTGTGCTCAACTTGCCAACTGATAGAAAACAGTACCTTTGCACTCTCCTGACTTTTCTAATCACATGAATATTCGATTGGAAGCTGTTTTAGACAGCTTTTCTTTTCTTTATGCCAAA